>NC_141496.1:51283744-51883744 GCF_009769465.1 Tauraco erythrolophus | reverse complement strand
AAGAAAAGCTTTGGTTTCCATCTAACCTGCTTTGCTCTTACAGATGGGAAAAGTATTCACAGTGGTAAACTTTGAAAACAGAATGGCATATTTATTAAGAACAGAGCAAAACGTCTAAGGTCTAGATTTGTTCACAGTCCAGAAATGTATAGAAAGTCTGTAAAAACTAGGAGGAAAAAAAAAACATGTCCTGTTATTTTAGCAAGTAAAAAACAATCATTTAAGATTTCCAGGTTTCTATTTACTCTGTAGAATGATGAATATGTTTTATGATCTCAGTTTCAAATGCTGTCAGACCCCATTTTGATTTTGAACAAACGGCTACAGAAAAAAATAGCTTAAAATATTTCCATTGTTATAGTCTCCTTTTAAAGCATCCAGAAGTTAGAGGAAACTAATTAAAAGGAAATAATTAAATTAGTATAGTAACATTTTGATATATCTGTCTTTTTTCAAAAGTATTACATTAGCGGTTTTAAGAAACCCGCAAGTTTATCAGTTTTTTGCCTTGTATTGGCAGACAAAATCTTGTAACAAAATTCTTCAAACACCTGTACAAAGAAGGAACAAAATAAACAAAGTATTGAATTCTCACAAGGAATCTATACATAGTATTCACAATGAAAAAAAAGAAGTTGTTCTTAATAGTTAAGAATAAAGTCATACATGAAGTAAAGAGAAGGAAAACCAAGAAAAGAGCAAAGCGTTCCATAGGACAAATTGTAATTAGCTAACTAAATCTAATGAAATCTGTGGAATAGATTTACAGAAAAAAATTGGATAACTATTGAGAGACAACACTGGGCAAGAATAGTTTATTTATCCTAATGACTTTCAAGCATAAATCTTAACTATAGATCATGTGTAAAAATATACAATAATAAATACTTTATGCAGTAATGTGTCTTACTGGATCTTCCTACCGAAGAGGCATAGTAGAAACTCTGTAAGAACTTACTCTTACTTCTCATATACCCCTGTAGAGATATTTGGCACCAATGATATGACATTTCTGAAGCTCTCACATCTTTTCTACAGCCTTTACTACGTTTTTATTTTTTTTTATATGGCTCCTATGGTTATAGAAAATGACTACTGTTGTTTAGGAAGGTCTGGACTAGACAGCCTAAGGAATTACCGCTATTAACAGTGGGAAAGAATGGGCAAGTGTGTGCCTATGTGGATAATTATTAAATAAATCACTGAAGGAAACAGATATTAAATAAACACAGTACTTTTTTAAGGATCAGTCTTTGGTTGCAAATCAAAATCATAATTAATAGCACAGGTTACCAGGATTGTTAATTTGTGCTCCCTCTACTGGTTAATTCACTCTCTAGCCATAAAAATAGTAATAGTCTGTAAAAAATCCCCAGATTGTTGTGTTGCAACTCAACAGACCAAAAAATCTGAAACCAAATTATTTTATTAAAGAAAACTCTTACACACAACCGGTATCTTACACATCAGTTCTAAATGTCATATTAGCTCATTAAAATGTCAGAATGGAAGCAAAAGGATCTTGCAGTTCAAAAAGATGTTTCCTATCACACCAGCTTGTTTGGTGTGCCTAGTCCATAGAAATTCCACTTCCCTCAGATTTAGAAATGCAATTAAACATTGCAAATTCTGAATCATTTTAAGAAGCCACTGTTAATTGGATTTTTAATTGAAAGTTCCTTTTTTCTCCTCCTCACACAAAACACCATCCGCAACCAAGCTGCAAAGCAGCCTAGATCACAGGACAACTTGGGCTGGAAGACAGGTTTTGGCAGCCCACTTGATCCAGCCCCTGCTCACAGCAAGGCTAACTCAGTCACGCTCCAGTCAGGATGCTCAGAGACTTGTCCCACTGACTCCTGCGTATCTCCAAGGCTGGCAACTCTGCAACTTCTCCAGGTAACTCATTCCCGTATTTAATCACGCCCAATTTAAAAAACTTTTCATGGCATATGCAAGACATTTCTTAGATCCAAATCAAGCATAATTTGAAGTCTGAGTATAAGCAAAAGGCAAATTTGTACCAAAGTTCAGAGAAAAAAAAAGTTTACGAAAAATCCTGTGATCTGATCACAATTAGTACTAGTCACAAGCAGCATATTTCCCGGGCAATGCAAATGTCACCAGCAGCTTGAATCAACTGAAAGAACCAAAGACCACCTTACTTTTGAAGTCTGACAGTACAGTACCAATGGACACTGCATTTCGTTTGAAGCTGACAAAATATACTCTATAAATATTTATATAGCATATCGCAGATCCTCTGACTCTCTTTATTTCATGAAGCACAATTAACATTCATATATCCACAGGTTTTCTGATTACCTCTCCTGGAGAGATAATTTAAATGCTAATCTTAAATGTCAGCTTCTGACAAAAAACTGTTTAAATGATCTTTAAGTGGAGTGAGTTGTAGTAAACGTTAATGTATTAGTCTTATTACTTATAGTCAGCAAAAGTAGATATAATGGTCAATTTCATTTACCCTGTTTTTTTGTATTAATAGGCTTTCATTTTATAGATGAGCAAGACAAACTTCTATTGTTATATACAGATTAGAAATGTAAACACCTAACACTTCCCAAAACGACAGACTTCAGAATTGATTCCAAGCATTATCTCAAAAAAGCACTCAGAGCCAGTGTGACAAAGAGCACTACTGCCCCCCAATGAGCCAATCCACAAAAGCTCCTCTGGAACAGCATTTCCTATCTTTCCTGAAGAAATTCAGATTATATCCACGAGCTATTTAAAAAAAAATAAATTAAAATTAAGTTTCATGAGAAATGAAGAACAATCATTAAGAACATACAAGCTAAATTCATGCCAAATTTCTTTGCAAAAGACATATGCTTCTGTCAGTAAGTAAGCAGATATTAGCCCATCTTAAACCTATTCTATACTAGGACGTAATCATTCAGAAAAAAAAACCCTGTAGCTATCTCCACACCAACATAGATTTTAAAATTTTAATGTCTGTAGTGTGAGAGCATCAGTATGTTTCTCTTGTTGCACTATTCTATCTAAACACAAGTTAGGTTGTAATTATAGCAAAATAATTCTGATCTTGGTACCTAATTATAACCACTAAAAGAAATAGAGAGGAAACAATCACAAAAATCCATTTGCTAGATTCTGTTTGTAAAGGAAACAAACTGTGTCATATGAAAGTGACATTTTTTCCTCATTTTTTAGAAAACTGTTTTGCCACAGAATTGAATCTGTATGCAGTGTATGCTGTCCAATCCAGCTTGGACATAAAATATTGTCTGGTTCCTGTACTTGCATTTCAAAAACACAGATTGCAGTGAACTGCTGCAAAAAACACAAACTGCTGCAAGTACTGGTGAGAAGCACAAACATAACCTGTGTATTCTCTTTTATTCTATCGTGAGTCAGAAACTCTACTCACATTAGTAAAATTACTGTGATTTGAATGCAATGCTAAGTTCTGATTCCTCCCCTCAAATCTTTTATTAAGACTTTTTCATAGATAAACATTCTGACAGACACCACGGAAGTAAAGACTAATTTCCATTTGCAAGATAAGGTTAAAAGCAATTTGTATGCTTAATTTAAAATATGCTAGCCAACAAAAACTATGGATTTTATTAATAAAAAAATCATGTTCACTAGTGGGTTTTGGCACTGAAACACCATCAGTCACTAAAATCCTTGAACTTAAGACTTTACCTTAAAACCTCTAAATACTCACTTTTCATGGTCTCCTATACTATGTCATCATTCATATAAATACATCATTAGCACAGAAAGGTTGCCAGTGATGAGCAATATCTTACATAACGACACACATGGTAGAAGGCTGCAAGCTACTAGGCGTTAAAAGTATAACAAGTACCAATCACATGCTATGTGATAAGAATAAATTATCCACAACGATACTTGAGACACCTAAAATAACTATAGTTCACGACATTTCTCTATTATGCTACAGCCCAAAAAGCTGGTAACACAGCTCACAGCCTACCTAACATGTATGCTGTTACATCGGTACTTCACAATTCCAGGCGCTTACTACAATTTTACAAAACATAAAATGAAAACACTGGCGAGACTGACAATAATCAAGAGTTCCAACTGATGCCTCAGAACTTTGAACATAAGGCCATCACCACAACTCATTCCAACTCTGCCAGGCATGTATTTCTTACCTTTGAATCTTCATTGCTCATTCCCAGCTCCAGCACAGCTCGAGGAGACTTCAGCTTCGCTTGCATGGACTCTGCCATTTGAAGATTAAGCTGCCATCCGATTTTTTCAAGCTATAAAACACAAATTTAGGTTAAAATCAGATGGTTCGGGAAGCACTCAGGTCAACTTTTAATATTGTGAATGGTCTGTGTCAGTGAACATGACATCACGCTCTACAAATGTTAAGCGTTTTTATACAATGCACATTCTGCAAATTCTCCTGCACTCCAAGAAAGATTTGTTTCTCTCTCTTGCCAAACTTATCAGTTCAAACTGCCTGTGACCAACCGCAATAAAGGGACTTCATATGCCTCAGATCTGCTGGAATCCATCCATAAAACACAACTAAGGATCCAAAATCAGGAAGTTTCCCCCTCTCTGTGGAACTTCATCAGCAAAGTTGCAGATTCAGTCTTATTTCGTATTTATTTTTCTTTCATGAAAAAGAAAAATATTACCAATAAATGGTAAAGCAGCTAAAAATGGTAATTTCTTAACCAACAGATCTACTCATGCGTGTTCTACCATATACAGATGTTAATCACAAAAATAATTCTGTGCTGCTTTTAAGTTGTTACTGCTGAAAAGCCAAAAATCAGTTAAGCATGTGATCAACAGAAGTTTTAATAGAAAGCTACACAAAAATATACTTCAAATTCTTTTTAATCATTAATCTAAAGTTATATTTAAACACTATCAAGCTACACCTCAGCATAAACGAAGCACGCAAGAACAGAACTACAAGTCTTTCACAAAATAACCTACTTGGTCTTCTTGAATAAAGAAAAGGAAAAACATAAAGTCTTACCGTCTGACAAGTTAATTTGCATACAAGTTCTTTTTAATCTAGTGCCTCCCCTCTGCTAGTAAACATTGTGGCTGACGTGGTCAAAGTGAAATTGTGCCATATGTGGGTTGGGGCAATCCCAAGCACAAGTACAGGCTGGGCGGAGAATGGATTGAGAACAGCCCTGAGGAAAAGGACTTGGGAGTGCTGGTGGATGAGAAGCTCAACATGAGCTGGCAATGTGCGCTGGCAGCCCAGAAAGCCAACTGTGTCCTGGGCCGCATCAAAAGGAGCGTGGCCAGCAGGTCGAGGGATGTGATTCTGCCCCTCTACCCTGCTCTTGTGAGACCCCACCTGGAATACTGTGTTCAGCTCTGGAGTCCCCAGCACAAGAAGGACATGGAGCTGCTGGAGTGGGTCCAGAGGAGGGCTATGAAGATGATCCGAGGGCTGGAGCACCTCTGCTATGAAGACAGGCTGAGAGAGTTGGGGCTGTTCAGCCTGGAGAAGAGAAGGCTCTGCGGTGATCTTATAGCAGCATTCCAGTACTTAAAGGGGGCCTACAGGAAAGCTGGAGAGGGATTTTTTACAAGGACATGCAGTGATAGGACAAGGGGCAATGGCTTTAAGCTGAAAGAGGGCAGATTTAGATTAGCTACAAGGAAGAAATTTTTCAGTCTGAGGGTGGTGAGGCACTGGAACAGGTTGCCCAGAGAAGTTATGTCTGCGCCATCCCTGGAAGTGTTCAAGGCCAGGTTGGATGAGGCTTTGCGCAACCTGGTGTAGTGGAGGGTTTCCCTGCCCATGGCAGGGGGGTTGGAACTAGATGATCTTTGAGGTCCCTTCCGACCCTAACCATTCTACGATTCTATAAGCTGCGAGCCTATCCAAGGCTTGATTTTCATATTACTATAATAAACTCTTTAAGTAACTGATAGAAAGTCCTTCCTAAATTGAGGAGTGCGGGGCTTGAACCTTCGTGACTGCAGTATGAAGAGCCATCGCGTTCCAGAGCTTGCTCACTGTCTCCGTTGACCTTAGCGGTGAGGTGTTTTATCAAAATAGGTGGTACTGTTTCCTGTTGCCTGCTTCAGGCTGCTCCCACCACTAGCCTGTAAGTCAACATTTGAGTCCTTCTCTGTTGACCATTATCAACTTCGGTAGGGTTCTTTAACTAAACTGAACTTTCTTGATCTAAAACCTAGAGTAAGGCAAGATGCTAAGATCTTTATGCTCCTGAGATAACCAGAGGTAATTTCTTTACTTAATTTTATTGAAGTTTGTGGAGACAAAAACGTTTTCCAGCTGTGTCATTCCGATATAATTTGCTGGAAGATTCCAGATACTGGCCAGCACACACGCTTCACAGACTTGTCCGTTAGTGTGATTGACTTGAGCACATCCACAGAATCCACTTTGGGTTGTGCTGTACTTTTGGGTAGGATGGGCAATGGCCTATTATTTTCATCAAGCGAGATGCAGTCATGTTAGAGGAAATCAAAACAGAGAGTTATGATTAAAAATTAATGTCATTTTAGAATTTATAAAACTTAACTTTTAAAGCACCTTTAGCTCGTATGGTCATATGACCATATTATGTCAGAGTGGACATAACATTGCTAAAGGTACACCCACCACAAAATGAGATAGAGCAGATTTACAGCATTTTAGCTGTGTCTGTTTGTGTTGTATGCATGCTTTCATTGATTTGATTAATGTATAAACTTCCTTATTTTTACCACAGAGTGAAGCCTGAATAGGGCCGTTTGTTGCAGAGCAGCTGACAGGCTGCAGGCTGACCTGCTGAAGTTCTTCCTACTGTCTTGTTCCTGTAGCTGTACACAAAGTTTGCCTGAGACTGTGTCTTTCCATTAACTTTGTTTAGCCTTGGCTAAATTCCCTAAACATCTTGGACTGGCGGTGGTGGCTAACAGGTCATGATACATAATCTTCCTTTTGGCATGCTTATTCATATGGTTTTCACTGTTTGTTACATAATTGGTGTAATATTGATGCTGTAATATACAAAGAAATGCAATATAACGTACATTAATATGTAAACAGTGTTGCTGAAATACATTTTGGATGGTTTGTCTTTCAGCTGTGCCCATGGAAGATGTTTCTGCCACTTGCTTCCTCTCCTATCTTTCATCTATAGATTGCTGTCACTGTAGGAGGCAAAGCATGTATTGGCTTCTCTGCTATTCAGAGCACAGTGCCTCTGGGATGGCTTTGTGCCGTTGATGATTTTAGCTGAATTGTGGGACTGGTAAGAGAATAACTGAGATATAGAATCACAGAATCATAGAATGGTTAAGGTTGGAAGGGACCTCAAAGATCATCTAGTTCCAACCCCCCTGCCATGGGCAGGGAAACCCTCCACTACACCAGGTTGCGCAAAGCCTCATCCAACCTGGCCTTGAACACTTCCAGGGATGGGGCATCCACAACTTCTCTGGGCAACCTGTTCCAGTGCCTCACCACCCTCAGACCGAAAAATTTCTTCCTTGTAGCTAATCTAAATCTGCCCTCTTTCAGCTTAAAGCCATTGCCCCTTGTCCTATCACTACATGTCCTTGTAAAAAATCCCTCTCCAGCTTTCCTGTAGGCCCCCTTTAAGTACTGGAAGGCTGCTATAAGATCACCGCAGAGCCTTCTCTTCTCCAGGCTGAACAGCCCCAACTCTCTCAGCCTGTCTTCATAGCAGAGGTGCTCCAGCCCTCGGATCATCTTCATAGCCCTCCTCTGGACCCGCTCCAGCAGCGCCATGTCCTTCTTGTGCTGGGGACTCCAGAGCTGAACACAGTATTCCAGGTGGGGTCTCACAAGAGCAGGGTAGAGGGGCAGAATCACATCCCTCGACCTGCTGGCCACGCTTCTTTTGATGCGGCCCAGGACACAGTTGGCTTTCTGGGCTGCCAGCGCACATTGCCGGCTCATGTTGAGCTTCTCATCCACCAGCACTCCCAAGTCCTTTTCCTCAGGGCTGCTCTCAATCCATTCTCCACCCATTCCATTATCTGGAATTATAAAACAATGCCACTAGAGACAAGAACAATAACCTAGGAAGCCTAACTTTTAAGACTTCTCTAAAGCTGTTAAACAGCGTACTGTACGTAGCATGAAAAACAAATCATCAAAAGTGAAGAAATTCAAATTTATGTCTTCTGTTTCAGCTTTAATACACTTCTATCCAGAAATATTGTAGAGGGCTCAGAACAAATACAACACATGTGGCAACACAGTGGCCTGAGTTTATAGCTGAACAGCAGCCATAACTCTTTTTTTATATTGCTTTACCTTAAAATTACTTTGTTTACCTGTACGATTCATGTGTCTTTTCTGTTTTAAATACAGTTGTATGAGAACAAGTTTTGATGAACAAACAGCACACTGCCTAAGGCTTCAAAGTGGTCTGATTATTTATTTACTTGAAAGAAAAATGTAACATGTATATGGCTATGGTCATGTTTACTTACAAAACACTCAACATCCTGAAAAACCAAGTAACGTTTTGAGAGTGGTGACGTGTTTCTGCATGGCATTTGTGTCAAGGCAAAGTTTGGTAGCCACAAAGTGGTAGATATTTTAGGGCCATTTTTTTCAAAAATTAAAGGACTACACCATTATTTTCACTTCTGATATAAAACTTGTTACAGAAAAGGAAGCGTTGGGAGAGATCATATGGTGTCAGAATCTGCAATATATTACCTGAAAAGCAATAACATGGAAAAAAGTCGTGTTTTTAGTTACTATAGACCTTTAGCTTCTTTTTACAATTTCTTATCAGCAGTTTAGAAATGTGCAAGCTACCGTTTCACTGCAACAATAAACACCCTTGAAATGTACTATTTAGCACTGTAAGTTCTCACTGGTATCTCTGGCACTTATTTAACCTCAAGGTTACGTTTAGAATACAAAAAAAACTAGTGCAAGCCAGTAAACAAGGAAAGGAAAAAACATACATACTGAATAAAACCAATAGTAAGCACATATGAAAATCCTTCAGATCTGCACCATGAACCCTATGGCAAATGATTCAGGGCAACAGAGATATGAGGAAGCTTTCGACAATCCCTGTAATCTTCAGTTCCCATGTTCATTTTGTTCTACTCAGGCTTCTGAAGAGAATAACATAGCAGTCAGGACCAACACACACAGAAGAACCTATGCACTTTTCCTTTCCAGCACTCACTCAGTACTAGCTGTAGTAAAGATAAGGTGTTACACCTGCTAAACCAGCTCTGTACCCCCTACAAACACAGTATTTCTCAGTGGCATCCACATGTGTCGCAGGGGGAGATACCCACTAGAGAGCTGCCCGTTTCCCTAATATGAGAGGATGTGACCCTTCATCTGTAGATTTCTAACACCTTTACAGCTACAGAAATACACCACCTCTGTGGACACCTCATAAATACATTTCCTCCAGGGCAAAACATGAGATCTTCCAACTCATGCCTGCTGTCCTGTCCACCAGACTACTTCACATACTATATAGCAGAGCTTAGTATTTTACATATTAGGACAAGACCATCAGCAATCTACTATAACTATGGTAAAACGTTTGGGTGAAAGTCAAACTCTGCAAAGAGCCCATGTGCACTAGATGTCAAGTCAGCTTTCACAGCTTAACTGAGATGAGCTTTAAGCACAAACTCCAACCAAATAAAGGATTTCACATAGCCAATATTAATATCCACAGAACTCTCCATTTCTCTTATTACTTACAGCCCATTATGTTTTTACATACTATTGTATCTTTCTCGTATATTTTCACCACTGTTCCTTACTTTCACTTTTGACTGCCCATTACTACAAATTAAACTAAAACTGAGAAGAAATTCAAGAAATCAGATAAACATGACACATTGCTATATTAGCTGTCAAAAAATTAAAATTATTCTCCTTTTCCAACTACATAAAGGTATTTATCTCATACTCTTTAATGAGAAATCAAATAAATGTTCTTTGGCAAAGAAATTCAGGCTAGAAACGTCAATGAGAAAACAATCATCTTTGCTATACAAGAACCAGTCTATCAGACTCAAAAACGAAGGACTATGACTGGATATGACTATGAAGGCAGACTGGATGTCCAGAACAGGCATGTTGTATAGCTCCAACCTGAAGGACCAAGAACAGAGCCAAAACGACTGAGAAACTCACACTGAAAAAAACGTTGGCAAGGGCCTTAATTTGAGAAAAGAAAGTAAGTGGAAATATTGTGAAAAAAGGGAAAACTAAAAGTGGAAACAGAACCTCAGAAAATACATAAGCACCTAAAATGTTTTCCCTGATACTTCCAACTTCAGCCATTCAAAACTTGTAGAGCAAGGTCCAGTGTTTTTAAGAGAAGAGGGGGAAAAGAGGTTTAAATGCTCAGTCAGTACAGGAGCAGTGAAAGGGGATAATTTTTTTACTCTGAAATTGAGTGACATACTGAGATCCTATCTCCTGCTTGTGTCTACATTCATGAAGACTGGAAGCTTATTTTAATCCTAAATGGAAAACCGGAATTTTCATATAAACTACCCAATTCCAGAAGGTGAAGCTTTCAGAAGGCCATCTAATATCATAATGAATCATTACAGGAACTACTGAAAATCAGCATTACTGCCCTCAGGATTCATTGATGTGGCACAAACATCAATGTGGCACAAACATTGCATTGTGGTATGCATCCTGCTTGCATTACCACAATGCAAGCAGGATGCCATAGTACCATGCAAACCACTATTTCTCCTCCACAGGGAATCCATTATTTGGCATTTATTTTTCCCTTAGAAAGTGCTGTAACTGTTGACCTCAGAAAAGCAGGAGTAACAATGAGTAAACAAAGCTCTGAATCTGCAAGAATTACAGTATGGAACTACTGCTTGGACAGAAAAAAAATCAACATGACTGAGGTTTTTATAACACACATTTAGACAGGTATGAAGTAGCTAATCACTTTACAGCTCAAATTTAACGTATTATGAAGATCTAATTATTTCATTCAGATTCTTGCCCTCTATTTTTTTGGCAAGATTTGTTACTTTCAAAACACCTAACTTTCTCTCAATAGAATAAAATACATACATCACTTCTGTGTAACACTAAAACATATTCTTTATAGTCTTCATTTAATAAGAGAATAATTATATTATAGTCAGAACATACATGATTCAGAACATGTGGACAAATGCAACTAATCAGCATTATAGGTTAAACATGATTTAACAAAACATTATATATAAACTGGCTCATGAAAGATGAAGAAGATTCTGGCACAACCATTATTAGCCTCCCAGACAAAACAAAAAAATACTGTATGCATTTCTTCAGAGAGGAAGAGAAATGCTGATTAGCATTTAGCAAGGAGAAAGAAAAAGAATACTCAAAATTAGAATTTCATCTTAAAGTCTAAAAACTGAGAAAAACAGAATTCTGGGCTGAACACTTGGTAACAGTCTGATGAGCCAAGAATGCAGAAGCAATTCTAAATTAGTAGCAGTGTTCTGTACTTCTACATTTATGGGAGGAAAAAAAGCTTATGAAAGCTCTGGATGGAAAAGGAACACAGAGCATAAGCAAACTAGCATAAGCAATTTTTGAAGTCTACTACTACTATTACAACAAATGTTTTCAGTATTGCCAAAAGGTAATTGGTTAGAAAAAACAGTCGTTATATTACCACTACATTTGGTAATGTTTGAAAATCAAGTATAAAATAATATAATTTTTGAATTGTATTATTTCAACTGGGTATTTCTCCCATTGTCAATGCATTAGTTTAGTTTGTCTATTGGGAATTTTTTTTTTTTTTTTTTTTCAAAAAAAGCAACAAAACCCCCCAACAACATATGCCTTTTCAGAAAGCAAAAGGTTTTCGTTACCCTGAAGTTGCTAAGGGGCTGTTGAAGCTTTCCAACATGACTGATGAAAATTTTAAAGCAAATTGAGCTTGTGGCCCACAGTCAGAATTAAAAGCCAGTAAAGTAACCTTTAGAATAACTAGGTCAAATGTTGTGAATATTGAGAAGAAGAACTTGTTCTAAGGACATTATGGTATGATACTAAATCTTTTTCATGTAGTTCATAATGCACATATCAGTTCAGTAGAATTGGCCTCCAGTGACATTACTAACTTGAGCATAGCTGAAAATAAATCTTAACATCCCTTCTGAAAATTCAAATCTTGGCACAAAACTGGGCACTTCTAATAGTACTACCTCTCGTGGTACTGGTGGTGCTGAAGGACTTGATTAATATGGACATCCCTGGTTTTGGTTGCCAGCCGCCTCCTCTGGCACAGAATGCTGGTTTAGGCTTGCATAGCTGAGAACTAACATCCAATTCTCCTGACTTTGAGTCAACACTCAAAGAGCCACTTTAGTGTAGTTTAAGTGCATCTATAGTTACTTTCCTTCACAGGCAGTCTGATAAATTTGGGGACAGGCTGAAGCAGTGTAACTGACTTTATTTTTGTAAGGTTTTCAAAAACTGTGCAATAGAAATAGAATGCCAAAAAGAACTTTCTACTGACTCATTCTTTACAGGTACCACAGAAAATAGTCCGATGTGAGGCAGAAGCCTCAAAAACTATTACAGATAAAGCAGGACAGTTACAGTAGTACTGAAATTAGTTTCATGCTCCACTGGTATACAGGCCCACCCATTTGATTTTCAAATACTTTAATCCTTATTTTGAGAGGCCACTCAGATCTAAATGGTCTGGCATTTGTTGCTGTACATGAGATTATGCCTTCTGTATCCTGAGAAAAAAACCTACATGCTTGTTTCTATAAAGTTTTTTCTGTAAAAAAATAAAAAAATATGCAAGTGTAACGGCACTATTTTTCAGAGTTACACTCTCCTCATCTACTTCTACCAAATGTGATATATCTGTAAGAGCATCGTATCAATTTACACACAGTAACTACTCTCAGAATTCAAGTTCAGTTTCACTACATCAATGCTGGAGTGCTCACTTAGTTAAAAGGCTACTTTAATTCACAGTCTAAAGTAAATATTGATAACTTAAGATTCCAAAGTCTAACCTTCTTCCATTATAGGCTGAGGAGTGAATAATTAACACTACAGGAGAGTTTACAACAGGGGGACAAAAACTCAGCCTTCAGTCCATTCTCGAGGAAGTAGATTTATGATAGCTGGAGAATTAAGGTTCAAGAACTACTCTCCAATAGCAGAAGTGTGAGGAAAAACTATTAGATACTTTAAACATGGAGCCTGACGAATTCAGAAAGAGCACCATATGACGTGGCTGCTTGCAGTAATGGGGAAGATGAACAACTCAATGTCTCTGCCCATGTGTACTTTAGAAAGGAACATATCCTGCCCTCAAAGGCAATAATTACAGAAAGAGAAAAATTAAATCCTATTTTAACAAATGAAATCAGAATTTTGTCTTTTAACTCAGATACTAACTCACTTATTTCAGCTATTTTTCCCTCTAATTTGAGAGAAATAGTCCAGCTTTAAAGATGAAAACATTTCCTGGAACAATCTGGAAGAGCTATTTATGTAATTTAAGACATTCACAGTATTAGTCTCATTGAAGCTGTTACAAACAGTGAAGTGAGAGATAACGGGATATAAAAGACATCTTCAGCAAATCTTTTTCTCATGTTATTACAATGGTACATCTCACACCAGCGTAAAATATTTAAGAATATTTCCTCAAAATAGTTTGTTAGTTGGAAAACAAATAATCCATAAGAATTTTTCTTCTGGTGCAGACTTTTCCCTTACAATACACTTATATCAGTTGTCTAACCAAATAACCGAGAGTATGGCTATCCTTTCACTCAGTTTAATTCTTGAAAGATTAACTCCAGTATTTACTAAAGACCAAGTACTCCTCATTTCATTGCAGAAAAAGAAAGTGAAAATACTCACATTTTAAAGTTTGGGGGGTCCCCTCCCCTCGTCTTTCAACAATTGAATTAGACAAAATGTACTAAGTCATGGTTACATAAATGAGTAACTTCCATTTAAAGAAAGTACTGCAACAAATTCATATATTGTTTTAATAAATTAACTATCAGTTTTGTATGCATGGGAGAGGAATAAAGATGTATTACATGTAAAGAAAAGCATTGGTCTACAGTGCGCTACTCTAACTTCAGATCTATGTAATCACATCAACATAAAACAAGAGCAAACCATTAAGTCTGCTCTCTAAAACTTCCAGCCTAAGCTGCCAATTCTGCTCTCCATCAGCACACTCAACATTGCGGAATCAAAACTCCAAATTAGATAAGAAAATGCCAACTTTGCCTGCTGTGATGATGGCAGTAATTTAGGTAAGAGGACAAGACTAGGATGACAAAATACGTCTGACTGAACTCCTTCAAAAACTCTGTCTCCTTAAGAAAAGAATGTTAGTGCAGAGGTGACACCAGTAGGATGAAGCTGAAAGTGTACTCAACATTAAACAAACATTAAAACAGAAAAAAGGTGCACATTTTTAAGAGGAAGGCAATGAGCAACAGGCGCAATTTGCCAATCATCACGGGTAGAGTCTTTGTCACAGAAATATCCTGTAATCAAGATAAGAGTGTTTCCTTTAAGATAAGCCCCAGATCAAACGTCAGTTTCCTAATCTAGCCCTGGAAGCAAGGGAGATGACTGCATAAACACACTGATTTCTATTATCTATTGTTGCTACTGACTGCAGTTGTATTAAGGTGGCATGAATATCTTTGAAGGAAGTTCTGGATGTTGCAGCTTCTGGATGGAACAGTCCTTACTAGCAACTGCTCCACGGGCAAGGAAGTTTGCAGCGAAACAGCTGGATTTTCACATTGGCTGCATAATGTTTCTGACTACAGTTCTCTACCACATTTTGAACAGCAACAGAAAAACCTGTTCGTGTACAGTATTTCAAAACCTGTCCCCCTACCCTACAAACATATTCAACTTCAACACAATCCAGTATCCCCATTTTACAAATGGAATACTGAGGTGCTTTGTGGTTTCAGTGAAAAGTGCTCCTCAACGGCAGATTCAAAATCTGTTAAGACTCAATTTTTATCCAGAGCTATGAGTCAAAAACTGAATGACCAGCATCTTCAGATGACGCTACTAGGCAAATTTTCAAATTCAACCGAAGAGTCAGAGCAGGCACCACAAAAATGGTACGTGACTATCAACAAAACCTTACATACATACCCATTCACAAAACAAAGTCAGGATAATAGGGGCTTTTTTTTAAAAAAGCAAGAAAGTCTGAAATTAAAGACAATCATAACACATATGCACAGCCAAGTTGAGCAGAGGTTGCACGGTCAACTACAGTGCCTCTTATTAAATTTTAAGACCGGACTTTGCAACCTTCATGACAGTTTTTGCAATGTATCTTAGTCATAAGAAAATAAGAATTACTGGATGGATCTTATCTATCTGGCCACAATACTAGAACGCAATGTCAGATCCAATTCTGCTTTAATCTCACGGATAACTGCAAGACCATCAGCAGACAGACAAACAAAAGAAAAAGGAAAGCAGCCGCTATGTTTTTCACCAGTAGACAAGAATAATCTTCCAGGCTCTGAAGTAGTACCACATGCTATGATTGTCTCTAACTAGAAATAGTGGTAGTTGTAACATAAGGGCAAGGAAAGAATTGGATAAGGTCAAGCAGACAGGCTGCGAATTCACAGAACCCTGTAAAAAGATTGACCAAATAGAACAAAATTCTCAAAGGAAAAAGTTCCAGAAGTTTAAAAAACAAAGAGAAACTACATATGTGGGTTTGTATCTATACCTCAAAAGAAGGTACTAAGACCAATGGACTGAAGATAGGTTGGGACAAAAACCCAGTAGAGTGGTCAAACTAAGTGAGCAGGATAGAGAAGCACTGAAGCGAGCCACCTGCCATGCATTGTATTTGCCGTGCAACTCTTAGATCCCTCACCACAAACTTTCCCTAATTATGCCAGTAACCTCAGGAGGCAGAAAAAAAAAAATAAATGAGAAGCACTAAGTGTTTTCAGTTTGTAAACTGGGAGTTTCAGCTTGTGATCAATGCTAGAAAAAGCAAGAGAAGCAAGCCAAAAAAGCCAGTACGTCAGTTAGCTCTCAGAGAGGATCTAATAGTAAAAATAGCAAAAATAGTAAAAATAAATAGCAAAAATAGCAAAAATAAATAGCAAAAATAAATAGCAAAATAAATAGCAAAATAAATAGCAAAATAAATAGCAAAATAAATAGCAAAATAAATAGCAAAAATAAATAGCAAAAATAAATAGCAAAAATAAATAGCAAAAATAAATAGCAAAAATAAATAGCAAAAATATTTTTGGAATATAAAAAGAGACAGATTTAACTCTACAAGGAAAATCTACACAAATTATGTAACTAAAGCCATCTTATTTGATGAATATACAAGACGAAATAGATTCTTCATCCAAGGTTGGCTCTCTCCTGAAGGGTTAATTTTCTCTGACTTTTTGTATGCAAGGATAAAGCTCTATTTCTCTTCAGCAAACCTTACTTAGCACACATACCAGCAAAAGTGATATTTTCAGACTTCTTCATGCAATATTTAAACCAAAGCCCCTCACATCTTTAATCTTTGAATTTAAAAAAGGAAAAGATGCACTAAAAAGTACCAATGTACTTCAAAAGGGAGGAAACAAAAGAAATAATATGACATGAAATTGGTAGAGCAAGACTAGTGCTAAGAAGCAACAACTTCAAAAGACTTTTCTCTAATTGAAGTTACTGCAGGTTTTCATCTTTATGTGTATTTTAACTGATAAGCAGCTAGCTTGAAAGCAAACAGAAAAAAAAAACAAACAAAAAAACAAACAGTATAAAAAACATTAGAAACAGCACTCAAGTTTCCAAACCTCTAGTATTTAGGGATTCACTTTGTGCAAAACGTAGAAGTGGTGTTGTGCTCTACCTCTCTCTCTGGGAAATTTGTGGGCATAGAGTTGCAGTAAAAATATGCACCAGTCTACCAGCACTTATATGGAAAAGTCTTAGCTGACTGGCTATTTTATCTGCAAGAGGAATGTACAGCAAGATCCAACAGTAGGAAGATGAATTTAGATAGATTTTAATTAGAGATAAAACACACATTTTTATTAAACATAAAAAATACCCTAGAAATTACCTGTCATTTCAGGCCTTGAAATCACAACCAGACTCCTGTTTCAAAAGCTCTTTTAGAATCATAGAATCATAGAATGGTTAGGGCTGGAAGGGACCTTCAAAGGTCATCTAGTCCAACCCCCCTGCAAGGAACAGGGATATCTCCTACTAGATCAGGTTGCTCAGGGCCTTGTCCAACCTGGCCTTGAACGTCTCCAGGGATGGAGCATCCACCACCTCTCTGGGCAACCTGTTCCAGTGTTCTACCACTCTCATAGTAAAAAATTTTTTCCTAATATCCAACCTGAACCTACCTCCCTCTATTTTAAAACCATTACCCCTTGTCCTATCATAACTGGCCATCCTGAACAGCCTCTCCCCATCTTTCCTGTAGGCCCCCTTGAGGTACTGGAAGACCGCTATAAGGTCACCCCGGAGCCTCCTCTTCTCCAGGCTGAACAGCCCCAACTCTTTCAGCCTGTCCTCATAGGAAAGGTGCTCCAGCCCTCTTATCATCTTCGTGGCCCTCCTCTGGACCCTCTCCTCTGGACCCTCTCCAACTGGTCCATGTCCTTCTTATGTTGGGGACTCCAGAACTGGACGCAGTACTCCAAGTGAGGTCTCACGAGGGCAGAGTAGAGGGGGAGAATCACCTCCCTCGACCTGCTGGCCACGCTCCTCTTGATGCAGCCATTTCTTCATTTTACATTATTGAAGAAAAATTACAGTTCGTATTACACAGGAAGTTACGCGAGATAAGCATGGCACTCTTTCATAACCCTAAGAGATGCTATTTGGCATGTAGGAACAGAACAAATGTTTCAGATACTTTTAAACATTCTCAAAATATACCTTCTTCCAACCTTTATCATTCAAACTTTCTTGGTAGAAGACAGAGAAGGTAAGAAGGATAGGAAGAAACTCATTAAAAAAGCCCTCAAGAAGTAGCACCTAAAAATTGTAAACAATTAAAATACCTACTAACAAAGCTGAGAGAGTGGAAGATAAAACAGACTCAGTTGTGCTGCAGCTGGCTATTAAAATAAACCTCACCGATACAAAACTGTGTCTTCACTACATCTTTTATCGTTTGCGTTCTTTGCCACTGCCTGCAATGGCATTATACAATGCAAGCTGGTTCACAATTCACTGGGACAACACCCATAGGTACGACACGGTCTTTGTGACCTCAATTTGTCACTGTAAGAATGACTAGTGGATCAGACACTAACGAGAAACTGATAGAATCTATCTGAGCTGTATTTCTCCTTATTTTGCATTTCTTTTGATATCAGAAATAATTTTTCTCCCACGATACACATAGAGCAGTCCAATTCTCTTCTCTTTTGTCATAATCGCCATAGGATGCATGTGTTTCAGTGTATTTCTGTAGATTTCCCAGCATGTAGCAAAGGGAATTTAGCATATTCACATTACATATACACCCCTTAGCAAGAAGGCCAGTTTCTGAGAAAATTACTTCCAGAGTTTTTCCCATATGGCCTCAAACAGCCAGTCAAGATACAGAATTGACAGCTCTGTCAAGAATTTTAGGTACGTGATTTCACTAGTTGCATTCCCACGCATCATTATATTAAGTAATGCTGTCTGAAGGATATAAAAAACTTCCCCTGCTTGGCAACATAAGACTCTTCTCTTTTTTGTTATATATATTTTAAAAGATACCCTGAATAGTTTTTCAAAACAAGAAAGCTATGAGGCACTTAGCTTGACCTGCCTTTAAAACAGATAGATTTATACAGAGTACTAAAATAAAAAAATAAAAATCTAGAGAACAATATAGGGGGAGAAAAGCAACAGAATTGATAAAAAATTGCCATGAGAATCCAGAGTGAACCCTACTAAAAAGCTAGCTCTTCTTCGCAGAGAGGAAAAAAATACATTTTAATCTGATCAGCATGTGTCCTGATTTCTAAACTGATACAATACCAAACAAAGACTTCAAATCATACAACGGTTTGGGTTGGAAGGGACCTCAGAGATCATCTAGTTCCAACCTCCTTGCCACAGGCAGGGACACCTTCCACTACATCAGGTTGCTCAAAGCCTCATCCAGCCTGGCCTTGAACACTTCCAGGGATGGGGCAGCCACAAATTCTCTGGACAATCTGTTCCAGTGATCCACAACTCTCATTGTAAAAAATTTCTTCCTCATATCTAATCTAAGGATCGGATTGATCCTTTTTAAAAACTGGATCAGATTCATATCAGACTATTATCACTGGCCTATCATTCTAGAAGGCAAATTAAGAACTCGTTCGAAGAAAAAAAATGATATAAATACCATCATTCTAATTGACTAGGATTGTATTATACAGCAGAAATAACGTAATAAAGGGACTACCACACAAGTAAAGATTCAAAGAACCAATTAATGCAACAGGAGAATATACATAATTAATAACCCTGCGCAGCTGAAGACCACCTACAGTTCACTGAAGAAAAATGAAAAGATGAAGTGATAAAATAAATAGTATCAATCAGAACAGCTTTAGTTTAACTCTACAGTTTCTATTCATTTCTCAAGACAATAACGTCCTATCAATTTAGCAGTCTGCGCCAAAACATTTCAAAGACTTATGTTCAAAAAAAGAACATTTTTTCTCTAACTATTAGAAGTAGTGTTCAACATGCCACAGAAAACTTCCCCTAATCAGTATTCTGGGAAATGTTCTGTTGCTCTAACAAACTCAATTTGGCTTGTCACCCTAACGAAGCTATCAGGCAGCGCATTACCACCTACATCTCTTGCACAGAACTGACAGACCCAGAGCCCAGAATACTAGTTTTTATGAAGCTCTAGTTCGCAGGCAACAAGAGAATCTGGCTTAAGAGAAATAACACATAATACAAGCAAATTAACTGTAAGAAATTACTTCTCATAATAACTTGCGATCTGGAGTCCAAATCTGAGCACTGCTGCACAGCAAAAGACACAGTGGTCTTCCCTCTCAAAAACAGCAATGAGATATACTAATTAGTAATATTATGAAATTATAATCCTGGGCAGTCCTGGCTACCCACTAGTTTTGGCCATAAATTAATCAACCCTCAGTTATTCCTCCAATTTGCCCAAAGGTTGCAATGTTTGCATGATGTGCAAACCATACCTCTACATAAAAAAAAAGAAAATCGTCAACAATTTTGTCTCAAAATGGAAATGAAAGATTAGTGCCTGTTCCTTCTTGTGTACACTACAGAAAACAGGCTTAGTGGCTAGCCATACTTCCTTGTATGCAGCCCAGGACACAATTGGCTTCTTGGGCCGCAAGTGCACATTGCTGGCTCGTGTCCAATTATGCGTCCACCAGTATCCCCAAGTTCGTGTTGATACTGGGGACTGTCCCCAGCCAGGAGCAGGACCTTGTACTTGGCCTTGTTGAACCTCATGAGGCTGACATAGGCCTACTCCTCAAGCCTGTCAAGGTCCCTCTGGATGGCATTCCCTTCCCTCTAGCAAATCATCTCCACCACTGAGATTGGTGTCATCCACAAACTTGCTGAGGGTCCACTCAATCCCACTATATCATTGATGAATGCATTAAACAGTGTTGGTCCCAGTCCAGACTCCTGAGGGAAACCTTTAGTATAAAGCCACCACATAAAATATGAATATTTCAAGCAAGCCCACGTACTACTCTACTCACATTAGTTTCTTCCAACATATAGCAGATTTATGTCAGAGACAGATAACATGAAGAATGGCAAATAGGAAACTTCCATGGAATAAGAGCAAGAAATCACAGACTACATAGCTTAAAATAAAAACAAGAAAGATGACATTGTTCTTTAGTATTTCACATAATAAAGAAAGGGATATACGTTAAAATCAAAAGATAAAGGATATACTGTTTTTAAAAAACAACAATATACATCACTTTTCCCTCAAGTGGTAGAAAATCAGAAATCAGGCAAGTATACAGACTGAAATCTCCAGGCTCATTAAGTAGGATATTTCACAAGTGATAAACAGTCATCTTTGAGGGTGTAAGACAGCTTCTAAGTCATAAGGTGAGGCAGGAGTTTTCATCAAACAGGTTAACTACAAGATTCCACCCCTATGCTTCCATCCAAGGTGCCAAAGACAGGATACACCATGAACAGATTTTCCAATCCAGTACAGTTAACTCCTGTATTTGTGGAATCGGAATCACTAACAAGGTACAACAAGGTACACTTGACAAAAAAAAGCGTCACTATGAATGCAACTTCAATCATACGAAGAGTGTGAATAAATCAAGAGTCTTAAAAACACTCAAACATCCAAAATGAAAAAAAATTCTAACTCCCCCCCCCCCCCCCCCCCCCAACACCAATCCTCAAGATTACTACGGAAAGCAAATGTCATTCCTACCTTCAAGAAGGAGGACCCAGGGAACTAAAGGCTGATCAGCCTCACCTCAGTCCCCGGGAAGGTGATGGAACAACTAATCCTGGAAACCATTTCCAAGTGTACAAAGAACAAGAAGGTGCCTTGAAGCAGTCAGCACAGATTCCAAAATGGGGAAGTGACGTTTGTACAAGTTTATCAAGTTGGTCAATGAAATGACTGGCTTGGTAGACAAGGTGAGAGCAGTGGATAGGGTCTAACTTAACTCCAGGAAGGCCTTTGACCCTGTGTCCTGTAAGATCCTCATAAACAAGCTGCTGATATACGCTGATGACGCAGACAGAGGTGGATTGAAAACTGCCTGAACAGCCAGGCCCAGAGCATGGTGACCAGAGGAACAAAGTCTAGTTGGAGGCCAGTAACTAGCACTGTACCCCAGGAGCAAATAGTGGGACCAGTCTTGTTCAATGTCTTCATTAATGATCTGGATGATGGGGCAGAGCATACCCTCAGCAAGTTTGCACATGACGCAAAACTGGGAGAACTGACTGATAAAAGAGAGGGTTGTGCTGCCATCCAGAAGGACCTGGACAGACTGGAGAATCTGTCCAGACAGATTCTGGACAGGCTGGAGAAATGAGCCAACAAGATCCTCATGAAGCTCAGCAACGGGAAGTGTCAAGTTCTGCACCTGGGGAAGAACAACCCCAGGCACCATTTACTGGCGGGGGCGGTGCGGGTGGCACTCAGCTGGAAAGCAGCTTTGCAAAAAAGGACCCGAGGGTCCTGCTGGACACCGAGTTGAGCATGAGCGAACAATGTGCCCTTACAGCAAAGAAGGCTAATGGTACCTAAGGCTGCATTAGGAGTATTGCCAGCAGGCTGAGAGAGGTGATCCTCCTCTTCTACTCAGCAATAGTGAGGGCACATCTGGAGTACTATTACCAGTTCTGGGCTCACCAGTACAAGCGAGACATGGACATACTGGCAAGAGTTCAACAAAGGGCCACTAAGGTGACAAAGAGACTGGAGCACCTCACATACGAAGAAAGGCTGAGAGAGCTGAGACTGTTCAGCCTGGAGAAGAGACAGCTCAGGGAGACCTCATCAATGTATATAAATACCCAAATGGAGGACACAAGGAGGTCAGAGCCAGGCTCTTCTTTTCACTGGCGCCCAGTGACAGTACAAGAAGCAACATGCACAAACTGAAACAGAGGAGGCTCTGCCTCAATACAAGAAAACACTTTTTCACTTTGAGGGTGACCAAGCACTGGGACAGACTGCCCAGGAACGTGGTGGAGTTTCCATCCTTTGAGACATTCAGACACTCTCTGGACACAGGCCTGGGCAACTGACTCTAGGTGGCCCTGCTCGAGCAGAAAGGCTGGACCACTTGACCTCCAGAGGTCCCTTCTACTCTCAGCCATTCTGTGATTCTGTTGCTGACAACTACAACTGAATGGTCATACTTTTTTCCATGTACCTAATATTGCTTCTGTGAGAGAAGTGAAAAGCATGAGTCATAAAATGGTTTGGGTTGGAAGGGACTTTAAATCAATAACTTATACATGGCCGTGTAAAGAAGTATCTATACAGAGGGCGCATTCATAGGCTTAATTGTTTTAAATGTTATACTCCTATACACATTGCAGACAGTATTAATAAGTGGACATACACCTCTTTTTACACAGAAAGCCATTAATATAATCTCTAAATCAATCTAAAAACCTAAATTGTAAATTTAATCTAAAAATCTAGCACTCTGGTCTAAGTATTTTTCAGGATCCCAACTATTTTTTAACTTTAATTTGAGATGTTGATGAAAGTTTACAGCAAGTTGGCTACTATAACAATGTATTGAAGGGAATACTTGGCCCGTTCTTTCTCAAGGTATTGGAATACAATATAGCAAATATGCGCTGATACACAATTACTTGTAGAATACACAATGAAATAATGATGGGATCATGCAGTCACCTACTGCACTTATAAGACACTACAAGAAGATTCATAAGATTACAAGGAGACTGCAAGTTCTTCTTCCATTATCTCATGCAATTTTCAAAATGTTTTACCTCTGTGTGCCTTGTTAGAAGAATAAATACCTTATTTCGCAATTTTCTGAACTGAGGCTTTGGGTTAAGGAAAAGTTCTCTTGAACTTTCAAGTTTTTCACTCAACTAAAGTCTACAGGATTAATGTATTTTCAAAACAAACTGAGAAAGTAAATTGAAGTTCAAACTCAAATTGCACCTTAGAGTCAACACTCAAACTGATATTCAACTTGTCACCTAGGCTAGGACAAGAAAAGAAAAAAGGGGCTGAAATGATGCTTTAAGCATTCGTAGAGGCACACACCTATATTTCAACCTGCTTTCATGCTCAAAAACAAGTTGCACCATGATATTTTGGCAGTTGCTTTCCTGCAAGCTTAATTACAAATGACAGTTTAAAAATGCTTTATATAGGACGTAATATACTAGCAAAATGCCATTCCATCAGATGACACTGAGGTGAAGTCACAAAGAACCTCCAAGCCTAACATGCACCAGAAGCATTGTATGTTGCAAGGCTTACAAAACTGCAGACAAGAAACGGCAACTTTATTCCCAAAGTAGTTCACAGAAGGACCAGAGGTGTGTATGGTACAAGCTCCAAAAAACAGGAGAGAGGATCAAAGGTGTTTTTATTAGTTTCTCATATGCTGAAGACCCAGCAGAAAAATACATTAGTGCACAGTTTATCTGAAGAAAATTCTCAGACAGCTGCTTTGTAGGGTGTCTTCAGAATTGCCTTCCATTCTGCAGCCATACATTGTATCCTGAAAAGTTAGTCTTCTAACCTTCCGTGACTTCACTTGGTTTTAAAATTACTCATCTCCTTCAATAGACTTCCCTATATACTCACTGCATCATTGACCAGTTAAACTCTGGGACTTGTATGCCTGGCATTGGTAAGTATTACCTCAAAAAGACAAAAGTCCAAGATGTCTTGTTCAACTCAAATTTTTTCTGCTTACTTACATTATCAGTCATTTACTTGGTTAGGTTCATGTGTTACTATAATTTTGCACATGAAAATCCTACAAGTTCTGTGTCTAAAATTACCCTGTTTTACAAAGGATCAAGTTTAAATACTTTGGAAAAAGCACCTGTGATACAATTCTGAATATCTTTAGCCTGCTCCACAGACATATCTCATTTTCTCAAAATGTGCATTTTACACCTAAATCATAGAATCATGGAATCATAGAATGGTTAGAGTTGGAAGGGACCTCAAAGATCATCTAGTTCCAACCCCCCTGCCATGGGCAGGGAAACCCTCCACTACACCAGGTTGCGCAAAGCCTCATCCAACCTGGCCTTGAACACTTCCAGGGATGGCGCAGACACAACTTCTCTGGACAACCTGTTCCACTGCCTCACCACCCTCTGAGTGAAAAATTTCTACCTTATATCCAATCTAAATCCGCCCTCTTTCAGTTTAAAGCCATTGCCCCTTGTCCTGTCACTACACGCCCTTGTAAAAGGTCCCTCTCCAGCTTTCCTGTAGGCCCCCTTTAAGCACTGGAAGGCTGCTATAAGATCACCCCGGAGCCTTCTCTTCTGCAGGCTGAACAGCCCCAACTCTCTCAGCCTGTCTTCATAGCAGAACTGCTCCAGCCCTCAGATCATCTTCGTGGCCCTCCTCTGGACCCGCTCCAGCAGCGCCATGTCCTTCTTGTGCTGGGGACTCCAGAGCTGAACACAGTATTCCAGGTGGGGTCTCACGAGAGCAGGGTAGAGGGGCAGAATCACCTCCCTTGACCTGCTGGCCACGCTTCTTTTGATGCGGCCCAGGATACAGTTGGCTTTCTGGGCTGCCAGCGCACATTGCCAGCTCATGTTGAGCTTCTCATCCATCAGCACTCCCAAGTCCTTTTCCTCAGGGCTGCTCCCAATCCATTCTCCGCCCAGCCTGTACTTGCGCTTGGGACTGCCCTGACCCACATGCAGGACCCTGCACTTGGCCTTGTTGAACTTCATTAGGTTCTCACAGGCCCACCTCTCCAGCCTGTCAAGGTCCCTCTGGATGGCATCCCTTCCCTCCAGCGTGTCCACAACACCACACAACTTGGTGTCATCTGCAAACTGGCTGAGGGTGCACTCGATCCCACTGTCCATGTCATCAACAAAGATGTTAAATAGCACTGGTCCCAGTACTGACCCCTGAGGAACACCACTCATCATTGGCCTCCACTTGGACATTGAACCATTGACCACAACTCTTTGAGTGCGACCATCCAGCCAATTCCTTATCCACCGAGTGGTCCATCCATCAAAACCACGTCTTTCCAGTTTAGAGACAAGGATGTCATGTGGGACAGTATCAAATGCTTTGGATAAATCCAGGTAGACGATGTCAGTTGCTCTTCCCCTATCCATCAATGCTGTAACCTCATCATAGAAGGCCACTAAATTAGTCAGGCAGGATTTGCCCTTAGTGAAGCCATGTTGACTGTCATCAATCACCTCCTTATTTTCTATGTGCCGTAGCATAGTCGTCAGGAGGATCTGCTCCATAATCTTGCCAGGCACAGAGGCGAGACTGACTGGCCTGTAGTTCAATTCTAGGTTTATTTAGGTATAAACCTGCTGGTATAAATAACGTTGTTCTATTTCTGTCAGTGTATCATGTGTAACTTATACATAAAATTCATTTTCTGTGTATATTTTACTAAGCAAATCATCAAGAAACAAATTGAATCTTATTCCAAGAAGATATATAACAATGATAAAAAAAAAAGTTAAAATAATTAAGTCAGTGTTCCCCAATTCTTCTGAACTATTTGATCCTGGCTGACAATGATGTGTTCTGTACATATCTTACAATGCAGCTGAAGGCTTATTATGAATCAAGAGAAGGATGTTATTATACTTTCTGATAGATGCAGATATTTATGCCTAAAGACACAATGAGACTTCCATAGCATATACCAAAGTTTTAACTGGTAACAGGCACGTATGAAGCAAGATTATTACACCATCATAGAAAAGTATCTCAAAATCATAGTAAGTATCTAACAAAATGCACCATCCAACCAGCTTAGAAAATTAAAGATGGCAGGAGCTCAGGAACACTTTAAGTGTACACAAAGAATCAACAGACTGATGAGCTAAACCACTACACCTGTTCATAAGCACATTTTACCCTTGCTCTGCCTCCAAACAGTATGTACACAGCATTACTTCGTATTGCTAACAGCACAAATACAGTCACATTCCAACAGTCACAGCAGCTCAGCTAACGTGTAACATCTCTTAATTTAAGACAATGGAACTCCACTGCCTCAATCACATTTACCTACTACCTAGTAAGCACTCTTTTTATTTTCCAATACCTTGGCTTGTCACAAACTCTGCATCTTATTTTAAACTCCTTCCTTTCAAAAAAACCTACAGTTTTATTCTCTCTTAGAAAAAAAAAAACATTACCTTCTGAGGTGTCAAAACCCTCTGCCTGAACTTTTCAATCGTATCTTGACCGGCAGCTGCCCAGGCACTGGCAAATGTTTCAGCTTTGTCTTGATCCAGGTGAATGCTTTGCAGCTGTTGTTGCAATGAAGCAGGCTTCAAATTATGATAGACTGCCTGTTAAAAGAAAAAAAAAGCCTGCTGTTGTCAAGTATCACTCTACGAGTTGTGCCAGCTACACACTACGACAGATGGCCACCATGTTCACACAAGACTTTTTACTAGCAACTCTGCTGTGGATCTGCAGCCATCCTGTTCATCTTAATCCTCTGACTGAGAACATAGTTAACCTTTTCTATCTCAATTGTATCTCAAAATGCATCATTACAAATTACTCTTCTCAAGATAGACCAACTATGAAAAAATGCATGTACAAACTAGACCTGAGTATATGCGTATGTTTCCACTGTACATAACACCAAAGCAGCTATCACTGAAAAAAAAAATGGGTTTTGAAGGCAATTGTGACCATGAAGAAAGGACAACTTCTCCAAATTCACACTGTTCAAGCAAGTCTGAACTATGAGGTAATATTCTGAAGACAGGAACAGTTTGCCAAAAAAAAGTGAGTTAGATATAACCTCCCTATTGGCATCAATTTTTGTGATAAATAACATATATAGTATGTTGGACTCCACTTTCAAAACACGAATACATCAGTAACAAGGCAGGGAGAAAAAAGAAAAAAGAAACACCACATGTGGCAAAGACCATACAGCAGTCTTATTATCTATAATAACCTATCCAGAGACCAAAGGGCTGTTAAAAAATTTGTGCTCTGCCAGAAAAAGCAGCTACTCTAAGAAGTGTAGCTATCAGCAGGGACACAAAAGAGTCTTCATACAACATGTATCCCACGTAGGACTCTTGTCTTGGGATACAACTTGTATCCCATGTAGGCAGTGAGCCTAATCCAAATCAGGAAAGCAATCAAACAAAAGCAATAAAACCATGCATAGCATACTAAAGATTTGACTTTTTTATTTTTGAAATCTACTATCGGATTAAAAATATCAACAATTCATAAGGAGAGAAACAAGGTACCTGTTCCAAAATGAATGATATAGTTTCAAGAACTAGATGAAGGTCCTGCTTTTCCAACGAAAAAGCTATTTGAAGTTTCTGTTCCTCCTCTTCACTGAAGCTACTTTCAGCCTGAAGCACAAAAGTGGTTAGTCCTAGAACTCCATTAAGCAACCTAGAACATACTTATCAAAACAAAAGCTTTCTTCCCATTTTTATAAACACAGTGGCTGTCCAGTTATTTCTAAATAAAAACAACAAAGTTCTTTTCCAACAGAAAAATACAATGCAATTCCTCTGACTGACAATCAAAATTAAAACTATCAACAGTATCAGCCAACAGTATCACATGAGGCTATCAGGATTACTTGAAATACATCACAAGAAAATGCTTTCTTTCTCTTTGCACCTGAGAAACACTAAAGAAATATTTTTCTTTCAACTATCAGATCGCTCCAGCAACCTTTTCGAAATAAACATAAGAAAAGTAAGAAGAGCATTACTTGAATCAGACCCCAAAGAAAACAGAAGGCAAAACTGTAGTGAAGTTAGTTATGTACGCTGCTTCTACTCTGGATACTCTTCTGAAAACCACCCACGCTGTTACAAAGGAAATAAAGGCCTAATGTATGCCTATTGTCAAAGTCAGATTTGAACCTACAGCCTACTGTATTACGGAAGACTACTGAGAACATGCTGTACTTTTAAAATACAGCAGTTATATTTATTATACTACAGCAAATTAAACAGTAACATAAACGCAGACATTGCCGTCTTTTAAAACATAATTAGTAACAAATCTATGCTACGGACATCAAAACACCGTATTTAGTTAGACCACTTGGTAATCCAAAACTGCAAAGCTACACAAAAAAGCAATTGAGCTGTCAGAATAAACAAAATGAGGCAATTACACAAAGACTTCAATGATTGTGATATCTGTTACAAGAGTATCAAATGGAATCATTATTTGAATCATTAGCTGTTAGAAGGAAAAGCGGAGCTCTGAGTATCTGCTTTGTTACGGCAAATAAGTTGATTTAGTTTCTAGCAATTTAACATGCCCTAGAGTCGGGGATTTTGAAAAGGCCGGCTGAGAGATTAATGAGATCGACTGAGTGGGCTAAATTAAAAAGACCACTCCAGCTTATATAAACACTGATTAAAATTGTGAAGAGCTACTAAACTACTATTGAGCAGTTAAAAAAAAAAAAAAAAAGAGTTGGTGACACTTTCCAGTGAACAATGAGTTAATATCCATGCAAAACAATTGAGAAAACCCTCTGCAATAACAGCAGCATCCAAGATGTTAATTCTGGTAAGAATAAAGTCAGCAACTGTATCAAATAATCGAAACAATCCTTATAGTCTCAGAATTACGACCTTTAATATATTTGCATTTTCTATCCATGCTGCTTCCAACCTGTAATATTTTAATATTTCATTTGCATATATATAGGTACAGAAAACAAGTTCTGTATTCTTTTTATATTTTTTCTAAACATGAAACAAGGGAATAAACAAAATTTGACACTGAAAGACAAAGAAACTCAACAAAATAAGGTGCGTGTCAGCATTTATCTTACAGTTTCCCTTGCAATATTTATTGCCAAGGTTAGATTTAGTCTCTATTTGACTTTTTGGCCCTATGTGATCAAACTGACTACTGATTTTATGTCTTCATTTTTCTTTATTATTTATTCTGTAATTTAAAAAAAACCCACCTTTTTTAAAGATGTCAAAAAAAATCATTAAAAGTTATAGACTTAATTTTTAATCTCAATTCCACAGATAGCTCTGGTCAACGGACATACAGAAACGGGGGGAAAAAAAAATGTGTATGTGCATTTAGTCTTTCTCCTGAGAGAGCAAAAGCAGAGTCTGTGCAAAAAGCCAAGGAAGATGCATCTCCTCTGAGAGCGTTCTCAAGAGGCACCAGCAGCTGGAGGCAATGGAAGCAGGTTATAACACTGCTGGTTCTCACACCATTCACCTTCTGCCATTCGTTACTGGTTCTTACTTAAAGCACCTAAAACAGTTCTGAACAGCCAGCGACGAATCAAATTAAGATCAAAAATACTTTAAAAGGCAAAAATTGGAAGTAATTGTCTCTTAGCAAAATAGAGCGCTGCATCTGTCCCAAAAGGACGACTCTGCCAGCCGGACAGAGCTCTGCCGGGCTCGGCTCCGCTCCCGTCGCGTCCCGCAGCAGGACGGGCCAGGCTGCCCACGCTGCCAGCAGGGAGAAGGGCGGCTGGGGAGGAGCGGGACTCGGCGGGTCGCTGCACTGCCGGTCCGCCGGCGCCGCTCACCGCAGACCCCGGCGCAGCGCGGCCGACACCGCGCCCGGCCCCGGCTGGGCCCCGCGCCGCCCCCCCCGCACACGCCCGGCCGGCACTGCTGCCGGCTGAAGGCGGCCCCGGCGGGCTCCCCCGCCCCGCCGCGCCGCGCCCCGCCGCGCCGACCTTCAGGTGCAGCTTCTGGAGGAGGCGGGAGAGAAGCCGCGGGAACCGGTCCGGGTCCATGGCGTTGAGCAGCGACACGGCCCTGCGGATGCTGCGCGGAAGAAGAGGAAGCGATGAGGGGGTCCCAGGCCCCGCCGCGCCTCACCACCGCGGCGAGGCTCCCTGCCCTGCCCTGCCCTGCCCTGCCCTGCCCTGCCCCGCCCTGCCCCGACCCGACCCGACCCGCAGTGCCGCGCCCGCCCCTGCCCGCGCTGCCGCCGGCGCAGCCGGTACCTGTCGCTCTCCGGTACGACGGGAGCCGCCATGGCTGCCACTGCGGCCCCGCCCCGCGACGGCAGCCCGGAGGGGCCAAGCGCCGCCGCTCCGCTCGACCCCGCCCCGCCCCGCTTCGGCCGCGGTGGCGGTGGCGGTCGCTGTCCCACGGGCCGCCGCCCCACCGGCCGCCGCGCAGTCGCGGGTGAAGGCAGAGTTTGGGGTCTGGAGGTAACGGGGAGAGGGAAAGTGGCGGCGCCTCCCTAACTGCTTCGCAGCGCCCCGCAGCTGTTGGAAAGGCTGTAGTTCAAATCCTGGGATTTAAAAGCTGTAAAGGGCGCCTGGTGCCTTGCAGGAGGTGCCGGGGGCCGGATTTCACCCTCTTGTCTCACGCGGTCGGTGCCCATATCTGAGTCACACCGCTGAAGCGTGGGTTGTGTGGAACCCCTCCGTGTCCCACAGACCCTTTTTGTTCCCGTGTGGTGGTACCCAGCCAGCTCCAAAACACGGGGCAGCCAACTTCTTGTTAGCAGAGCACAAACCTGTAATAAAGTCGTCACGCCTGAAGTGTTGCAGCAAATTTTGGCAGAGGCCATGGAACTAACATCGGGTGGCTGCGTTCCTGCCTTCCCCAACTCACCTGTTCCCAGGTAACAACCCCAAAGTCCTCACCACCCTGTCCCACACCGTCCAACTTCCCTGCGCAAGGCGCTGAGCACATCATGCCAAGTTCCAGGCAAAGTTCATGCTGTTTGGCCAGCCACATGGACAGCGTTAACATATGAGCTCCTGCCCAAGCAGCACTCAGTTGGGTATTTCTACTATATGGATGTTACTTTGAATGGATGTAATGTCTCTGAGACCCCTGGTTTCCATCAGATTTGGCTGAAATTGAAAAATGGGCTAAAAGACAATGAGACATCAAACACAGGAACAGGCAGCGTGACTGTGTCAACCTTGTTTTCCTAGAAAGCCAACTAAAAATATGGAAAGCCTGCAAAAGACTTCTAAACACGGCTGTAAAGGTTTGTAAGAGGTGGCCCAAAGGGTTAGGTGTATGTTAATAAATTATGGTAGGCTCAAGAGGCAGGTGGGAAAAGGCCAGAAATTTTTGAGGTCCTGTAAAGAAGTGTTTTATCAACTTACATCCTGAAATCTTTCCTCTGATGAAGTGAGGGGAATTTAGTCATTAACATCAGTAGGGCCAGGATTTCAGCCAGGACCTTTGAAAAGATAATGTCTGTTTAAATAGACTCAGCCTTGAGGACCAAAGTTCAGGAAAAGAGTGACAAACCTGGCCATACCCCAACGGGAATTTTAAAGCAGGGAATTCCTGGCTGAGACTTCAACAACATTGATACTATACACCAAAAGTTGGACTCACAGTCGCTGTTATGGACGGCAGCTACACTTTTCAAGCCATTGTTCTGGGGTGAAAAATAATTACATTGAACTATTTCATCTGTTTTTCTGTACTCTTATAAAACATGAAAACACAATACTCTTGCAAGAAGTTTATTTGGCTGGAAAAAAACCCGAGCTTTTCACTCCATGCTGAAATAACGTAACTTCTTGTTCTAGGAAATCTCCCCCGAGAGCAGAATTTTATAAAATCTCTTCAGTCAAAACGAGAAAGGGCAACTGGAAGTCTAGACAATTGCTTACTTATTTTAAAAAGTTCCAGCCGATATAGGTATTGGATACACCACTCAGGTTTGCTGCCAATTCTCTGGTTTTATAATCATATGGACCTGTTTTAAAGCGTCGTCTTTCATGCTTTGCTGCATCAAATGAATATTCAAAATGAATAGTCAAAACAATGAACATGAAAACTCAAACTGGACAGGATCCTGAGCAGCCTCCTCCAGCTGGACCTGCTTCACACAGGAGGTTTGACTTGAGACCTCCGGAGGTTTCTTCCACCCTGTATTATTCTGTGTTCAAAGCCTCACTGACGACATACAGGAAAGAGAGCACCTGATTTGAAATAATAAATAATGAAGCTGATCTGATAAGGTGCTGTCGAGTGCGCAATTAAATATTGTTTTTCCTAATACCTTTTCTGTTCCTAAAAGAGAAGTATAAAAAGTTGTGACTTCTCATACATCCATTCATTTTTTACTGTTTTATACTTGCGTCCATGATCCATTGTAGTATGGTCTTTTGGATTAATCTGCTCACATCCTATGACAAAATCTTAGACATCCATGACTGAGACTTCAGAGCATTCTGCTCCTAATGAAGGTTAGGAATCTTACTGCCTTACAACAGTTTTGAAAAGCTTAGTCTCCCCTACTTTGCATTTCCAGAAATTGAACTATATCTTCTGTTCTTCCACAAAGACAAAACGGGCTTCATGTTATTATGGGTTGTTTTGCAGGCTTTGCTCATCACCCAGCCCTTCAGTTAGAATTTATTTAATCTCTGCTTTTTAAAATACTTCTATGTTTATATATAGAGCATGAAAAGGATGTAAAGTTAGGAATTATGGAAAACTTTCTACAGAAGGTCAGTTAAGCACTGTAATAAATTGCATGAGAAGTTGAGGAATCTCTTTCATTAGAGGTTTTAAAGTACAGAGAGACAAACATCTGTCATGAAAAATGGATAATAAATGCGCAGAAAGTGAGTAAAGCTGACACGGCATTGAGGACTATAGCCTCTCAAGATCCTACCAGGACCTGTTTTCTTTGGATGTATTATTTTCTCTTTTTTGCTTGGCTCCTCTTAATCCACTTTTTATTCCATAGCCTCTTACTCGCAGTGCCATTTTGTCTACGCTCAAGCCTTTCCTTTTTCTGTCGTCTTCATCTCTGTTATTTTTCCTTGCTTCTGAAGACACACACAGAAGAACATGTTGACTAAATATTTGTCCTACAACTAAATGAAAACAAACCAGTAAAGTTTCACATAAATGTTCACTTGCAACTTGCAAGTGGACCAAGCAGTTGAAGTTAGAAAACTATGAATTGGTGCGGCAAGGATTGAATTGGGCCTTTCACCTAGTATTAAATCGCTCAACTTTGGCAATCTTGTTGAAAAAATACTTCTTTTTTGTAAAGTGTGTTCTAAGTGTTCACCCTCTGTTGCAGTCTGTCACTGTTATCATTATGAAGTAATCTGCCGTTCTTTCTGTGCTGTTATTTGGGTGCCACTGTATGAGTAATCTCATTAAAATCTCCAGGACTACTTGGATTCTGCTCAGAATGAGTAAGGGCCCGGAACTATGAATCAGGGCGGTGGGCTCAGTTTATTGGTTCTGTGTGCTGGTTTATTGTTTGCTATTTTTGTGCTTATATGTGAACATTCGCTATTACATCTCGTCATGCGAAAGGAGTCAGGTTACTTGGGTGACAGAGCGCATCACAATGGAAATCAGGGCTCCGCAGCCTACTCCTTTAATCAAAGGCATCTGTGACCGTACAGGAGCTTCCGCTGTGGACAATAGGCCTTAATTTATTGCATTAGAACACACAGAGGTATGATCCTGTAAGGGATCAGCATTCATACACTTGCACCTGAGGAGAGGTGGAAGCAAGTCAGTACCTTGCAGGACCAGGCCAATGGAGAAAAGATGCATTGCTCTCTGCAAATGATAGGACAGGAAATCTTTCTATGGTTTATGCCAAGATTACAAATTAGGGTAAATGAAATGCAAGTATCACATTCTGACTAATGTTCAAAGTTGCTGTTAGCTCACACTTGATATTTCTGTTTTCCAAGTAGAATGGGATCAAACAAAATAGTCCATTGAAACACGCATAATTTATTTTAAAATGTTTTAAGATCACGAAGAATATGTCCAAAGGAGAAGCTACAATCAATATTTCTATCACTAGCTGAGAAACTTAATAGAGCTGCTGCAACTGTAATGCTTTTGGTGCAAATATTTATCTAAGGCATATTTAAATATTTATCCAGAAAGTATCGGTATATATTTCTTTAGTCGAGCTCTTCTGGTTTTCCCCCTGAAGTAAATCCAATCTCTGTTCTACTCTGGTGTGAATGTATATAAGGAAACTTCAGTTGTGTTCTTATAGGAGGTGTTAAAAGGACCATGAAAAATGTCTGGAAAAGAGTTCAAAGTGTATTATTTTTCTTCTTTTTTTTTGATGACTTTCTATGTTTGCATGAATCACAGAGGCTGGCAAGTATTAACTGTAGAGTTCTTACCTCTACAAATGCTGGCACATACTAGCATAAGTTCAATAACAGTACGGACTTATTTCCTCTAAATGACACAGTGGGATTGAAGGGCACCTCTCCATATGCAGAAGTTCATTTTAAGCTAGGAGGAAGAATTTAGTGGTCTGAGCTTGCGACTGAATTATCTAGACTTTCTGGAACCACAGATCTGACCTCCCAGGGCTGACTGTCTGTCATTTTTAAAGCACTGTAGGTAAACTGAATACCGTGCAGTTTACTGCGGTTACCTAACATTAAATCTCCAGGTGGACAGGAATCCCATAACACTTTTCATACAAAATTTAGGAGCTTTGGGGGGAAAAAAAATCTCCATATTTTGCTTGTTGTTTTACAGTGCTCTAATCAATTTTATTCCTAGTCTGTGTTCCAGAGGTGCTATGTTATATATGTAACTGTAAATGAGTAATCATGGAGCCTTTACGTAAAATGATTTATATAAATAATTCTAAGTTCTCATTGCGGAACTTTGCATGAAGGATTTTCAAACACTGAGCTTAATTTTGCTCATTAATTAGCATGGAAACAGAGGCAGATATGGGAGTGGTGGCCCTGATACAGCTGACTAGCTAGTGAGCTTCGTGCCCCAACGCAGCTTTGGTCTGCCTTATTCAAAAGTCCCATCTCTTAACTCATCTGATAAAGCCTTGGGTGTTCTTTGTCTTTAGCACACCTTTACATCTTAAAAGCCATAATATTTAATGGCCTTCGCTTTCATTGTGGATTCTTCTGAGCCACAGGGTAATAATTTCATTAGTATTTCCTTTCAATTGGCCGTTGGTTTAGGAGCAGCTATAACTATCCAGCGCAATACACCAGGAGAGCATATTTTTCTCAAGAGCTGTGACAACTTCTGATGTTGAGAAGTATAGACAAATTGTTAAATACTGAGAGTCTTCAGTGGATAAATTTCTGGCTTAAAGTCTAATGGAGTGCAACGAAGGCAAAAAAAGAAAATGCTGTGCACGTCTTTGTTTTGGTTTTGAGTTTTCAAGTTTGTAAATCACAGAATATGCAGTGTGGCATTATGTAATTGCCTAACAAAAACTATCAGATATGGGCACTTTGTTGTCATTTTTATATGCATGTATCTACCACTAAGTTTCACAATCAGTATAAACATGTGTATGACACCAGTCTTTTTCTTTTATTTTTTTTTCCTCAGGTACACTGCCCTGATAGGGATTACACTTGTGCACTGTCAGCTGCTCATTTGGAATTGGGGGAATAGTTAGCAGGATCATTGCAAGGATAAAGAGTCATTCTCAAACCACAGCAGAACTGCCTCTGCAACATTCTCTTATTTCATTATCTTTATCTTGGCTCTCACTTCTGTTTTTTCAGGTTTTGTGCTACATTTTCAAGGTTGCACTAAAAGTGTTAGTGATGGACTTCTCATATACCTTGCATGTAGCTATGATTGTGACAGAAGCACAGTTCATGTTAAAAACCACAAAGTTAACACCAATGAATTCAATAATGGGATTCTAAAGATTTTCACCAATCTGGATTTAATCACGTTACTCAAAAACTGTAATGTGTAGCCTTACCACAGGAATCCACTTGAAAAACTACTGGGGTTTTTGCCTGTATGTGGAAAGAAAGTGAAGCTAATTCAAATGTGTCTGTTTCAGATCTTGAGGTTATTTCAAAGGAAGGCTGCCATCTTCCTGTCCATGTAAATCCCCTTTATCTTCTTGAAGAGCTGCTTATTCAGTCAAGTTCAGGAGTCTGTGGCACAACTGGAACAAGAAACCAATCGCTGACTACACTGCCAGGATTTCCACCTACCTTAAGAAATACAGCTCAGAGATGATGTGGGCTATTTGGACTCCTGGCACAAATCAAAAGCTGCTTTGGGACCAGCAGGGTATATGAGAGAACAGCACCAGATCCAACAAAGAGGGTTTTAACCACCATATCAAATATTCCTATGAAGTTTTTTGATACTGGGTGTTTTTATGCTACAAGCTTAAGTACTACTGTGTCATTACTTGAGAGGAGCAATAAATCTTTCCAACGTATCGTGTCAGAAGGAGACTGTGGTGTTAAAACATTCTTGAGATCTGTTCCAGGAAGTTTCTTCTACTGGGAGATATCTCTGACTTGGAGCAGAAGGTTTTTGTCCACAGAGAATGGCCTCTTCTAGGAGAGAAGGTGGTGCCACATTCAAAATTGGCAGAGTCTCATCAAAACCAACAAGCATTGGGCCCAGGGAATGATTCCTCCACTAGCAGCATGCTCTTGGAGATCACCTGTGAACTGTGACTACAGAGAAATCAGCAAGAAAATACTGATTGCAGGTAACGTGGTTCAGCAGCCCAGGGTAAGAAAATTGTCTTCCCACAGCAGTCCAGCCATCTTCAATTTAGAAAGTCAAGATTTAAAGAGGACTGCCTAGGTAGCTCAGTAAAGCTCACAAGGATGAGGAAGAATGAAATACATACTTTTACTTAATGGGGAAGGTGGAAGTCTTCTAGGTAGGCAGCAATAAAGAACACAAGCACCACTACCAGGCACTTCACTAGAGACAATTCATAAAGCCAAGATTTACTTTACTTTGCTCAGGTGCAAAAGCTATCAGAACAAAATCAGTCAGGGACAAAAAATGGCAACACGCTGATCACATTCCCAGCTTCAGTCTCAATCCTATCATAAACCCATCTCCTATTGCAGCGACATTTTAATCCACATTTGTTTGAATTGCATTTCGGGCAAGGATAGAAGCAACCCAGGCAGTTCTTTTCCAGGCAGTCACATAAATCGATATTATTACAAAGCAGCCTGCCATGTTTGTCATATTTCTTCGTATTTCTGCAAAAGAGAAGAAAAAGCGATTCTCAGAGAATGCTTCAACATATTCAAATACTAAACCAAACAAATGTGGAAAACATCTGTCCAGGAAGAAATATTTCCTCTTTAACAACCTCACAGCATGATGGAATACCAGCATTATATCCTAATTGCAACAGCCACTATTATTAAAAATTAAAGCGTGACAAAGAAGTAAATCAAATTTCTCTTAAGTCACACAGAAAAAGCTTGTTTTCCCAGCACAGCTTTCATGTGTAGTAAGAAATCTCCCTTCAAAATATTAATGCTTGTATTAATTTAATTTCTATTCAGTAAACAGCATACCAGCCATTTTTTAAAGTAAAATATGTAAAAAATTAGCACATCTTACTTGGGCTTATTAAAAAAATCTCGTTTCATCTGTGACATGCACGCTTTCTTTTTCTGCTCCCTAGTTTCCGGATTGAAGTCAGCTACTTGAGGTCCTGGATTTTGAAAGGCTAAGCATTTTAATTGTTTCTCAAGTTGTTGCTGTAAATAAACAACAGAAAGTTTATAATTAGTATAATTAGCACTATTTATTAGCTGCCAAATGTCCTCACTGGCTTTCAAATGACATTAATATTCTTGATAAAATAAAACAACACAGGTAAGAAAATGAAGCAAAACTCAACCTAAATTAAGATCCTATTGTTTAAAGTGTTCACTTGGCTAATTGTTGATGGAGTATTCCTTTACCAGTCATTCCCACGACCAACTATGCATCCTGACAGGAGAGGGAAGGACCACGACTCTGAATACATGACTCTGGTACAGCGGCGTGGAGTTTGAAAGTGATCTTGTGAGAGGCAGAATCATGTATTTTTTTCTCAGACTTTATCCATAATGTAAAAACAAGTCCTATGATTATAAGCATCTCACCTGGATTTGCCCTTATCTTCACTGTTGCCTCAGATGCCTAGAACCCACCTTTGTTCAAACAATCTGGGTGCAAGAGAAACGTCTGGAGGAGCAACCAGTGCAGGAAGGAAGCATTTGCACAAGTGGGCAATACAAAAAAAAGCACACAGAAAAATAAAGAAACTAAACTAAGCACAATTTTTGAGAAATAGGAGGGAGCATTTTCTTGCCTATTTTATGGAACTCATGTTAGCAATTAGCTAAAAATGCTAAACAGTTTTGGAGGTTCAAACATTGGCTCTGTGTATTACCATGCCACATAGCCCATGTATGTTGACAGTCATGTTTAAAGTCAATGCAAACAAACATGGGCATTATGGCAAACAGTTTCTCTTTGGACAATGACTGTGGGCACTGAACATACAGTTGTCATTCATTATGCAAAGGCACAAACATACATACAAATTTATCTTTTCTCCTCTTAGTTAAATGGAGCTGACTTGCCACCCCTCAGCCTCCCTGGAGGGTGTCATACCATTCAGAGTCCACAGTGATTTTTCACAAACAAGTTAGTGTCTTCACTGCTTCTCATGGGGAAAGCAGTGGCAGTTCAGTCCAATCTGCTGACACAGTGATTTAGAAACATGCATGCACTTCAGTGTACTTATCTAGAAGGTGGCTGATGCTGTGGATCTTCAGCTGCATTGTCCTGAAAACCTATAGAGCAATCTCATGCACCTACATTATTCAAACGTTTCTGCTATTGGGTCTGGGGTAGATTTTAGGTGCAGAGCATATGCTTCGGCATCGTCATTGTCTACGACCATAAATTATGCGATTTCAAGTTGAAAACAAATAATAAGCTGTGCAGATAGTCCTCCCTGTAAGAGTACTCTCCTATTTCCCTACTTCCTGTTTCATTCGAGCTTGTAAGTGCTCTTAGCCCTCTAAATTACTGCACTGCAATCTTGACTCATTTAGCTGTTGTTGATACTGATATTTCCCTGTTGAGTCCTGCTTTTTTATTTTCCTTTTTTTTTTTTTTAAGAAATTGAAGGGAACTGCAAATATCTTAATAATAAAATGGTACTGGAGAAGTCATACCGATTGTTTTTGTGTTGTTGAGCAGTCCTTAATAGCAGAGACATTTCCTTCTGCAGACATTTCCTGGGCAGAATTGCTTTTCTTGCAGTTTTCTTCCACGTGAGCACTCATTTGATCACCCTTGTGAAATATATATATACATATGTGTTAGACATATGAAGAGATCTACAGTTTTAAGTTAAGGTTTTAAGGTAAGCAGGGGATATCCATACTAGGCTTTTATACGTTCTTAACCAACACCAAATGCAGAACAAAATGTGGCTTGGTATCAGCCTCCATTTAAAAAACACATTAAAATAATACAACTGACATATGCAAAAGCTGTAAAACCAAAGCCACTCTATTATTCGTCAAGCAAACCTCAAAACATCTCTAGTGTATAAATAACACAGAAATTGAAAGAAATCTTGTCAGCTCTGACTCTGTTATTGACACCACTTCACCACATTGTCATCTTTAATGTAGCGGTGAGAACCGGTATTCTCACAGAACACCTAAGAGGCAGTCGGAGATGTGTAAGCGCAACCGAAGACCGCAAGCACGCAGGAGCAGTCATTTCTCGTGCCAGCAGGTGACACTGTTGTCCCAGCTACAGCTCTTTTTGCAAGGCTCCAAAATCGGAGCGGCCGCAGTATGTGGAGGCGGAGAGCGGGAGGGGCCTGGGCATATTCTCTGGCGTTATTCATAGGACCCAAAGAGGGTGTCAGAGCTGTGACCTTAGCAACTGCAATCCCTGCACATTGACAATTTTCTTCCTAAAGACTTCAACCAATGGACTAGAAGAAAACTTCTTGGCTTTTAAATCTCATTCTGTAGCTTAGCGGAAGATTTTATCTATAAATACAATGTGTAGCTTTTAGGTTTAATAGGAAAAAAAGCACATCACTCACTCTGCTAACAAAGCACCCAGGGAGGACCGTGGGTTCTGTGAGTCTGTCCTACAAATGCCATGCATCACCTCTCCCCGTCACACAGAAATGGTGGTGGCAACTGCTGAGGATGGATGTTCGCTACTTCTTCTTACCCATGCTGTGAAGTTACTTAGTTGAAACCTTTTATGCAATATAAGCAGTTCCAGCGCCTCAGACTTTAACCCCAAACACCACCAGAAATATTTAAGCTGTTTTGGAGTTCCTCCAGTACTTCCCCAGGTGTTGCCCACACTCTCCCACAATGGCACTGTCCACAATGGGATGCTCTACAGCAACAGTGATAGTCCTGGGACTTGAGCATCTTTTTAGGATTAGAAAAGGATAGCTATTACCAGGCAATTAGCATTTGCTGTATGGAGAAGCCTGCTTTCCTACCAGAAATTTGCAAGAGACCCACAAATAAAACAAGAATGAAGGCCACTCCTCCAGAGAAAGTAAGCATTGCTCTTCGTTTGCACTCAAGTTGGAGTCCTGATAAAGATTTGCTTCCTGCATCTCCTCTTGTGTCCAACCATGCATCCAGCATTGTTAAAGCACTTTATGAGTATGCATGACCATCATCCGTGCCTGTTTTATTACCACGTGCAGGGGTCAGGAGCAGAACAGCCATCAGCAGGTTATCAGTGTAAGCATGCAGAATTCCTGTGTATACTCTGGTGGTGTAAATATTTGCCTCCTTTGGAAACTAGGTTCTAGCAGTTGTCCAGAGCCAAACACCCAAAATCAGAAGCCTCTTTTGAAATATTGGCAGAAAAGGAACAAACATCTTGTTCCAAAAACATTTCAAATGCCCTTGCACCTCAGTGAAAATATTCTGAACAGAAAAAGCAGCACTTTTCTGTCTCTGTATGTATTGTGAAGACAAAGTGTCAAATTTTAATCTCCAGGAAAGATACTCAAAAATGAGGCAGAGTGTGACTAGGAAGCTGCAAGATTCAGAGACTGATGAGACTCACAGAACTGATTATCCTCCATAAATTGTTCTGAAGGGGAACAGGAGAATGGGGGAGGCTGTGAGACACAGACATCCACTCTCAAGTCTGCAGAACCTAGTTATCCAAAGGAAAGTATTTTTGATCCTGCAGTAGAGCTTTTTGATCTACTGTTTTTGGTCTGGCTGTAGTGATAATCCAGGGGCAGTGCACTGGACACTAGTCTCTTCCATAAAAATTTCAACTCTGAGGACAACCATCAATTGTATTCCTCCTCCACCAAAACTTGTGTTCTCCCACACTTTTGAATACAGCAAGTACTTCCTGAAGGTGATCACCCACATCTCAACATCCCACTGTGGCTGTAGCTTATGGCTGAGAACTGGTAATTTCAGCACAAACCCTTGGCACAACTGACAAGGCTAAAAGCAGATTAAGGGAGAAAGAAAATCAGAGGCCGTGTTATATTAAAAGACACTTGGTCTCATCCAGGTGACAGATGTTTCTGCTCACAGAACAGTTTCAGAAGATGTTAGGATTTGGAAGGAACCGCATTTGTTTACGATTTTCATAAGAGAAATACTTTCCTGTATCTGCTTTTTCAAAAAGTTAATATTCCTATTTATGATCCTTACAGATTGCACTGCTAAATATTTAAGCTGGTGTGAAATCTGGTGACTGGGATTCCAGATACTTCAGCCTGCTTGATCTCAGCAGCCTAAAGCTGGTAGTTTTGCAGTGCTTGCCAGAGTGAATGCACATTGTTTTATGTTGTATTTGTTCATGCTGTTGGAGACTTTCTGGCTGAGATCTGTAAGCATGTTCATTACCTTCACCACAGCAAGACAAGATGCTGTCCCTATGGCTTTAAGCACCCGATGGACACATGACTGACCCATTGCAGTAGTCCCTTCTTCCTCATTGCCTAGTTCTGCGGCAATGCCTGTGGGCTCAGAAACTAGCAGTTGGGTTTGTGGCACATTCACATATGCATCTTAAAACCTCTATATGACATCTGATGCCAGCCAAATTAAGAATGAAAATAAATTACTCTTCCTCAGGATCAACTAGGGTTTCCCTGCCCATGGCAGGGGGTTGGAACTAGGTGATCTTTGAGGTCCCTTCCAACCCTAACCATTCTATGATTCCATGATTCTAACTATGGACTGAGCTGTAAAGATGCAGAAAGGCCACTTACCAACTAGCCTGCGCCTTCTCTCATAGCTCCAAACGTGCCTATGTGTTCAGAAGATGGCCTTGAAGCCAGCCAGGAAAAACAGACCAGATGAAGAAACAGGTCTTGTCTCTTCTAACTCACCCGGTTTCCCAGAAAACTGATAAACATGGTGACAAAGCAATGGCCCATTCTGTGACAGGAGTCTGGAGGAGCAACTCTCACCCAATCCCAGTAAAATAAAACAAATCCTCATGAGTTTTCCCTCTCAATCCCAGAACCTTTCTGCCATATCTGGAAGTGAGGGATCCTTTAGCTGAACTCCAAGAGATAATTATAAAATCATGTGCATCTTCTGGTTGTCATGCAATAGGCAGAAGACATCTGCCAGACTTACCTTCTGAAAACCTGCAGTTCTGAAGGGTGTATGTTCAGAGCAGACAGCAAGACAGAAAGGAGGTTCCCCAGAATTTTGAATTGTACTTACCAAAGAAAGGTGCCGGCACAGCGTAGGTTTACTGCTGCACAATTCCTCTGACAGTGGAAGTATGACATCAGCCCCAGAGTAACTGAAACAGAAGACAAATGATCAAAATAATGCTCCCCAGAGAAGCAGGCTGAAGACAGTGCCAGGTAACTAAAAGACCTCACACTTTCTCTCTCATTAATTATGGCTTTTAAATAGTACTTAGCACAAAAAGTGGAAATAGAGAAATGATATAAACTGTGATGAGAGTCTTCATTTATTACTTGCATCTGTGGTATATTCACCGAGCAAATGCATTTCTTACAGCTTTTTTTTAAAGGAAAGTAAACAAAAAAACTGTAATAACCACTGTATTTCACAAAAATTGAGATTTTTTTTTTTTAGGACATGGATGTAGTAAAGAAATATTTTACCACTTTAGACAAAATGTTCTGGATTCTGTTCACCATCTCCCAACAGTCAAAAGTCATCAAATAAATATGGTTGCCAATAGCTAAAGTGACAATGCAACCTCACAGTTCAGCTTGCTGCCTTTCAGGATTTTTTGTTGCACTAATGGAGACAACTCAGGCTCCTCCTGATATCTCCAGATGCCAATTTCCAGCATGCTGCAATCACTTACGGCTTTCATTACTTAACTTCCCTTGAACATAGAAAACCCTAAAAAACATCCAAAACTGTCAGGTCTTATAAATTCTCCTATTGTGCTTAGACAAATAGTCCAACATGTCCTTTTATCTTCATCAGCTGTATCCATCCTTTCTCTAAGGTATTTCACAACCCAGTCTAAGGGCAAGTAAATTTATTACTTACGATACCATTTTCTTCCCCTCCAAACACTTTTAAAACCAAAAGCTGATGTAACATCCTACCAGCAGACCTTAGCTAGATGACTTAAATGCTCCTACACATACCTTCATTTTGTTCCACAGACTGTTTTCCTTGTTGTGAAAAATAAACCAGAAACCCCTCAAGGGAAAAAAAAGTCACAATCTCCAAGGTACTCATAAAACAAGACACAAACAAAAATCTACAACCTGTTTTATTCTCCTATATTTTTTCCAATGTTCTTCTGATTTCTCCGTATTCTACATAATGGAGAAAACGGGAATTATTAACTCTATAAATATAAAATCTACATAAACTACTTTATGCTTAATGTCTCATTTTCTTCCATTTTGCTAATACTTCTATTTGTATATCTTAACTTTTTCTGAATTGTTTGAGCATGAGTTATGATATTTGTTTATCATGGCACACATGATAATGCACAGCCTGCAACATAAAATAGTTTTTACTGAGTAGCTACGATTAAGTGAGGATGAACATGCAGGTTAAAATCTTAGGGGACATTTAGAGAGGTTGATTCTTGTGGTGAAATTCCTAATAGGACAAGTCTTCCCCACCAAGAGCATGTGACTGTAAATACGCCTTGGGAGATTGGATACAAATGTCCCTACTCTTTTTTTTTTTTTTTTTTTTTTCTGAGGGGGTAAAAAAGACAAGCAGAGAAATAGTTACTGATGTGTTAAATTTCTTTTAAGCCATTATCTAATGTCAAGTTGATGCTCCTTTTACACCTTAGTGCCCTATGCCACGCAGTGTGCTCGGTAACATCCTGCAGCCAGTACAAACAGGGCAGCTGAAGAAAACAAAATAAATGCATTGTTCAGTGTTCAAATTAATCTGAAACGTTCTTAGCCCATTGAGGCTCTGTGACTTCATTGTTAAGACAGTAACACTGAGTGAGGTCTCAGTGATGTTGCATTTTATAATTCACCCCTCTCCTCCTCCCTCTCCGCCGTTTTTTCTGAACTGACAGGTTTATCAGCTGTTTCTGCCTCTTGTTTTCTCCTTTCTGGATGCTTAAATCAGCAACAGCGGGGAGGGGAGGGCGGGAGCTGGCAGGGACAAAGCGCATAGAAAGGCAGGGAGATAATTTTAGTGGCTGAGAAGCCCGGGAGAAGAGGCTGTGGAAGGCTCCTGTGAGGCACAAAGCGGGGAAAAAAACACCTTCCTCCAGAGAAGACTGTAAAACCTCCTTGCCGACCGGCACCCCAGCTACTGACAGACGACGTCATGGCTTAATTAGCGCCGTGTCTTCCACACAGGCAGAAGGGAGGCGAGCGAAAGCACCCCCTTCCTCCTCTCCGCCGCTTTATTACCACGCCCGACGCCAGCGATGTGGCATCATCATTTCCTTGACCGGTTCCAGGCGGGCTGCCTCGGCAGCGGAGTTTGATCCCACCTCCCCGCACCCTCAACGGCGCGGTGTTCCCGCCGGGAGCCGGGCGTGCCACGGGCGACGTCCCCGTCTCCCCCCTGCTTCTCTTCCAGTCGTGGGTGGCTGCTCGCCCCCCTGCCCCCGCACTCGCCTTCCTTGCCGTTCCTCCCTCTCTGTCCCTGCTGTCGCGCGGAGGTTGTAACAACATTCCCTGCGAGCGTTATCCGGCTACACGCGGGCAGCGACGGTTCCTGTCGGGCAGCACGCGCCGGAGCCCCGCAGCCGAGAGGGCGGCGCGTCTGGGAAAGCCGGATTAAGGCAGGGCAAAAACTCCCGGCGAGCAGAGGAATGAGGGGGGAAAGCCACGAAGTGAGGGACACCAGCGCGAGCACCAGCGTCAGGGAGGCCGGCGGGGGAGGCTCCGGAGCGGGGACTGCCCCGCAGCCCCCGGAGCAGGGGGATGGACGTCTCCCGACAGAACCGCGGCTTGGCGCAGGGTCGCCGCGCCGGGGCAGGGAAACAGCGGCAGAGGGGGAAGCAGCGGCAGAGGGGGAAGCAGCGGCAGAGGGGAGCGGTTACGGACTGACCTCAAACCCCATTCCTCCCTTCCCGCTGGGCTGCTCGAGGGGAAGAGGTGGAAGAGTTTGGGAGTGATGACGAGCCTGGGAAGGAGGGAGGGTGGAGGGAAGGTGATGTTTTAATTTTGGGGTTTGTTTCTCGCTATCCAAGTCTATATTAATTGGCAGTAAGCCAAAGTAATTCCCCAAGTCACGTCCCTTTTGCCCATGACAGTAACTGGTAAGTGATCAGTAAGATGCCCCATCCCTGGAAGTGTTCAAGGCCAGGTTGGATGAGGCTTTGGGCAACATGGTGTAGTGGAGGGTTTCCCTACCCATGGCAGGGGGGTTGGAACTAGATGATCTTTGAGGTCCCTTCCAACCCTAACCATTCTATGATTCTATGATTCTATGATTCTATGATCTCTCTGTCTTTATCTCAACCCACAAGCCTTTTCACCTCATTTTCTCCCCACATCCTGATACCTCGAAAGTCGGGAGAGAAAAACTCTCGTAAGACTTTTTTTAAGTTTTAGAAGGTAGGCATTCTTTATTGCAGCGCTGGAGACATGGGGGGATAATTCATCCGAACGTGTCTGCTGCAGGTGATGACAGTAAAGTTCATATTGCTCAACTATGTGCATCTGCATTAGATTTCCCAGAAGGGTTATACATGTTCATACCCAGGTGGCTCGCACCTTCTTTGTGGTTAATTGTCTCTGACTAGTTCTAATTACAAGGCTCAAGGCTCTTCTGAGTCCCTATCTGTGCATACCAATGTTTGGAAGTTTTGAAATCACCTCAAGCCAGCATGAATCATGTCCACCACAAAGGCACTGTGGAATCTTTTAACTTTTCTTCAAGGTAACATCCTGTTGAGGAGTATAAGAGCATCAGGATGGGCATCCTGCTTCAGGCCAAGGTCAGCCACCATCCCTTCTCAGGTCCTTGCCCCAGAGAGCATCCCAACACACAGAATGACAGACAACGGTCCCCAAAAATCCAGAGCCCCTTGTCCATCTGTTGAGAGGAAGATTTTGACAGCTTAAAGAACCACCGCCAAGGGCTGCAGCAACAGTGGTTTTATCAAAGTAAGATATTATAAAAGTGGAGACTTAACAGATGACAAGGTTCACTCTATTGCTTAGCACACAGAGGATGTAATAATGATTCAAGGTTACCAATACAGAATCTTAGTGCACTACAATACAAGGTTATGCATGACATCAGTCACTTACCAAACATCTGCGGTTGGTAAGGGGTCTCAGCCTTGAGGAGTAACCCTGAGAAGCATCCCAGCTCAAGGGGAGATGACTGCCATGCAGCTATTTGTTTATCAGGGAGAATTCAAAGAAGGCTCACTTACACTGTTGTATTTATGGAATGAAGTGTTTGGCTCACAGTCAAATTACCTGTGATGGAAAAGGTAAGCATGAGACTCCTTGTACCCACGACTTCCTTTGTTCCTTGGCAAATGAGTCTTGGAAGAGCCACCTGCTGTTCTTATGTCAATCACATGGTAGGTATTCCAGTTTCCAAGCTCATATGCATCAATGCTCACCATGTCATCCTGTTCCTGTGCCCACTTCCAGAGAACAGGTTGGAAACAGAGAAGGTGTTGGCCTGATTATGGCCTAGGCCTTTACTGCCTTTGGGGCCTGAATCAAACTACCACTAGTTGGGTCACAGAGTTGGTTCTGTCCATCACATTCGGCTCTGGAGGAGGCCTTGCACCTTTGGGCAAGGGGATGCAGAGATTACAGCTCTTTTTGTCCTCTGTGAGGCACTGCACAATGGGAATGTGTCGAGGACACATCACTGTTCATTTAGGGTACTTTTGCCCCTGTCCCCTTTTCCTTACCACATACCCATCCTTCTGGGATTTGCAACAACCCTGAATGGAGCAGGCTGCTCCACCTGCCTCATCCATGTGTGCCATCAATGCAGCCAGGCGGCACAGGGCTCACACCTTGACCGCCCAGGCCTCACAATGAGCTGCTTTCTCCTCACCAGCCTAGAAGCCTCCTCAGGGTGCCAAGGAGGAAACGGGGCACAGGCAGAGTCTGCAGCGGAGCAGCTGTGCCAGGAGGTGCAAAGGAGCAGTTGTCTGGTGCTCTTGGACCTTGACTTAATCAGCTCTGAAGTGTCTCTTCCTACTGCAAATAGCTTGGCTATGGACAGTGATGGAGAAACTGGCAGAGAGAGTGCATGGCAGCAGGGGGACGAGCATTGACATAGGATTTCTTAGTGCCAGCCCTGGCGTTTGGAGGAAAGATGCAAGCTGTGCACTGTGGGCAGCTGGTGATGGCAGCTGCAACAGAGACTACAGGACTGTATTGATCAGTACAGTCAGGATTTAGACAGCCAGGTGGGCCAGGAACTGTCCTATTTGCTAACAGCTCTGTCCAGCCAGCTCAGAGATAAACAAAACCAGCACATCACACACCAAAATTGCAGCCAGTCAGGGGAACACATGGCACCACCACTCAAAGATACTTAAGAAAGAGCAGTAGAGAAGCAGGAGAAAACAAAAGAAACACACTAGAGAAGAGATGTGGAAGATGTTGGGGGACAGCTGGAAATGTACGCTTGGGAGAAGGTGCTTGTTGCCAGAGGCAGGATGCCTCCAAGGCAACTGCAGCCTGTGGGCAACTTATGGCAGGTCAGAGAGACTGGTGAGGAACTGCAGATAACTGAGGCTGGGGCAGAGACGCATCTGAGGGGATATTGGCCCTGTTCTAGACGAACAACACAGGATCTACAAGAATATAACATAATCATTCAAAATACCTCAGGTCAAGTTTCTTTGGGGAAAGTAAGCAGGGCAAGTAATGCACTCCAGAGGAGCCTGAACTCCCTCTTTAGCTCACTCTCCTCATTTCCCTTGGATCTTCCCTTGCTCCTGCAGCTTCGTTCACTTGCTTTCTCATCCTGTCTCCTCTTTGAACCCCTAGTCTTTTCACCTCTTTTCGTCCTCCCTTCCCAACTATTCTGGCAGGTGCTAATTCTCCCTCACTCCTTCCACTGCACATCTCTTCCCCATCCCTGCCAAGTCTCCCACCCTCTCACGCATGCATGCTGTAAAGGCAGAACAGGTGTAACTTTTTGACTTCTGCACTCTCAGGGCAGAGAGCAGGAATTAAGGCAAAAAGCTGGTCTTTCTCATCATATCTACATTTTTTTTCCCTGAGGGCCTACTAAATGCACCCTGTCCATCAATGACATCTCTCACTGGAAATTGCTTCCCACCACCCCATCTTCACAATTACATGCCACATAATACCTACACAGTCTCTGTAAGTACTGTAAAAGCTCATTTCCTAAAGTCCTGTCCACGTCCTTACACTAATTTTCAACGAACTTCCTTTCACCCCAACTCCCTTTGCAATAAAGCAGCTTTCCCAGCTTGCCCTGGATTCCTCCCATGCACCTCTCCTTCCCTTGCTGCATCTCCCATTTGCCACTCTTCAAACCTCAGTGCTCAACTTGAACTCAATAGCAGCAAGAACTGCCATTGTACAGCTGCCGATGTTATTTGCTGCTAATTTGCTGCTATTCTGCCACACAATGTCAGGCAAGAGGCACACATTAGTCAAGAGCCATTATTTGAAAATAACTTCTTATTTATAATTGATTTAGTAATTATTTACATATTGGCATTTCTAAATTAGATTTTTGTTCAGTAGAAAGAAGAAAAAGATAACAAAAGAGTGGTTACTCATGGTTGGAAGGAAATGGTTTGGACCTACTGGGCTTAGAGATACAATGTTGTTATGGGAAGTTTAGTCCATAAATCCTGCAACAATTACTTTCTTGAGCTTTGCTTAGCCCATCTGATGAGGCATGTAGAGCCAGTGATTAACTAGTGGGAGTCACAGGAAATGCTGAAACAAAACCTCTCTAACTCATCATAGCCTTGATGACTTCCTCTGCCTTCTGAATCAGCTTGATGAAGACTGTCAAGAATGCACACAATTTTCTTCGGCATTACTCTTAACTGGATCAAACGCTAAAGAGGTCAAACCATTCCAGCACAAACCTGACTGCACTGGTTGGTAGTTCCCATGCACTAAAGGGATCCTCAGATAGTCTTAAAATAGTTACAATTTTTCTTTGCAGCCATGGGGAGCAGGGGAGATTCATTGCAGTCAACATGGCAATGTTTTCCTTAAATATATTTAGAGGGTGCCAGTGAAAAATTCTCCGTGTCAGCAAGTCTAGTTTTTATTCCTTGTGTCCTCAGAGTGCAGTACTCTAACTCTTCTTATGTTTCCTGCATTCCCACATAACATTGTTTTCTATGTTAACCTGAGCACCAGTAATTTTGTCATAATACTGTTACCCCACAAATAAATAAATTGCATAGACTGAGGATCCCATACTTCTTCAACCACAAGCTACTATGGTTTCCTAATACTTATGGACTGAATTGTCTGTTACCTCCAAAATGCTGCATAAACAAGATGATTAACCCTATGTCTACATCAGTGAGCATCTCAATGCAGTAAGAAAGGCAACAATTGGTGATGTTCCAGAGGGGTTAGTTTAGATTAGTTGCACTCTAAAGCCATGGACAAAATGACCATCAGATGGTGGTGTCTATCAGGTGCATACCAGGAGCTCATCATCTCCTAGATAAACTTCATCCAAAGATAATCCAGTTCACACATTCCAAGACTGTCCTGGGGGTTGAAGCACGCTAACTGGAGGCAACTGAGAGGGTTTCTTCAAAAGCATATTCCTAATCAAACACAAATGTGAATGTAGACATATTAAGTACAGATCTGCTAAGGAAAAATAAAGTTTGAATGACAAGGCATTCATTTATTACAATTAAAATTTGAGGTTTCTTTAGTCCTTTCTTCCCTACAGCTCTGAAGCCATTCCCAAGTTTAGGTTTCACAGAACTGTTCTAAATTATTATCCTTGTTGCAATTTAGAAACATAGAAACGCAGAGACAGATTAAATTACTTGTCCAGTACAAATCATACACAAAACAGAATATAAAACTTTTCCAGCTTCCTCATGTGTTTTTGCCACAAACTTGTACCACACCTTTCATTCTGATATTCAGGAAACAAAGGATTTAGGACTGTATTTATAAGTTAGATTATTAGCAATGATCCCTACTAACAACTTATCCTGCAGGAAATTAGTTTAAATAATATGAAAATATATCTCTCACTTCTCTTGCTGAATCTTTCTTTTCTTTGTGAATTATTTTAGCCTGACTTTCCAGTTGGGAAAACAACCACAGGACTCATAAAAATGTGATTTTTCTTTAATTACATCTTAAAACGAATACCAAAATGCTAGTGAATCACACTCTAAAATATACTGGAAACTTATTTCCAAGTCAATTATCTACATTTTTCTGTAACCAGTTGGCAACTTTGGTTAGCAGTTCTCTCCTTTCCATATTTTCAAATTTTGTAAACTCCAGCAGTAGAGTAGTAGCCACTCTCTCATCCTCTTCCAGTGTAGTATTATAAAAAACCTGCAACTGAAGAAATAAACACATGAGCCTAGTTCACATAACTTCACTTGCACCAAGTAACTGTGTACCTGACAGGCTTTAGACAGAAGTGCATAGAAAAGGAGGAGATAGCAGGGACTAAGGAGAGGATGGGGCAAGCTTACTGAGTTACACTAAGGTGGGAAAGCTCCTTGCACATGAGGAATGTGCCCTTTTGCCATCTCTCTGAAAATCCTTTCAAACGCAGCCAACTTCACTAGTACTGGTGATACCACACGGTGTCTAGGACTAGTTGAGCAGCAGAATTCTCTTGTGCTGCCTGGCCTACAGTCACAGAACAAGAAGCCTTCCCTATCAGTCTAATGAGCAGAAGACAAGAAAGGACTGAAGAACAGCAAAGAAATATATGAGGGGATCAGGAACTGAACAAGAAAAGAAATTAGATAAATGTCAGCATGACAACCAGGAATCTAACATGCCAGCAGCCCAACTTTTGGTACACTTCCTGTAGATATCATGGTAAAGATGACATCTACAGACACATTTTAAAGAGGAAAATGAGACAGCTTTGATAATATTTATTGCGACTCTGTTCCAAACCGGAAGGATAATTTAAAGGCTGGCACTGGGCTATTGCTTTTTCCATCCCGGGGAGTTAACTTGTCCCTAAAGAACAAAAGGTGAAAAACTTATAGTTCATGAATGTTCAGGAGGGATTTATTTGATTTTAGGAGCCAATGCTCTGAACTGCACTCCTCATTAAGCATCCCTTCTCCATTACTTCTCAGTGTACTCATGAATCAATCAACAGCAAAAAAGGGAAGCAAAGTTTTTCTTGTAATGACAGATACTAGCCGTTTGAGACTGACAGATATGCAGACAGCACGAAAGCTGAGCTGTTGAGAAAAAGAAATATTTTGGGAAAGAATCTGGGGGTACTTGGACTGGAGGAAAAAAAAAAAATAAGAAAAGAGTATGAAATGAGAAGTGATAGTTATTAATTTGTCACAGGCACTAACGTGGGTTGTTGTGGAGAATAAAATAAGACAGCCTACAGCCCACCTCCCACAGATCTTCACCCTTCTGCAGGTTTCCCGAAACCCATCCCCTTTTTCTAGACGTACAGCAGCCCAATTAGAAAGTATTGTTCATGGGCTCATCTGGGCTGCCACGCAGTCAAAAGGAAAGAACTGTATCACACGTGTTCTGCCGGTTCAGCACACAGGCAGGCAACCTCTCACACTGGAACCGCACAGAGCAGGACAACATCCATCCCTGCACAAAAGCTCACTTTCATGCCATGCTTAGCAACCAATTGCACATACAGACTGCAGGGCTGTGCATGCGTGTTCTTATGTTTATTTCTCAGATGAGCACGTATCATTTTTCTCAATATGTCTCAACACAGCAACATTTTACAATTTCTTTATGATTTCTTTAAAAACCAAGATATTTAAAAACCTGTATTTACAAACTGGCAATACAGTTAAAGCTAACTGCTTCTCTGACTTACCTCTTGTATCTGTACATCTGTATTGACAAATCTTCCCATGACTTTTAATACGTCATGTAATAATTGCTTCCCATACCTGTAAAATTGAGATAAAGGTCCTTCAAACAGCTTGTTAACAAATATACTAAATTTCATCTCAATTGAAAATACTCCAACTATTTAGTTATTATTTACCTTGTTGGAAATACCAACTAAGCTGAAGTTTGCAATTGTGTACTCTTTTTCATCTTTTAAAGAAAAATAATTAACATTCAATTTACACATTTGAGCGGAATGAAACACACTAATTACCCTTCATTTCTGTTTCCCAGTAAGATCTGGTATTTCTACTTTGGTAACGTGAATTCTTTGCTCAAAATGGATAATCTTTGTGAGCCCATACAGCCAAACTGAGCTAGGAAGGCTAACCGATAATGATTCCAACAACCTGGTGTTTCTGTTGATATCTTGAGGATGGCGTATAAATTAACACCCACACTAGTCTTTTAGTTTGAAAGTAGTGGATCAGTTTCCCAGCAAATTTCTCATCAGTATGGAACACAGAAAAACTCTGTAACGGAACAAGCTGGCATGACACAAACCTGCTACAACTTACTTTTTCTAGCATTAGCAATACAGATACACATTTGAATGCTCCCAGATGGCTGGTCTGGATTATACTGCCACTAATGGCTCCCGATGGACTCCTCTGCCACCAACGGCAGCAGGGATGTACTCTGTCACAGCCCTGATGCTTTTCTCCATTGCCAAGGAGAGAGGGAATCTTTGAACAGACATCAAAATACTTGCTTTGCTCGAGACAGGTAGCCCAAGCTCACCTGCAGTCTACCTGCATCAGTGCTGGAGATGGGTTAGGACTCAAGCCACGGAATAATACCATAGTTGGTCCTTGCAGCACTTGTAAACCTATATGCCCTAATCTCCCATCTCTCCATATTGTCTTTGGAAAAGAGGTTACAAACTTACTCCAGCATTTTATACCCATGCTTGTGAAATGCTAGTGGATAAACCCATTTCTAGAGTCAGATTTTCCAGGAAATATAACAGTTAGAAGCACTGAAACAGTCATGAACAGACTAATTTTTAAAGCATTTTGTGTCCATCATGAGCTCTTCTTTGACTTTAGATCCCGATCAGAGTTGAATCCTCTGAAAACCCTGCTCTTCTACTTGTAGCAGGATGCTCTGCCTAAAAGGAAGGGTGAAATAAGAACTTTGCTGTACTCAAATAAAACTGGAAATTCACTCTACGTTACATACATAGCCAGGCATGGTAGAAGGTATTTTGTGGAGCCAGAAGGCTAAGCAACAAATGACTGACAGTCAATCCCTTTACACTATAAAAGCCCAGTCCTGTCTTTAGATAGTAGAGGTCCTAATACACCTTTCCAAGAAGTGTGTGTGAGATTTCTCCTTTGCGTAGGCGACACCCCTCAAAGTTACCCCTTGAGGCTGAACGAAAAAGATCTACTCACTGTCACCGTCGATAAGAAACAATAATCTCTATTACATAATTACTTATTAAGCTAACTTTGAACTATTATTCAACGTATTGAGTATTGATTTAGTAGTGATCACTTTCAGTATTTGAATATTGACCTAATGCTATAGCTGTTGTAACATGTATTAAATGTTTTAATTAATGGTTTTTAGCCTGCAATATATTGTTATCAATTATAATAAACTTTTCACTTTACATATACATTATTATTATCAATTATAATAAAGATTTTATTTTTTATATATATTTATATATTTTTATATATATATATATAAAATCTAGTCTGCCATCCTCAACCCTGCAGCACAATTACCTCTAAAATCTCCACATCTCATCCCTAGTCATAAACCATCAACCAAGTCTGGAACTAGGAGTGGATTCAGGTCCATTCTGAACCTCATGACTCAATAGGAGGGTCTTCCTTATCGCTTCCCTGATCTGTGCGCAAATCATTCCAGCACTGTCGCTGATATCTTTAATGGTGACTGTCTAAGTAACCTAAACTTTAGCCCCTGCAAAAATACTTAAGGAGTTGCATCAATCATTACAAAAAACCCACCTCCGGAAGGAAAATCTGCACTTGGATTTTAGAGCTCAAACATAAAGATGGAGGAAGAAGCCAAAGAGCCACAGAAATAAAGGGAACCCAAAGCTGCTTGCTTACCATACCTTTCACTTAAAAGTGGCCAATTTTCCGTAACAAATTCCCAGGCTATTCGGTGCCCAATATCCTTCGTCACTACATGCAAGATGATGACTGAAGTACAATTGGAAGCAAATAATGTATCGCTGAGTCCATATTGCAAATATCTGTTAGAAAAGAAGGTAATAATTGTACCTATCACTTGCTGTTAAACAGTCATGATCTGGAAATATCATCCAGTTTGGGAAAATATCTGTCTTAACAAATACCAGAATGTGGGAGGTTATACCAAAGTTGGTGTCACTCTGAGCTGTGTATTCAGCTTCGTTTTTGACCTTACATTGATGAAATCCCCTGTTCTTGCACACTGATTCTCCATCTCAGTAAAATGAGGGTGTAGCATATCAGATGGATACATGTGCTTTTCTTATCTGTGTTACAGAAAGACAACCAGTCCTACCCAACAACTTTGTGGACGGGCAAACTGCTCCTCAGTTTCTGGAGACTCACTTTGCTGTGACACAGATGGAGCCTAGAGACTAAGCCAGCCCCAAGACAGTTATGCAAAAAGGTCCTATTTATAGGGTCCCCTGTAACGAGACCCAATAACAAAGGGTCTTGGATGCTTTCGTGGTGGCTAAAGCATGATTTCAGAAGTATTTAAGAAACTACCTGCCAATGATGTCAGTGGCAGTGAGTGCCTGAATATCTTGAAGGAGTAACTAACTACTCTCTTTGTTGCCTCAATGTATCACCTTGCATGCTCCTGCTTTCAAGGAGCACTGTTAAAGGGTTATCTTCTCATAGGGACTTGCAGGGAGCTGCTTTATGGGTAGAGCAGATGAGCTGGATTTCTCCCATTTGCTTGCCACCTCCATGCTTAACAGAATGGATGAAATATACTGACGGGGAGGAAAAGCCCAGATTAACATTCCTCACTCCAAAAGACCTTCAGGGTGGCATTTAGAAAAACAGATTGGTTTGTCAACTAAGGCACAGGGAGAAAGAAGGTCATCACACTTCCTGAGCTTGTCAGGGACCAGTGCTAGCCTGTGCCTATGACACAGTCAAGAAAGGACCATAGGTTAGGTGGAAATTCAGCTTAGCTGATTAAACATCTCTTTATAACCCATCTTGCCTTCTTCTCAGGCATATTTGTTCTGTCTTCTCAAATGATCACCATCACAAGAGCAGGTGGCTGGCAGGAGAAACATCTCTGCTACTTTCAGAGCTTTAGACCCATTGAGTTCATGCCAATTCTTGGATGATCATTCTTTAGGCCATCACTGGCAAATTTCTGTCCTTTGATGAATCCTTTAGGTAATGTGGACATGACAGATTAGACAACTCAGCTTCAACATCTTTTTACTGATAAAGTGAAAAGGTTTTACATGGATGCCAGTGAAAGATAATAAATGCAGTATTCCAAACAGTATTCCAAACAGTATTCAGGAAGCATTTGGATAACGCTTTTAGATATCATAGAATCATAGAATGGTTAGGGCTGGAAGGGACCTTCAAAGGCCGTCTAGTCCAACCCCCCTGCAAGGAACAGGGATATCTCCAACTAGATCAGGTTGCTCAGGGCCTCGTCCAACCTGGCCTTGAACATTTCCAGGGATGGAGCATCCACCACCTCTCTGGGCAACCTGTTCCAGTGTTCTACAACTCTCATGGTAAAAAATTTTTTCCTAATATCCAATCTGAATCTACCTCCCTCTATTTTAAAACCATTACCCCTTGTCCTATCACAACTGGCCCTCCTGAATAGCCTCTCCCCATCTTTCCTGTAGGCCCCCTTGAGGTACTGGAAGACCGCTATAAGGTCACCCCGGAGCCTCCTCTTCTCCAGGCTGAACAGCCCCAACTCTTTCAGCCTGTCCTCATAGGAAAGGTGCTCCAGCCCTCTTATCATCTTCGTGGCCCTCCTCTGGACCCTCTCCAACTGGTCCATGTCCTTCTTATGTTGGGGACTCCAGAACTGAACGCAATACTCCAAGTGAGGTCTCACGAGGGCAGAGTAGAGGGGGAGAATCACCTCCCTCGACCTGCTGGCCACGCTCCTCTTGATGCAGCCCAGGACACGGTTGGCCTTCTGGGCCGCAAGAGCACATTGCCGGCTCATATTGAGCTTCTCGTCCACCAGTACTCCCAAGTCCTTCTCCTCAGGCCTGCTCTTGATCCATTCTCCGCCCAGTCTGTATTTGTGCCTGGGATTGCCACGACCCAGATGTAGGACCTTGGATTTGGCCTGGTTGAACTTCATGAGGTTGGTACGGGCCCACCTCTCCAGCCTGTCAAGGTCCCTCTGGATGGCATCCCTCCCTTCCAGCGTGTCAACAGCACCACACAGCTTGGTGTCATCGGCGAACTTGCTGAGGGTGCACTCCATGCCACTGTCCACGTCACCGACAAAGATGTTGAAGAGGGCTGGGCCCAACACGGACCCCTGAGGGACGCCACTCGTGACCGGTCTCCACTTGGACATCGAGCCGTTGACCACTACTCTCTGAGTGCGGCCATTGAGCCAATTCCTTATCCACCGAGTGGTCCATCCATCAAACCCATGCCTCTCTAGTTTAGAGAGAAGAATGTCGTGCGGGACAGTGTCAAAAGCTTTGCACAAGTCCAGGTAGATGATATCCATTGGTTGACCCTTGTCCACCGATGCTGTCACCCCATCATAAAAGGCCACCAAGTTGGTCAGGCACGATCTGCCTTTGGTGAAGCCATGTTGGCTGTCACCCACCACCTCCTTGCTCTCCATGTGCCTTAGCATGGTTCCCAGGAGAATCTGCTCCATGACCTTGCCAGGCACAGAGGTGAGGCTGACCGGCCTGTAGTTGCCCGGGTCCTCCTTGTTCCCCTTTTTAAAAATGGGGGTTATGTTCCCTCTCTTCCAGTCATCGGGGACCTCGCCAGACCGCCACGACTTCTCAAATACAATGGCCAGTGGCTTGGCAACTTCATCCGCCAGTTCCTTCAGGACCCGCGGATGGATCTCATCAGGTCCCACGGACTTGTGCACCTTCAAGTTCCTCAGATGTTCTAAGATATATGGCTTAAATTTTAGGTTGCCCTACAGAGTCAGGAGTTAAGACTCAATGATCTAGTGGATCCCTTCCAATTCAGGATATTCTATGATTCTACGAAGCTGGAAATTTAAAAAAAAACTACTTTTCAGTGTGAGTCTGCACTTCAAATGGTGAACAGCTTGCTAGTAAGTCTATTTTCATTTTTGCACTTAACCTGGGTGATTTGGCTCCCACACAGAGGCTGAACAGACTATGACACTTTAATCTGGACACAAAATAAGCAGGGGAGAAGTATGGGAAAATTATATCAAATTATAAATGGTAGGGGAAGATGTCAGAGCAAATTATGACAAATACTGTTTCTTACAGTGCAGAGAGTAAGAGCAGCCAAGGGATTCCAAGTTAAAAACCAACACAAAACCAGTTTAAAACAAACCAAAAGAAAGCATGTTTTCATACAACACACAATTATATCATGGGATGTGTTGCTATAGTCTGCCATAAAGCCTGAAGTTATTACTTTAGTTCTAAAAGGTCATTAGATATATTGACAGAAGATGGGCCCAGTGTTGGACATGACACACTAGTTACCAGCTCAGGAAATCCCTTTTTCAGTGGTTACCAGCAGAAGGATCATTTGTGTTGGCCCTGTTTATCCTACTTTCTCCATAAGAAAACTCTTAAGATTCTTCCAGTGGTCTATAAGACACATGTTTATGGGGCAGGCAAACCTCCATAAGGTAGTATACACACACTATTTGTGTTCTTATGATTTACTTATATATACAAAAATATACACTTTGATCAAGGTCACCTGTAAAGTAACCATGACTCTCTGGCACAGCTCATGGCAGACAGCAGGACGTCTTTATCTTCCGTTGTAGAGTTGGTATGGTTATACATTTCCCATGCAAAATTCCATTCTTTATCACTTCCCACTGCAACACCATAGCAGCAGACCGTTCTTCTAATTAAAAAGGGAATTCTGCAAAGCAAAATATGATTAGAAGGTACTGAATTGTTGTAAAGTTAAAATCAGGAGTTAACACATAACTGAAAATAAACATTTATTTATTTAAAGTTAAAAGATGCACAAGAAAGGAAAGATAAAACAGCAATCTAAATAAAGCTAGGAAATTTGATTGCTTTATTGATGATTTAAACATTTTAAAAGTTTAAAGGCAAACCAAGAACCTCATTTAAAACAGCTGGACCAAGCTATTCTGTGTACATATAGTGTCAATCTCGCTCTTTCACATCACAGCCTCGGACATGGATCACACCATTAGAGAGTGTATGGCTGCATATAAGCATCATCCCAGACAAGCTTTTTTGAAGTTTCTTCAGTGCATGCATCCAGCAGGAAGAGCCACGTGCAGCACAAATGGAAACAGATGGGACATTTCTCCATGCAACAGGTAGTCTCCTATTACTCCCATCCCAGGGGAGAGTCCTCAACATGGTGATGAATTTCATAAAACGCAAAACTAAATGCAAGCATTATCAGTGTAATACTCCACTTCATGTGTGAAGGCTGAACAGAGAATTTCTCCTGTGGCGATGATGTGTCCCTGATGTTAAGACACTGTCAATGCTTTCCAGTGATAGCAATGTATTCTACTATGGAGGCTATCTGAAAATAGTTTAAATTAAAGGTATTTTGGATTAATTTTCTGTAGGAGAATGGGTCCCATTGCTACAAATGAAATATTTTACTTCCCAATGGCATACTGTTAATCTGCTTAGTGTTACATAAGACCAAGATTGTAAGTAGAGGTGTAAAACTATCTTCCATTAGATCAGGAGATAGACTTGGAAAACCAGACAATTTCTGGTAACGAAAGCCATGCTTCAGGTCCAAAACTGGAAGCAGGAAATTCAAATTTAATTTGAAAAAATTCTTCTGAGTTTCAGTGGACCATCCTAGAGAAAATGGGGATAATACCAGCAGAAAGAGCAACTATATTAGTCAGAAGGAAGGCTAAATGACAGCAATCTTCAAAGCAAAAGGTAGAGACAAGTTAAGTTATTAGCTTTCTAAACAAAGAAAGACTAATAGGAATGAGGGGGACAGTTGGGTGTTTTGCATGACAGATGTCACTTGTTAAGGAGTGAAAATACAAGATGCAGAAATTTTGAAAGTCCTGTTGTGGGTGAGGGATTTCACTGGCATAGAAACAGGAAGTGTGGGCATGTTTTATATTTATTGCAAAAGCTAGTTCGGATTCATTTACCTGGATACGTGTTGGAAGATAAGAGATTTGCCACCAAGAACGATACTTACTGAGACTGAGTGGTTATGTCAAGGTAAAGAATAGTTCTGCATGGAATCTTTTTATGACAGATGTTATTTGAATTACAGGGTCTAGTAATTTGTTTAATAATCATTTTATAACGTAGCAGAAAGAGGCCACGGTAGGGTGATAACAGGGTAAAGCTGCTTTGGCTAAAATACAGCTATTTATTTTGCTACTGCAGCTGTTAACAATAGTTTCAAGAAAATGCTGATTACTGAGTGTAAAGTTGTGGGTGAAGAGCAAACAGACAAGCTCTGTATATCATTTGGCTGCATCTCTGATGTTCAGCATTCAAGGCAGGCTGCACTGGCAGCCTACTATGGGACAATGGTCTACTGGCTTGTGACATCTATGGTGACCCTGAAGTGGTTTATGTTGTATAGTTCACAGAGAAAGTCCACTGTGGTTCAGAGGGACTTTGGAGCTTCAGGTTATATTAGATGAGGGATGCGGCTTATTAATCTTGATATTTTTTCTGGGAGTGGTTGTGTGGTTTGATATTACTGGCCTGCCAGTATTGTTATATATATAATCCAGTTTCTGGATCTTGGGGAAGATGGAAAAAGTTGCTGGGAAGAAGGGTGGATTATTTTACGTTGTTTTCCTGGACCCAATGCAGAAGTGACACAGTGATTTCTAAACTTTCCAGGGCAACAGCAATATATAGTTACCTTTAGTAAGTAACTTAAATGTGCAGCAATGTTGTCCCTCCCTCTAGACTCATTTCCTTCTTTCAAAAGAAGAAAAGCCAGTAACAGCACCACAGAGAATATATTAATTTAGCTAGCTCCACTTCGCTCCTATAAGCAAAAATGAGTAAAACTAAGAAACCATCTGGGAATCACAGCTCTTTGCTTGTTATCTCCATGGAACAGGTGAAAATGCACCATATCAAGTCCAGATAAGTTCTGTCAGAACTGTTTGGAAATGTTCAGCTGAAAGTTGATCATCTTATCTGAAAGGAAAAAGCATTACTCCCTTCCACAGACTTAAGAATCCTACTGGGTTCCACCTGTGGCAGAACAGCTAGTGTGCTGTTATTATTTTTGCTCTCAGAATGGAGAACATAAGAGCATCCCAAGGGATCTCTCTGTGAAATATGAGTCAAAAGTTTATTGTGTCCTTCTCCTTTTCTATCCAGCATCGGAAAAGCATTGTCTTTAACTGAACAGGAACTGTGATTTGTCATTTGAAACCTTACTAAGAAGTGTCTTATCTCCCATGTTTGTTTGTTTTTTTTCTTAAAACATGACTTATTTTCACTTAATAAAATTCATAGCTGCATTTTTTTGCACATTTACAGCCATGTGAAGTATGAGGCTGTAAAGTCCCTTTGAACTGATCTCAATGACAGGAAGGACAGTGAAATTAATCATCTCCATCTAATTCAAAACCAGATCAGCTAATCTATTTCACAGACTTTTCAGCTCTTCAACTCAGATAAGGTATGTAATATTCCATCAGGGAAAAAAATATTTCAGATATTATTAATAGAGGAAGATAGGTGACTATTTTGATAACAGCCTGAGAATTCAGCATAGCATTGTTGCTTGTAGTGTGGGATAGTAAGAATATTCTCTCTGGAACATAACAGAATGTATTTAGGCTATTTAAACTTTTCAGTTTAACTGCAAAGCACAGTTTGCTTTTTATGAGGATGATCACTATGAAGCTATTTAAAAAACCACAAACATAAAAGTACAAGTTCAGTTTACTTAGCCAACTACTTATATCAACAGAGATACAACTAACAATAAAACATCTATTACAACCACAACAAATAAAAATAATAAACTTTAAATATTCACTCACCAGTGCCAATACTATTTGACTATTGCATAGAAAAACAGCAAAAGAAAGAGAGAGGAAAAGAGAATAAGAATTTCAATACATCACAGATTTTCTTTAACAATGCAATACTCGAACACAGAAAGTCTGAACCTGGTAGATCTCAGACTCCATCCATACTGACGAGAAACCTGACCACTGGGCTCCAATATCAGCGTAAGAACTGACAGCAGTTCCCAACACCCCCTTGTGTGAAATACAGAACATGCAAGACAATTTGATGGGCTTACTACGGGCAGATGCCTGTACCATACAAACATCACTTCACTCAGCATTGCTAAGAGAAGCTTAGAAACTGAGTGGTACATATGATAACCTGAAGGCCATACTGCAGCAAAGTGACTGGACAATATGGGATTTTAGCCCTGCTCTGAGGTTCGCCTGTTACAGATTTGGTCTTCATGGCAAAAATCTGCTTTGTCCAGCCTGTAAAGTCTACATGAAAGCAATAATTATAAAATCAACATAAAGTTGGGATCTGGGGAAGAGGGAGGGGCTAAGGGGGTCACAGTTAAGCTTAAATTCTATCATTCTGTCGAGAAAGAAGAGCAGTGTACAGGAGCATTTCTCATTCTGCCTCCCCCATGTAAGAGCCCATTAGCTTTCTATGTCACTTAGGCATGCACACCTCTAACGGCACATTGTCATTCTTACTTGTACTCAGAGTTATCCATCCATTTAGCGTACAGTTCAGATGACAGGTCCAGACAGTCTTGGAGGCCCAGCCAGCATGCTGTTGCAAAAAGTTTTTCCAAATACACTCTTGAAGGAAAGCCAAAATAGCAAGAATAAAAGATATGTATTCCACATTTGGAGTACTTGAACTGTGCTTGACCAGCACAGTTTCAGCATATGATGCTGTTAGTCCAGGAGAACCTCTGCTAGAAACAGTTGGAGTTTAATAAAAATAAAAAATTGAACTACCAATAATGGGTTCCTGATATCAATACTCATGGACATTAGTGAGGCTACTAATGTACTATAATTTGTCTTAGTTATTTGTGTGTTTTCTATTGCTGTTGGTAGTTTTATGAGACTACTTGCATCTAGTGCAAATCATTCTGACATTCAAGACTGTGGCTTCAGTAGCCTTGCAAAAGAAACTATTTTAAAGTTCTAGTGATTGATCCATAAATCACATCTGAAGTTCATCTGAAGTCAGCTTTTCCCCAGCTGGCAGCAGGTTGTTGAGTCTGTTCTCCCATAAACAAAAGCTACCACTCAGATCATTAAATTATCATCTTTTATGCTCACTAAATAGACTTTGAAAAGAGTCCAAATTGTCCTGATACTTCAGTTTCATTGGAGGTGCTATTAGAAATAACACACACTTGTAGGACAGTAAAAATAACAATTCAATTACATAGAATACTTACTGAGCAAAATAGTCATCTTCCAAAGCATCAACATTTTGACGAATAAAACCTGCATAATAATGGTATATTGGCAACATTCTCTTTAAAAGGTATTTCTTTTAAAAGAAGGGAAAGAAAAATTACTTTAATTTAGATGCAAGTTTTTATTTTACTGTAATTTTCTTTACTTACTCAGATTTATCCTATATATTTACCACTATTAATTTCTTGACAACACAGCATATTAAAATAAATTATATAAACTGGATCTAAAATTCAATACACCTGTACATCCATTTAAACTGGGAAGTTACCATTTCACATCACTAGGACCTTTGAACTCATTACAAAAGAAAATGAATGCTCAATCTCAGAGAAAAAGACAGAAAAATAAGTTATTCTCACATCTTTTAAACACACCTTTACTTTAGCACTTAAGAGAATTGCTATTGTGGGATTGCACTTTAAACAAAAGTGAAACCACCTTCAAATAGAAGTCAAAGAAATAAATAAGACAATATTATCTCAGTTAGGTCAAATAAGTGAGAGAATTATCTCATTTAGTATACAAACCTGATTTCTTCTTCCTCTCCATGAAGATGAACTGGAAGGCAGTACAAACCACAGAGCACATACATTCTATATCCCCTTTATACATAGCAATGTTACTCTTATTATTTACTACTGACTATTTACTGCTGATTCATAAAAACCTATGATCAGACTTAATATAAAGAATGTGACTAGATTTCTGCTTTGCAATAAGAACTGCTCATGATCCAATGATATTTACCATTAACTAACACATACAGATAGATACCTCCTCCTATTTAAAAAAAAAAAAAAAAGGTTGACAAAATCATGCAAAGGGAATGGCAAGAACTATGACCCGTTATGGTCATCATTACATTCATTTTAGTCTGATTTATTTAAATGATCTAGTATCTTTGCTACCTAGCAAAGAAGGTGATACCTTTAAAAGTGGATATACTTCATAGTTCTTCAGAGTACTTTCCAAATTCTCAGGTACTAGGTTTAACAATACCACATTCCATATGAAGAGTTCATCTTCTCTAGCAAGGTACTTTGTCAGTTCAAGCGCTGTTTCAATCTGAATGTATCCAAACCTATTTGAAGATAAAAAACCTCATACTTGAGCATACCTATTCACATTAATTACCTACCATGAATTTCTCTTATGTCTATTTTCTCTTATGAGAAAGGACATTTGTATGAGAGGAGGAATTGGAATTTTTACTTCTTCCTTTCAAAGATACCTCCACCAGCTCTGAGGGGAGGCAGTACACTTTAGCCATCTCCCTGAGCTCCCACGTCACAGATGCCTGATGATTTTGGGATCTCTGGCATGTGTGAGGCACAGATCTACTTATTCCTTCTTCAGCCCCCTACAGTACTGCTGACTTCTCTAGCATCATAGACGTGAAAAACTGAGTCATCTATCAGAAAAGGAAATGAAAGAAGTATTAAGAGTGATGCAGGACAGCATAGCTGAGACAGCCCAGAATAAATGAAGGAACATTCAGAATGTTCATTCAGAATCTCTTTTATGTTCCAACAAATACAGTGTTGGAAAAAACTCATGACAGTGCCATTATTCAAAATATTTCCTAAAAGTCAGAACAAAAGTTGAAAGACATTTTGAAATAAATCACTCAGCACTGACAGAAGAATGGATTAAATACTTAACTCCCCCACCATTTTGTCAAAACAGGTGTTGTTCTTATGAGGCACATGTGGATAGGAATGAACGAAGCAGCAATGTTGAATGTAACCATGTAGTTCAATCATTTTCTATAACATATTTGAAACATACTTACTGTGTCAATGCGAAAACATCATCTATCAGCTGGAATCTGCTGACAGAGGGAACAGCCTGTAGAAAGCAATCACGTGGCATTAAGAGATCTAAACGTGTCGTTAAGAGTTTAGAAAAGCTTTACGATGTTTCAGAAGGATAAGACAAGTCCCTAACATTTTTTCTAAGCCAAAATCTTCTACAGAACATCATAAAATGAATCCTGCATTTTAAGCTGAAATCATGTATGTGATTTTAGGGATGTTTCTATATAAAAATATATAAGTATACAGCTACGTAATATATTTTATATATAAATATAAATATAAATATAAATATAAATATAAATATAAATATAAATATAAATATAAATATAAATATAAATATAAATATAAATATAAATATAAATATAAATATAAATATAAATATAAATATAAATAAATATACAGTACATTACACATGGAATTTCAAGATCCCTCTCACTTGCATGCTGTAATGAAAATTAAAATATGGAAACACTACATTTCCAAAAATATCCTAGTTATATAGGTTTTGTACATTTTTTCCTTTTGAGGCTTCAGTTCAGAATATGTATTCGGATCAGTCCAGAGCAGAGTGTCTGGCAATACCATGAACTAAACGACCCGGGCAGAGCCATAGGTGAACCCCTGCCTACAGGTTGTGCTCTCACAAGGACTGTTGGCTCCTCCTTGTCTCTTTGCTGCTTCCATGCCCCTTCAGCTTGGCCACAAATCAAGCCAACCTCCTCACTAACCAAAACAGCCAAGAACAGCCCCAAGTCAGCACACACCTCATTTCCTGCTGACTTAGATTTGCTGTGAAAGAAAAAAGCCTAGAGAAAGGAAGCCAGTGTGCTATACAAAGGTTTAACTGCACCGCATGCTCTGATCAGCCTCATCTCCAGAGCTTCTGGAGAAGTCATTTGACTGCACTGATTACTATTATGCTGAAAGCTTAAAACCATGTCACCGTTGTTACCAAAACCAATGAGCTGACATTTCTCCTGGAGCCTCTGGCTCACTCTAGGATTAGACAACATTAAATACTATGCAACCTCACATACAGCCACTTATGCACAGCCATTCTGTACTGCTTTCACCTTCAGCCCAAGCCATGGCAAGTCAAAGGTGGGTCTGCTCTGAGTTACAGTGTCTATAGAGGACTCAAAGAGCTCAAGTAGAAGTGATTAGAACTTCTAAGAAAAATCTCCAGCAAACAAAAACCTAAACCCAAGTCAGACGGTTTTTTTTTGAAATTTCACTGGCCAAAATATTGTGCTTTGAGGAAATGTGGAAATAAAAAGCTTTCTCTCAGCTTTCCTTCTTCATGGTTACCTAATAGCAGATAAAGCTCTGTCACACATCTGTACTAATAACTCTTTGAGCCACATTTAAGAGACTGGAAGAACCACAAGCTGTTCAGACAACTTTGAAGACAGAATGCCATTTCATGTAAAGTTATTTTTCATGCTTATGTGAAATATTCAGGCCTGTTCCTCTTCCACTATGGAAGGCTGCCAGTGACTTTAGTAGTGCAATGGGGGATCATTTCTTCTCATGTGATACATGAGTTTCTCACTATTCCAAGTTTTCATCAATGTGATTAATGGTAAGAACTGCAAGAAGAAATACATTGAAAGAGTTTCTTTATAAGCTTGAGAAAACAAATATGGTCTTACCTTTGGATCATTTTCAAGCAAGCATGCTAACCTTTTTAAGTTTAATTGATCATAGTTGACTCTGTAGTATCCACTTAAATTTACATTTAGCAGGATCCAGTCATATTCTGATTCCGAAACTTGCATTTCAGGAAACACTCCTGTAAAGTGACATTAAAATTTATCATTTTATTTTCTGTGCATTGCTAAATTCTCTTGCATTTATAAACACTGGACTCGGTGCTCCTCTGAGACCTGAGACACAAGTCTGAAGTTGGACTCAAAGACAATCCCCCAAATGCTCAGATTTGTGATGTCTGCTCTGCACAGCAGAATTTCAAAACTTCAACAAGCAACTGACCCCTTCGGTACGGAGGGGAGATGATGATATCTTGAGATGGCGAAGGGGCAGCTGAAGACCCACTTTACTCCTGTCTTTTAGCTTGCAGGCAGTTGGGAAAGTCCAGAAAAGTTACCCAAGAATAAACAGTCTGGATGAGAAGCAATACCACCCTCACATGCCTGCTGCTCCCGGTGCTGCTTCGAAACACAACGCTCAGTACCTTATGGAAGAACTGATCACCTACCAGCATTCACATAAAGAGAGATCAAGGAAAGCAAAACAGCTAAGTTTATGCAAGAGACAAGCAATCTTAAAATTTTATTTTAAATAAAACAGTTTCATAATCCTTTTGAGTTACATCGCTCACTAATGGCTTCCTTCTGCAGTCTCATTCCATCTCACTACTACCTACTTTGTTTGTGTTTGTCTGATTACTTGTTCCTGATAGCCCACAGTACAACTGAAGGAGCCATGAAGGCTCTAAGCTGCCTCATCAGAAGAGGATTCAAATGCTGCTTTAAATGGCTATGATCATCCTGATTTAAGAAGGCAAACTCTCTTAAGACAATAAATCAATATTGGTGAGTCGTCTAGGCCCAGCACTGCTTTAATCTGAAAAGAAGACTGAGACTTCAATGTGTTTTGACAGAGCAAATACTACAGGATTCATCCTCGGTCATCTTCACAAGTTAAATGAGACAGAAAAGCAGCACATGACAAATACTAGCTTAACCATTTGAAAACAGTGTGGATGTCTAGAATATGGCTCTAGCAGTACTTCCCCTATAAAGGCACATTGCTTCAATGCTCTGCTCATCATCAAGAGTACTTTTAGATCCAGCTAAAATAGCAAAACTATGCTCCTCTGCTCCCCAGTCTGAGTGAAACATGTCTACCATAACAACACCATCCTCCTCGTGTGTCTTTTTTAGCTATGCAGACATCTTTCTCAGGGATAGTGACCAACTCAATTATATGGGCAGAAGCTAAGTATGTAGACTTTGCCTGACGAGACCTAAACCAACAGGACAGGCTCTTAACACTGTACAGTGCCGTGCTGAATGAACATGCTTGGCTGCTGGTAGCAGCCCAGCTTGGAGCTTGGAGTTAAATTTAACCTGTTTAGAAGTAAGATAAATTAGCTCCTGCAGAGCTCTTTGCAGCAAAAATACACACAGGTAAAATCACTTTTGAGGTGTTTCCTCTTAATGTATTGTTATGCCACTGCAGCAACTCTTCCAAAATTCACGTTAAAACTGTACTTTGTACCAAATCTGTTGTTTTCATTTACTAAAACCATTCTGATTTGGTTTTGAAAGAATCATTGGTAAATGATTCTTTCATTTACTAAAACCTCTAAATGACAACATAACAGTTCTCCACCAGAAGCCATTTCAATCTCACAGGAACAAAATGGTAACTGAATTTACAATTACCCTTAACATTTACACCTTTGTTTATTTATGCATCAAAAAGAAAATTATTATTTTTTTAATTTTAAAAGGTTAATGTAAGTTCCTTGACTGAATAGTGCCTGGTAAGTTTGATACATGGCTTTCAAATACAAGTGGAATGTGTTTTAAAGACTGAATTTCTACTTCATCATAGTCGCTTCAGGCAGATGAAACATGGTGATTTTTTTTCATTACATCTGTAGCTCTTAAGTCACATGATGGGTGAGGAAATGGAATTGGTATCCCTTCAATAATACATGCTTAGCACATGATACTAGTCCTTCCAAGCAAGTGATATCTAACAATTCTTTTATGCAATTGTTCTAATTTTTCACCTTAGCAATCCCTGGTTTATTTAACTTTAAAGCATTCAGAGAAGCAAACATTCACTGTTTGCTTATTTACTTGTCCATGTACTGTGAAATGATCACTCAAGCTACCTTATTGCCTGAAAAAGAGCGAAAGTAGCTTTTAACCACTGTAAACAGAGTGTGGAGAGCTGCAATATGCACACAGTATACTGCAATTTTGCTCTTAAGCATTCCACTAACACATCAGTCTCTGCATCTTCTTGTAACTAATTCAAAACATGATGGAGTTCAAGACTGACTTGCCAAAGAAAAATGATTACTCCATTCTAATGATTATATTTCTTTTTTAAAAGAATATAGCTGTTTATTGGAAAGTATTGAGATGAGAAAGAACTGAATTTTTTCTTTGATTGGAGATGCCCATAAACTCACTTTTCCATTATAAGCCTTTAAAACTTTAAAAAATGCTACTCTTTTGATAAAAGTATTTTTGCATTTAATTTGCATAAACAATTAAATAGTGTTGAAAATATTAATTTTCTGGTTTTACAGATATCCATGTGTGACAATGTTAGGTCACCTCACACAGCTGGTTTTATTTTCTTCAGCCTTGTATCTACTACTTGAGCTGACCATTTTCTGATATATCACAGCTGAGATCCTACCTATACTCAAAAGCTGTCATTAACATCAATGGGATCGGCTAGAAGCATGAGGAGCTAGGAGTTTGGATTTGTGTACACAATGACAAAATCAAAACTATCTACTTATAATACACATTATACCATATTATTAAGAACATATGCTAAAGTTTGATGCAACATAGAAAAAAACAATATATTAACCTATTTGAAATCTACTGCTATTGTAACATAAAATTAGCACAACAGAAAACCACCACAGACATTTCTGTAATAAAGTTTTATCTCCCTATTCAATTCAAATATATCCTCTGTTTATAGAAGAGTTAGGTGTGTTTTTATCAGCTTGGTTTTAGCATGTGTGAACAAATACGCTACTTACTGCTGCTTTTGTCTAGCCATATTAAGGGTTGTGATGATCCATTTCTCATCCAAGAAATAGGAATAATCCATGTGTTACTAAACAGAAAAAAAAAAAGAGATAATATAATTAATTCTTATGCTTACAAAAACCCTCTTCGCTGATGCTAAAGTAGATTGCAGATGAATTCCTTGTTACCAGAATCTTCATCTACCTTCTCTCCTCTCCGATGCACAAAACCTCATCAGATGGTGGCACCTACGCTAGATCAGCACTTAGGTATTGCCTCTTGCTAACTACAGTAGATGACTTAACATTTGTAACTTGGAACTCCTCATCTGAGTTAACCAAAAAAGCTGATGAATGGACTAATGCTCTGTAATTCATGGAGCTTGGGAGCAAAGGAAACTCTGGTTCTTGTCAAAATTTCTTTTGGCTGTTCGTATGACCAGCAACAGCAGCCAGGGAAAAACTGCTTTGAGTTTTGTTATCCTTTATACTTTTTTCCCGTGTGAAAACTCAACTTATGGATCCTATCCATGCATGCCAATGCCCATGACAACTGCTGAATTTCATTTTCTGCTAAAGTTCAAACTCTAGCCATGAGTTCCCAAATTGGGTGACCAAAGGCAGCTCCTTCTATCACTGTTTTTAGGCATCTTATTTAGCCACACAGCTTTCAAAAGCACCAGGCACTCGGCAATGCTCACTGACAGGAACTTTGGAGCTGCATGTCAGGTACTCTCCACTTTCTTAGAAAGAGGTCATTTATATAAGTACATAAATGCAACCCCTTTATCCTTGCCAAGCAGAAGAGACTGGGAGTATGTGCACCAGAAAGAAGCTACAGCATGATTCATCCAGGTTTCCCAGTCCATACAACTGAGGGATGAAGAAAGAAGAAAATGCCAGGCAAAACTCCTCCCCTGCAACCTATTCAACATGTGTCTGTCCTTACAAAGCCATTATGTGGCTGGAAAAGTCACTACTCCAAAGGAAAGGAGCCTTCTGGTACAACAAGTGGCTTGCAGAACTCTTGCAAAGCCCAGTCTCAAACAGATTTTACTTGACAGCTTATGACAAGAAAAAACATAAAGTTAAAAAATCAGATGGTCAAAACATAATGTCCTAGCTGAACAGATTCCTGAAAAAAATAGGATATAAACATACAATAAAAACACAAGCTAAACATACTTGTAAGAATCTGTACTGTTTTCATTCTTTTTATTAAGAAAATGTTCCTGACTGATTGTGCCAGTGGTTAGATTTAATGTTAAAACTGGAAACCCATTTTGGCATGTCCAGGAATCCATTATTTGTTTTACAGATGCTGGCAACTGAACTTCATCCTGTGCATCTACAACCTGCAAGACAAACAGGAATATTTACAATAAACAGGTACTTACTGATACCACTTCAGCAAATCTCTAGGGATTGTTCTAACATATTAGAGAAAATATAACTGCTTAGTAGCTTCCTTGTCTTTGATTCATGCAAAAATTCAATGTAACAAATTCCAAAGGACATTACTGACTTTATAATAAAGGCAGCAAAAGCCTTTTTAGGAATTACAAAATACTGAGATGACATTTCTCATTCTTCTAATCTGACTGCTAACCATTCTTTTTTTGGTGATAATATACTCACGCCCTTGTATGCCTGTAACAGATTTGATTTGTTAATTTCACTCAAATAAAGCTGCTGGAACACAAAGATTTTTAAGTGACTACCTAATGAACAAACTGAATAGTAAAGACAAACTGAAAAAAAACACTAAGCTAGAGTCCCAACTAGTATGAATCAGTACAATCTCTGCTGGCTTCAAAGATGTGACAGCCTTGCATATCTGAACTTGTGGCACTCTCATTCTTAACCTAAGACTGAGTCTGCAACACAGTGGAAGCCTTCTTTAGAGGAACAGGAAAGTGGAATTTTTGAAAATAAAACTATTATTAGCACCTGTTTTCTTATTCAGACTTCTGCAAAATCAGCGAAGGGTGAAATGCTGAGCTACTGCCCTGGGTACAGACTTTGCTGGATCCGTGACATATCAGAATCTTTGATCATCAAGCCCAGAGCACTACATTACCTGATTTGCAAAACTTAAGTTCCAGAAGAATAGGTTATGCAATTTCATGTAGGCTTAGGCAATCTCCATGAAACCCAAAACCCCACCTGGCCTGGATTTCCCACCTCATCTCTCTACTTCTTGTACTTAGCTCCATTATCTTAGGTCCACTAAAGCAGCAAATTAAACACTTGGGAAGACATTAGCTGAAAGAGCCAGGAAAGCAAATTTTCTGTGAGAAAGACTGCACTAGGGGTAGCAAAATTCCAGTGCAGTCTTCTACAAATTGTGTATGCCTAAATTTGGACTGTGCCAAACACCAGTGTAAGAATACTGAGATAAAATTAGTACCATCTGTATGTGGGTCCAGAGATCATCTTGGTTAGCATTCGAGAAGGAAAATTCTTTCAGATATGACTGTACGGAAACAAACAGAAGCATCAGAATTCATGAGAATTCAATGAAAAACATCAGCAAGGCAAACAACGTGTACAATCATCATTTTTAAGCTTATAAATCAAGAAGAAGGCATTAGTTTTTCAAACTTACAGTAAGTGCTCTGATAAACAACTTCTCAGTCAGGAAACCAGAAAGCATCCAGGTAATAGAAGCCCCCTGAAGGACAAAAAAAAGCAATGAGAAAACATGAATTATTATTGCAATTATTATTGCAATGTTTTTTCAAACTATATTCCAGAGAAGTCAGTCAGGCTACTCCTACACTTCATATTTCATAGACGTTAAAAATTTTTTCACCATGACTTTCACAGTCAAATAGATTTGCAACATCCAATAAATTTGTGTGTGCAGCAGAAACAAATTTTGGATGACAAAACAACCTACAAAAAGCATTGTAATTCAACAGTTTCTCTCAAATCTACTTTGCACCATTGATTTAGAATACACAAGAAGTAGGAAGAATTTTGTATTTTTTAACCTTGTTGTAGGTGATGCTGTCAAATAGAGACATTAAAGAAGACGATCCTTTGATCTTGTCCTCACTTTCTGACAGCGATCGAACTCCTATTTCATTGTCTTCCCTTAACACAGGTTGTACAACATGATCATAAAAGATTTTATCCTGAAAAAAAAAACAAACAAATCTAAGTGAGCTCAACAGAAAATACTTATTCTCAGGAAAGGATGCAGATTATGGGATTAGCACTAATAGAAATAGTCTGTCAATAAATAAGTAACAATCCTTTTGACCCCTCCCCTAACTTTTCCATGAAGTAAAAGGGACCATACACCAGATCCTAACATTTTCCACAAGCAACATTAGTAACCAGTGAAAATTTTACATCTGAGAAGACTGTGGGCTTGGGCCTGACAAAGTGTAATCCTCAGAGAAAAATAAGCCAACTGTATTAAAAAGCAAATTAACAAATACTGAAAACTGAAAACTTGTATCGCATTTACATCTGTATGTCATTATACAGCAGCATTTTCCTCCTAAATTCTCTATTTCTCCTGCTGCAACCGTGAGCAATAACCTAAAAACTGAGCTACTGAGAGTAGCAAAGCTTAATTATGTGGCATTTCTGCTGCCAGACAGTGAGAAATATGGAGGGAAAATGGCTCCAATGGAAAACGGCTACGTGATTTAGCTTCACGTAAATCAGTGAAGTACTCTTTTTTTCAAATGATTCAATTTTCCCCCCGCTGAATATCTGTCCTAACAATGGACAGAAAATGACACAATTACAAAGGTAAAGAAATAAATCTGAATTTTTAAAACACTGCAGACCACTTAGAGCACTTTTGCTTCTCAAGGAGAAGAACACAGGCTTCCAATTAATGGGATCAAATTTGTTGACTAATTTTTCTCCTTGTAAACAATCAGTAAATTTAATTTTCAGGGTTCAATTTGTAACTGGGTGGTGATCAGAGAAAAAAGTCTAGTTGGAGGCCAGTAACCAGTAGTATACCCCAGGAGCAAATACTGGGTCCAGTCCTGTTCAACATCTTTATTAATGATCTGGATGATGGGACACAGTGTACCCTCAGCAAGGTTGCAGATGACACAAAACTGGGAGGAGTGGCTGACACACCAAAAGGTCCTGCTGACAACCAGAGGGACCTAGACAGGCTGGAGAAATGTGCTGACAGGGACCTCATGAAGCTCAACAAGGGGAAGTGCAAAGTCCTGCAGATGGGAAGGAACAAGCCCAGGCACCAGTATGTGCTGGGGGCCACCCAGCTGGAAAGTGGCTTTGTGAAAAACGACCTGAGGACATAAAGGACACCAAGTTGAACATGAGCCAGCAATGTGTCCTTGCACCAAAGAATCATAGAACATAGAATGGTTTGGGTTGCAAGGGACATTAAAAATCATTTAGTTGCAACCTCCCTGCCATGGGCAGGGACACCTTCCACTACATTACGTTGCTCAAATCCTTATCCAGCCTGGCCTTGAACACTTCCAGGGACAGGGCGGCCACAACTTCTCTGGGCAACCTGTTCCAGTGTTTCACCACCCTCAGAGGGAAGAATTTCTTCCTTAGATCTAATCTAAATCTTCCCTCTTTCAGTTTAAAGCCATTGCCTCTTGTCCTATCACTACATGCCCTTGTAAAAAGTCCCTCTCCAGCTTTCTTGTAGGCCCCCTTTAGGTACTGGAAAGCTGCTACAAGGTGTCCCTGGCGCCTTCTCTTCTCCAGCCTGAACAACCCCAACTCTCTCAGCCTGTCTTCATAGGAGAGGTGCTCCAGCCCTCGGATCATCTTCGTGGCCCTCCTCTGGACCTGCTTCAGCAGCTCCATGTCTTTCTTCACAATCTCACAGTTGGACGCAGTACTCCAGGTGGAGTCTCACAAGAGCAGAGTAGAGGGGCAGAATCACCTCCCTCAACCTGCTGGCCACACTCCTTTTGATGCAGCCCAGGATACAGTTGGCTTTCTGGGCTGCGAATGCACATTGCCGGCTCATGTTGAGCTAGAAGAAGGCTAATGGTATCCTGGGCTACATTAGGAGGAGTACAGCCAGTAGGTCGAGCGAGGTGATCCTTCCTCTTCCACTCAGCACTGGTGAGGACACACCTGGAGTGTTGGGTCCAGTGCTATGCTCCCCAGTAGAGTAAAGATACAGAGCTGCTGGAGCAAAGGCCATGAAGGTGATGAAAGGACTAGAGCATCTCTCCTATGAGGGAAGACTCATAGGGACTGTTCAGCCTGGAGAAGAGACGGCTCAGGGGGATCTCATCAATGTATATAAACACCTGATGGGAGGGTACAAGGAGGACGGAGCCAATCCCTTTCCAGTGGTCCCCAGTGACAGGACAAGAGGCAATGGGCACAAAGCCAGTCACAGGAGGTGAACATCAGGAAACACTTTTTCACTTTGAGGATGACCATGCACTGGCACAGGTTGCCCAGGAAGCTGGTGGAGTCTCCATCCTTGGACATATTCGAAAGCCATCTGGACAGAGTCCTGGGCACCCAGTTCTACGTGGACTTGCTTGAGCAGGAGGTTGGACCAGGTGATCTCCAAAGGACTCTTCTAACCTCAGCCATTCTGTCATTCTGTGAATGTGTACGGCCCACAAAACTGTAAAAAAAAGCTGTGTATTCTCAAATCTGTGTAATTTACTCTGGATTTTCCAAGGCACATCACGTAACTGTAATTTAGCAAATGGAACTACTGCCCACTATTAAAATTTACTTTATGGACATAAATAAAATGGTAATTGTTGATTTTCAGGAAGGCAAGCTTCTAAAGGAAAGTAATGAATGGTATTTCATCTGCACCAAATAAAAAGCAGACTGGATTGACTGCAGTCTCAGGCCTGCCCAGACTAAAGGCTTCTCCTTTCTTCAGAAGCTGAGGGCACTATGCACAGACAATTATGACTGCACAGGCGAGTGCACCTCATCTGATGTCTACAATTAGCAGTACCTGTCCTCCTGTCTCAGAGTTTAATGATGGATGAAGTTTTCTAATAAGCTATGGGATTTATGCTTATACACATTTGGGTGGAATGGGAAGGACTTCGACTCTGCTGTAGGATTAGCTATGTGCATTGTATTTGCCTTATCCACAACCAGATATTCATGGACCCAGTGGGATAAACTGACTGAAAATGGCCCAACTCAGTCACTGCCTAGTAAGATACCTGAAGCATGGGTTGCTTGGAAAAGAGCTTGGACAGGCTGGGAGGCAAACCATCAGCTACAGGACTCAGGAGAGAAAGCTGGGTTTGCCACGTGACAGATCTAGGGCAAAATACCATCTTCTTGTCACTGCAGAATCACAGGTGTCCAGCCATCCTCTGCGCCAGCTGTAGAAGAGCTGGGTGTGATCATAGCCCCCAGCAGATAGAGACCCTCCAGGGAAGAAAAAAGACCTGCTGGTCTTTCCCAGGGGAGCTAGGTTACTAATGTCATGGCTTAATTAAATTCCACCTCCTGCACCTTGCTTTTCTTCATACATGTTGGAACTTTGCTACTTTAGCATACTTCAATAAGTGTTAGTACTTACCAGTGAAAGCTTGGGCTCAACAAAGGTAGCTCCCAGGTACTCAAAGTAAGAAGCCAGTCCCTCATTAAGCCACAGATCATTCCACCAGTTCATTGTAACCAGATTTCCAAACCACTTAAATAGAAAGAAAAGGTGTCTCAACATCTCTCTGGACTGCTGTTCTCATTTTTGCAGGTTAAACGCACATACCTATGCTGAAGTAACTTTATTTAATGTGTACATGTCATTTGAAAAAAAATGCTGGATATTCCCTCAGATAGTGAAAATTCATTAGAAAAAGATGCACCTCTGAAAAAGGTTCTGGGCAGTTATTTTTCAATTGTTTCATCGACAGTTTCATACCATGAGTATGGATGTCAGTGCTTTATGTCATTTTTTTACTCTATTTGATTTTGAACACTGCTCAATAAAATTTAAATATCTAAAGATCATATAAGGCTATGATTAGAAGTAGGGCATTTATCAAGCAATTACAAAAACATTTTTCCATGTTCTTAACAAAAGGAAGTTGTCAGGGGAATGATAAACAGAACTGAGGAAACAGGGGAATGATAAACAGAACTGGGAAAATAGCCATTCCCCAAATCAGCAAATCCCTATCCTGGCAAGCAATATAAATTCCACAACAGCTGCTATGTTCTTACATTTGGCAGTTCATATTTAACAAAAAACTCATCACTTGCAGATTTGTATTTTTTATTTAATTCTTAAAAACTTGAACTCAACTTTGTTGTAAAATAAAGTTTAATTAAGTACTATATTTGTTTTATTGGTGTGCAATAAAAACACTCCACTTATCTGAAGGTCTGAAAAGTTACAGACCTTGTCAGAGGGCATACAAGTGCACTAGCCAAGTCAAACTCTTTCGCTAACTTTATTGACTAAGTGCAAATAGTTGTCGCCCTGGCAAACAACAGTAAATTAAACATAACCAATAAAAAAGCGAAACTGCATTATCATTTCAAACCAAATAAGAAAAATTTTGAAAATCTCTATGAAAACTGGACAAAGATCCAGCTACAGAGTAAAATGTCTTCATATTAATTTTTTGCTATCATACTATAGGCCTTTTCTTACAGAAAAACAAATACCTTTTGCAATATGTACATGCCCTGCCACTACCAAAGAATACTTATAAAGTCCATTAATTTTCACACTAAGTACTAAGTATACCGTATACAGAGAACACTGTGTCATCCCTACAGTATTTTCTAGTATGGCATTCAGGTACTTATAAGAAAAAAAAAAATAAGTAGCCCATTAGCAGTTTTGTATCAATGACTCCTGTGCAGTCAGTATGCAGACTGTAACATGACAGAATCTGCTGTTAGTATTGTCAGTGGAACATACGTTCAAATAATCTTTCAGTACTCTAGTGCTCACACTCCCTACTGTCAAGTCACTATTTTTCTTCTACTAATCAGTGACTGCATCATCAGCAACCGTAAAGAAACAACCTCAAAGACAAATAAATGTACAGAATTTTTTACCACATGCCTGGTGTCCTAGCTCATGTGACACAATTATGGCAACCATTGCCTTTCTGCCTGTGAATTTATCACTTGGGAGGTACATCAATAATGATTCTTGGAAAGTCATTAGCCCCCAGTTTTCCATAGCACCTGCTCCAAAATCAGGCAGTGCAACCAGATCTAAAATGAAAAAAAAAAAAAGTATCTTTAAAATTTTTGGAAGTAAAATGCTCACGTGATTTTAATGCTCACACTGATTCAGTGTGCAATTAAAGGATAATAAAGGATAATTAAAGGATACTACATTTTAGTGGTTCTTTGCAGTATTATGTCAACACCATTGCAAATGGTCTCTGAAATTTCTTCTTGTCATACTTTTCATCTGTGATTGCCACTCTTTCAGGGAGAAACATAATAAATTCCCATGAAGCCCAGATCTGTATTGTTGTAACTACAAATGTTTTCAACAAAAATGAAGGCTGTATTCTACCAATGCTAGGAGAGAATATATTCACTTCTGACTCTCAGAAATCTTTCTCCGTACAAGTTTCTCATGTGTTTGGGAAAGACTATACTTACCTCTTTCTTCAGTCTAACTTTTTTTTTTAAAAAGTCTTTCTTTTTCAACTCTGTGAGTAGAGGGATCTTTTCCATGCTTATTTGAAAGATGCCTTAGAAACATCATCTCTTTGTTTCCACAGTGGGGCTGTTATCTCTGTACTACTCTTCTGCCTTATGCACAGGGAGCAGTTTTCCAGTTCAAATGTGAGGATCAAGGATCTCAAAGTTTAAACTCAGCAGCAAAGATCAAAAATTGAAAAATCTCCACAGAGCATTTTGGAAGCAAACACAAGCTTGTAGTCCAAACTAGCTGACCATGAGCCAGTCCTGGTCAGAAAGCTAGGCAGTTCATGTATGCGTGGTGCTGAACCCAAGCAAAGCTAGACTGCATCTCAAAGAGGCTTATCACTTCGGGCTTGCAGCAAAGGTATTTCACTTTCAGTGAGGCAGCGCTCATCTAGCCAACTCAGGGCAAGAGAGATCATTTATAACTGCATTAAAATCATGTGAAGACAAACCCTTAAATATCCCCCATTTTAAACGTGTTTATTCTTAATTTCACATTTTGAGTTCACAATAGAAATCTCTAGCATTTACAAGGAGCTATTCTTGGTTGATCTAATCCTATCAATTTTTAAGCAAAACTCCAAAGAAAGACAGTGGGAAATGCAGTTGGTATTCCATAACTACAGTGGAGATTGTAATGGTATTCTATGCTTATGTGAAATTGAAAACTTACGTAACAGGAAGCCTGCGATACCGCTCTTCTGCTTTAATTCTGCAGTATTTTTATACTAATGAATTAATGCATTGACATTGCTGCTAAACAAAAGAAATATGAAACAGAACTGTCTACAATCCTTGCGTAGCTTGTATGATTACTAAGATAATAAAATGTAGTGAATAAAGACTGTCTATATTACATTTTCCCTAAGAAGTGCAGTAACTGCAATTTATTCTAAATACACTGGTAGATAATACATGTACACAGATGAAAATGTATTCAAGTGCTTAAATACAGATTTGACAAATCCACAAATTATTTAGTCAAGAAAGGAGGGAAATTCTTCCCCCACAGTCCTGCAATCTGCTAAGATCATGGGCAGGTCCAAAACTCATTTTAAATAAGAATGCCTTATGTGCTCTCAATATTCTACTAACTTGTATAAAAAAGCACATTTCCCCACAGTATTACTGCTGAAGCCCTTGGGAATCTAAGTACAAGTAGCAGACAAACTGCTCAGTGGAACTACATGATGGCATCCTTTTTTATTGACTGAAGCTTGAATTACCTGACTTACCTGACAACCAACTCCTTTCCATCCACTTTGTAGCCTCATCTGCCCCTTTATTAGGAAATGATGCTTTAAAAGAATGAGTGGGATGAGAAGGTAAGAGTGCTGAGTTACAGGTTAATAAGAGACATGATGCAGAAAGGAGAATTCAGTGCGATAAAGCTTATGGGTTTTATTCCATGAATGTAGTAAGCTGTAAAAAGAGAATACTGCAAAAGAACCCATTGCTTCTGCGAACATTACACCATCAGCAGCCATTTCTGGTCCATTTAAGAAAGTAAGTAATCTCACCTGTCTTCGGCAAAGGGTAGCTGACATTAAGTAAGTCTTCCAGAAATGAAAATATTGGGCCTGTGATATTTAAAGCATAGTCAGCATATCCATTTTTAACTGCCTCTTTCCGAGCCCAAATACGTATCTGCAATAAAACAAGGAAGCAGTATTTTAGACAACCGTCACATGTTCATTTTCTTCGCTTCTCTTCTGTGAACCATTGTTTGAAAATGCTGTCTGTCCACAGCAGACCATGCAATGAAGCTTTTGATGAAAATATCCCAAGTTTTGCTGGACCTAACAAAATGTGGCACTGAGCCTAATCCTGCTAAAATATAGCAAAGTTCCGGCACTTCGAAAGGGCCAAGACTAGAATCCAACTATACATTGCTGGAACAAATGGACTCCTGGTTTTTCTTTTATTAAATGGGAAATGTTGTAGAACTATTTAGAATCACGCATCTTAAGCCAATGTATTCCAGCCTGTGAGTCTGGGTGACAAACTTTCCTTCAGGCCGCCACTGTCCCTGAGGAGAGAGAAATGGATGTTCAGAGAGCATCTGCTGTCCAAGCACACACATCTCGAACTTTCTCACAACCTGAAACAGACCACCAGCCTCCCATTGCTGCTGGAGAGACCAGACGACATCTGTACATCTGAGTAATGGAGACAGCAGCAGCAAGCAAGGCTTTCCCCTCCCATGCTCATTTGCTTTGTCACAGTTCTTAAGAGGCAGCTGTTTGCCCATGGTGATGGAGTAGACTGAGAAAAGGTTCATGTCTCCATCATGTATCTCTGGATGCAAGATCCCTCAGGTGCCCAGCAGCTCAAAACTCCTGCATTTCTTGTATCTAAATGCAATGCAATGTCTCACAAGGAACTGCACTGCCAAATACTAAGAGCACGGTTGGGAAGCATCAGGATTTCATTTACAAGGGAAAAAGTAAAGCATACTGTCAACAAAGTATCCTCAGCCTCTGAGCCCCTCTTTTCAGCCAAGGGAGGAGATTCAAAGATCAGGTCACTTCATTCTGTAAAATCTAAACACAATGAGCAGATACAACATCCTAATCGTAGTATGAGCTTTGAGTTATAATACTGGTGGTTTTGGCTGTAAATTACTTACCAGAAATGACAAAACAGACACAACAAACACGCTCACACAAATACTGCAGAGGCATAAATTGAGCATCTCTGTCTGAAACCAAGGGGCGAAATACTCTCCCCCTTCTATCTCACAGAACAGGGGTAGTGTCTCTTCCCTGTGAAAAATGCTCGTTTGAATGCTTGGCTTTGCTGACTCCTCTCAGTAGGCATCAGCCCAAGAAAAAGGCACCACAGTCAGAGCTGTAAGTATCCAACATGTTCCATATGGGGGATAGCAGGTATGATATTGGCTGGATGCCAGATGCCCACCAAAGCCGCTCTGCCACTCCCCTCATCAACTGGACAGGAGAGAGAAAATACAATGAATATAATGAAAGGCTGGTGGGTCAAGATAAGGACAGGGAGATCACTCAGCAATTACTGTCAGGGGCAAAACAGCCTCAGCTTCGGGAAAATTAATTTAATTTATTGTCAATCACATCAGAGTAGGGTAATGAGAAATTAAAACACCTTCCCCCCACCTCTCCCTTCTTCTCAGGCTCAACTTCACTCCTGATTTCTCTACCTCCTCCTCCTCAGCAGCACAGGGGAACAGGGAATAGTGGTTGCGGTCAGTTCATTACACGTTGTTTCTGCTGCTCCTTCCTCCTCAGTGGGAGGACTCCTCACACTCCTCCCCGCTCCAGTATGGGGTCCCTCCCAGGGGAGAGGGTTCCTCATGAACTTCTCCAACATAAGTCCTTCCTATGGACTAAGTTCTTCAAAAACTGCTCCAGCATGGGTCCCCTCCATGGGGTGCAGTCCTTCAGGAACAGACTGCTCCATTGTGGGTCCCCCACAGGGTCGCAGCTTCTGCCAGAAAACCTGCTCCAGCGTGGGCTCCTTTTTCCACAGGTCCTGCCAGGAGCCTGCTCCAGCGTGGACTTCCCACAGGGTCACAGCTTCCTTTGGGCACATCCACCTCTGCTCCAGCATGGGGTCATCCATGGGCTGCAGATGCATCTCTGCTCCACCATGGACCTGCCTGCCTCACCATAGTTTCCATCACTGGCTGCAAGGGAACCTCTGCTCCAGCACCTGGAGCACCTTCTGCCCCTCCTTCTTCACTGACATTGGTATCTGCAGGTATCTCTAACACATTCTCACTCCTCTCTTCTGATTGCTGCTGGTGTTGCACAGGTTTTTTCCCCCTTCTTAACTACATTATCACAGAGGTGCTGCCACCATTGCTGATGGGCTCAGCCTTGTCCAGCGGTGCGTCCCTCTTGGAGCCGGCTGGCACTGGCTCTATTGGACATGAGGGATGCTTCTAGCAGCTTCTCACAGAAGCCACTTCTGTAGCTTCATTGCTACCAAAACCTTGCCACGTTGTCCTGGTTTTGTCTGGGACAGAGTTAGTTCTTTTTTTTTCACAGCTAGAAGAGCTCTGTGTTTTGATTTTAGTCTGAGATTTGTTATGAGAAGGATGTTGACAGTGCAGTGATGTTTATAGTTCGCACTGAGACATCATGGACTTTTCAGCTGCCGTGTTCTTGCCAGTGTGCAGGAGCACAACAAGATAGGGGGGAGCATGGCCGGGACAGAGAGTCCACAACTCCCCTTATGATTTGAACTTAGACTTAGGATTGAGGGCTAAATTTGCCAATGAAGTATTCCATATCATGCAGTGTCATGCCCAGTGTATAGATGAGGGCTGACCGGGAAGAGGTGCTGTAGCTCTTCTGGGACTCTCTTACAAGGGCTCTCTCGGCCTCTCAGAGTGCTCTCTCTCACTCTTACTCTCTTCGTGCCTCTCACTTATCTGGGGTTGTGATGACAGGACTTACCTGTTTCAGAGTCATTTACCAGGACCAGACAGGTGTTGGTCACCAGGTGGTGAGCAATTACACTGTGCATCACTTGTTTGTATATTTTATTATCACTGTATATATTTTTCATATATTATTATTATTATTGCTTTTGATTTTATATTATTATTAATTTGTTCTTCTCTCTACCCATGGGTCTCCTTCCCTTTTCCCTTTTAATTCTCTTCCTTGTTCTCCTGGGGTAGGGGAGGGTGAGCGAGCAGCTGTGTGGCGTTTAGTTGCTGCCTGGGCTAAACCACAACACAAGTTATCCCATTACAGACATACCAAGTCCAATTTTCACTGTAAAAAGTAGCCAACACTGTGCTTCCTAAGTCACCTCTGTGCTGTCTTCTCACTTTGTCCCACCTTTTCCCAGTAGGATGACAGTGAACTAACCATGAAGCTAACACTGTGCTGTCATTTATTAAGGATAGCAGGGATATGTTACCCTTAATAGCTTTATACTTGAGTTTACTATTTACTTTGAAACAACCTGATACATCTTTCCCATGCTGACTTTCAGCAAAAGAAGGAAGGTGAAACAACTGGTGCCAACAGAGTGTATTTTTTTACAGATTCCTTCAAGAAGCTTTGGCCATTGTAGTGTAAGAGCAAAACTGAATACTCCCAGATGCAGAAGCTTCAAACACAAAACAATCACTTTTGGAGGCTAAAAAATGTGCACGCTGCAGAACAAAAGGTTAAAATACTAGTATACAAAATGTTTAGAGCACAGTATTGCTCCTACTGGCGTCACAACGCTGCTCCTCAAAGGGCTTCAAAGAACAAGGCACCGAACTTCAGTGGTATGTCACAGCAGTGGAAATGGATATTTTTTTCAACTGAGAGAGCTAAGAAGATAAGAAGACCCTGAATTATGACCAGTACTTTCTGCAAAGTAGTTGCCTCTAAAGTTTTGACATATAGAACCCATACCTGTTTGTGGAATTGTATAAAGTGACCAGGGCAGGATACTGAACTAATTGTCCTAAAGGAGAGATTTCTGCAGAAATATCTGCAGGATAAATGTTAGTATTTTTGCCACATAATCAAATATTTTTGGAATGGAAAGCACAGCTAATGTCTGTAATACCTTCTAAAGCACATGATGCACCACAGAGCCAACTTCTGTTGTAAACTGCTATAATGTGTTATGCAGCTTCGTATTTACCTCGTTTCCTCGCTCGGTTCTGGTGACATAATCAAAATCGCAAATCACAAAAGCAGTCAAGTAAGTTGACATTCTCAGTGAAGTGTTAAATGTGGTAACAGTCCACAGGCTCCCGTTTTCATCCTTCATTTCAGATACATCTAGAAAAAATATCAACGAAATATTTGAACCACTGCTCTTCCACAGCAAACAAGGAATTTGGTTTTTTCCGCATGTTTTTTTACACTTCAATATGTTGTATTTCTTCACTAACTTCGTATGTTTCTGGTAGAAGGCAAGCACCCATATGTTGCTACTACCACGTATCAGAGTCATGACCTTTCAAGTAGGCACCAAAAATCCACTCTTGAGCTTCTTAACTGAAGTCTTGGAAGGATACCAAACTGTGTCAGTTTTAGGATGTGGGCAAATTCTGGACAATTTATCCCATGATGAGTATCTCTAAAATGTGTGATCTATAATGATTCAAATATAGGTCATGTGTGCCCAGGAATTATGAAACATTTAATCAGATACCTTCCTTCTAAACAAGGGAGACATGGACAAGATTGTCAGAGGAAGAAAATGCTTTATGTGATTCTTACAGAGATCCTATCTATTATAATTCCTATGTTACTTAGCTTCTATGCAAATCTCATAAAACTTCTTTTTTATGGCTGAAAAGTATTTAGGTGAAAAATAAAGACTCATGGCACTGAACTGCAGAAAAAAGCCATTAAGAAGAAGGCAAGAGATCCAACAGATTTCTGTAGGAATACTAATTTATGGAATTTTTTTGGAATCTTATACCTCACATGCATCACACACAAGATTCCAGCAAGGGACAGCAGGAGCGTATCCAGAGCCTTATGATCCTCTCATTCTTATTCTGCATATACACAGAAGGCTATAACATCTCTGCCTGCTAAAACAATTTTTTGTGTGTTGTAAATATGTCTTAAAATCTACTTAAAACAAAAGGAATCCCTTAATACCACAATTACAGGCTTTGCATACTGGGGCTGCTGTTTTGTTTTAAGCAGATGTCACGCAAAAAGACAGACACACTGACTAAGCAGTAAATGCCAGGAACCAAACTCTATGCAGCCTCCAGCAACCAGAGGAAAGCACATCGCAACTGACAAAACTATAGAATTAGTGCCATTGGAGATATTAATTACGAATAACTGTCTCCAAATTTTTAAGTTCATAAGCATAAATTTTCTGTGCATTTTCAAGATATTAGCATACGGATACCAGAACACTGCTGTATCAGGTGATGTAGTCGGTTCAGATAAATTACATCTTTTTTAAAAATAATTTAGGGTGAAAAAAACACTTAAGTCTACTTGCCATTTACCTACCAATAGCAGGCATGTTGGAAAGAGCAACATAGCTTGGGTCATGGACAATTCTGATATTAAATGTGGCCTTCATGGCAGGTTCATCAAAGCACGGATAAACTGTCCTGGCGTACGTTGGTTCCAGTTGGGAGGCAATCAGCATACTATATTGAAAATACAAGTAAAATCAATCCAGCATGCTACAGCTGATCAAAATCAACATACAGTATGTAAAAACACCAAATCAGAAAAAGCAAGAAGTGAATCATATAGATATGCAGACTTGGAAAAAGTTTGGTTATTATTTAAAGCCATGATTAAAACTCTACGCCAACAGACAGTTCAGTTTCGATGTTTCTAGAGAAAAGCAGTCTTTTTTAATTAGGTCTTTTTTTTTTCCCCCCTCACAGGCCTTTTCCAGTTATCATATTTAAATATTGGAGCTTTTCTAGTTTGTTTATTAACATAGAGTTGGTTAAAGCTTTCCATGTGGCAGGCCAGTGCACAAAAGCGGATACAAGGCTGTGATAGTTTGACGGGGGGGGGGGGGGCGTTCTGGTGGCAGGGGAGGGGATTTGCTCCCTGTGCCACCAGATCTGAGTCCCATCCCCCCCCGGGGGGTTGCGCCAAATCGGCGCCTCTGCGAATTGCCCTATTTAAGTTGGGACAAAGGGGCGGGAAAGGGCTTTTTGCTCAGGAGCGAGGAGAGAGCAGGAGGGCGCTGCCCTCGCTCCCGGCTCCCGGCCGGGCGACCGCCCGGGCCCGGGCCGGCGCCATGTGCTCAAGATGGCGCCGGGGGAGCCGCATGGGGCACTCGGGAAGCGCCTCGCTCCCGGGGTGCCCGCCGGGCCGAGCTCCTCCAGAGAGGATTAAGATCTAAGAGAAAACAATCACAACGACCAGGACAGTTAAGGATGGAGCAGGAGGAGGGGTACTGGAGCTGAGGTTTCCCTTGCAATCGGTGTGAAGATGGCAGGCGGCCCCCCTGCAGCCAGGGTGTACCCGGCGGAGCGGAGACCCACTCATGGACCGTGGAGAAACCCACGTCTGTGAAGAGATGCCTGAGCCCAGGAGAGGTCGTGGAGCAGGACATGCACGACAAGGTACTGTTAATAATGGGCATGGAATGCACGACGAGGTCGTGAAGGCATCCGGAGTCCGTGGGACGACCCACGCCGACGCGAGTGGCAGCAGCTCCCTAAGAGGCCGAGACTGGTAAAGCCCGAACTGGTACAATCCATGGGGAAGGATTGCAATCCTGCGGGCAGGACTCACGTTGGAAAAGTTCGGGGACTTTTTTTCTTCATGAGTAGGGGATCCACCGAAGCAAGGGAAAATGGTGTAAAGACTCCTCCTCCTTTAAGAAAGGAGCGGCAGTAACAACATGGATGAACTGACCTGCACTCCCCCATTCCCTGTCCCCCTGCGCCGCCAGGGGGCAGGTAGAGCCAGGAACGAAAGGAAACGGGGTGGGGAGGTGTTGTTTTAAGATCTGGCCTTGTTTTCTCTTTCTCCTCTCAAGTAACCGGTTTCGTTCCCTTGTGTCTCTTGTTAAGTAACTGCTAATAAATTGTTTTGTTTTATGAAGAAAGCCTGAGTCATGTTTTGCCCGGGACCATGGTTGGTGGGTGCTCCCTCTCGGTTCTTGTCTCGACCTTCAGTCCAAAAGCCACGACAAAGGCTCAACTTTAATTTCGTGATTAGAATCTCTCTGAATACCTGCTCCTCTCTATAATGCATGCACTCTCATTTTAATGGCACATTTTAATAAAAAATTGTAATAACTGTTAGGTAACTACACATACATGCATTTGCACACTTCTGTCAAACCACATAAAGAAGAACCCGAGCGAAAGCAGCACCAGACCTGTCCCAGTGCACTTGCAAGCCCATGAAAACATTCAAGAGGATCCTTTTCTACTGTATGCTATGAAGCTTTGCTTCACTTGGGGCAGATCTCTGTGACACACTGCGAAGGATGCACTCCTCCTGTTTGAACTAACTGAACTTTGGTCCAGGCAGATGCTCAGCAAGCAAGCCTAACCGAAATTAACCCTATTGTGTGAGGCTATCAGTGAGAACACAGCACCAAATCCAAAAAACAGGTTTGGCTGGAGACTGGGCTGATAAGCAGCCAAAACTGCATTAACAGCAGAAAATATGACTACAAATCAACCACTTTACACTACAAATAACTGCAGCCATCAGGGTCCGTTGAGCTCTCCCTCCATAGCAGCTGGCTGCACGGTGGTGATCTCCCCTTGAGTAGGGACTCTCTGTACCAGCAGAACCTGATGCAGATACTTGCCCACAAGAAATTCTTGTTCAAGAATACAAAATAGCATGTGTTGGGCAAAAGCATCTTGATAAAAAAGAAATATGAGGATGTTTTAAATATTATTTTTCAGCAGGATTCCAAATAGAAAAAAGAGAGTGTTTCATGCATGTTTCACAAAGAACTGGTGTTTCAAACACACATTACCTCTTATCACTTGTCAGAATGAATAATTTTGGGGGCTTTTTTCTTTGTTCTTTTTTTTTTAAAGTGAAAGTATTAGCATGAACTACTAGCAAACTTTTTCTAAACAGCAGTATTATCACAAAACAAATAACCTGAAAGGAAATTAATTTTTAAAAAGCCTAACATTGCCTAAGCAGACAAATTCCTCTCTTAAGCCTGAAGTCTTGTGCATAGATTTAATTTTCTTTTTTCGTAAGTATCACATAATGCCTTCTTCCCCAAAGAAGGATACCGAAGCCACAATACTTGTAAATTATGAGAAATAAACAGATAACAGGATCTTTTAGCCTAAATCTTTGACAATTTATGCTACACAGGTTCTTTTTTTTTTTTTTTTTCCCAGTTAGTGTCTAAAAACAAGACAAGGAAAATGAGGAATGCATCCTGTATACTACATGAATGTCTAGTGGACGCTGTTTCACTTGATAAAAAACATTGTAACTGTAGAAGAAATGTTTTATGCTGATGCAAAAAAGGTTATTCTTCTAAAAAGGCCTTCTAATGAAAGTAATATTTTTAATATAATAGGATAATGGAGTTTGGTGTTAACACCTTTTATATCTGATTTCCTCCACTCTAAAAATAGGTAAGAATTACACTGTAAAACAAACCCTGAAGTGACTCAAAGTAAGGGAGTTTTACAGTGTGCAGAATCCTGTTCTGTGCAGCAGCTGCCCCCAATACCCAGGTCCCTTTTTCATGTGAATGGTGCTCAATACTTACAAGCAGCCCAAGAACACAACAAATCTGTTATTTGCTCTGATTTCTGTTCCACGCCTTTGATGGTCTTACTCGCAGAGTCATATAAAAAAGAGCTAAAGAGAACTTCAGATCCCCTGCACAATTAACTGTTCCAATCCCCTTTGCCCTCATTCTAGTAATTGGTGCAGAGGCAATTGATAAAAATCAGGGCAAATATTGTGTTTGATTACATTTTGGGATGCTTGTTAATACTAGCCTTATCTAGTCAAGTATTTTATCAAAGTTGCACTGGACATGCAGAGTGGCTACGAAACAAGATTCTCAAAGGATTTTGAAACACCGATGTGAACAGTGACATAGAGCCTGCACTTTACGGAATGCTCCATGGGGATCCTCTGACCCTGGAGCAGTACACATGAGCACAGTCACAGTAGTGCAAGATCTGTATGCAGAACGATGCTACAACAAACCTCCTGCACCATATATGTTTAAGCCAACGCCACTAGAGAAGGGCAAAGGTGGTTTCTGTATCTTTATGCCTACCCAGATCCTGGCAGGGACTCTCCCAGCTATATGCAAAATATAGATTCCCCATATCGACAGGAAAGCCTCCTAATAGTGCTGGTGAAATGCGAGCATCCTCCGTTTTTGCTTCCTTTGCTCCTGTAAGCATTGCAAACATGGGCTGTGTGCTACCCATGAAGAGCACTCTCATTTCTCAGCGTTTTCTTTTGTACGTAAGACCAGACGAGGTGGGTAGTACAAATTGTCAACAGCAAAAACATATGCAGTCATCAATGATGAAACTGATAACAAACAGTTTCTGTGTTGGAAATTCAGTGAAGTTTGGGCTTTGGTTTACTGTTTTTCACACAGGTGAGGTTAGCAGTTCTGAAAATAGCTGTCTCCGTGAACAGCTTTCCCACACCATCTTGTCAGTGTGCTCTGGATCCAAGTCAGAGACAGGACAGAGAACAGTACTTTGTGTCAACAGCTAGCTAATTCTGCCCACCAGCCAAGAGCAATGTGGATATCTGACCAAGAAAAAAGCTGGTGCCGAAGCCCAGACAGAATAAAAGTTTCAGCGATTTTGCTTCTCTGTAGGATCTAGCTGTCTACTGAAAGTTTGCCCTCCTGCCCTTAAGCTCTTCTGAAACGAGAGGTCTCTAGTGGTTCCACAAGCACAAATTACAAAAATTGCTAAGACTCGTAGTGCATGCAAGAAATACAGGAATTTGCACGATCTTAGATAAACGGCACATTGCTGGTTAGAGCTGGTCGTTTAAGTTATGTGCTGAAGTCAGAAGCCTGTGCAGGAATAAGACCCCGAAGGTCTGCTGGATACAGGTACAAGTCACTTTATAAGAGCTACAGGGCAGCCTGCTGGAGATATTGGTTTCCTCATAGAAGAGTAATGGCCTTTGTACTGACAGCTGAAGGGCACTTAATGTTTTAAAATCGCTCCTCATCTATATAATCCATTAGAATCCAACTTTTTCCATCTTCAACAGCTTGCTAGAGCTTACAGACTACATGCCTCAAAACACACCTCCTCAAAAAAAAAGAGAAAGCAAAACCCCTTCAGTGTAACTGGACTCCATCAGATTAGTAAATGGCTGGCAAAGTGGTGACTTAATTCTTAGTGAGGGAAAAAATAACAAGATACTGTTGCATACTCTCAGTTCAGAGAAAGCCTTTTTAAAGCAGAAAAGATATGAAAAATCCATTAAAGAGTATCAGGAATGCAGGCAAGAACAAATAACCCAAACAATATGTTATATCAGCAATCAGTGAATTTCCCTTGATTTATTTCAGTGTCTGAACACCACTGGCATCTCTTTAACCAGACTGCAGTTTCACATTTCATTAGGGCCTCGTGATGAGCTAAGAATGAAATGGAACAATCATTATAAAACCTTTTAAAAATTGGAAATTGTGGAAACTATACATATTATTTTAACGATTCTAAAACATTTTTTCTTATTTTCTACTGTGGCAGCACAGCTGACAATAATTTTTTTTTTCAAATCCTCTGAATTTTACATAATCTGAATCAAAAAATGTCATAGTCTAGTTCAGTGTTCCTTAGGTAGTATTTCATTGAATTAATACAGCATCAGAAAGCACAACGCTAAGTAATTAAGTGCTTGTTCCTGTCTTACTTATTTGGCTTTTTTTTTAATTATGTAAAATAAGCCAAGTGTTCTAGATTTTCCTTAATTCAAAAGTGGCATAAATAATCTCGTGAATGACAATCAGTGAATGAAGAAATAGCAACTGAAAAAAAAAAACAGAATATATTTCCTAAAAATACTTATTACCATACTGCATTTTTCTCTAACTTATCTCCTTTCTCTTAAAAAAAAAGTCTGCGTAAGTTAAATTTCCCAAATGTGTCAGACGATGGTATCAGTAAAGATTTACACAAGAGCAGGTAGCTGAAAAGCCAACTCATTGTTGCGGAAAAAAAAATACACAGTCCTCCTCCGTTTCAATAAAAACTATTAACTTTATGTTGTGGTTTCTCATGATTGCTACTCACACAGGGACTTGCATGTATGGATCTTGCAGGTAACGGAATACTACCTGCTTGAACAAGAAGTCTATGAACTGCTGAGATACAGTTTAGTTTAGGGAACTCATCAGTTGGCTGGAAGCCAAGAACACTTGAATGTTAGTTCTAGTTTTCCTTCTGACTCATTGATTGCTGATCCTCAGCAATTCACTACACCTTTAATTATAAAAAACGAAATAACTTTCACATAGTTCCAGCGGAAGACAAGTTTCTCAAAATAGATGTTTAAAGTAAGCAATTGATCTGCCTGTCCTTTAAACATCTATTTTGAGAAACTTGTCTTCCACTGGAACTATGTGAATCATAATCCTAAATTTCACTTTTCTTTAGTAAGTTTCACATCCAGAAGTTTATAATGCAATTCACCTTGAGAAGATTCCCAATTAAAAAAAAAAAAAAAACCCACCACCAAATAAGCAAGCATTATTTTGAGGGTAAAAATATGTTTTAGATGCTCAACTGCTTGATAAGCTCACACTGCCCCAGTACTGATCCTGCAGTTCAAAAGCAAATATAAAGGAAAGCATCCTAATAGCACTCACTAAGGAAACCATTGGTTGGTTGATGACAGCCAAACAACTTCATGTGCAATAGCACCTATAAAGTCCAGTTGTCTAAAGTGGCCACCCATCCTACTCCACCATACTTCTGCAACACTATGTGGTCAAAAGTCTCTAAACTCGTGCCCAAACACACATCTGAAATCCTGGGTTCTAGATAAAGACATGCTCCCCACAAACAGAGGTAGAGGAGGTGAGGAGCTGTCAGTGCTACATAGACATGTGTGACGCCAGGATGAAGACTCTGAGTTGGACCGCAGCTTCCAGGAACTGGGCGTAGGTATCATCTGTCCCCTTGTCGCCAGTCAAAGGCACAGGGAGACTTGAAATTGTCCAGAAAACATTGCTTGACCAGTTGAGATAGACTGTTTTCTCTGCCAAAGACAGACCCCCGTCTGACAGACCCTCAGGCAGCCCTCCCAGACTAACTCCAGAGCAGCAGCTCCTCCTCCACAACAAGAAGGTCTTTGCAAACCGTCTCAGCATGGACTTTGCAGGCCGCCCCGAGCCAGTGGTGTGATCGAGCCAGCTGCTGACGAGAAGCCAGGGCAATCCAGCTGCTTCTCTCCGGAGAGAAGACCGACCATCACGGAGCACAAACCTGAGCTTCGGACAAGCTATCTTTGCAGCCCGTGATGTACGCCTGGGGACAGCGTGCGGACTGCGCGAAGCGGCTGACCCCGCGCTGGGCAGACCCGCCGTGCAGAGCAGCCATCTCCCTTGCCACCCGAGGCAACGAGCTGCTCCCCCAGGTGCCGTCCAGCCCTGGTACCACCTCAAACGCTGTCTGAGGAGACGCGCCGTGCGTCCGACGCCTCCCCGCCACGGGAGACCCCTCTGCGGGGCCGGGGGACCTCCGGCACCGTCGGCGGAGGGGCGCGGGGTCCCCGGGTCGGCTGCCGCCGCCTACCTGCTCCGTCCCTGGTCGGTGTAGCGGGAGAGAAAGAGCCCGTCGAGGTCCTCCTTCAGCCGGCCCTGGAAGCCCAGCTGCAGCACGTAGCGGCGCCCGGCCCGCAGCCGGCCGCGCAGCTCCAGCACCGCCACCTCGCCCGCCGCCTCCTGCCGCAGCCCCGCCACCTCCACGGCGGCGCCCGCCTCGGGCAAGGGACCGCGCACGACGGCGGCCCCGCGGCTCCGCAGCCCGGAGCTGTGCAGCACCGCCGCGTCCGTGTCCTGCCGGCAGAGCACCGTGATGTTCACCTGCCCGCTGAAGTCGAAGGGCCCCGCCTGGCCCGGCCGCACCCGGGGCCACAGCTCCAGGTCGTAGTGGAGCGGCAGGAGGTGGCGAGGCAGGCGGCGGCCGGAGCCGGCGGCGGGAGCGGACCCCGGCGGGGCGGCGGGGCGGGGGGCTGAGGGCGAACGGCGCGGCGGCGGCAGCGGCGCCTCCTGCCGGCAGCGCCCGTAGAGCGCGGCGAGCGCCAGCAGGGCGGCCAGCAGCGCCAGCAGCAGCGCGGCCAGCAGGGCGGCGGCCCTCCGCCCCACGTACAGCCCGCGGCCGCCGCGGACACCCATCCCCGCTGCTCTGCGCCGCCCGACGGCCCGCGCCGCCCGGTACTTACGGGGCGGCGGCGCGGGGGAGTGAGCGCGTTTGAGGGCGGGACGCGCCAGGCCGGGCCGGGCTAGGGGAGATGGGTCGTCCCCCCCCCCTCCCCCCCCCGTCAGGGAAGCCGCTCCCGGAACAGCTGATCCGGTGGGATGGGCAGCCCTGGGACCCCCGGCCCTCTCGCTGGGTGGGGCGGAGGCAGCGGGGCGCCGGGGGAGCAGCTTTGGCCAGGGGCCGTCCGCGGGCTGCCCCCTGCCCGCCCGCTTAAGCCAGCAGCCTGCGGGGGAGGGGGGGCGCGACGGCAGGCAGCTGAGCAGCGACTTCAAAAGCCGGGGGGCGCAGCCGGCGGCGGGGTGGCCGATGATGCTGGATGGGGTCCGTGCCGAGGACCCTCGGGGAAGGGTGATAACGGCACTACCCGCACAGACGGCGTTGCACGCACGAGAGGGGAGCGGGCCGCCCCCAGCACGCCCGGGCCGGGGCTGCCGAAAGCCCCGGTATCGCGGGGCGGCCGTCGGGCCGGAGCAGGAGGCTCACCGGCTCACCCGGAGGGAGGGCCTGTCGGAAAAAGGAAAAAAACAAACCCACGAATATTCGTGCTTTTTCCCCACCGTGAGGAATAGCAAGGGAAAGGATGAGAAAACGCGGGTTCGTTGCTTGAAGTGCGCAGAGTGTTGTGGGACGAGTGGATCGGGTGTTGACGGAAATCTACATGTTAAAAGATTTGGGAGAAAGACTTCGAGGCTGAAGTGTCTTTGGTACACAAAAAAAGCACGACCAAAGTGGGCTTCTGATAAATCGTCCTCGTTTAGAGCCTCACTTGCCTGCGTAGTTCAGTTAAGGCTATAAACATCATCAAGCTGTACATAATGTAGTTAACCCCATACAATCAATGGGATTAATCTCATGTTCCTAGTTAAACACATACTTAAAGGGTTTGCCGAGTCGAGGCCGGATTGCCAGCGAGATTGCAAAATTAAACTCTGTCACCTTGTAAAACTCGCTGGTTGGTTTCGCTCAGCTGCATCTCCTCTTTGAAATCACAATGAGACACGCATTAAGAGGGGTGCTAGCCGGGAACAGAAAATCTTGCATGCCATTGCCTCGCACGCTCTTTAATCTGTATCACAAGGTTTTCCCCTCATTTTTTCTTAATTCAGTTCGCACCCCCACTCCCAATTGTTTTCACCCCAAGTCAATTCTCTTGGGCTTGTAGTTTGCGCAACAGCCACCCTCAACACCAAACAGCTTTGTTTGCAAAATCGAGGCATGGGATTAGGTATTACAGCCTGTTTCGTCGCCAGAGTTAAAGCTAAACTGGCTGAAGTAAATTCACCTCGATAACCTAACACTAAAAGTTATCCCTCCTACCAATTTATTTGGTAATTCAGAGGGATACTCTTTCTGTCCAGTACAGAATACAGCGATTGCTTTCCTCACGCTGGGCACAGCAGGGCTGGCTGCTACAGGTCTAGGGAACAGCTTTGAGCTACTGAACAAAGAAAGTTTCTGGTTCCAGCAGAAGACCATAGTCTGTTGTTTTCCTCCTACTTGAGGGATGGAGGAGATCCCCGCTGCCAGCCTGTCCCACTGGTTGCGAGCTCTCCCCCTCTTCCCTCTCCATCCGCTGCCTGCCCCAATGCCTTTGCTGCTGTTACCCATTAGCTTCCCAACAGGCTGTCTTCTGGCACTGGCCCATCTTCTGCTGTTTTCTTTCACACAGTTTGACTGGTATGCTTCTGTTTCTGTGCTGCTTCTCTCATTTTGTCCTCGTTTAGCCTAGTCTTCCCCACCCACGCCCTGGGACCTGTTTCTGTTTCTCCGGTTCAAGTCTCTGTACTCCTTCTACCCAACCCATCATTTTTTCACCCTTCTGTCCTTGCACGTGCCTCACATACCTTTACTTTTCATGTTACACATCAGCAGCTTCTCCCTTTTCTCCCAGCATGTTTTGCAATGTCCATTATATTGCTCTCGTATTAAGACGTTAGAACAATCTCCAACAAAATCCTGACCAAATCCTGACCTTGGATGAAAACAGGAGGCTTGTATTTAAGTCAGCAGAAGCCTCTAGTACACATTTGAAGGTAAAAACAAATCACCTGTTATAAAAGAAGTCAAACAGCTCTGTCTCTCTGAAGGACACCAAAGCATCTGACAAACTTTACTATCTTGTTCCAGACAAAGGGGTCTGCGCCATGACCACTAGGTGTTCAAAGTCCTGTTGGTGTCCACTGAATTTTAAACAACAGGAAAAGGTCACGTATGACAGCATGAGATCTACTATCCGTTAAGGTGCAGTAAGGTAAATGACACTTCATGTGGCAGCTGGCCAGGAAATTTGACATGAAATTTCAATTAGCAAAATATTATAATGACCCATCCTTAAAGTTCATCAAGATTTTCAGGTTAACAGTACTGTTTTCATTAAAAAATACTATGATATCATCAAAAATCATATATGGTGAATACTAAGAAAAAGACTAATTGTGTGTTTAAGCAATTAGAAATAATCATTAGGCTGAAAGATGATTCCTGAAATCACATTATTAGTGATTTGTTCAACATAATTTGAGAAGTTATTCGTGATGGCATGTATAGCAAATCCAGCAGTGTGAGTTTGAAGCGATCAGCACTCCTGAAACTTTGTTTTTAACAGAACTGTAGATCTTCTTTCCTCTTCAGGTTTTGAGGAGGTACCTGTTTTTTTCTGTATTTCCAAAGTCAGACCAATGCTCCTTCTAGGCATGAGGAATCCATGTGCACCACCTATGTCCATGAAATTCCCTTTTTTTTTTTTTTTTAAACTTGATCTGTTCAATTTATGCACTGTAATTTGCTCTGCTTTGTTACTCTTCTTCTCTTCTAGTATATCAGAGCTGAAAATGTTGTAATGCGTGGAAGGCAGGAGCTATTCCATAGGAGATGCTGAAGTTGAAAATCTTTACTATTGTTCTGAAGATCTGATTTAGTAGATATTTCATGTTTTCCAGGCATCTGAAGTAAGAAGTGTGAGCTATAGTGGATGTACGTAGTTAGCATAGCTGCAAGTAAGTGCAATACACATGAGCGAAGCATGAGCAGATGAGGACCTTACCTTCTCAGTGGACATGTCAAAGAAGTCCTCAGCTTTCCTGCAGGCTCAGGATGAATACTTTGTGTCATCCTTCACGGGGTATGTATCTTCAATTCCAAAGTCAACTCAAGCGATACTAGTTACTAAGTAATGGGAGTAAACTTGAAAGATGGAGGTTTCCTTTCCCTAATAATAAAAAAACCCAACACCAAAATGTCTGTTTCAGTGTTTTATGTCCTAAAGAGGTTTGTACGCTCCCTGCACAGATCTGTCAGTGGATATAAGGTTTACATGGCACAGCAGCAACTAAGGATGGATCTGTGTTTGTATCGACAAGATTTCTTAACTGGCCAGTGCAGGCCAGTACAGAAAGGCGATGTGGAGAAGACTTCCAATTTAAAAGGGTCAAATTTGACCAAGCATTGGAGTATCATCAAAAAACATGATACTGAAAACTCAGATTAATGGTTTGGAGTGAGGTGTCATTCCGTGCTGGGCAATATGTGAGGAAGGAAAGTGCTTTTGCCATAGAGACTCACACATCTAATTAAAAAAATTGTATGTAATGAAGAATGCTTGAAACATTGTCATTATTATTAATGATGTCTGATATGGTAATTGAAGTAGTTTTTCACTTGTACTTAATTAAAAGATGTTCCTTGGTGTTTCGGACCAACAGGCCACTGTTAATCCTCTGTCTTGCAGACTACCAAGCTGTGCAAAAAATTTTAAATTCTGTTCTTGTTTGATAGACCAGCTGTCAACTTTTTACCAGGCCCTCACTGACTGCCTCTGTGTAGTTGTGTACCAATGCGATGGTTTGGATCTACACAGCAAACGATGGGTAGCAGCAACAATTCTTACCAGTGAAGAAAAGACAGCAACTGGGGCAAAACCAAGGAATTTCTTTGGGTACTTCTGCTTGTGGAGGATGGCAGAGTAATCCCTAGGTGGAATGGGAAAAATGGGGTAGTGATGAACCATGAAACTGGGTGTTAACAAAATGATCAATGTGTCCAGTGCGCAGAGTTGTGCTCAGAGCTGGAGAAGACTCTCTCCAAACAGCTCAGGCTGCTCAAAGGAGCAAGAGAGGCCTGTAGTCCTGTTTGAAGGTATGAAACCTGTGAGAGCCACCTCCTTGGAGGGAAAGCGTCTCCAAGGAGCAGGAGATCCACAGAACAGTATGGAAAATAACCAAGAAGTAACCACGGCAGACATGAAAACCACTATCCTGAATACAAGCATATGAAAATTACACCATAGCTGGAATTCAGGAGGCTGCAGTTTTGTCAGTATTTTTTTTTTTTTTTAATATATATAGCTGGTAACTCTATTGATTGGCTTCTGAGATGTGGCACACAATCAATAGGACTGACAAACCAAGTCTTGCAACTGAGGATATGTGGGAAAGAAGTGTATCATATTTTCACCAGTTTGCTTAGTAAGAAAAAAAATCTGTAAAAATGCACTCTTAATTGGAATGATGTTCCAAAAAACATTTTTTAAGAATTTAATAAGAAAAGGATGAATGAATGCATTAATCATTTGCAACATGTGAAATTTTGTTCCAGATGGCATTTAACTTTTTCTTTTGTAGAGTTTAATGTTTTCTAATTGTTACTGCACTTAAACCCAACTTGAATAGGTATCAGCTTTTCTCCAAATATGCCAACACTTTCAGGCTTGTGCCTGGTGATACTGTATGAAAGTGTGCAAACATTTGACCAGAAATAACTTGCAAGTGGATATTTTTTAAATGGCATTACATGTCAGTAGACTGATATTGCTTAATATGATGAATGGTGATGTTTTCAGACTTGTTGGTCCTTTTTATTAAGTCTTTTACAAGCTTTCAGATGCCAGGTATTTTTCTGGCAGCTTCACTGACATGAAACAGGAATGTGATATTTTTCCCCTCAGTGCTAGTCATACTGAGATTTATAAGCTCTCTAGGAGGAATAGCAAGTTAAAGTTTAAAGAATTGAGGTATTGAGATACTGTAAACTATTTCTCACCCGTGGAGTTGGATCAACAGAGTTGGACCAAGGACACACGTGTCTCCTCTTCTTTCATCTGCTTTTGTTGCAAGTAGAGCTCTTGGATGGTATGCAAGCCTGAGATTGCAACATCCAAGTACAGGAAATGCTTCACAAAGCTTATTTCAGCCCTAGAGCTGCACAGGGGACTGAAAGGCAAATAAGCAGAACTTTAAAGCATCCATCTTGCTCTCCTGTTACTATGAGGAGGATACCAGAAGAAGAAGCAATAGCTGTTTCTGCTGGAAATAACCTCTTTATCCTCACTAGGCAGGTGCCACCCAGCCTGGCTGTCCAGAATGGACAATGCTCAGTCTTGGTCAGGACTTTTGAAACCATTCTTCTGGTGCACCTCATGAGCTCCAACTATGGTTGGGCATTCAGTTCAGGACATCAGAAGAGAGAGGTCCAGGGCATCACAGCTGATCTGAAATTAACTCCCTGTAAATACTTACACTTTGAGGACTAGGTCCTCTCTACCAGCTGCTTTGCTCTACAGACCCACTCCTTTGGGGCCACCATGTCTGTATATCTCAACTTTTCTTGCCTCACTGTCCTAGGAAACTGCCTACTTTTTCTGGGCTGAGAGTTAGCTCTACAACAGAGCATTATTATTGCTTATCTACAGCAAGAACCACTGGCTGCTCCTCCTCCTCATTATGAAAACAAGTAAACAAATATATATATATGTACACACTTAAGGTACTGACAGATTAATCTCAGTATGACTAGCGCTGAGGGGAAAAATAGCACATTCCTGGTTCATTTCAGTGAAGCTGCCAGAAAAATACCTGAAATTCATTCATGAATTTATTTCTAGTTGATGGATCGGCCTAAACCAGGACACAGATTATTTTCCAAAATTACTGAGAAATTAGGACAATTGCTTCCTCACAGTTTTGGGTCTATTAAAACCTTCATTAAACCAGTCAGACTACAGAACACCTGAAAATTACTGGAGTGAGTTCACATGCTGGCAGAGAACTAAACACCAAAGATTTCAACAGCTTTAAAGCTTACAGGTAGTCTTTATCCCCAGTATCTAGGTATTATATTTTGCAAGATGCACTTCTTGCATTCATGGCCAAAGCAGTCCATGAATCTTTACTGGTCCAACAAACCTGTGCTTCACTGCAGAATGCGGCTACGTGTCAACTTGCAATCAAATTGGCCAGAGCTCTGTGTATCCCTACAGACTCTAGAAAGCCTGTTTTCCAGGGCCTCTTTCTGGCAGACCTTTGGTGGAAAGATACTAAGGCTTGAGCCTGATTTATAAATGGAATAAAACAGGTCTCCAGTTTAACCCTTTAGTAAGTTGTTCTTACATCTCAGAGCACCATGTCTGTTTAGCATTCTTTTCCTGGTGCAGCCTGCAATCCCATTGCAGTTCTCCATTCCTACTTGCCCGGTTTGCTCTCGCAAACCCTACATCTGGTCTCATCTGATCCCTAAACACTCTGATCCATTCAGACAAAAGAGAGGAAGATCTCTCTGAAGCCTGTATGCTTGGCTGGCAAATAGTTTCAATATTTTTGGCAAATCTCTGTACTTGCTGGCATGCAACATGGCACCTGAAGACATGTACATGACAGAAATCATGGAAGTGTTTCAAAATGCGTGAATTACAAAACATAATTAATAAATCTTTTGTGTGGATAGTCCTAGGGAGGGTATGTACCCTGTGCTGTTGTACAAATCAGTTTCCTACAGAGAATGTGACATAGAATAGGATACGGAAATGGGATGTCCCTACTCACAATAGGATAGGAATAAAGTTTTCACCTAAAATTAATGTGTATAAAACAATAATACTGCTGGCTACCAGACCTTGTCTTTGGTGCAGAAAACATATTAACAGAATAAAGGATATGGATTAGCCTCTGAATGGCTCCTTCTATTAATAAAAAAAAAAAAAAAACACTTCTGTGTGTTTGTCTGTGTTTTAAAACTCATAGTTACCAAAGCCAGAGCTTCCTGCAGGACTAACAGTAGATGCCTCTGAGGATAACTCAGTGACAATAATAGAATGGGGAAAATATCTCTGATCTTTCCTTTTTGCAGAGCTGAGACTGCAGGCTGATCCATGCCACCAACTCTTAGTGTGCTGTGGTGGATTCTGAGATGATACTGGAAAGGTGTTAGGAGAGCATAGTCAGAATGCACTTCTGAAGAGGATGGAGATGGTGATATGAAGATTAGTGAGAAGACAACTCCCAGTTAATGGCAAGGTGAGGAGAAACAGTAGAAAGCCACAGGGCTTAGAAGGCAGCAGGCTGTATCACTAGTTTATTCAGGGGACGGTTTCTGATTGATTAAAATCTAGCTGCAGGAATGCTACGGTTTGACTAGAAAGTCAAGATGGGGAACTTGTGCCATATAAAATCAATCTACAACATCAAATTATTGAATCCTTGTGAGGGAGAGAAAGACGTGTCACAAAAAGGAGGATCCCAAATTCTTCATGCCTGTTACAGGAGTGACAGAAGCAGAGTACCCACGCAAAAAAAAAAAAAAAAAAAAAAAAAAAAAAAAAAAAAGAGAGACCTGAGAAAGTTCGGGTGCATGCAACATATGTTATTAGTTTATTCTGAAAACAGAAAGAATGATGACAGTAAAGTACAGAAATGGGCTGCTAGCCACACACTTCATTCTGAAATTAGCAAATCCAGATGCAAGGCAAGAGAAAAGGGAAGCCTAGCAAGCAGATAAACCAAAACAAACACCAAGGAAAAAGCAAATACTTTCTGGGAAAGCACTCAAAGCTTCAGGCTATGAGGAGCTCAATGCTGACATTGGGGAGGAGCCTGGTTTTGTAGTGGTAGACACTCAGAAGTAGGGTGGCCCCAGGAGTCTTCCCACCCCTCTGCCTGACAAGCCTTTAGGATGATCTGCTGTGATGACTGGATCTCGCTCAGTGAGCCAGTCAGATAGGTTTTAGAAAATTTCATTCATGAACTCGGCATGGGGAAAGAGAAGCTGTTCAATGACAAACTGGAAAAGTCACCTGTCCTTCTCTTATGTAGACTGGTTTGTCTACACCGCAAACCAGTATTATTTCTGAATCTGTCAGGTAGTGACTTCTGGGAAATTATATAATCCATTCAGTTACTTGAAGAGAAACATGTTTGGTGTATTTTTGGTTAACTGTAGTCCTTAAGGCACTTTTCCCACAGCTGTCCCAAATTGCTTTCATTGATATCTTGAAGGACCTCTTTGGTTCGCTATACTTCCTTTACTGCTCTGGTATCATACTAACCCAGTTTCATGTCCTTCTTTAAATATCAGCATGCCACTGCATCTCCCTCTTTTTCAAGGATTTATTGGTAGCATCACACGCTGTTGTGGTTTAGGCTGGCCAGCAACTAAATGCGTCACAGCCTCTCACTCACCCTCCCTCACTCCCAGGAGACAGGGAAGAGAATTAAAGGCGAAAAGGGAAGGAAACCCATGGATTAAGAAAAGAATAATTTAATAATATCAATACTACTACTACTACTACTACTACTACTACTACTACTACTACTACTACTACTAATAATAGGATATATATGTGTAATCATAATAATAGATACAAACAAGTGATGCACAGTGTTATTGCTCACCACCCAGTGACCAACACCTGTCCTGTCCCAGCTTACAATTCCAAAACAGGTAAGTCCCAACACTGCAATCCCAGACAAGTGTGAGGCCCAAAAAGAGAGAGAGAGAGAGAGAGCACTCCGAGAGTCCAAGAGAGACCGCTCCCGGAAGAGCAAAGGCTCTTCTTTCCAGTTAACTCTCATCTATAGACTGGGCATCACATTGCATGATATGGAATACTAAATTGGCCCTCAATTCTAGGTTCAAATATCTAAGTTCAAATGATAAGGAGAGTTGTGGGCCCTTTATCCTGGCCATGCCCCTCCCAGCCTGTTGTGCTCCTGCACACTGGCAAAACATGGGAAGTTGAAAAATCCTGGAAGTCTCAGCACCAACTATAAACATCAGTACGCTATCAACATTCTTCTTATAGCAAATCCGAGACTAAAGTCAAAACACAGAGCTCTTCTAACTGCGAAAAAGAACTATCTCTGTCCCAGCCAAAACTAGGACACACACCACTCTTGGCCTTACATCAATCACACATGGTTCTGGAGAGACCACTGCACAGATCATATATTTCCTTATGGTCTGGGGAAAGGAGGGCATCACATTCTGTCTCAACAGCATCACTGTCATGCCTGGACCTAGAGAAGTACATGGCAAAATGAAGAAAAAGGATGGGGGTTTTTCCAGGGAAGGCTCCAGTGCTATGACAAAAGAAAGAGGTCTCGCATAAGAACAGTAATGGACAACTATCAGACATATGCACAAATTTTAAGTTGTCTGCCCCTAACACTTCGAAAGGATCTTATTTTCTTCCCTGGTGTCATTCCTGATGGGAATGAAGAAATCCTGTGATCACAACTGCAATACTAACCAGAATTTATAACCCAGATCCCACAATATCCATGTCCTATCCCCTGAAGCTGACCCCAAGGAAGAAATAAACCTCAAAGCCCAAGCAGATGCCCAACATAACTATTCCAGGGCTCACTCACAAAAAGGGATTTTAAAAACTTTTGTTCCAAGGACCTCATGGAAAGCTATTGGAAGTTTTTCAAACAATCTCAGCTTTTACTACCAATCCCACACCCATTTTATGGACACTCCAAATGGTGTCCAGGATGAACAGTCTATGCTTTGTAGTGTTTTCTTTTCTGAAGTATCAAACCCTCCCGGTTTTGATTACCCCTTTCAAGCATCCTCTCAGTCCATCTAGTCATTTAATGTTCCATCAGTCCCTCATTGCTTGACTTCTTCCCTCACCATGTGCTCGAAATAGTGCCTATGCCAATAAAATGTGAACTCAGAAATGTTTATTTCTGTAATGTAACAACATGTTCTCTTTCCCTTTCCCATGGCTACTATTCCCATACTTCAGCTGATGGCATCTTGGAGGTTATGGACACTTCACAGCAAAAGATTTTGATTGATACACAAAGATGAATCTCACCATAGAGATACCTGGCTTCACATCTCAGCAATATCTTGAGTTTATAGCTACCTTGAGGATCAATAGGGTATTTTTCCATAAATCAAGACATTTCAAAATGCAGAGGAATGAGTAACAAGGAAAGTAGAAGTATAAAAACACAGAATGATTTTGGCATGATTTGTGAAAGGCAAGAAAGTAATTCCAGGGCTGGCAAAAAGCGACAACAGCACTGGCCTTCTACTGCAGCAAATTTTTGAAGACGACTGTGTAGGGTAACATCACTCATATTTTGCTGATACTCCCATTACGTTCTCTGCATCTTGATTAAACGAGAGATAACATATTTCAAAATAAAGATGACTCACAGAAGGCAGTTGGCACACTCCCATTTTGCATGGATTACATAAAAAGAATATTCAGCAAACATTTTCCTCAAACATTGCATAGGCGAAGGCTGAGATATTACACCTACATTGAATAAAAGGTATTACCTTTCTTGTCTTATATTCATTTAGACGTATGTATCCCCTTTACTCCATCAGATTAATTTCTACTCTATTGTGATATGCAAGAACAGTATGGATTCTGTAAAGGAAGAAAAAGCACTGGTCAAAAATAATCACTTTGTGTTTTATTCATCCCTTTTGTCCACCATTCTTTCCTCTCTGCTCACTTTAGTGTGTTGCTAACCCAGGGGTTGACCACTGAGAACTTGTTTAGGCAGACAGCTTATGTGAACTCTTCAAAGGCATCATTTGCTCCATGTTTGCGTGAGGACATCTTTGGGATTCACAAAACTCATAGGTGGAGCTAAAGAATCATAATAACATGAACCATAAGCCATGATCTGAAAAACTGTTTCTTTTCTCCGGGTTTATTTACTGGCGTCATACAATGTGGACTAGCCGTTACAAATGTTTCTTCAACTCCTAGGATGACTGACTTTGCAAAACATTAATAACTTGACGTGCAACCCTTAACTATTCTGCTAAATCTGGCTCTATTCTCCTTCATCCTTATTCCCCTTTTTATATTTTTGTTGTTAAGGTTGTGAGTATTTTCTTTCTTAAAGTTGGATACAAACAAGACTAGATTAGAACCCAAATCTTTAAAAAAATTTTTCCAATCTTATTTCAAAAGACATAGAAATCTGAAGTGTCGAACTCTAACATGTTGTTTCCATTTGGATTTGGGAAACACAACGGGCAAAATGCAGACCTCACATCACCTGAGTTCTTTCCACAAGTCTCTGAATCACAACGCCTAGCCAATTCTGTCATAAGATACAGAGTGGGTGCCGACTAGTCAGGAAACAAATATACACAGCAGTGCACTTAATATGGCATTATATGAGTTTACAGTATTTAACCACTGCTTCCGTGGGGCAGAAAGACATTATCAAATGGAAAAAGCAACATAGAGCACAGTGGACAATACCCCTTCCAAAGAAAGATCTGCCCCTCATCTTACCCCTTCCATTACCCCTTCAGTAGCTTCCTCTTTCCCCTGGTAATTAAGTTTCCCTTAAATAATTCTGTTTGAATAGTAATGTACACTAAGTTACAGTGTGTTACTACATTTTCAGTTTCTTTACTTCCCTCTGTTCACATTCTATACATTATGGGATCAATCCTGCTGCTTAGAGAGTCTTTGCAGATAATGCGTAATTTTTTGACAGAATATTAGGGGAAACATCCCAACAAATTTGTTGGATCAAATACAGTTATACAGAACTATGCCCCTGTATTCAGCACTGGTGAGGCTGCCCCTTGAATACTGTGATCGTTTTTGGGTCCCTCCCTACAAGAAAAACACTAAAGTGCCGGAGCATGTCCAAAGAAGGGCGACAAAGCTGGCGAAGGGTCTAGAGCACAATTCTTCTGAGGAGTGGCTGAGGAAATTCGGATTGTTTAGCCTGGAGAAAAGGAGACTCAGCAGAGACGTTATCGTTCTCTACAACTGCCTGAAAGGAGGTTGTAGTGAGGTGGGTGTTGATTCCTTCTCCCAGGTAACAGGCTATAGGACAAGAGGAAATGACCTCAAGTTGCACCAGGGGAGGTTTAGATTGGATTTTAGGAAAAAATCCGTCACCAAAAGGGTTGTCAAACGTTGCATCAGGCTGCCCAGGGAAATGGTTGAGTCACGATCCCTGGAGGTATTTAAAAGACGTGTAAATGCGGTGTTTAGGGACATGGTTTAGTGGTAGACTTGGCAGTGTTAGGTTAACGATTGGACTCCATGATCTTTAAGGTCTCTTCTAACCTAAACGATTCTATGATTCTATCTCTGAATAGAACAATTGCGTATATTAGTTTTGATGGTTTTTATTTTTCAAGCTGGGAATAATTTCTAAGTCTAGTTAACACAATTGTATTTTTAAAAAACACAAGTGAGACAAATCCCTGCTGGCATGCCAGTTTTTTTACACTACTCAATCATTCTTCTCCTTCACTCACGTAATAGATACTTCAGTTGCATAAACATACTTTATTGTATCGTAAAATGACAATCTGGAATAATTTCAAATATCTTAATGGTTGGAGCGCATCCCAAGAATTATCTCAGTACTCTCCCCAAATTCATTGTGTCATCCCTAAACAAAGCGGTGTGATCATAATAGGCAAGAACTAAAGACTTCAGCATGGGGAATGGTGACTTCATTTTAACATTATGGCTGTTCTTCTGAAACTACAGCCAAGCTGACTGTTGCCCAACAACTGTGTTTATTGTTACTGCCATCCCTGTTGCCGTGCTGTGTCCCTTACTATCATCAGAGAGGCTTGTATCAGATAGGTTCCTCACTACCCCAGCACCTCTCAGCTAAATGGACCAGTTGGTACCACAGTAAAAGAAAGATAAGGCCAAGCTAGAAGTTCATCTATGAGACATCTTCCACTTCCACAGACATCAGTTTTCCTTGCCTGAACTCTCATTAGAGTCTTGCTTATATATCCAGTACTGAAAAGCAACTCAAAATCTTTATCATCCAAGTGTCTTATCTAACAGTTGCGAAATAATGATACTCACTAGCACTCTGAAGCAACCGACAGGACTCAGGAACAAAAACAAGCCTATTGCCTCATCTACCATCAAACCTACCACAGAAATGGTATCTAACCACACAGAGGCACCTCACATGAAGAAATCCGAGGGTACTCAATGTGATTGGTATAGTGGTTTGCCACATCAACACTTGCCATTGCCATGACTGTTGTGCCAAACAAAGAAGCTTTCCTGAGTTTAGCAGAAGGGGAATGATGGGAACTGAGTGATGCATTGGAATTGAAAAGAAGTATGGGATGAAGGCACTGCAAAGTAGGAGTTTTATAGGTGAAGGGAAAGTGTCCATGTACCACTAATTGAGGAATGTCATAGATATTGGCAATTGAGACAGCATGAATTTCTGAGAACCACTTTTTGAAAGTTTAGCATTGCACTGTTGTAAGTATATATTCATTATTATTTTTCTAATGGCTGATCCTGAGATAGATTTCAGGATACCTTTACAAAATGCCATATCTTTTGCATACAGTTGATTATTTAAAAGAAAAGCATTCAGTGTAAACACATAACAGAGCTGGTTACGGGCATTTAAACATTCTCTTATTCTTTATTGTAAGTACTGTCAGGAAATCACTTTTGTTTGCAATTGCAAAAGAAATAGGCAGACAAGCAGCAAGACAACATTTCTGGAATTTTTAAGTTAAAAACAAGAATCCCAGGAATAGTCCAAACAATCAGAGAACTGGAACAATAGATTTCCAACGCGGGGTGTGGGGGGGAGGGGTGGGCGGGGTGAGAAAAGAAAGAAAGAGAGAGAGAGGAAATTCAGAACATCTGCTCACTTATTTAAGTTACATGTTTTAATATGTGTAGAGAGACTGTTGCCTCAAAACCAAAAGAGAAACTAGTAAAGGTCTAGTGTTACATCTTTTATGCAAAAAACTTCATGCAAACACACTCCTTTCTGGTTAACCTAGAAAAGTCTTTGTGGTTACTTCTAAAAGTATCTTACCTTTTCTCTTTTGTGTAGGATTTGTTTCCATAACAAAATGGCTGCAGTATCAGAGAATGCACACATGGAGCTAACTAAGCATCCTACCATACAGAAAGGACCACAGCCTCCAATAGTCTCAGAAATCAGATCTTGACCATGCAATCTCCTGGAACCATGTGATGAAATGAGGAGAAGCTGTGCAAGTGGAGAGCTTGCTAGGTGTCGCAAAATGGGTAGGTACAGAATAGCTCAGCGATGCCGCCTGTAAGTGGCAAAATAACGCTAGGGGCTTGCATCAGGCATGCTGGTATTGCAGGCTTTTCTTCTATTTTTTATTTATTTATTGTTATTCTATTGTTTCTTTACTTACTCTTCAAGAGCCTCTCAAAACCGAGATGGCATGCTCAAGATTGAATCCTTAGCTTTACTCTTGCCAGCTGCAGACACAAGTTCATAGGTACAGCTGTTATTTGCTACAAATCTTGCTACATAGCAGTGCTAGAATATGTGTATATCTTCAGCAGCAAACAAGAAACATTGATTTTGGTAAAAATATTAAAATGATGCTTTGAGTTAATAGTCATAGATTCATTCATAGATTTCTGGGTTGGAAAAGACCTTAGAGATCATCCAGTCCAACCATCCCTAATCCCCCATTAAACCATATCCCTAAGCAGTTCAAGTACCCTTTTCTTAAACACATCCAGGGATGGGGACTCAACCACCTCCCTGGGCAGCCTATTCCAGTGGCTGACAACCCTTTCAGAGAAGAAATACTTCCTAACATCCAACCTGAACCTCCCCTGACGACGCTTATACCCATTTCCTCTTGTCCTATCACCCATCACTAATGTAAAGAGCCCTTCCCCTACCTCCCCACCATCCCTTCTCAAGTATTTGTAGGCCGTAATCAGGTTTCCCCTCAGCCTCCTCTTCTCCAGGCTAAACAGCCCCAACTCCCTCAGCCGCTCCCCATAAGTTTTATTTTCCAGCCCCTTGACCAGTTTAGTCTCCCTTCTCTGGACCCGCTCCAGGAGCTCAGTATCCCTATGAAGTAAAGCATTTCAAAAGTATTGGATTGTATAATTTCAAAATTATTTCCTTTTTGATGTGTGTTTTAAATTGTACACATTTAAATTTTATAGTAATTTTCTTTGTATTATCTTTTTAGTATTACTTATGAAATAGTCAACAATGAAATACCTGAAAATAATTTCCTAACCTCCGTAATTAATTTACTGAGTAAAATTTAATATACTTATACCAAAATTCCCACAGTAATTCTAATAACAAAAGTAATTATGAATATATATGTAATAAAATTATAACTTAAAAATATATACTATAAAAATAAGGAATAAAAACACATCTACAAATCTCTAAATTCAAAGTGGAACATTTAGAGCTCAGCAAAAACACTTCAACTAAGGTAAAAGGAAAAATATGTAGAAATGCTATAATTGTTCACCAATTAGATTTATTGCTGCAGCTAGCTCTGTGCTTTCCAGGGATGTGATATATACAGGCAAGAATGTCACCACGTGACTTTTGGTACTTTAGCAAATCTTCAGCTCTGTGGTATCAAGCAGGATGCAATTTCATCTTACCATCTGTAGTGGCAACATTGGTTTTAAAGTTTCCTGTCCTCCTTCAGTCTTGACTATTTATTCCTGCCCCCGTGCAGCTGTTCACCCCCTCCTGCGCTGAGCCAATGTTATGATCTGTGACAGCAATGGAAAAGAATACGAAACCCCCTCATCTCTTTAAAGAGAAAAGGGGAGAGGAAGAAGAGAAGCAATGATGAAGTGTCAATTGTGCCCTTTCCACTCATATTTAATGACTTATTTGCTTCTTTAAAGTCCATGTCAATATTGTCAATGCCTTTACAGTATCACTTACTGAGTGACCATATGGCATGGTACTCTTCTCACTTAAGATCTAGACATCCGTGGGCTGACAAGCCAGAGCAAATCCCGAATTAACAAAGCTGGATTCTTACTAGGAACATCAGGATAAACCCAAACTAGTGCGAGTGATATGATTTTATGTCCTAAACTTTGTGTTTAGAATCTATCGAATTAATGAATGAATGACTTGCATGGGTGTTACACCCAATTCTTTGAGGCAGCATTGGCTGAAGAAGGCACTTGTCAATTATAATAATATTGAAACAAAAAAAGCATTCTCAGAGGAGCGGATGGGAAGGGAACTAAATCACCTTTTACTCAGCCACATCAATATTGCTATTTCTCCTGAGTCCAGAAAAGTCAAGAAGACCTCTGAGGTCTTTGGCTGGGAAGCACTGCAGGAATGCCACAGAAATTATCATTGATTCTTAACTTACTGTATGCTTTTATAGAGCCTACAATGAATACTTCATGTCAAAGAGTTTTATGCAGTCCTAAGAATACTAAGGCAAAGATAATAAGCTTAAGGAGCATTTTGCAGAATCTTTCTCAACTGAAGAAACATGGAGTAATGGATGGGTGTTTATTTTTCAGTTGGAGTCACTGTAAGATAAAAGACTTTATCCCAGTGCAGATACAACAGAGAATGGAAAATGTAAACCATCTGCCTGTGAAAAAATGTAAAGGATTTATGGAATTGTTGGGAGGACTTCTGCATAATGTATAGGCCATAACAAGCTTTTGCTTTAGATCAAGAGACAGGATATGCTGAAACAGCCACAGACGCTTTGCCAGCACATGGTAAGAAAAACACAGCAGCTAGTGGAGACACAATTCTGACTTTATCATGTATCTGGACACACTTGATCCCAGACCCACTCGCTTTAGCATTTTACCACTTTAGAATTTATCGTCTCAGGTTGTTTTAACAGAGAGACCTTTACCCTAGTCTTAGATATATTTAAAAAAAAACAAACAGCTGCATACCCAAACTTCTCAGAAACATTATACAGCATATACTGCCATAGAAGCACCAGAAGAAGGCCCACCATTTGGATCTCTATGTATTAACTTAGTGTTGCTTAAAATGAACATCATAGGACAGAGATGAAGATTCCGAAATACACATAAAAATTGCTGTGCTAAAATGGCTGATGTAATTATCCAATTCATTCACTTGTAACATCAGGAAAGACAAGAGGTCCCTTTGAGTTCAGTGATCCTACAGTTAATTCATCTGGATTTGACAGCTAAGAGTAAGGCTGTGGTTGGAGGCAGCAAGAGGTTTTGCAGACACGAAATCATGGGAATAGAGCCTTGGGGAGAAAGCATAGTACAAGATTTATGCTCTGTTATTGCTATACAGTAACCAATAAAGTCGAAGGCCTCAAAACATAATTAAGCTACACAGTTATAAGGCACACTGTATTTCACAGGGCAGCAACTCTTTTCTATGCTCCGGGGGCATGGAAAAGCAGAGATACTGTTTGAGGGTGTATCGGCGTTCTACAGGTCCCATAAAAAAATGAGGAGCAGCACAAAGTTGTTGTCTTGAATTACACTCTCATGCTTTCTATACTGCACCTGTCTCTGCATGTCTTCTCAGGAGCCCCCTTTCATTTTCACTTTTTCTTGTGGCTTGTCTGCCTTACCCTTGCACTTTTCAATGTATTGCGACAGCTGAATCTCCAAGACTGGAGAAGAGAGGCAGGAGACACTTTGGTACAACCAGGCAGCACAGATCCTCAGACTGATGAGCAACCTGGCAATCTGTCATGCATGAATGACAAAACTTAAAAGGAGGCCTTATAAAGGAATAATGTCATGTGTTACGGTAAAATCTATCTGGTTCTGAAGAGCATCTTACGACGCAGACATAGCAAGCGGCTGCCCCTCTCCAGGCAGATAAATCATGGTGATAATGAGTAGAGGCAACAACTGCTGAAGACTAATAAAATGGTACAATGGACATGGATGGTCCATCCATTTGCCAAATGGAAAATATTTGGTACAAAAGGAAAGAGAATGGCAGAAAACAGGGGGTTTGAGTGTTAGAAAAAGCAGTCAGAATTTTTACTTGCACAGAATAGTAGACTTTGCTAAAGTCTTATTCAGAGAATTGAGTATCTTAGTTGAAATAGATACTTAATTCTTTTCACAATAAATAAATAGATAGATAGGTAGATAGATAGATAGATAGATAGATACTTAATTCTCCATACTTTTGAACTCCTTTGGTGGGAAAGGGCTATCTATTAAGTAAATTTGTCATAAATAAGTGACTGAATCAGAAACACGTTTTATCTGTAACTGCTGTAACAGCAATAATTAGAAGTTATTTTGTGAGCTGTAAGAAATGCATATATAATTTTGAATTTTTCTAGTTATTTTTATGTTTCCATTGCAAGTTATTTAAGTACTGAATGGCTTATACTTTTGGATTCAGCTAAAATAGCCACTTTTTAAAATATACAGCTTAAGCTCAAGCATGTGTTTCTTGAGACTTGAATGTAATTGCCCTAGCCACATGAAGAAAGTTCTCCCAATGTGATCAACAAGAAAAGATCTCTTGAGAGTAATCAAGATACATCACTTACAGTGTTGTGAATGATATAAAACGTAGGAGTCAAAATTTAAATCCTAGCAAGAAATAGTAGAAAAGACTTCAAATAAACCATTTTTTATGTAAAGATACATAGTAACAGCAAAAATTACAGAGAATGGGAGGAAATAAATTCATACAAGAAGAACCAGGATTAGTATTCCTGTAAAGGTTAAAGCACTCTTTTTCCTTTGTAGATGAAGATCTCATGATAATAACATATGCAATGCGGTTATGACATCACAACTCCCATAAATACAGTCTATTAGAATTTTTTTAATGACCACATATACCAATGTTTATTTATTAAAACACAGTTGGCATGGCTGGATGATGGAAAACAAATAAAACTTTCCAAACCATAAACACATTTATCCAATACTAAATCTTAACTCATCTGAGAAGTCAGAGACAATTTTGGTTATTCTGTTAAAGAGGGCAAAATCTTCAAGAAAAGGATCCGTAGAGCTTGAATTTTGTTCTTTATACATCATGTAATTAAGATTAAGGAACTAAGAGCAGACACTGTGTCCACTTAAAAATTTATAAACCAGCCCTCCAGTTCCTTGGCATGAGAGGACAGCCTGTTGGCTTTTGTGCTAAAATTCATACCTGTCGAATTACCCAGCTCTAGTAGATTACTCCTTTTTTAATTTATCTGGGTTTCTATACTACAATCATTACATGCCATGGGAATGTCTCAAATGCCTTATGCTATGTCTATCAACGCTAAATGGCAGATATTCTTACCAATGTTACCGACATACCTGTCCAAGGAAGAAAGCTTTTTCAGTCTCTCCTTCTTCTCACTTTTCAACCTGTCGATCCATTTCAGCCTGTGTGCCAAAACTAGACGTTTCAAAGGTATTTAATTACTCAGATGTTACTATCTACAGAAAGAGAATATGAAATCTGGTATCCTTACTGAGGGCAAAGCCGAGGGAAGAGCTATTCCTCGTTCCCTTTGGCATGGAGCAGCAGGCCATTCATCCCACGGGCACTGGCTGGCCCCTCGGCACATGGCACTTCCTAGCTCATTAGCTCATTCCTAACTGTAGCTTGTCTTTCTCCCCTCACTTCTGAAACACGGGGGGGAAAAAAGGATGAGGACCTACAGGCAAGTGCTGAACTGGAAACATTGCCAGCACAGGAAGATCTCAACTTACTGAGATGCTGATCTCATGGGATACTGGAAGGGAAACTGGCTTATTGCAGGGAGAGGTGTTGGGTGACAGAGCATACAGATTTGGAGGAAATCCGGCTTCATTAGTTCTGCTGCTTGTGGAATAACTTATCCTCCCTTCTGGTTTGCTTATCATATTTCAGCAAACATATAGAACATAACCGTTCTAATAGCATCTTCTGAACTAGACAAATATTTAGGAACTGCATTCTAATATAGATTCTCTTTTTCTAGTTTGTATGCATTAGATGAAGGTGTGATGAGATACTGTTGCTCAAAAACAATGCTTGGCTAAAGCTATCTGAATAAGAATGGGTGGTCATTGCAATTCCAGGAGACCACACGCATGTCCAGCTGTGTGGAAAGGAGGAGACAAGTACATTTATGAATTCCAAATAAGAAAAGCTTCAACTGGAAAAACGTCCCCATTGCAACATGGAACTGCCTCTCCACCCTTAAAAACACAACAGGCAGACGATTTCTCCCTTTCGTTTACCTCTAACAGGAAATCTGAGAATATCATGCAGCTGTCTGCATTCCCCTTGCAGCTGGAATAAATTGGTTTAGATCTATTCAGATTAGTTTGGGTCTAGAAATTTTAGTAAACCTTTACCCTGCTCAAAATCCAACGTACTCATTTGACACTCCAACCAACCTATGTTTTGTTTGCCTTCACAACTGCCAATCAGCTTGGCAATGAATCAGATCCCGAGTCAAGATGCTCTGGTGCTTAGTGAACACTGAAAAGCACCAGGTCAATGGGAGCTTCAGGATATGCAGCACCTTCAAATATCATCTGGTTTGGTGTCACGGACGTTGGCATCTTGTCATTGAGTGCTTAACAAGGGTAGAATTGACTACATTCTACACTTAGGAAGACACATTCACCCAGACATTGGTTGTTGGGCTTTTTTTAACACTTAACCCTCGTTTCTTTCATCAGCACCCTCAGTGACTATCTTTCCATGCATCACCCTGCTTTGCTGGATAGACTCTCGGAAGCCTAGCTCTCCAAATCCACTGGGCAAGAAGCTGGACTGTGAACTCCAGGCAGCAAAAAAGGCAGTCCAATCCTTTTTTCTTGTGCTAAATCTTTTGGCTTTTCTGAAATCTGGAAACCAATTCACAGAAGTAGGTGCCTGGTGACCTGCAATTCCTCATATTAAGGCAGATCGTCTTGTTAGTACACTCGTTTACAGCTGAGCACATTACAGGCAGGGATTTTTTTCTATATGAAGAGAGAACTTTAATTTAGACTGCTTCTCTGAGGACTTTACTGTATGGAAACAAAAACTGCTACCTGGAAAAAAAGAACAATAGTAGTTAGGCATTCAAAGGCCTTATAAACATGGCCTTATGTCTTTGCACACACACACACATATTTTGAGCCACTTTGGAATGTTATGATTTGTGGTTTGATATGGCCTGTGGTTTCATAAGGATGCTGAGCTTGTCATTGAGGTTACCCTGGAGAGACAGATTTGTTTAGATAATTCCTTGCCAGTCTTTGGTAATCTTTGCACTCTTTAGAGGAGTTTCTGCAAACTGTAACGTCTAAGAGGCTTCCAGAATTACAGAGGTCCCAAAAGAATACAAAAGAGTACAAAAATGCGTGGAGCAACACTGACAAATTTGATCATGAGGTTCAGCCCCCCGTCCTACTTCCAAGATCCTTTATGAAACTTGCATAATCCCTTGGTTCAGTTAAATAAATATTCAGTTAAATAAAGCTACTCTAGTTCACAGAAAGACCTAGCTTTCAGTTTCTGTTGTTCCTGTCACAGTCCTATGCACTGGGGTGCAAGGATGTCAGGGAAGCTGGTTTGATCAGTACTGCTCAGTCCCATAAATGCAAATTGCAGGTTTATTGGTTTCCTTCCCAATGCGCACCTTTACTGACTGACAGTTCGCACTGATTCTGGAGTCTCAAATGGTTGGCACTGATGAAAAGTTCAGCTCTGTATTTTGCTAAAGCTAGCCTGATTTTTTTCAAACCCACATTCTCTATGGTCAGTGCTCTGGATTTCCTCATCCTACCATTTCCTGGTACCAAAGACTACAGAATTAAGATCTGCAGATGGTATAAACAAGCAAAATCAATAGTCTGGCTTGTAACCTCTCCCTCAACCTTCACAACCTAAATTCAGTTGGAGGGATATGAAGAATGACAGAAAAAGATAATGTTTTACACAAACAAATAACTATATCCAGAAACACAGGCAGCTTTCTCCCTGTATAACATTAACTGCCATCTGAAATAAAGAATCTTCTCTATCTTTTGAAAATATTATATTTTTGCTATTGCATTATACAGAAAATAAAAATGCTCCATTTCTATTAGTTTGAGGTGTTACATACTAAACCCATTATCTTTTATAGTGGTTTTAATCCAAGGTAGATGAAAGTTTTCAGACAGAGAAAAAAACATGGAAATTAAGTGAAGGTCAAATTTCTTGTGGTTGAACCCATGAAGTAAATACAGAACATATTCTGTTTGTTTGGATCTTGGGGGAACAAACTGTTTTTATGGTGGCGTAGTCGTATTACACTAAAGCAAGCACTGTAATGTATTGTATTTCAAAATCACATATTTATAAAATAGGCAATGTACTGACATTCAACATAATCTGTCTCAATTACAAAAAGTGGAAACAACTCTGAAAAGTGAAAACTTGAAAAAATGCACTTTTATTTTCTAAATGATAACATACAAAGGAGGAAAAAAACCTGCACTGAATGCTGATGTAAAACTTCATATCACTAGGATCTAATAGTGAAAATCTATTTATCATACATGACATTCTCACGAGTCTAATTCAGACTGGTCATTCAAAACGGATACATTTAAAGCATCCTGTCTTGCTAAAGACCACCAGCCTCCTCCTGATGCAGGTCTTCATGATGCCGTATATCACTAGGAAAATGTATGAAAAAATAACAATTGTACTTCATCTTTATTGAACATGACTCGACAGGTATTTCTAAGTTTTACTCATGAAATTGAAAAAGACAATTACAGTTCAGAAATGGTTAAAAGTGTTTGGAAATTTTTCAAACTCTGAAAACTATTCCTGTTCTATTCAGGGAGAAACCCAAGACCTTTCAAGATTTCCTGCAAAGAAGCAGAGAATGAGAAACTCGGAGCAGACAATTACATGTTGTTATTGGAACTACTATTTGACTGTAAGGCATCACCAACATATGCACAGGTGCTGCTTTGGGAGCTCCTTTGGTTTTAAGCAAAACCTGCATGCAGTGAACACCCTCAGTAAAAATTCCTGTCAACTCTGATTCACTCATTAACAGCTGTGGTTGCAACTGATCACAATTTTCCGAAACCCTCATGTTGCAAAACACCTAACCTGCCGAATTGATGCCTCTCTCCCAAGATAAACAAGCTGCTCTGTATTGATTTATGAATGGTTCCATTTGGGAATTACTATGTGGTAGGGAATTAGGACATTTCCAAATAAACAATGATGTTGAGCATGAAAACACTAGACTCTGTTCATGATCCACTGAAATACAAGATGGATCTCAATATTCCTAAAGGAGGCATAAGTTAAGCTCATTAGTTTTAGGGATACAAATAAACACAGTGTGTTTCTAATTATATCGGTGAGTCACAGTACAGTGTGGATTAATAGGATACTTTTGTGTGCCTGAAATCTGTCAGCATCTTCAAAAACAGTGTGCTTGTCCCTCTTCGCTTCCCCAAGCACAGCTGATCACTAAGCAGGATTGATGCATCATCACAGTCGGGACAGTTTGGGTCACAATCCTTAATCTCCTTTGTACAGGGACCTTTATACTGTCGCTACATCCACACTACACAATGAAGTAAGACATCCTCTTCGCTCGTTGTGCCAAGGGATATAAATGCTGTGTGTGGTGGAGCTTAAGAAGTGTACTACTGCATCAGTGGATTTGAAAATAATCCGCTCACACCTACTCAGACCACCTCAAGCTCAAAAACATTTAAAAAATATACTTTTCAAGGCTATCCTTATAATAAAAGGGACAGAAATGAGAATGTGTTTAAATGAAACCCGAACTGTAAAACAGGGATTCAACTATGATGGTCTACACAACCTTCTATGGATTAGCATTTTGCAGGCTATTACTTCTTCATTAGGGGCGTATGATTTTTCAGATTAGAAGTGCATTTTAGAGAGCTACAACTCTAGCTTCCTCATTGCTTAACTTTTGTAAAATTCTGTTTATTAATAAAACACAGAAAAGAGAACAGATCTTACCTGAATTGGGAGTTTTTTGTGAGTGTCTGTTTTTGCTAGGGTTTGTTGTTTTAAACTATGGAGACATCATGATAAATTAATTATGACGGTTGTGATTATTCCTCAGTTGCCACATAACAGTAGACTATGTGTATGCTGCACAGTCATCTTGGCAAAATAAAGCCCTGGAGGGAAAAGGGGCTCAAGAAAGCTGGCTAATATTCAAGGATCACGTCCTCCAAGCTCAGAAGCGATTCATCCCAACAAAGAGGAAGTGAGGCAGAAACAAACACCAGGAGGATGAACAAGGAGCTCCTGGACAATCTCAAGCACAAAAACAAAGCCTACAGAGGGTGGAAGCAAGGACAGGTAGCCTGGGAAGAATACAGAGAAATTGTCCGAGCAGACAGGGATCAGGTTAGGAAAGCTAAAGCCCTAATAGAATTAGATCTGGCCAGGGACATCAAGGGTGACAGGAAAAGCATCCATAGGTATGTCAGTGATAAAAGGAGGACTAGGGAAAATGTGGGCCCTCTCCAGAAGGAAACGGGAGACCTGGATACCCAGGATAGGAAGAAGGCTGAGGTACTCAATGACTTCTTTGCCTCAGTCTTCACTAGCAAGTGCTCCAGCTGCACTTCCCAAGTCGCAGAAGGTGAAGACAGGGACTGGGAGAGTGAAGAACTGCCCACTGTAGGAGAAGATCAGGTTCGAGACCGTCTAAGAAACCTGAAGGTGCACAAGTCCATGGGACCTGATGAGGTACATCCGCAGGTCCTGAGAGAACTGGACGATGAAGTTGCCAAGCCATTATCCACCATATCAGAGAAGAAGTGGCTGTTCAGTGAAATTCCCATAGACAGGAAAAGAGGAAATATAACCCCTATTTTTAAAAGGGCAAAAAGGAAGACCCAGGGAACTACAGGCCAGTCAGTCTCACCACTGTGCCCAGCAAGATCATGGAGCAGATCCTCCTGACAACTATGCTAAGGCACATGGGAAAAAAGGAGGCGATTGGTGACAGTCAACATGGCTTTGCTTAGGGCAAATCCTGCCTCACAAATCTGGTGGCCTTCTATGATGGGGTTATGGCATTGGTGGATAAGCGAAGAGCAGCTGATGTCATCTACCTGGGCTTGTGCAAAGTATTTGACACTGTCCCACATGACGTCCTTGTCTTTAAATGGGAGAGACATGGATTTGAGGGATGGACCACTCAGTCGATAAGGCATTGGCAAGGTGGTTGCAAAGAGTTGTGGTTGCAAAGAGTTGTGGTCAACAGCTTGATGTTCAAGAGGAGACTAGTGACAAGTGGCATTCCTCAGGGGTCAGTACTGGGTCCAGCATTGTTTAACATCTTGGTTAGCAACACAGACAGTGGGATTGAGTGCACCCTCAGGAAATTTGCTGATGACATCAAGCTGTGTAGTAGGGTCAACATGCTGGAGGGAAGGGATGTCATCCAGAAGGACTTTAACAGGCTTGAGAGGTGGGCCCATGTAAACCTAATGAAGTTCAACAAGGCCAAGTGCAAGGTCCAGCACATGGGTCGGGGCAATCCCAAGCACAAGTACAGGCTGGGTGGAGAATGATTGAGAGCACTCTGAGGAGAAGGATGTGGTGGGTGTTGGCTGATAAGAAACTCAACATGAGCCAGTAATGTGTGCTTACAGCCCAGAAAGCCAACTGTATCCTGGGCTGCATCAAAAGGAGCGTGGGCAGCAGGTCAAGGGAGGTGATTCTGCCCCTCTACTCTGCTCTCGTGAGACCTCACCTGGAGTACTGCCTTCAGCTCTGGAGTTCCCAGCACAAGAAGGACATGGAGCTGTAGAAGTGGATCCAGAGGAGGACCACCAAGATGATCCGAGGGCTGGAACCTCTCCGATGAAGACAGGCTGAGAGAGTTGGGGTAGTTCAGTTTGGAGAAGAGAAGGCTCTGGAGTGATCTTATTGCAGCCTTCCAGTACTTAAAGGGGGCCTACAGGAAAGCTGGAGAGGGACTTTTTACAAGGGCATGTAGTGATAGGACAAGGGGCAATGACTTTAAACTGAAAGAGGGGAAATTTTGATTAGATCTAAGGAAGAAATTTTTTACTCTGAGGGTGGTGAGGCACTGGAACAGGTTGCTCAGAGAAGATGTAGATGCCTCACCCCTGGAGGTGTTCAAGGCCAGGTTGGATGAGGCTTTGGGAAACCTGGTGTAGTGGAAGGTGTCCCTGCCCATGGCAGGAGGGTTGGAACTAGTTGATCTTTGATATCCTTTCCAACCCAAACCATTCTATGATTCTGTGATTGATTCTATGATTCTATTAAATTGCCGTGTAAGTAAGTCTATGGTTTATTCAGCTTGGAAAAAGTACTTCTTCATGGTTAGAAAAAGAGTTTAGAGAAGGAGCAGCAAAATAAATTATTGTACTTTTACGTATCTATCTATGTAATCTCCCTCTTGAGCCCACTCCTGCACACGAGCTTAGAAATTTCACAAGGTAATGAATTCCCAGTTGATCTCTAATCCCATTTGCCTCCATACACATCAACAAAAACCCCTAGATCCATTCCTTGATTCACATTCCACTCTGTGCTAGTCTCTCCATGCAAACAATTTCATAACCAGAAAGGCAAATGCAATACCAATTAACTCTAAGTTCATACTAAAAAATGCACTAATAAAAACAACATAGCTTTTATGTATCCACTCCAAGACCAAAAAGTTTTATAGCTCTCATTTGGACCCATATACTTTGGCAAATAGGCTAGCATAATTCATGCAAAGTCTCTAGAATTAATAAAATTGATTTTATTCTGGAGCAATTACTGTGTTCTCAAAACAGAATAAATACGGGTTTTGTATTAAGATTTCATTTACGGTGGAATAGACTGTCCACCTGGAGAAGACATTCCAGAGCAGTCTGAAGAGAAAATTTCCCCCATAGCCCTCCCCAGTGGCTTGATAGTATTCATATTGTTCACAGTGAAACGGCTCTGCAACAAAGTCACAGCCCTTTCTGATTTTCTCATCTGACCATCCTCCAGCAAACTTCATCTCTTGCAGCAGAGTCTCCCAGTAGCATCTTGATTCTTATTCTACCATCCTACCATTTGTGAGTCATCTTTTTGGGTTCTTTCTTCAGAAATTTCTTCATATGCTCTCCGTGTGCCTATCATCCTGCCTATGACTTCCCCCACCACCTCTCTCTCAAACTGTTTTCCCGAACTGTCCTCAACTCCCATTCTCTCCTTGCCAAGAAACTCCCCTTTCCAGTTTCTATTCCCGTCCTAAAGTTTTCTATTTCTTTTCTCTAAACCCACTAAATCAATGGATTTTGTCAAAACCAGACTCTGGCTTGATTGCAAGCGAGGAAGACAAATGGCCCCTCATGCAGAAAAAGTGGAGTTACAGTTGCCTCTCCAGCTAAACGGGCTCGGGGGGGTGCAGATGGCCTGGGCTGCAGCTCCCCATGTGTGCTGTGAGCCAGCAGATTAGAGGATCTGCCTAAAGGTGAAGCTGTGGACCCTAGCTGTCCATCAGACCACCTATAAACCGATACTCCAGTTGAACCGTCTCCCCAAACCTCTCACCTGCTAAATCTTTACAAAGAATCATAGAATCATAGAATGGTTAGAGCTGGAAGGGAAGAATAAGATCGCTACGAAAACACTGAGGGATGAGATAAATTATTTTTATACTGAAAACCAGAAACTTCAGGGAGGGGAAAAGACAATGATTTTGTGAAGGCAAAGGAAACGTATGGTGTAATAATTAACTTGGGAACAACATAAAGTCATATTATAATATATTTGCACCTGTGTTGAAACTCTGTGTGCTAAACAGGTCTTTGTTTGGTCGTTAGGCACTGAAACTCCCAAACATTTGGCACAATGCTTAAATTAATAAAAAGACTAAATAAGTGGAAAGCCACCCGCAGCACATCTTCTGGCGATGAACTGTCTTTCCTGTCTTTACTGTTCTCCTTAACTTCAAACATTTTGCATTCAGTCTCCCCACTGCTGTCCAGACACAGCTCTGCTTTGTCCATCCAGTGTGGGGTGGATCTGCAGCTGGAAGCCACAGCAGCATATCCTCAGCCATTGTAGGACTCTCAGCATGGTGGGGCGGCATCCAGTCCCCATCTGAACCAGAAAGAAAGGAGAAGGAAGGGCAATTGCATGGCTGAACCACAAGAAGCAGACACACAGTCACATGCTGCACATTGCAGGGCTCCTTGGAGGCTGTAGTTTCCTTAGCTCTTCTAATGAATCCAAGCTCGGTGCTGACGGTGCCGTCTCCAGCTAAAGGAGACGCAACCCACGGGATCATCCTGGGAGGAAGCTTGTGCCTTCACTATGAAAACTCACAACTCTTCTTGTCTCCATTAGCGATTCTAGCCCTTTCAAATGGTGTGATCTTCCCAACATATTTGAACTGCTATTTGAAATTCTTCACTAAAAAATGATGAGGAAGACCAGTGGGAACGAGAAGGAGAAGCATTTGAAATTCCACAAGGGTATCCTCCTAAGAATAGGTATGACTGCCATAGTGCACATCAAACAATGAGTGGGCATTACATGCTGTTACAGTCAGAGTGGAACACATAACAGCTGAATTGCTAAATACATCTTTAAAATATTAAAAAACCTGTTATTTTCACTCGTTTTCAATCAAGAGACTTGGCGTTGCTTATATGCTTTTATATCTCAGTTTTCAGAAATCTAAAAATATCTAAAAACTTTAAAAACTGGTTACTGAGCAAACTTAGTGACTTTGGAATATTGTTCATTCTTTAGGTGGACAGGAGAGAAATTTTCTTAAAAGGAAGTATCACTTGGGAATGTGAGACTCTTGGTGCTGAAATTAACATACACATTGAAGGATTCCAACCCTCTCCTCCTTTTAGCCTGTCATTTACCTAACAGGTAGTACTGCTAGGAGGGGTCCAGGGGAAAGAGGAGGCTAGGGAACTCATCTGTTACCACTACGTGCCTTGAATATTCACCCCACCAGCACCTCCATTACCTGTTTTGCATCAGAAAGTGCACAAACATGGTGTAAGTAAATTCTCATGTTTGCAAACACTTTTAATACTGTGCAGCACTTACTAAGAAACAGCAAGTTTTCTCTTTTCTCATATTCAAATCTATTAGCTTCCTTCTCATATCTTTCTCTGTTACTGCTTCCTTATCACTTGTGCCACCTTTGGATAAATGTTTGTCAGAAAAGCAAAATTAGACCAATCAGTAACTTTCAGAAAAAAACACATGTATTTTAGAAGCAGTTTAAAGCTGGCTGCCTTTGTCTTTACCTGAAAAAAGCTCTGGATTTGCAAAGGCTTGTCTATTTTCCTATATATATCAATTAGCCTTATAAGTTATTTCACAACTCTGTCATGCTTTTATCCCTAGATTATAAAATAACCTGTTTAGCTCCTTCTTCTTTTACAACATTCCTTATCCTTTCATTTCCTTCTGGCTTTTCTTTCGGGCAGCAATCTTTTTAAGCTGCTCAGCAAACTACAAATTTCTTTTCACCCAAGCCCTCTCCTGAATATTTCCCTCCTGGAAAATCTAAGTGAGATTTAGCAGGAAGCCCTTCATCATACACTTATGAAAGAATGAATTTAAAAAAATTACTTCATTCATGATGCAAAGCCCAACTGAGTTACTACCCTGCCACCGTCTCTTCCCTCATCTTACTACTTGTCTTACCATTTTCTTGGTTTTGGTTGGGATAGAGTTAATCACTTTCAAAGCAGCTCATATGGTGCTATGTTTTGGATTTGTGACCCAAGCAGCGTAGATAGCACACCCGTGTTTCAGCTCTTGCTGAGCAGTGCTTGCACGGCGTCAAGGCTTTTTCTCATGCTGCGCTGTCAGTGAGCAGGCTGGGGGTGCACAAGAAGCTGAGAAGGGGACACAGCTGGGACAGCTGTAGTTTGTGTTGTGCTAATCCACAACGCTTGGATAGGAGTATTTTAGTAAACTGCAATCTAACTTCAACTAAAAAGATACTACAGTGGCATTAAACTACTTAAACGGGCTATAACACATTCCTAAGAACTGAAATTGCCAGGGCCAAGGTGGGTCATTTAATGGGGTGATACTTTTAAGCTTTTGGAATCTGTTGCACTGATGCCAGGAGGAAAAGGATGAGCACTATTTCTTTCCTTGCTACAGGTTTCCTGGTTGACTCTAAATTGTAAAATGCTCTGGTAGTTCCTACCTGCTCTTGTTTTTTTTTCTTAAGATCATCTCAGTGATAGCACCTCTTGCTGGAGAACTGCAATTCAGACCTTTTGTGTAGCCTCTTACCACCTAGGAGAACAGTAACACCTCATGAGGCTTCCTCAGACAACCAGTCCTGTGCTCTAAACTCACGTTACCCTCTGGCAAGAGGCTCTCATATTAACTTTCTCTCTCCTTTGCCTGCACCACAACTCCACCATGCAGGTCTACATAAGCGTTGTCCCTAATCAATGTTTATCCACCCTTGTTTTTAAATGAACCGGAGAAACCTGACCCAGGATGCAGATGCCTGTATGAACATATTTCTACACAGCAACATATTCTACATATTGCCAGGGCAACTGTCCCGGTTTTAGCTGGGACAGAGTTTATTCTTCTTTTTAGCAGTTAGAAGAGCTCCGTGTTTTGGTTTTAGTCAGACTCATTATAAGAAGAATGTTGACAGCGCACTGATGCTTATAGCTGGCACTGAGACATCAAGGACTTTTCAGCTGCTGTGCAGGAGCACAACAGGATAGGGGGCAGCATAGCGGGGACAGAGGGCCCACGACTCCCCTTATGATCTGTACTTAGATTTAGGATTGAGGGCCAAACTGGCCAGTAAGTATTCCATACCATGCAGCATCATGCCCAGTATAAAAATGAGGGTCAGCTGGAAAGAAGGGCCTTTGCTCTTCCAGGGCTCTCACTCTCAGACTCTGAGAGTGCTCTCTCTCTCTCTCGCTCTATTTTTGGGCCTCTCACTCATCTGGGATTGTGGTGTTCGTTTCAGGATTGTTAGTCTGAGACAGGACGGGCCTTGGTCAAGGAGTATTGAGCAATTACACTGTGCATCACTTGTTTGTATATATTATTATCATTGTATATGTCTCTTCATATATTACTAGTAGTAGTATTAAATTGTTCTTATCTCAATCCACGGGTCTCTTTCCCTTTTCCCCTTTAATTCTCTTCCCCATCCCCTGGGGGTCGGGGAGGGCGAGCGAGCGGCTGTGTGGAGTTTAGTTGTCAGCTGGGCTAAACCATGACAGCAACCACATCTTGAAAGAGGGCACAACACCTTGCAGAGGGACAGCAGCCAGGATGTGGCCTGCTGGACTTTGGTGGAGGTATCTGTGATGATACCTGTCCTGAAAAGACGCCAAAGAACGACAGCCAGCCAGCCCTCCCTGGTGAAGCAGACTTTGTACAGACATGCAGGCAAGGTAGTCTACGATATGTGAGATGCCAGGATGTCTCAGGGAGGAGCAGAACCATGAGTTCTGTCTCAGCAGAATCCAAACAATTTCAGACGTCAAATAAAAGAGCACCTTGTTTGCGGACAGGATGGCTGCTTGAGTCATGAAAGATCTTTGCTGTCCTGACACACATCAGCACGACAAATTATTGTAAAGACCATTGAATGCAGAGTTCATTCCAGTTTTGCTTCTCTCTCTGTCCTTTTGCAGACTGCTTGATCAAATTTGTTGGGATGGGCCTTTGGTGGAGAAGATATGGGTTCCAATTACCACAGCTACATGAAACGCAAGTTTCTTAGAGGCTCACACAGAGTACTGATCACGCAGGTATCCTGCCATACACACAGGTCATGCAGGTACTCTGCAAACATCTGAAGCTGTGAAATGCAACTTGTGTCCCGCAGCAACTCCACTGGCTGAGTGCTGAAAATCGTTCCAGAAGAGGGTCTGTGGATTGGACTGTGAAAGCCAAAAGAAAACACAGAGACCATACGCTCATCCATCCAGGCAGCTCACAGTCATCATTACAGACCTGCTTTTAGCTCCAGCTGTGGTGATGTGTTTATAGTCCTGTTCAGTCACAATCCACAGGGGGATTTGCTCCACTTCTGATGCAGTCCTGTTGGCTGGTTGGACAGCAGAACCAGGCCAGAATGGGACAGTTAGAGCCTGCGTGTGCTGCTGAGTTTCAGAAGAGCCAAACAGGGCAGGAAAGCAGTGGAATATGGCACAAGTGTGCTTGTCACCCTGCCCTGTGGGATGGGTGATGGATCAACTCAAATGCCTCTAGCACTCCAGTCACACATATACTCAGTCTGCAGAAAGAGGGGATGTCTCCACCTCCGGTTTCCTCCCCAGTCACACCATACTGTCACAGCACTCCTAATGCACTACAAGGTCGAAACTTCTGCAGACAGAAATCTGGCTGCTAAGCTGACATTGCAGTGTGACTACCTTTGCATTTCCACCCATGGAATGGAGGTAACAACATTACTTGAGCTCATTGACCATTTTGGGGTAAACACTGAAAACCCAAAATTGCAAGAGCAATGCTCTTCCATACAGGTGGTGCTGAAGCCACAACACGCAGTCCAAGGGTGATCAGAAAAGACTTCAGGGCTCTGGGATGGTTGGTAAGGGGATCTGGAGCACAGGTTATTTTTTTCCTCGCTCCTTCCTGTTGGGGGCAGCGACACTGGAAGAAACAGACATACCCAGTCTATTAATACACGGCTCTGTGACTGGTGTCACCACCACAATTTTGTTTTTTTTTGATAAGGGGATGGCCTACACGGCACCAGGCTTGCTGGTGCCAGACAGAACTCACCTTTCTCAAAGGAGAAAGAGGGTCTTTGCACATGAGCTAGTGAGGCTGATTGACAGAGCTTTAAATTAGACTTGAAGGGGGAGCAGGAAACTCAACATGAGCCAGCAATGTGCGCTGGCAGCCCAGAAAGCCAACCGTATCCCGGGCTGCATCCAAAGAAAAGTGGCCAGCAGGTCAAGGGAGGTGATTCTGCCCCTCTACTCTACTCTCCTGAGACCCCACCTGGAATACCGTCTTCAGCTCTGGAGTCCCCAACAAAAGGACATGGACATGGACCTGTAGGAGCAGGTCCAAAGGAGGGCCACCAAAATGACCGAGGGCTGGAGCACCTCTCCTGTGAAGACAAGCTGAGAGAGTTGGGGTAGTTCAGCCTGGAGAAGAAAAGGCTCCAGGGAGACCATCTAGCTGCCTTTCAGTACCCAAAGGGGATCTACAGGAAACTGGAGAGGGACATTTTACAAGGGCATGTAGTGTTAAAGGGAAACGGCTTTAAACTGATAGAGGGTAGATTTTCATTAAATCTAAGGAAGAAATTCTTCACTCTGAGGGTGGTGAGGCACTGGAACAGGTGGCCCAGAGGAGCTGTGGCTGCCGCATCCCTGGAAGTGTCCAAAGCCAGGTCGGATGAGGCTTTGAGCAACGTCTTGTAGTGGAAGGCGTCCCTGCCGGTAGCAGGGGGGTTGGAACTAGATGATCTTTAAGGTCTCTTCCAACCCACACCATTCTATGGTTCTGTGATTTCCTTAAATGAAGAGAGGAAGGGAGATCTACAATTTGCTGTGATAGTCATAAAAGTAAAAATACAAAAGATTTTTTTTTTTATGAAATAAACTTTTACATTTTGTCAGTTTTGGCAGTACTTGACTCCTTTCCTTGCTCCTAGTAAAATTATGAATACTCTGTGCAGAAGTTGAGAAATATATTTTGTGCAAGACTTAGGCTCTGTTTTTCTTTAAGAGTTATAAACAATGATTTAATTTGTGACATTTTGATTTCCAGTTCCTTCAGTAATTTATGCCCTGTATACACTGTAATTCATTATCAAGGAGCTTTATGAGGTAACACTTTGAACATCAGCAAGTTCCCATTTGGCTATCTGCATAGGCCTAAGTAAAATTTAGGACTAACTTTAGCATTTATTTTAGTGTTTTAGCATTTACTGGAATGTGCTACTAGAAAGAAAAGGTTAAAATATGCTCACAGGAAGGCAGCGCCAGATTGAGTTTCTGGCTTAAACCTCTTTCTCCCTTGCAACAAGTGACACTTTCCTCCACCCATTCCTGTCAAGCAGAATAAATCAAAGCAGCAGTATCTGTTTAAGAAGGGGAATTTTGTATACACTTGTTATGTTGCAAAATATTCCCTCTTCCCAAAATATATATTTTGGGAATTCAAAGCAGTGCTTCACTGTTCAAGCCAGAGGGGAACGCGCTGGGAATGCATTGACACAATACCTGTACTGTCCCATGCAGTCAATACTGCAGACAGCACTCTCAGCTGATTCCAACATGAGATACTTCTCTTCAAGGAAAAAAAAAAAAAAAAATTAGCAGTACTCACTGCCCCTGCCTCTGCTAGCTGCTCTGTTTGAAGTCTATGTTGGGAATGCCCACTCACTCTGCGGAACTTTTATCCTTTCTGCCTTTCTTCCATTTGTTTAGAAGAATCCATCTTGCAAGAAGGCAGAAAATCATCTGTCTACTCAGTCTATGGCTTCTAAAAGGAAAATGCTTCTAACATCTTTCATCTCAATAATTGAGAGGGAATATGTACCCCAGCAAAGAATTTTTCTTCTCAAAGACAAAAAAACTACTCGCCAGAACTAGTAGTTGCTCTCACAGGCTAATTCGAGTTAAACTTCTCTCCCCCTATTACTAAGTTTTACAATAAATACCTCTGAATTTGAAAAGCGTAATTCATAATGACAGAGATAGTCACAGTTTGGAGACAAGCGATCTGAACAGCCACTACACCCAAGTCTCAAGCTTGCTTTCTGAGGGCACTTCATTCTGCATTCAGAATACAAGAAATGTGGGAAATACTTAACTTGCAGAATATTGAGACAAGTAACTATTAGTGATATAGGGACTTTCTGACAATAGAAAAACAGAAGGTGAGGGGAAATATAGGAAAAAGAGATTAGTTAAGACATCATGAAGGCTTAATTACTAATTCAAATTACTAATGTTACACAGTCGCCTTAAAATTGTATCTGTGCATGATTTATCAAGGACTACCTAAAAGTAGTACGGATAATACTACAGTTAAATTGCTAGGACCACATGAAAAGGTTTCTTCCCAGAGAATTTCACTGGCAGAGAAATTGAACTGAATAGGAAATTAAACCTAATGTGGGAAACCAACATGAGGTGTTGTCTCAGACACCTTAAGTACCAAAGAGTCTCAGCTACTGTTTAATAATATTTCATCTACAGTTCCAAAAAAAGCCTAGAGTTAGGAAAAACGGCTTTCAGTGATTCATTTACACATGCTGGCATCCTGATGAGCATCACCTAAAAGGCAAGTCCTATAGAGATGAAGTATTGCAAATTAGTTGCCTGACTTCTGCAGCTAAAGCATGATTCAAGATGACCTCTTCTTTTTAACAACAGCTAGTGCAAAACACTGATGTTATATATATACACACACATCTATATGTGTTAAAGGTTGGGTTTTTTTTGTCGTTAGGAAGCATTAAAAACATTTAAATTTATCATCAAGAGCTTTATCATTTACGGCCCGCAGCTTATTTCCATTTCAAATCCTAAGCAGCAGTTAAGGGGACATTGGTGAAATAGGAGAAAGAATTCAAAAGGCACATAGTTCTCATGAGGGTGATGAATATAAGCAGATAAGCATTGTGGAAAGCCTCTGAATATCTGCAACGCAAGGGAAGTCCTAGAAGGTCAAGAGTAAATATCATTTCCACCATCTCTATTAATCGAGTATCCCATCTTTCTCTGATTGGTTTTAGTTTTGAACAGATACGAAGAGGGCAATTATGTTTTCAACAGCATTTATAAAATAGTGTTATTTGATGCTTATTAAATGTAATACAAACAATAAACACAAAGTTTCTTTTTTCTTCCTTGAGAAATACATTAAAATTCCTCGGATTGGATCAGATTTTCTGCTTCAGAAGTAATTTATCTTTCCCTTTTTCTCTCTCAAACGCTCTCAAAAGGCACCAATGATAGTTATGACAGATGAAACAGAGAATGTGATGTGATTCCAAGTTTATCCTATGGGGTATGTCTTAACATTCAACTCAAAGGAAAAGAACGCTTGGTTTACATCAAATCCAAATTTCTGAAGTAACACAGGACCCTCTCAGACTAGTCCTGAAATGTGTTATCCTTGACACAATAGTATTGTATTTTCATATGTAGTAATAACTGCATTGGGTTTTGCAGAAGAAAACCTCACAGAAATTCTTAAATATCCCAATGATATTTTTATTATTAATTTATAGAGACTTGTACATCAGGTAGAGCTTAAGAGTATATTATAAAAAACAATCACTACCCCCCTTTATTTCTTTTAAATCATGGAAGAGTTTAAGAGCTGAGCAACTTACACAGAGCTGATAGCACTTAAGATTTTCTGAGGTCTTGACAATACTAAATATCTCATAAATTTAATTCTTGAAGTAGAGAATCACAAACGTCACCAGACACAGTGGCCCTATTTAAGTATCCTTGTTTATCTTTCCAGGGTGCCATTCTTTATCACATTACCTGATACACTCACATTTACAGTTCTGAGCTGCCTGATCTCCTCAGCCCATTCTGTACTTCTCCCAACCCACACAGCAACTGCAGAGACCCTTTTTCCCAAAACAAAGTCAGAACATCAGGGAAAGTCTATCAGACTGTGTATCTTCTCAATATCTGTATATTAACAGAAGTCATCACATCTTCAGTAAAGGCAGCTTTTCCTTCAGAATAGCAATGAACAGCTTTTGTGAAGAATCTGAATAGCCAATACGTTCAACACAATACCCCTGTATAATTCCTTCAGAGATCAAACTACAACGTTAATGCTTGCTACAACAGTACTTATATATATATACAGTCGATTGGCTCCATGAATAGGAAATAACATGATTTATTGCAAAGAGCAGATTTCAGACAAACAGCTATTTAGAAGTCCAGTTTGTTACAATTTTATTTAAAGAAAACAAGAGTTTAATGTTTTCATGCAACATTTGCACTTAAGTCTTAAATAATCATGACAAACAGCAGGAGTAGTTAAGGAATGCACTAATAGACCTTAGTGAATATACAAAAAAACTCAGCATTGTAGGTTATACAAAGTAAAGAACATCTTAAATACTTTCTCAAAATACTGCAGCAGCCGAGACACGGTGATATGCCTTACAAGGGCATAGGAATGTAATTTAGGAATCACAGGGGAACTACCCATTTCCTTTAATTTCACAAACAAGACAAAAGCAACATTCAACTCCACACACTGATTTTTCAAATTATGTCTATACAGTACCTTGAGTTTTATCCAAATAGTACAAGTTAGACATGTTGTTTATTTAGTAAACAATTATGCAGTAAATCTCTGTTACATTTCTTTCTTGGTTTTACCTGGAGTAGCCATGTTATTTAAAAGAGGGCAGGTTTGGCACTTTTATACTGATGTCACCAATATTAATATTTCTTGGGATCTCTGGAAGATTCATATTCTTTACAGCTGAAACAGCCCGGGCTGGAGCTCCTGCTAAACCAGCCTGTGTATAAAGTGAGGAAAAATGCAAGTCAGGCAAAGTTGGTCATAAGAAGATTCACTAGCAATATACACAGACAACTAACTTTTCAAGTATTTCCATGGTTACACAATTAGAAAGACCAGATGGTAATTGTGTTTGGAATGAAATGGGTTATTTGGAAATATTAAACCAGAAAGAGAAAACAGTTCACACATTCCTTTTTATATGGTAAAACATGTAATGTCAACTTGATGGAAAAGTATGCAGGGAGGAATAGGAGGCTTATCCAAGCATGTGTAATGTGTAGGTTATAGAACAGACAATCTTAAGATATTTAAAGTCCAACGTGCTTTCTTTGTCTCTTACCTATTCTAAAAGTTCACATGGTTCATAGTTGACTAACATTGGCTACAGGTTCCGAACACATAACCTCAAAGTAACAAGTTATGAATGTCCCCTGAACCATATTACTTATCTAAATGAATATATATATATACACATATATATATATATATATATATATCAAGTATTTCAAGTGGCTTAGCCTAAAAAGAAAAGGATAAACACCTTGCATTTGTGGGTGATAAAGAGCATGCAGAGAGATCATTTCCATAGACCAACTGGAGTAATCTGTTATCTCAGAGTATCTAATTACATGCTAACTTATCTGCAGCCCACAGGCACACTGGAACATTATGTAATAACTGGGTTATGTCAAATTAAACATTTAAGTACCTATTTTGTATTAAAGTCCTCTACTGTACGTAGTCTCCCTCCATTTAAAGTCAGAGCCTTTCTGCATAAATATGAGTACAATATAGAGTAAGTTCATTACTGAGTTCCATTCAGTTCTGCCTTTTATCTAAAGTAACTGCCAAGTTTACACACTAGGGTATACTACTCAAATGCTAACAAAGATGATTTACTGCTCGAGGTCTGAAGACATACAGAACATGACCTTTCCCTATTGCTTCTGAAGAACAGCTCTTCAAAGAAGGACTGTTATTTTAAGGACTATTAAAAAAAGACCAATAATTAAGTTGTTACTGTATTTGAAGCTGGATAAAAAAGGTACTATTTATTTTAAGAACGGAAATGTTTCTCCTAAAAGTTCAGATTCTCTATGTGTATTTAGAATTAACTGTGTGATTTTACATCAGGCTCGCCACAAAAGTGTAGAAATCATTTTTTGTGCTTGCTGGGAAACAAAAAAAGCCTGGAAGATTTTAAAAATAAAGCTGTTATTTGCGGAAAAAGACACCATTTCAGATTCTTGATTTTCACTGAAATTCATTGCAATTACAGAGTATAATTAGACTGATGAGTATACCTGACTTCCACGGTGTCCACATGCACTATTGCACAAAAGGAGACAGACACCTCATATACTCAGATAACACCACAAGTTTTTGAAGGCTGTCCAATAAAATATTTTTCCCCTTTTATTACTCTAAGAAATGAATGTAAAATTTCCACTTAAAATCCTACCTACTGTTCTCCTCATCCCTCCAAAAACATAACCCATAGTCAAAATCGATTAATTTTCTGATTTTGAACTAACCCTTTTATATCATGTGGAAAGGCTAAAGCATCATAAATCCCTAGATTTTAGTCACAGGAAGATTCTCGGTGCCAGAACAGAGACCAGGAAGCCATGCGTCATCTGTTATAACATTCTCCCTGCCAAACACTCACATATGAGACATGCCAAAATTGAGAAAGGCATGTGAGGGTAGAGAAGAAATCTCGGGAAATCTTAACTCTCTAATGCAACCAAATAATTTGGTCTCACTTTGGCCCTGACTTAAGCCATATTATCAGTTCTCAGAAGTACAGACTGAGTAAAATTAAAAAGGTGCAAAAAAGTATTTTCAAAGCCTCCTTTTTCTTGGTTTCCCTTAACATCACCAAGTCTATCAGGTCATTCACTTCAGAGGCTGTTTCAATTTCAACGTCTTCATGCAGCGGAAAATCTGGACTTAACATTAGTAGCCTTAAGAAATGCAAGTATCCAAAATCTGTATCCCTGAATCTGCAATATCTTCAAGGAGCAGTATCAGACGCTGCAATTTCTTGCTACTTATGGAAAAACAGCGCAGAAGATAAGAAGCTACTTGACACTGTCCTTTCATATTTAAGAACCTGGAAATACTAAATTGAAATCAAGAGATAACTACCATTGAAGTTTTATCAGATAAAACAATAAATGCATTTCCTTTTTATTTGGTTCTATCCTTTAAATTCTATATTCACTAACTGAAGAAATATTCTTTAAGCAAAACCAACAGTGGGACAATGTAAACTGTTTTCCATAGAGAAGATGAAAACACTAATAAAAGAGTAACAAAAGCAATGAATTATACAATTTGTAACTGAAACAATGGGAAACCAGAAAAATATTGTTAAGTGATGGACATGGTCCACACAAACAGGCATGGCTGGCAATTCAAAAGAGAGATGCCTTCTAGGTGACTAGGATGGAGATTCCTTACCCTAATTTAATGAAAGTTAATTATTCTTAATGGACAAATAAGATTTAGTGTAACTGGTCATTATTTTTACCTACCTGCAACTATGCTCTTTACACAGACTTACAGTCCCTGCCTCCCGCCCCAATGGCATAGGATACAATGGAGACACAATTGAGAATTATTTAAAACACCACGATTGACATGATCATTGCCCTTCCACCCCCCTATGCAGTCACGACTTCCAACAGCCACATTTCATGAGGACCACTCTGGATCAGGAGCAGTGAAGATCTCTGACAAAAGTACTATGAATTTCAGATTACCTCTTTTTTTGCCAGCGAGATTGTCTTTCACTATCATATGCCGGAGCAGAGATTTTTCAAACTATCACATTCTCTTCTCCTGTAATTCTCTACATTAAGTGGGTTTGTAATTCAACGTGTACATAATGAGTAGCTGAATGTTATGTATCACAATTAATGTTGACCCTATCAAGCACAATACAGTTATACAGTACTTCTAAGAAAGAGCAAACAGTTCATAAAAAGTGTCTAACGGATAAAATGACTGAAAAGTACTTCAACTCCAAACTGGGTAACTAATACATTATGTCAAATGCTATTATATCCGAATGCCTTAGCACTCCTATTTAACGTGTCAAACAGTGAACTGTAGTATGCAGTCCTTCCATTTATTTATCATTTCTCTTACAGAAAGTGAACTGTATTTACAAACACAAAGGTACTACAAGAAGTGTGTCCATCCCAGTGTGCGTTTATGCAGTTTTATAGAGGTACCTGATCAAAAGAGCCATCACTGTAACATTGAACTGCCCATGTTTCAACTGCCTTTTTTATCAAATAATTCAGCAGGTAAGTTGGTGAGGTGCAAAGAAAAAACTGTTTCACTTGAAAAAAAAAGAAAACACGTAGCAAGCTTTAAACATGCAGTGAACGATGAATTGTCTGTCACAGCAAGCAAATGACTTAAGCAAGTGAAAATGAAACTTCTTAAGGCATATTAATGAAATTTCTGAAATACAGTACGAATTGCATTCAGCTGGTATTACAGTAAGCCAATACACCATATTTTTGCCACAGCTGCTTTGCATTTCCAATTTTATTTGTTATTGAAGGTTGTGCGTTAATGTTGGAATGCTTTATATTCAAATTTTAGGTTCGGTTACCGCAAAAAATGCTTGTAAACATGTTCATACAATTCCAGAGTGAAAGAGCAATGCCACATATGCAAAACAATAATTCTGTTCTAAAGACTGAAATAGACATATTTAATAACAGAACTTTTATTCTACTGGTCCTAGTTTATCAAGTGAGATACATGAGTTGTTTACTTAGGTCATTATTTATCACTATAGGAATCACTTTTCTTCATTCTTATCATCATCCTTTCTCATAATGTCCCACTGATAACTTTATATGAAAGTGATCCCAGAAACATTGTTTTACTCTTTAAAAAGAAATTAAGATTTGGAAAAAGTATTACACATCACAAATGTAGTCAATATGCATATACAAATACATATTTTTAAAAATACTTAAACCACCATCCCAAACAACTCTACACAGAGCTAGCTATCACTAAAATGAACATAAAAATATACAGCCTACTGGAAAACAAAATAATGAAGGCTAACGCTTTGCAAAATAAGCCACCTTTTTCCAGATATTTCAGAGGTACTAGGACCTCTCCGCTGCTGGTGTTTCATACCAGTGCTTCTTTCCAGAACAAGTATGACTTCAAAGCAGCAGGGTTATGAAATCATGAAAGGATGCAATACATAATATAAAGGAATGATCATGTCCCCTGCTTATGAAGTTAAATAAATGAACATAATCAGAGAAAAAACAAAATGAAGTCTGCAAGTATATCAAAATGAGGCCAAACAGATAAGAAGACTTAAGACGTACTCTTAGAAATTTTAAGCACTTGAATCACAAAGAGAGTAATGGATGGGAATGATTAATTATTTGTTTGTTTGTTTTTCATTGCCAGACCCAAAAATGAAAACAGAACATGTGTGAGCAGAACAGAGAAAAAGAAAAGTAGCTTTGCACAAATAAAAAAAAAACAAAAAACAACACAACAAATGAATCTGAAATCAAACTCCCTACTGTTACAAGGAAATACAGATCATATATTACAGGTGTTGACATACTAGGCAGAGAAAGGTCATTTGATTGATTTTCTTCATATGCTGTTGCATACTTTAAATTTAGGTAAAATGTTTCATACTACCCAAAACCATTTTTAGTTAATGCTTTACAAATGCTAGTACATCCAATTATAGAATTATATTTATTAAATCTTAAAGGTACTATATTACTTTATCCTAGAAAGATAATTTAGAAAGTAAAGAGCAAAGCTATTAATAAATTAAATAAACTTCATCTGCTTAAGATTCCAGCTATTTAAAATACCTGCAGTTTGAGTATACAGATACTTAAAATGAGTGGAAATGAATTTTGAAGTACTGCAATTAACATTGACATTCAAACTGTTGAGCTGAACTAAATGTTTCAAACAGCAAATGATGGGGGACAATGACCATAAACTGACTTCAAACATACATTTTCCTCCTCCTTTTTTAGTTCCTTGTTAATATTCATGTCCAGTGACTGCAGTTACGAGATATCTTAAAGCAAAATCCAGTGATTCAGATTGCAAGGGCAATGCTGACAGCCCTTCTCATTTTATGTTTCATACACTTAAGGTTGAAAGATAACTGTGTTATTTCTACATCACCGTTACAAATTGGATTGATGAATAGTTTTATACACACAGAATAAAACTGAGTTTGTTGGTTTCTTCATTTTGGTAGGTTTTAAAAGTTTTATTCACCTGAAACTTATTCTGAAACTTCTCTCTGCAAGCAGGTAAAAGAACTTTGTTTTCACTTGGAAATACTAAATGGTGAAGCAAAAGAGTTCACACTACCTATTTTAGATTACCAGGTACAAAATTCTCCCAATAAGGAAGGTATTTCTATTACATCATTGTATCATATTTTATCTGTGTGTTCCATTTTTATTCAGATTAGTTTTGTAAGGTTTTTTGTTAATATTTATACAAATTCATATTTGTTATTTAAACAATGATACAAAGAAAAGTTAAATTCCAAAATGCAGAAAGAGAAATAAAAAAAAATATGATGTCAATGGAAAGCTAGTAAAATACACTATAGCCAATAAAAAGATGAGGGAACTACAAGAAGAAACTAGCACAAAAAGTAGGCTACAAGGACTAGTATGGGTATTTTTACACATAATTTTTGAGTCTGGCCTACATAATTTATGGTCTTTGACATCATTTTGCTTTCCCTTTTTGTTAAAAGTATATTTTTTCTAAAAGTCAGCAATACCTTTGTCTACCTGTCCTGTCTGGGAGACTGAAAGATAAAGGTCTGTAAGAGAGAAGAATGGAAAGAGCTAGAAAAGATCAGGAGGTTCGGAAAAAATGAGGTCCAACTTAAAAGTCTAAATCACACGCAGTTGAACACTCCAAATAGAGAAGAGGTAGCCCAGGTTTATCTACATTACTTCCAGAGGCTCTGGATAAAATCCCAATGTCCCCTCTCCCAAAAAATCCCTCCCTTAACCACAATGATCCTTTGACTTTATGAGGATTGACCAGAAATCCATTCACAGATAAACACTAAACTGAAAGGTAGGGAAATGCATTAAAGATAACATTTCTCAGGGTAGAAATAGAATTTCCTTCGTAGCCCATCCAAGCAATGTTAAGAGCTGAATCAGAAATCAAAGCTAGGGAGTCCCTCATAGTGATTTAAATAGTTAATCTCTTTTGAAAGCATTAACAAATTATTTGAGTTGGTAACTTTGCTCAAATATTTGTGAATTTGATCAACACATTCAATCTTTTTCAATAAATTCTAACTGAAAGCCTGTTTAGAAACCTAACACATAGCTGAACAAATACCTGACATCAAATGGCTAAACTTTTCATATTACGAGAATCCAGGTGGGCACAATACAAAATTTAAAGTATTTCTGAAAACGTTGCTCAATTACAATTTTATAATCTTCATCATTTCAGTTATAAAAGGAAAGGGAATTTAACCTTAAAGCAGCTGTTTTATGGATGCAAGAACTATGATGGAGGTATAACAAGCCAAACGGAGAGTGCTGTGGCATAGGTGGCGGTCCTATGAACTACAGACTATACCAATAACAATTTATACATTTGAAAACGATCATTTATTTTTAATTAAAGAAAACTAAGAAGATCCACTAGTTTTGATTTCTTAGTGACCAGCATTCAAAAATGTTATTAAGTTATTACTGATTTTTATTTACATGAACTGGATTTGCATATATCTTGAAAATACATGTTCAGGAAAGACATGTTGAAAGATCTACAATCTTGATCAAAAAGACAAAAGGAAAAGAAATAGCAATCAGGAAATTTCTGTGGATATACACTAAACACATGATTAACGATCTGAAGAAACAGTTACCACGTATTGTGAAGTATCTCAGCATTACAGTAACTGTTAAATTTGAAAAGAAACAGTCACTGAACTAACAAAAAAATATAAATAATGCAATTGCGGTGAGCAGACTGTGAAATGTTCTACTCCATCCCAGTCACCAAGTGTTTTATCACTGCTACTTCTTTACCTTCTATAATTCATTGCTGAATGTAAAGGAAAAAGTTGCTATATGCCTTGCATATGCTATCAGTTCTACATGTTTTTTTCCTATCTTCTATCACCTATTTTTATACTAAAAGCAGCATAAAAGAAAGAATGACTTACTGATGAGTAATGGAAAACATCAAGTATTGCAGCTGGCTGCACTGAATTGAGGTGTTTCAGATGACTGGTCAGAAACTGGTCTACAGTTGATTTGGTAACAGAATTCACATAATTACGAATAAATATCTTAATTAAATGCTTTTAGGTAAAATTGATATGCGCATAGTACCTGGTAGAACATAAGCTGTTCAGTAAGTTCAGTTTTTGGGACACTATGTTACTTTTCCATCAAATAAAAATACATGTATAAAGAGGTTATTAAAATATAGTAAAAATCTATAAGAATAATTCCAAATATTCACCTCTGTGACCAATGGCTGATTCTGAGTTTGAGAAAAATCTTAAAATTAACATTTTGGATATCTTCATAATCTACAGTACAATCCTTCTGGATGTATATTGCTATGCACTGTATCGTATCATATCTAACTTTTCCCTGTTTTTCGCACAATGTTGTTGTATTCTTGGATACAGTTTGGAAGTTGTACAAAACAGACAATTAAATGTATTAAAAGACTTGAGGAGATGCAGCGTGAGATTGCAGAATTAGTAGAACAGTATACATTGTACCACAAAAAATGAAGAATTAATTTCTCTTTTTGTTGCACTTAAGTGAAAACTGGGAAGTTCTCTGGGTCTTCTCCTAAAATGTTATTTAGTTCATATTTACGCCACCTGCAATACTCCAATCCACTCAGCTGACTTCGCCTTCAGAAACAGCCTCCAAATCAAGCAAAGGTTTGTTTAGAAATTTGAACACTATGCTTCAAAAATCAGATGATGTGTTCTTCTGTGGAATTACTCTCATCAATAAGAGTCAATCACAGACTTAGCTAAGATGTACTAGCAGTATTTTGGCTTACAAGGCATGTCTGGTGATGTTAAAGGAACAGTAACATTCTGTGTCATAGCTAAAGTAACTTTAAAATCCTTTCTTAGTCTAAATTTATCTCCTAAACATAAATTCAACAACTGCTGAATTGAAAGGGATTCCCATAACTCATGAGAGTATCCCTCACTCAGACCCTCATGGGCATATGCACAGTATCATTTTCCCACTGGAATCTACTGAACCGAAGACCAAATGTTCAGATTACCAAAGCGGCAGAATTGGTATTTACTTTAAAGGGTCTAAAACTGGGCTTTAAATTCGATCTAGTCCATTTCAGTATAACTTATTATTTTTTGTTACAATATTACTGTGACACTGAATACACTGCTATTTATTTCCGGTGCTAGAAACATACTAGCATATAGTCTTTGTATACACATTTTGGTTCTTTCTCTAATTTCATTTAAGTGTTATAGCCACTAGTCCAGCATAATAAAAATACACTGGAAATAATATGCTTTCCGCAAGAGAAATTTCAGAGAATTACAGAAGTATCCAATAGCAATGGCACACAATGCTATTAGATACAAATAGCAAAAACTAATCAGCAGCAACTCTAAACAACTATTACTTATGAAGAAAGATACAACCTACTAACCTAACGCTATTTTGTTAATTTTTAGTGTTATAAGCAAGCAGCTGTATATAGTCTCCTACTGAAGGACAAACAGCATTATGTAACATGCATTTACTACAACTATGTTTTTAGTTTAGGAACTACACAGTGCATCACTCTTACCTCTGATTTCTCCAGTTTATTCTGAGCATCAATCTGAGTGACAATTTCATTCATGTTGGTCTCCAAAACCATTCCACCCATGACCATTTCGGCCAGTATATTATGGACCTAAAAAAAACCAAAAGAAAATTTCAAAATGCGAAATGTCCTACATGCACCTGGACAGATGATATCTAGTTAATCAATACAGGAACACATATACTCTGCAAGTCATTTAATTAATGTTAGTAACTTCTTTTAAACCATTTGGGAGCAAAGCTTTTGATGTTCATTTCTGCAGTATCTTGTTTGCTTATAGTTCTACTACAAACTCATCAGCTATGCCACTTTGCTTATCAATACTAGCAGAAACTTTCACATTCATCCTTCTTTCAGTATCTGTTTTCTATCCAAGGACTACGGACAAGAGTTCTAATTAGCATCAATAGCAGTAACACCTCTAAGGAACAGGTCCTATAAGATTAAACAAATTGCTCACAAATAGATGTGTAAAAATTACTTTGGGCTACATCCTGATGCTCACTCACCAGTGGTACCAGTCTAAGCTTAGAAGTAGAACATACCTGAGCTACACCATAAACAGGGAGTCTTCATCATCTAGGACTAAGACTGACAGCTAGGACTCAAACTGAAGGACTATGTAAACCAGCTGGGGTTACATTAATGAAATGCATACGTCTAAAACCCCTCTTCCCTGCAACCCTGACTTGGGGATGTGAGCCCTGGTTCATGATTCTCCGCTTGAGTGTCTCTATTCGCACTTTATCTGAAGACTATTTTTTTTAAAAAGGCATGCTTCCACATACTTTCTAGTAAAAATCCAGAGTTAATATGTAATGCATAGTATTTTAATCCCAGTATAATTCTGAAAATAAGGAACATTTTATTACTTTTTTAAAATAAACATATTGTACAATGTGATACCTCAAAGTATAATTCTGTTATTATTTTAGATATCCTTGCAATTTCCCTGTGGATCAAGGACAGAAGGAAGCCTCTAAATCAAGCAATTCGACATATGAGTTACAAGCAGTATACCAAAAACCACCACACTTCCTGTTTTTGTGCCGTATCTCACGAACAAAACTGAAGAGTTGTCTCCCTGATAAATCATTAGTATATTTCAGTGGAAAATTAAAATGAATGTGCTTAGAGAGGATGAGAACAGCTCTTCCTCTGCCTACTGCTGCTGAGTATAGCTTTAAGAATGAAATACTTACGAGAAAGATTAACAATCCTTACTGAGTCACTCTATTACTCCTGGCATATGTATGTTCCTCATAACACACCAAGCTAAAAAACGTAATATAAAAGCGGTGCCAAAGAATTAATTCTCCTGGCTTGTTATTAGGTGAATTTAAAAGCTTTATAGCATCTCAGTCAGAAAAAAACATAGTAATCTAACATTAATCTACTCTACTGACAATACAAATGCATTGAAAGATGCCACAAAAATTTATTTCTTTTTGCTGAAAACTAACTTTCTCTCAATGCATAAGAAACGGTTTATAGCTGTACACAAATAGGAATTTGTAAATATATTGTATAGGCTACCTGAAATACTATAACCAAAAAGCTTACATAAATTTGCATTTGGTTACAAATTTGCAAAGAATTATTTCACAGACACTTGATGAAAGATAAAATGTATTCAGTAGAATCAACTGAAAAAATACCGATTTATCAGGGAATTCTCCATTTTACTCATATGGAAGGCTTGATAACGTAAGTTGATGATGTAAAAAGTTGACTTAAGATGTTATTAGTATCAAAAAGAAAATATCAAAGATGTTAATATGGAAACTGTTCTTAAAAAAAGAATATTAAAATAGAGAAAAGAATGGCATGGTTTTTAATCAAAAAGTTAACAGTAACCACTAACAGCATTTAGAAGTCAACACATCTCTACCACTGGTGATGGCCATAGAGACTGACACTTTAAAGAGGTCTGGCTAAAGATGTTACAAAATCAGAGTTCAGCTAATCAACACAATTTTAAGTGTGATAATTCCTTAGAGAGGAGATGGTAAAACAAATATGTTTTGTAAGTAGATAGGTTTTCAGCTTCAATCACAATCAATCTCCATGCCCAGATCAGTGATGTTATTAAGCTTTTGCAAGGTTTATCCAGTCTTCTTGACTACTCCACAACTTTTAAGCCATGTGGGATTCTCCTCAGAAAACAGAAAGACTAACTATTACAATATGCATACACACCAAAACCCAAAAAAATACAAAAGTCTTCATAATGCAGTATTTATCTGGCAATTAGGGTTATATTTTACTTTATTATGAATTTACTAAGCAAGTATTTTGACATGCAATGAAATTTAGGATTTTTTTCCTTTCTAGTTCCTGAATGGGCATTACACAGACTTACGGAAAGACTAATAAGTCATGTCTCCCTAAATAAGTGGAAAATTTTCTGACTTGTCTTCTCTGATCTGAGAGTTCACTACGAAGTGATTCTTTTCCATCTCTCAATAAAAATGCAGCATAACAGTACAAATACTTGCTTCTGTAGATTCGGATTTTATTTTCTTTCTAAAAATGCACCTGGCTCCCAAACAACAACTGCAGTCATCATCCCCAGATTTTAAGGTAGTATTTTTCATTTTGCTCTTTTTGGCAGAGTTAGTGATGTCAAGGAAGAAATTCCAGCTGTAACTTTAGCCTCAACTAATAGTCCCCAAATTCAGAAACTATTCATTTTAAGGTCAAAAGAGTATTTCAATTGTTGAAGAATATATTTTAATTTGTGGAGGATACCCAAAACTGCATTGATAAGTACATGAGAGACTAAATTTCAGACTATATCCTGGAGAAGAAAAGGAATTTAATTCAATTTCCTCATAACATTCTTGAAATCTTTGGTTAACTTCTAGATCTTACCTGTTCTTTTACAGTATAGGAATAATTAATATACGTTTCTCACTTAAGAGGCAAGAAATGACATCTAAGTAAGTTCCTGCTTACTTCGCTCTTACTCAGCGGAGAACTTCACAGAACAAGCTGTGGAAGTCTAGCAGGACAGAATAAAGGAAAGTAAAAAAGCAGGTCTTCACCTTTCCAGATTATTCATTTGTATTACAAAAAAAAAAAAAAGGTGATGTTTTTACAAAAGAAAAAAAACAAGCAACCAAAAAAACCCCACTATCCTCTTTTCTTAGGTAATCTAGGTAAGCTCTTTCGAAGAGGTTACTGATATAAAATACTGAGAATGATAAAGCTCTAAGATCACAGGCTGCCCTCCATATGAAACGTACACCAAAATGACTGAAGAGATTGAGCATTTGATTAGCTTTTCACAAGCGTCCTGGTTTCTCTGAAATAAATTACAAGGTGCATTTAAAAAGAAATGTAATTAAGTTATGTCAGTTTTGGTAGCTATTTTTCCCTGCTAATACGTAAAGGTAAGCAATTATAGTCCTGCCAACACAACTCAAAACCGAGATTGTTCTTTCCTCTAGTGTTACTGACATGATAAATATATAATGTATTAGACTACGCATAGAACACTGTGTCCAGTTTGCAGTCAACAAGTGCAAGAAAGACATGAATAAATTGGGAGTTCAGCAGAGGGCCATCAAAATGGTTTGGACTAATGCATTTGTCCTGAGCAGAGATGCTGGAGCACCAGGGCTGGTTCAGCCTGGACAAGACCAGGCTTGAGGGCACCTAACAGCCGCCGCAGTGCCTACAAGGGGCTCTCAGGGAGCTGGGCTCTTCTCAGCAGGACATGGCAGGAGGGCAAGGGACAGGAGAGACTGAGACTGGCTGTAAGGAAACCTTTCCCCAGAAGGACAGGCGAGGAGTGGCACAGGCTGCCCAGGGGCTGTGCAGGCTCCCCCCCCTCCCTAAACAGCCTGGTCTGAGTCCACAACTGACCCTGCTGGGAGCAACATCTTGCACCAGGCACCTCCCAAGGTTTATAATTCAATTATCTTACAATTTTATGGTAAAAATACAGTACTTCATGATATGGAGAGAGCTTCACTAAAAAAAAGGAATGCTTCAGAGCCAGAAACTTGCTCTATCCATTATAGGCAGGAAATCCAAATTTCTGGAAAAAGCTAGATGCAGAGAATTAGGGCCAATTTAAATGCAATGCACATGCTCGTAATATTAAGTGTACCAAAAGTGTCTGTATATGTACACATATACATACACAAACACTAAAGAAAAAAAAAAAATCATGTATACATATCTATGAAATTAGGAAAGCTTAATTCATTGCATTTCCAAATACAATAGTTTTGCATCAGCCAACCTCATAAAAGCCAGATTATGAAACTGCTTAGGAACATACTAACACTGACTACTTCTCAAATGTAGTAAATGCTTTAAAGAACAACTGTGGAAGGATCAGAGGCAGTTATACAGGTGTCCCAGCATCATTCATATTAATGTTCTCTGTTATTCCTTGGATTGAAAAGAGCTTTTTTTTTTTTGGGGGGGGGGCTTTTGTTGGTTGGTTGGGTTTGGTTTGTTGTTTTTTTTTCTAACCTGTTAGAAGATGCAGAGATATGGTTTAATAGATGTCAGTAAGAGGTTCAGTTGGAAACATCACCTTGAAACAGTAGTGGTGCAAGGTCTCTACAGTAAGTGTACATTACGTCCAACAGTTCAGAGAACAACTCTATGGTATGACACATCTGATGCATTTTGTATAACACAGAGACATATAAATTCAAGAAGTGGCCAAGGTTGAACAGAGGAGCTAGATCGCATGGTCTCCAGAGGTCCCTTCCAGTGTAAATTATTCTATCATTCTAAGAATAAAGAAACTGAACTGTTTTACTACGTTATAAACTAAAAAGAATTAAAAAAGGCTTCTCGAGCACACAGATCACTAATTATGAGAGTAAGGTTGTAGTCCAACCGCAACAACAAAATTAAGGCAACCACTGCCCAATACCAAGAGAAAGAATTTGATTTACAGGTTAAAAGAATGCATCTCACCCGCGCATCAATTCCCTTGATCTAAATTCTGAAAGAAGTCTGCAACATGCCAGTAAGCTACAGATTAAGAAATAAGTAACAGGGGAGCAGTGTCTGCAAGTGAAAAAGGTCAGGAGGCAAACTTCAGATTTCTGGCCAGCTGTTGCACTGATGCCATAACTGCACAGAACAGCAGTTTCAGTATTGCATGTTCAGTGTTTCACGTTACAGAAGATGCACATTGCAACCTTTACCTTTCTGTCATGCAAGTTGCTTTAAAAAACATGAAAGTTAAAATTTCTACTTATGCTCAAGCATGCTTAAAAAACTTTAATGCAAAGTCCACCTAGTTCACTGTCTGGTTTCAAAAATTCACCAGCTGACATTTTAAAAAATTATGCAAGAAATCTTAATATTACTTATGGTGATATAAAATCTCTGCTTCCAAATATCTCCAACTTAAGGATTCCTGAAACAGACTGTGCGCTATTTCTTGCTATATTATTGTCTTTTACAGCCCCTGTCAGATTTTTCCTTTGGTTGATACGTATAATCACTTTTGAACCTATTTAAAATATTCTTGGTATCTATGCAAAACGGGACAATGGCATTCCATAATCCAATTATAAATCAAAAAAAACCCAACTCATTTTCTTTGTTTCGGACTTACTTCCTGAAATTTTATCTGATATCCCATTGTTTGTTATTTCTGAGAAACACAGTTGTTCATTTTCTTCAGGCCCTTCAACATCTTTTTTTATATATGTCTTACTTCTCTGCCTCCAGTATCTTGAATATTCAACTACTTCTTCCATGAAAGCTGTTCCACACCTTAGATCATGCTTCTTACCTTTCTCTGTATTTTTTTCCTACTTTTAGTACACAATACGCAAGTTTAACACGCAGTATTTAAAAACGTTTATAAAGCACGGACTGACAGAGTAGCTTAATTGTTTTTTCCCCTTGCCCCATTTTTCTTCTAAAGGGATGATTTTCTAAATAACAGATGCAATTAATTTTACTTGCTAACCTGTAATGAAACGAAATCACGACTACGTCCAATAATATTATGTAAATATTATAATCCATTTGCTCTTTTCTGTTAAATATCCTATAAGAATAAAACAGTACTAGCAAAACTTTGCCCAGATATGAGCAGTGGCAAGACATACATTTTAATATTTAATTTTTAATTTAAACTATTTCTTTTTCATTGCTAATACATCTTACATTAACAAATACACATTATTTTCTCTACTTTTCGAATTAAAAATTTCACTAATTGTTTTCCTAAAGAAACAAAAAAAAAATCTGAATTAAAAAAGCATTAAGCTGCAATGAAGTACAAAATCCTCTTCAACAGTGTATTCAAAATAGCATTTAAGTGAAAGACTGAAGACACATGGAACACATCTCTTACGTTAATATTCTAAAAGAGATCAAGAGAATGTCAACTTTTCAAATTCTGATATTGCCATTTTGTAATATTAATTTTGAGGTGTTTTTACAAAACTCAAGAATGCTTCCTACTTCTATTCCATGCGCTGTCTAAAAGCATGAATGCATGCTTTAACAAACGTGGAGAAGGAATGCATCAAGAAAAAGCTCTCCCAGGAAGATCTGGCAAACACATTCTCCTGACTTCAAGCTGCAATCTGATTCTGGAGGGTTTGCTGTTCTGGTCAGATAATAAACTTCTGGAAGAGATCATGATACTCCCAGGGATATTTAAATAGGTGCCAAAAATTTGTGGAAAAATGAAAGTATTTCCTTACATTCTGAACTGAATGTATTCCAGTATTTTAGTTGTAAAAGATGCTTATGACAGCTCTCTATGACATCTCTTCCATCAGAAGGCATTATCTTCCTGGACTTAGTGCAAGAATCATTATAGGACTGAAAAAAACCTCCTCCTCTGGAAAACATTTTGCTCCAGCTATCACAAGCTTGTTTGTTTGTTTTTAATACAGCTGATCTGTGAAAGAGAAGCCCAATTCTCTCCTATACAACTACACTCCCCGACATTCCAAGTCCTTATCTGCCTACAGCATCTAAGAAACACCACCCCATTCCCACCTATTTTGCATTCCTTAAATTAATTTCTAGTCCTATACTAATACTCTTCTTGAATAAGCATCTCTCTTGGCTCCAGATTACTGTAAGCCATCACTGGGTCCTGTACAATGATAGCTGCCTGATGAAGGTAAATGTTTCCTTATAGAAATGCCTCATGAAATGCTACTAAAGTCAACAGCTGTTGAGATTACATAATTTAACTCTTTTCTATGCTACATCACTTTTTACAAGAAAGTATTTCTTGTGTTTTAGGCAGTTCTAGCAGGAGTATTGGAAGAAAGTCACCTTCCACAACTCCATCAAGAAATAAAGACACAGATCAACTCTCATCCAAATCAATTAGTCAATCCTCAGTTTCTCAACACCAGACCACTCAAAATACAAATACTTGAAGTGTTTCACCTCAAACAGCTCCCACATGTAAGTATCCACTATAACTAAGACTTTGCATACACCAAACATCCACCTCTTTTCCCCTATTGCATACTTGAAATCTATTAGCAAGTCAGGCCACAAGTACCTGACAAGAGAAAGTTAAAGTGTTCTAACTCAGAACACTCAATGCATTTTGCTTCTTGACAAGATGACCTTATCAGCAGTTTAAGGAGAATTTAACGCTGTAATTTCATTCTCACAGACACATACATCATCCTATTTTTTGCCTCACAGATCTGCAAGAATACTAATGAACTTCAACTGTACCGAATCAAATGTTTTGATTCTATGTTATGGTATAAAGTAAGTCTCACAAACAAACTACATTGGGGGGAAACGAAAAGAAAGAATGGAGATGACATGAGATTAGTCACAACTGCACAATTAATGCTACTGTACTGGTGGTAGTAGCCTTGCGTTACTGCAGAAGTTCAGCTTTCTGTATTGTATGCTTTTGCCGACTGATGCTCAAGTTAAAAATCACCACACTAGTTAATGCCATGTTCAAAACTTTTTTAACTCAAGGTTTCACTGATCTTTTATTTTGGAAACGGGTTACTTTTGCTAAAACATCTGATTAGTATTTAGGGTTCACATTTTCCTCAGTTTGAAAATTCTAGGCTAAACATTTAAAGGGATTCACATACAGTTTTTTTAGTAAATCAAATGAAACTCTTAAATTTCAGCTTCCCTTTGACAAATAGTTTTCAAAAATAAAATATCTCATATCCAATACAAAGTATAACATTCTTCAAGAAATGTAATACTGATACTGTAAAAGTTGGCAGAGAAAAACCATCTAAGACTCATTTTGAAGTTTCTGAAGGCAGGCTTTCTTTATTGCAGCACTGGAGACGTCGGAGATAATTCTTCAGAACGTGTCTTCAACCTTTGGTTGAAGTTAGTGAAGTTTATTTAAGTCAGTTGTATATATATGTATTAGATTTCCAAGAATAATCCTATTTATCTCATGTCCAAGAACTAATTGCAATACTTGCACTCTAATAACCCATGCGAGGGTCTTTTGGGATCTTCGGGACCCTCTGGTGGTCGTTCTTGAAATGTTCTTTGGTTGAACTTTCTTTTGGAATATGCGCCCTAAGGAAGAGTCCAGGTGTCCTTTATCTCGATTCTAATGGTTAACCAGTTCTGGTTACCACCTAAGTTCGATATGGTCCATTCTTAACTCAAAGTGATTAGTTTTCTGAGTTCAAAGTGATTAGTTTTCCACTCGTTAACATTCTTGAATACTCTATTGTTTAGATCTCCATCTCTATAATCATTTGTTATCTATCTGATAACAGGAAATTCTCAGTATCAATACTTTGAAGTACCTAAGCTCTCTCCATTTTAATAGAAAGATGTTTCTTCTATAAAGCATAAAAGACTACTTAAGTAATGCTACTGAATGAAACATGCTACAGAGCAACAGCTTGGACTGCACAGCAGCCAAAGTATTTGCAACTAAAGATAAACATCAAACTCCTTGCCACAAAACGACTGCAGTATTTGGGTTCTTTAAGCTCAGAAGCCAACATACAAACCACTTATAAATTCTTTTGTACTTTAATCCACCATTTTGGAAACAGCCAACATATTCCAGCCAGGCTAGAAATCCTAATGACTTGTCATGAGCACGGTATGAGTTCAAACACCTACTCAAGGTCATTTGCATTTGCCCAGTCAAAGTACAAGTGTTTCTTCCAGAAGAATTTCCATGTTTTAACACAAGCTGAGTCAGTTCCAAACGGTTATTTCAGATACTTAATTTTTGTTACTATTTCTAGTGATTTTTGTCTTATTTTCCATTCACGTATTTTGCTGCTGATGTAAAAAGATGTTCACATATGTGGAAAGGTGACTGCACAGAAAGCAAGAGTAGGCACAAAACGCAAGTGAAGGAATAATTTCTGTGTATTCAATTATTGGCATTTTAGGTATTACACCAAGAGGTGCCAATGTCCTTTTAAATGAAAGATTACTATAGTAATAGCATTTCTCAAAACTAGATTAACAAATAAAACACTTATTCTTGATAGCTGGGAATATTTAGCAAGATTCCTTCTAAACGTTTGAAAAAACCCACAATGTCTGTTTGAGAGTTAGAAGAGAAAGATCCACACAGTTTAAATTATATAATCATAGCATTTGAAAGGCAACTGCCAGCTTCAACTGGAAAATCCTGTAACCATTTCAGTTCTGAGTAATGTAACACCTAACCATAAACAAAATAGAACAAATTATTTCTTGAACGTAAGTCCTACTCTGAGAATATTCAGATGTCTCCAATTTGACAATTATATGTGCAATAACACTATGCAAATCTCCCACACTATTTTATTTTTCCTCAGAAAGACATGTTCCACCACAGCTTTCAAGTCTTAAAAATAATGTTGATAGAAACTGTCTAGATTTCACTGACAATAAAAAGTAGAATCACTGCAGAGTTCAACACCAAGTATCAGTTGAAGCAAACATTTTACTTGACAAGAAATATTACAGGAGCTTATCACAGTACCTTGTCTACATGAAAAATCAAATCCAGTTCACAGACATTTTCAAAACATTTGTCTAGTGTTTCCACAAATACCTGCAAAGAGGAAAAAAAAGCAAGGTCAAGCTTTAACAGAAACTCAACAGTTCCATTAAATGTGAGGTTTAACAAAAGCAAATATCGAAAATAAACACTGGGCAGATTTTAAGGCATTAAAAGCATCTACAGAAATTATGTGGTTAACATTATTAGGTCAACAGTATGTTATCTGTACAGGGCAAAATCTTATGCACAAGAAAGTTTATGTTGCAACTCTGCTAAAAGTCAAACAGTTTTAAACACTTGAAAAAACATTAACATATTCTATGCTACAATTTTCTCAGCTGTGATTCAAAGTCATGAGACCTCAATTCATTAGAACCAAATTATTAAGCAAAAATCAGCTAGTTTTTTTCACTATTATTGTTATTTTTAACAATTACTACATTGCAGGCACCTCCCGCTTAACCTCACTGCTGTTAACTTTGCCACACAGAGACACAACAGCAAAGCAAACTGTCAGCATCATGCAAGTTTATCAGCATTAAAGCTTCCAGAAACAGCTTCCACCTGGCTTAGACCTGCTGAATTCAGGATGGACCAATGAAAAAAGGCAGCTGTCGCAACATCACACCTGCTGATCCTGCCAGGCGTACCACTACGTAAGTTTAGAAGAGTCTAGCAGTTTGTATCCAGGCAAATAACCCCTCCCTGAGCCTAGAATGGAAGTGCACAAAGCAGAAAAATCCAAGCAGCTGCTGAAGTCCATCCACGGATGACCTCTACCAGATACGGACTGTATGTTATCCTGCTATGGGTACTTCCGTAACAGATTCCTTGGTACTCATGCTAGCCAGTTTTGGTACACCAAGATCATCCCAGCCCTCAGTTAGGCCAGATAATGAGAAGATAGAAGATGGCTGTACTTGCTATCCTGAAGCTCCTGAATGCCAATCACCATGTGCTTGTGGTAGGTGCTGACAAAGACTCCAGTCTTCGAGAGGCATACGCACAGTTCCCTTTATTCAAGGGAATAAATACTGACTTAAATGAGATGTGTCAAGACCCCCTAAGTTAAACATATGCTTGAGTTTGAGAGCTTAGGGTCCTCAAAATTTCTGTCACAATTTACAGATAATTAATGACTAGTAAATAAGCCGCAATTTGTGGGAAATTCTTATCTCAGTTTACCATATTTCAAGACCATTTTGTCACAATATGTGTTTAATATTATTTATTGTCCCTCTATATTTTTTTTTTCCCAATTCTAAACTCAAACCCTACAGCAGCTATTCAGAAGAAGTTAAACACCTGGTTTTCATTCTCTCTCTTTGCAACAGAGTTTTTTAATCCCATCTTAGTCTTTGACAGGAAACAGATTTCAAACTGCCTAGGCCCGGAGAAATAAGAATGAGAAACCCTGTTCTGCTGACAAAACTAAAGGTGGATAAACGGCTTGCTTCTATAGATACATATATATGTCTACAGACTCAGTGAAACAGGCCTACTTGACATCAGCCATTCCCAGTTGTCTACCTTGCGTAGCAAGAAAGATTACTTTTACATCCGAATCCCCAGTCTCAGATCCTGTTTACAGTATAAAAGAGGATCACACTCTGCTGTTGCTATTTCTACTATTATCGATCTCCATTTTAAAGTCAAACTGCATCTGATGTTCCATACACTTAGAACAATTATTCTTTAATACCAAAATACCAATTAATAACTTAAACTAGGAACATAAAGCATTTTCACAGTCAGACTCAAGACAGTAAGGTTCACTGACAACAGTTAACTAAGTAAATGAATATGCTTCTGTTAAATTACTCTGAAGCTAAGAGAAGCAGATATTTTTTCTTCAAGTAGCTGTTAATTTGTTGTGATAATAAGTCTTCTATAAAAAAGAGATGTGAGCAAACAAACAAAAAAATTATGTTAAGCAGAACGAACTACACAGTTCACAACTACGTGCAGCAAGACAAATGACCAGAGATGTTCTCTTACTTTCCTTGTACCTTAGGAGAATGTGGTTACAAGGACAGTGCTGTTTGATACTAGCTGCAGGAAAAAGATTGGAAATAGTGTGTAAACGTAACCTTTAGCCAAAGGTTTTAGTTACAAGAACTAACAGTTTGACACTATATTTGAAAGAAAATAAAATATTCTTGATATACGTCACCAAGTTTGCACATGAATTTACATACTCTGACATCCATCTAGTTCCTTGGAAAACAAAGCAACATGTTAAAAACAAAACCAACTCAAAAATGGCCCCAAAGATACTTGCATTTAGTAGCAGTATGTATGCCCACACATTGACAACACAGAAGTTTTATTTTTGTGATCTTCTTCCAGTAACTAGCGCTTCTCCTATAACAATACTTGACTTCATAGTTAAATGGTTACTTTTAAACCTTTACCCAGTACATAGTGACACCACCGCACACTGAATGAACTCATACACATCTTCTTGCAATGCATGACCAGTAACGCACATCAAACATTTTTTAATCTAAGGGAAATCAGCTGGCACTGAGTATTCACTTGCATACTCAGCAAGTTCGCCGATGACAGCAAGCTGTGTGGTGCCGTCGACACGCTGGAAGGGAGGGATGGCATCCAGAGGGACCTCGACAGGCTGGAGAGGTGGGCCCGTACCAACCTCATGAAGTTTAACCAGGCCAAGTGCAAGGCCCTACATCTGGGTCATGGCAATCCCAGGCACAAATACAGACTGGGCGGAGAATGGATCGAGAGCAGCCCTGAGGAGAAGGACTTGGGAGTACTGGTGGACGAGAAGCTCAATATGAGCCGGCAATGTGCTCTTGCGGCCCAGAAGGCCAACCGCGTCCTGGGCTGCATCAAGAGGAGCGTGGCCAGCAGGTCGAGGGAGGTGATTATCCCCCTCTACTCTGCCCTCGTGAGACCTCACTTGGAGTATTGCGTCCAGTTCTGGAGTCCCCAACATAAGAAGGACATGGACCAGTTGGAGAGGGTCCAGAGGAGGGCCACGAAGATGATAAGAGGGCTGGAGCACCTTTCCTATGAGGACAGGCTGAAAGAGTTGGGGCTGTTCAGCCTGGAGAAGAGGAGGCTCCGGGGTGACCTTACAGCGGTCTTCCAGTACCTCAAGGGGGCCTACAAGAAAGATGGGGAGAGGCTGTTCAGGAGGGCCAGTTGTGATAGGACAAGGGGTAATGGTTTTAAAATAGAGGGAGGTAGATTCAGATTGGATATTAGGAAAAAATTTTTTACCATGAGAGTTGTAGAACACTGGAACAGGTTGCCCAGAGAGGTGGTGGATGCTCCATCCCTGGAGACGTTCAAGGCCCGGTTGGATGAGGCCCTGAGCAACCTAATCTAGTTGGAGATATCCCTGTTCCTTGCAGGGGGGTTGGACTAGATGGCCTTTGAAGGTCCCTTCCAGCCCTAACGATTCTATGATTCTATGATTCTTCAGAGACATTTTCCACTGGCTAAGGATTTCTCATTGAAACTTTGGAAACTTCTTAAATCTTCCATTCATGATGGAAAGTTCACTCAGAGTAATGCCAGCAATGAAAAACTATACATTTACGACAAATAACTGGTCTTTAAAAGTATTAGTCTACAAGGTAAATTAGATTTTTTACACTAATATTCCTTGACCTATTCTAAGACACTTTCAAATAATCCATATGGTAAATGAAATTCAAGCCACTTTCATAATAATTTTATTTGACAGTCAAATGAATTGCACTATATGGCAAGCAGACTTGTAGATCAAAATAACCAGAAGGGAAAACACACCAATTGTTTTGGGACACACACACACACCCTCCTCCTCACCCACCCACCCCCCCCTGCCCCCAGGTCAAACACACTTTGTGATGTTATTGGAAAAGAAATGAGTCAAATAGGAAGAAAAAGGATGCATGTACAATGAATTACTAGCTCCCCCTTGTGCTTCATTTTTTAAACAGCCTTCTACAAATCAAAGAAAAACCCATGCCCATCTCCATGCAAGTAAGCAGAAAAAAAAAAAAAGATAAAAGGAAAAACCCCACACTTTTTTTTTTTTGGTAGTAAATATGCTTTAATAAAGCCAGATACACACCTGGAGAGTAAACTACATGAATCAAAATACCAAATTGTTACTGGATATATACAAGCCAGGTGCTCCCCATACTCAGCAATATGTCAAAACACAAAACACTACCTTTACCATGAAGGGCTCATTTTTTAATTAGGCAAATAAGACGACCAACGAATAAAACATACATTAATACTGGGAAGTTAACAAGGCTAGTAGAAAAATCAGAACACCTAATGAATTAAATGCATGTCATGCTAGATAACGTCAAATACTAACAGAAGCAGGCACAAAAAATGAAGTAAAAACAACAGGAGTAACTCACAGCAAGAATATCCCACCCTTCTTCCTAGGCCAAACAGCAATGGTAAACCTCAAGATAGAATTAACTCAATCTGTCCACGGACAGTCCTCTCCTTCACTGCTTTTGACTGTTCAAATGGTACTTGAGACTCCAATTAGTTCAGAATTATATTAATAGTCTGATCATATAGCCCGCTCTCCATGCACAAGACTGGTTTCTCTTCTGCTTTAAGAGTGACCTTTAACAAGTCATCATTCACATATCATTGCAAGCATATGAAATCAACTACAGTGTTTCCACAGCATTTCTAACGGAGAAATCTCCTTGGAGCAGCCACTGTGTATTCCCACACTTACACTGACATCCCAGCCTTCTTTCAGTACTTTTTATAACTACTTATAGATTACACAGAGAATGCCAAGATTACAGTGTAAGGGAAAGATCGTACAAGTCCTGCTATCAGTCAAAACAGAAGCATGTCACATCTTTCAAGCAGACCTACCAATAGACTTAATGCAGTACCAATAAGGCTTTCTAGATCAAAACGTTCTTTTTGTTCTTAATTCCTGTCCTTTACTTCCCACCCAACTCTAAAACAAACTAATAGTGTTAACTGAGAACTAGTTAGGGATTTTTCTGCCAGAACAGGTATTCCAGTCATACGTCTCTCCCTTTTTTATTTAATTAGCATAAAAGCATCTCTGGTCAGGATGATTTAAGAACTGAGAAAAACATCCTTCGTGGACTACACTGCATTTCCCATATGCCTCTCACTGAACAACACCACCCTGCAAGGCTATATACAACTTTTCATGGAAGACTGATCTCACAGATTTAGCTGCTTACTGAGTCAACATGTCTTGAAGTATAGCAATGGGCTAAAATCCTCAAAAATGCTTACAGTTAACATAGGCTTTTAGATTCATAAAGTAGTTAGGTACTATTGTAAACGTCACTCAATTTTTCCTGATGGCAGTCTACAGCTAGTTGTATTTTCTTACGTATTTTATTGCCACGGGCTATAACACAAGACTTGACAGGTTAATGAGAAGAGCCTGAAACAGCTACAACTCAAGACACGATTTGTGCTGAATTCAAAAGACCTACTAAGCATAGCACAGATGCTGACCTATTTCCCATTGGATTAATCAAAAATAATAAACAGAATCTTGTGTTTGTACTTAAAAAAAAGAAAGAAAATGGACAAAACTTATCAGTATGAATTTGCCTAAGGTGTTCCAACGCATCTAGTTTGAACACAATATAAAATCTGAGGCAGAGCCTACCATTGCACATATAGTGCACTCATTAAGCCTGGGCCAAGGAGACTTACCTGTGAAACAGCTCTGACCTAATGGGGATATGGTTGGACTTCACAGAAGCATCTTAAGTATTACAACAAAACGTTATGCTGAAAAGAACTGCAGACTGCCAAATGTAATCTGATCTACTACAGATTTATTCAGTTTACAAGACAGAAAACTCCTTAAGTGCTAAACTGAGTTCTAGGTTCATTTTGCCAGCTTATTTTCATGAGATCATAAACTGGCCCTCCACATAACTACTTATTTAAACAATTTGGTATATGTATGACTCATAACAACCTCCAGATGGCTTACTCTTACCTGTGCTGTCTCTGAACTATAGTAAACAAAAATGTATGAAAACGGTTCAACACTTCTGAACAAAAAAACAGATAAAGCTTATTTGCTTCATTAGATATGTATGTGTATCTACTGCCAGTCTGTGTTGCACGTGGGGTTGAGATGTACTAATAAACTTTCTGAGCATGCTTTTCCAGTGTAAGACACATTCAATTCTGATTGCTATAGCTAAGAGGATTAAACAGATCCTTCTTGTGAGCCAGACTGTAAATTAAATATGTTTAATTAATCTCTGTATACTTTCTACTATAATCAAATGGTTGAATTACGATGATCTAGAGAAATGGGAATACTGAACAGCTGCAGATACTGTGGTGAGACTATTTACAAACACAATTATACGGGTCAGAAAAAAGTAAAATATTTCTATAAATAGAAATAGCATTTCTATTATTTCTGCTTCAAGTAATTATACTGGCATGTAATTAAACATCAGGGCGTAATGGAAAAGATGTGAAATATAAAGATTGAGAGATTGAAATTCATCAAAACACTTCTGGCACAAGAAGGAACACAATTTAGAAAAAAGATTAAGATCTCCCTACTTGAGAAAGTTTGAGGGCTTTACAAATACGGGTAGTGGTAAGCTCAAGCAATTTGCTTCAACACCTTTAAGTAAAATTCAGGTTACGCTGTGTAACTGAAAATAACTGGAAACTACTGATGTGACATTTTTAATATAACATAATGAGTAAAATTTTAGTTGAACTTGCATAGTTGTCCTGCAAAATAAAACAGATCAGACTGATCAAACTGGATCCTATCCTTATTATCTGATTAAACATAGATTTTATAACACTCACTTTACCTGAAAAACATCCCTAAGTCACATGAAATATTAACACACTTTTTTTCTCAGTTTATAAATATTTTTGTAACAAGCAACTAAGCAACTCTGTACCACAAACTGCTAAAAACAGTTCAAGTCCATTGTCCTCCTCAGTCAGTAACTTGCACTGTTCAGACATTGAAGAATGTTTCCATGACCAAAGACGATATATATAAGAATCTAGAAAAACAGTTTCCTTCCCTGCTACCCACACAGCCACTTGGAAAGACAATCTGGATCTACTGTCCAAAAGAGCACTGAACACTGAAGGGCTGTTCTGAACACTAACAGGTGTCTATGAGAAGCTATTCAGCTTCAAGAAAGATCTGCAGGGAATTGTGAGGCCTTTAAGGCTCACTGAAACAATCAATAGATACCAGCCCATGTCTCAGGATGCCACAGATTTTAGTTACGTAATAAATCAATTCTCTTGATGTGCAAGCTTTTGAACGGCTTAACAGCAAGTGAATCATACATATAGATATCACAGACCCACTTTAAGTAATGACATACATCACTTCATGGTGTGAAACTATTTTTTGCCACATCTGACTACACTAACAATTGCCAGTGAAATTGTTTATGTAAAAATTTTAAGTTGAAAAATCACTGGTGTAGTCAGCATTCTCTTGACATAGGAGTGTTCTTGTCACCCTTTGTTGCTGAGTTCATGCAGACATATTTCACAGTTTAAATCATACATGCTGTATTGGGAGCCTTGCAGAAGACACTATATTCGAGGAGCTAGCCATCTTGAACAGACCACATCTGCTCTATTAGGCTTCAGAAGCCTGAATCTTGTTAATGTAATCTACAACTTAAAATGTATTCGGGAAAGGTAAACTGTACATGGATCAAGGAGCGGAACACATTTATCCTGACTAAGAGACCACTGTATGTTTAGGAGTTAGTGATCCACACAACACTTAACCTGAGTAGGCACAGGCCTGTGTTGTGCTGCAAAAATTCTTTGGCTGCAGGATAAACTCAGTCAGCTCACTGTAACAGAGGAGCCTGCAGGCAGCTCCCATCTGGTACCAGTGCTTACGCCACCTGCATGGCCTTGCCTGTACCTCAAAGTGCAGCAAGAATTTCTCCTGAGAACATCCTTTAGGAATAGAGTTGTCTTCCTGTGAGGAAATTATATAACAGCTCAACACTCAAAAAAAAGCAGAGCTTCTCTCTGTGGCTAAGATCTGCTCTGCACAGCTCACTGTGGGAAAATCCATCTCGGCTCCATTGGATGCTGCATGAACACAGGACGTCCAGCATCTGAAGGGGTGTAAGATTTACTATCTACATCCCTTTTCTTATTCTTTTTTATTAACCAGTTATCTTATTATGCCATTTTGTTGTTGAGTCTTTCTTATTGAGATCCAGAAAGAACCTGTTCTGGCTCTCTTTTTCCTCACCTCTCCCCACCCACTCCCGTCGTTGCAGAACACATGCCTAGGGCAGCATTTGCACTCATTTTCTAAGGTTTATCTGCCCAAAAGCTCGTAAGCCACAAGGAAAGTTTCATCCAAAAACGTTTTGGATATGTTAATCCACTGTATACTTGTAGTGAATACGTGTGTGTGTATGTGTGTGGATATACATACACACACAGAGCTTTATATACACAAGGTTCTCATAATGTAAACGAGTCTATCGGATGTTTGAACTGCAACATTTTTACCAGCAGCCAAAACAAGGCCTTAAAAAGCTGTAGCAAAAAATACCTGCTGATTGTTCAGCACATTCCAAACTGTTTGGTTACTTCTCATTAACTTGGGAAACAACTTTTTCAAAGACAATCCACAAAACTGCAAACAATCTGAAAGTAATACTCATCACTCTGAATGTGTTCACAGTATGAAAGCCACCTTCAATTCCAAACGTTGCAGGAAAAGACACAGCTAAATAGTAAAGTTCTAAGGTACTCAGAAGTGAAGTTTCACTTATTAAAAAAACAAAGCGGCAAAAGAACTTACTTGTATGAGGTCTAAAATGCCAAGCTCACTTTCTGAAGAATCCACGCAGAAGACAAAATACAAGGTGGCATAGTGTCGGTAAATCAGTTTGTTATCAGATCCACCTATTAATCTAAACAGGAAAGAAAACAGGAAATCTTAGTTAGCATCTCAGGATAAGATGGGCAAATCCTGGCAGTTATTTCAGTTAATAGGAGGTCTAATGTTAATGGCTGACTGGAGTCTTCCCAAATCCAACTATATCACAGCTTTTATTTTGTGATATAATTACAATGGGAGAATACGAAGTACCAAGGCAGCCCGAGTTACAGTTACCACATATCCATATGGATAACAACTACATCAACATATGCACCTTTTTATTAAAATCAAATCAAACAGATCATGCAGTTTCATCAAAAAATGGGTATTAAATGTACTTCCATTACACACTCGTGGGCACTGTCCAGGGATTAATCTGCTTTACAGCTTAGCACAGCTTATGCCTACGAATCCTTCCCTGCCCTTCTCAGAGGAGCATCAACAGAAAAAGAAAACTGTAATGCAGACTGACATTTGGATTACAGAAAAAGCCTTGAATTTGGTTTATGGTCCACTTAATAACCAAGAACATTTAATAATCTTATGCCACAAAACGTTTGATATCTTGAGAAAGAACGCTGTACTACAACCAATAGTTTGTGATGCAATGTTAATGTTACAGAATCAATTAAATTTCTATGGGCTCACTAACCATCAAGTTACTAAACAAGAAGAGAAGAGGTCTATACAGGTATTTCCTTCTACTCTTCTACTGTAGCCTTCCCAAAGAATGTACACAAATCATAAGATGAGATGTTCTTCAGATCATGGACCTTCGCTTTGAGGAGCAGGAGGCCTGCTCAAATAGCTATGAAAATACTTTGTAGCCCGAACCTACATGGCTATGAACATCACAATTCTCCCTTAATGCTGTACCAGAACTGAATCACCTGTTTGGTGTATCATAACTCATCCCTTTAGTTTCTGCCTTTATTATAGGGAGAGAAAAAAGAACAAGAAATCTTTTAGATCACTTTTGCTTAAGCACGTTTCTTTGAATTAACACTTGGGTTGGGGGAGGGGAAACTCTTTGTTCCCTATGTTTAAGAAGGATTTGTCAAAACTAGTGTGAACAAATGTGAAAGTGGAAAGAAACAGCAAATAAAGTTTCTTCTTTTGTGCTTTATTCACCCAATTCTTTCAAATACTGTTGAGACCTTTGGGCCTCAACTATAAAGTGATCCCTGTCCTGAAAAAAAAAAACAAACCTGAAAACATATAATGAAATGGTAACTCTGGAATTGAGCAGTAGGAGTAAAGCCAGAATTGCATCCTCTGTCTTAGTTTCTTTTTGTTGCACAGCTATGATTTTTTAAAAAGCCTCCAAATGGCTTCTGTCTTTCACTTACAGAATTCAAGCCAGCATATTTCCAGCTTGAAATCATCTCCAAGAACCTAACAACACAATCACCAGTTGAGTAGTTGGAAGAGAATGATTTTAGTTTAAAAAATAATTAAATAAAAAAAAATAGAAAAATCAGGAATCATCTAGATCAGGAAAAAGACATCACAGCTAACATGGTACAGCTAAGTATTTAACTGACTCTCTACACAGAAAATTTAAGCATTAATGTACTAACTTCCAGTAATCAGAAATTTCCATAATTACAGCATTTAACAGGCTATGACAATCTCCATGTTTAAACTGGAATCATGAGCTTACTCCATGAATTATGACCTTTTTTCCTAAAAAGTGGCTTTGTAACTATTTACCCTTGATGACTAATATCTCAAAATAAAAATACTTCTCCATTTCAGAATTTCTTCTCAACTAAAGCAAGACCACATTAAAAAAAACCAAAACCCCACAACAAAAACAACCAACATGATTCCAGAAAAAATACTTTGTGTGTGTCTTCTAGAGACAGAAGACCCAAGTCTGGCTTTTCTCCTACCTTCCTCTAGCTATATTAATAAAAAATCTTGTTTAAAACTGCACTAGTTAGCACATTTAGAACTCACAATTTTCTTGCTAGTTTATATAGCAAGCCTGAACCCTGATAAAAAGGTGGAAGAATCCTACTATCAGAGGCTATCCTCTCAAATTATAGGAGCTCAAGCCAAAGCAAGCAAACTTAATTTTCCCATCGGGGATGGCAAAAACTAACGCATCTTCAAATGAGACCAGAAATCTTCAGCTTGATTATAGAGAAACTTGTAGGGGAAGAAACAGGCAGGTGATACCTATCTGAAACAATTATAGCTCTAGATATAGCACTGTGTCAGTTACAGCACTAGAAAAAATTACTTTTATTGCCTAACTCATTTTGACACACACACACATATATATATGCTTCTATGCTTCAGTTAGTAAAGAATATGTACACCTGGTGCAACATGAAACTATTCTTTGTGTATTAAAATATCTCAAGTGATATGGCATTTATATGACAATTCTAAAAACAGTTAAATTACAAACAGCAGAAATATTTGCTAGCCAATAAGTATTGGGCATTTACTTCAAACTTGATACTTACAATCCACCTTCTAGGAAATTACAGACATTTTCATCACGTTTTGATACTAAATGGAAAGTTTCTCTGATAATTTGTTGCTGTGTATCTTCACTCTATGAAAGAAAACATATTTTGTTATCAAGCTAAGATGGATTAATTAACTACGCACAGCACATACAGTCAATAAATACAACACAAAGTAAAGCAGCACCCTCAAACTATCTACTTCTGAAGCCTTGAATCTGCCAATTAACATGCTGAATCTTGCTTTTGTCATTTCAACACAAAAAGACATTTTTACAAGTTAAGTTGCAGAACAAGATGTTAATGAGAAGCAACTGTGAAAAAAAAAAGTGATTGCTTTTAAGAAACTTCTTAAAAAACCCATCTAAAATAGTTTATTCAAGTGAACAGGAAGACTTCTCAAATATTCTGAATTTTTTGTATCTTCACTGCAGCGTGAACAGCTACAGACATGCTTTGAAAATATTTTCACCTATGAACAGGGAGGAAAACAGTCTCAGAAGCTTGAAGGGAGTGGAGAAGCTAAATATCTCACAATACAGAAACAAGCAACAGGTTCTCCTAAGCCATTAGCTGCCAGCAGATCAGAAACATCACTTCTGAATTCGAATGCGCTTGACTCTTCTTAAGTCCCCACTGCGACTCCATCATTCCTGCACACTTGCTTTTGCTACTCTTCTGTACGGGTAGACTCGTTTCTAAGAAGCCTGTACCTACACAGTTAAAAAAATTAGATACAATTCCTAAAATCCTGCATTTGTTTTATAGTACAGAACCCTAAAGTTATCAAGCATAGATAGCCCTCATCCCTGCCCAAGCACGTAAGTCAGCATTTTAAACCATTACACGAACAAACACTCTCATCAAAACTGGTGCATGTATCTTAAAAGTGATTTCAGCTAGAGCAGCACAGTGCTCTGCATGACTGCTAAGCAAACAAAGCCTGGCATCCGTGTGGTTTGCATTTGTCACCTGAAATTCATGTGTTGTTTTACAAACAACCTCTACAATCCACAAAGACATCAGCAAAAAGCTCCAGCAAAAGTAAACTGCACCACAAAACACAGAACAAGAAAATGCAGGTTCCTCTGCTTCTGTAGTTTGTGTTCCTTAAACTGGGCCTGCCTTATTCCACTGCAGCTACCTCAGTTACTTCCCCATATTTTCTTTTATCCTTACATGTCTTTTTTTTCTTAAGAAACTGAGATACTGAGTATTTAAAATAAACTTTGTTTTCAGAATCTGCCTGTATTCACAAAGTTGTTCAGAAATTTATTTATAACTTCCAAATTATGGCCACAGGTCTATATTCTGAAACATAAAACAATGGCACATATGTCTTCCTATCTAATTGCCATGAATTATTATTTTGCTATCTAATTGCAAAAGATTATTAACTTGATTTTATGCAGTAGAAACTCTTTCCATTCTCGTATATGTCAGGGAAAAAAGTGACATGCATTTTATAAGTTTTTATATCATGAAGCAAACAAATACCTCTTTCACAGATCTGACTAAATTCATCTCTCCAGAAAGCAGGAGATGCTTCCACTCGTAGGAAAAAAAAATAAAATATATTTGCCTCCAGCACTAGCTCAACTAAAGTATGTTAAAGTACGCGTAAGTTTCAAGCATCCATCAATAAACCTGTCTTGTTGAAGTCACAAACAAAAAGGTAATTAAGACAATTACACTTGTTTCTGTGCGCCACAAAGCTTTAGGGATATCACCTAATCACATTATTTCTTAGTTTCAATTGCCATTCACATTTTCAAAATTTCAAGGCGTTCTGTTTATACAGGCATATTACCCTACTTTGAGCATCGAGGATTTGTGCTGATTCCACTTATGAAAGTACTAGAGCAGAACGGAGTTGACAATAAAATCTAGTATCCTTCAGTCATTCACGCCTCTCCTTCCCCTGCTTCTTCTCTCTCCCAAGACCATAGTAACAGAATACACAAAAAGGTAACTTCCATTCTCATTTTCCATTCAAACGTAATTAACTGTTTCCCACTAATGCAAGTTTTGTATACCTTTCCAAAGTCTTTCATCTAGCTATTTAGTTGTCAGCTCCACACCGACAGGAAAAAAAAAAAGGAAAAAAAAAATAAACGTCGTAAGTAAGTTACTGTAGCTCTGCAATGGAAGTTATCAAGAACAGAGAGGGGCTGTACACAAAACAAAATGCTTATCGATATGTGTATGTAAGAACATGCCATTTTAATTTATAAACAACAGACATCTGCTTGGTAACACAGAACTGATGAGAAAGGAGAAAACAGGTTCACAAACATGTACTAGAATTTCCTAATACTGCTTTTCTAAGGAGAAGAGATCAAATTCAGTTATCCATAGCAACGAACTGTATCAGTTACACTCCTTTAATTACAAGCCTGACAGCGCAAACTGGTGTGTAACAGTCATCACTGCTGCTCTGAGACGTAGAATTAAGCTATATCCCTTCCAAGAAAGTTAAACATGACTTCTGTAATAGTCAGAATTGCAAGTAGGGGGCCACAAATCAGAGTAAGTAATAGCACTACCGAAAAAGAATATTTTGCCAACGTAATACTGGGAAGCATTGGTTATTTTCTTGTGTTTTAATGTCCAAGGTCAGTCCAAGCAAAAGTTAGCCTGTTTGTTAGGAAACACTGCACAAGATCAGAACACCACCTTAAAATCTCCTATCCTTGAATGAAACCAACTGTTTCCACATTGTTTCTTAGCTCCCTGTGGCTGCACTTTCTTTTCATTCAGATCAAGTACTTGTGCTGCATTTTCAGAGCTGCTTTATTACTTGCCTCTCCCATGTACAGGAACGTACTTTTCTAGTTCGTTACATTTCTTTTTCATCTCAACTGTATCTTTACAGTACTCTGAAAATTTCCAAAGGAAAAAGGCTCTGCTTATTGAACCTATGAGTCCCGTAAAACTCGTCTTCCCAATTCCAACACCTCTGCCACAGCATGGAGGCGCGTAGCACGACATCAGAGACGCCGAAAGTCAGGCTAAGAAGTATGGCCGACCTTAGAACAGCGCTTCCACAAATAAGCTCAGAGAACCACGTCTGCCGCTGAAGGAGACTCCCTTCTTTCACCGTCAGGACTCCTAAAGGACGATTTCCAGTGGAAAGAACACTGGCTGCCGAAACAGCTTTCTTCGAAACCCCGTTTTCCGCGCTGACGCCTCTGAGGAGGTCTCAGCACCGCCCGCTTTCGGCCGGCGCCCTCGGCCCGACGCCCCGCGCAGCAGGCGGCGCGGCCTGCCGAACGCGCCGGGACAGCACCGCCCCCCCCCCGCACGAACCCCGGCAGCCGCCGCTCCCCGGAACCGCCGCTCCCGAGGCAGCTCGGGGGCTGCGCAGCGGGAACACCCGCCGCTTCCGCAGGACGGCCGCCCTTCCCGGCCCTCGGCGCCCCCTTCCCGCCCCGGCGCGGCCCCGGCCCACCCGTACATAGCGCTGGTAGAACTTGGAGAGCCGCGGCTTGCCGTGGTTGTTGAAGATGAGGATGGCTTTGATCATGGTGGGGCGGGGGGCGGCGGCGGCCACCGGGCTCGCTGCGCTGCGCCCCTCCTCCTAGTCCTCCCCCTCCTGCTGCTCCTGTTCCCGCCCTTCCCCCCCCCCTCGCGCACGCCGCGCACCACGTCGCCCGCGACCCGCAGCACCGAGCGGCGGAGCGGCTCCCGCGGCACGTGACGCTCCCTCCCCGTCACCTGACGGGAAAAGGCGGTGTCCCGCAGGGGACAAAAGCCCTTGCGGAGCGGCCGGGCGCAGCGCAACTTCCGCCGCCGGGGAAGCAGCATGGCGGAAGCGGAGGAGCCGCTGCCCGCTCCTGCCTCGCCTCAGAGCGAGGGCCGAGGCGCAGGTGGGGAGGGAGCCCCGGAAGGCGGAGCTGCAGCGGGGGCTGCCGATCCGGCCCCGCCTCCGGTCGGCTCGCCGGGCACCGAGGAGCCCGCCGGCGACACGAAAAAGAAAAGTAATGGGGCGAGAAGTCACCGTCGGGGCTGGCGGGCGGGCTTGTGCGGTGACGGGCATGTGCGCCGGCCAATCGGCGGCGGGAGCGGGTGGCTCTGGCCAGTGAGGGGCGGGGGGTGGGTCCGCGGCCGCCGCGGCTTTAACGCGCGCCCCTCTCCCGTAGTTGACATCCTGCTGAAGGCCGTGGGCGACACCCCGATTATGAAGACCAAGAAGTGGGCCGTGGAGCGGACCCGCACCATCCAGGGCCTCGTTGACTTCATCAAGAAGTTCCTTAAGCTGATGGCCTCCGAGCAGCTGGTAGGGGCAGGCGCCTGGCGGCCCGGCGGGGAGCCAGCTGTGGCGGGGAGCTGTGCGGAGCCGGGAGCTGTGCGGAGCCGGGGTCCGTGCGGGGAGACTGAGCCCGGGCTCCGGCGTTTAGCAGGAAACTTGGCGTAGAGACACCAGTAAAACCCTTCAGAGTGCGCGCCGCAGTGCGGTCAGGGTGTGCTGGGGTGCTCAGCTCCAGCCTTTGGGCTTTTTGCAGTGTCTGTATTTCTCCCTGTCCAGCGCTGTGTGCGTGTTGTGCACTGGCGTGTTTCAGTGAAAGGCTCCTGTGCACAGCGTGGCTGTAGGAGTCAGGCGTGCAGATGGAGTATTTGGGGAAAAAGTCTGAAATATTTGCAGTCGAGTTTTAAATATTGGTGTCAGTTTCCTTCAGAATTTCTCAAACAGTTTAATAACTGTCATAGAACTGATTTATCTCGCAAAACAGGTAGCTTGGAAACATTTGCAGTTGGCAGCACATTGCCAGTGCTGTTTATATGTTCCTTCCTGTGAAGCCCAAGTGGATTTCTAATAACACTGGAAGAGCTGAAACAGATTCAGAAATACAATTTTATTAACTTTACGATTAGCTCTAAACTTTTATGATCCATACACTTCAAAGTTTTAACTTAAGATATAATACTAAAGCTAGACTCATTAAAACGGTCAAACATGTAGCTAGAAGTGTAGAGGAAATAACTTTGTTCTTGGTCTGGAAACTCTTATTTAAGCATACAGGCATAAATGCTTTCACTAGCCATATCTTTCACCTGGAAATTGTGAAAGGTTTCTTTTTGCCAAGGCTTAATGTCTCAAATAGGAGTAATAGTTCAGGTATTTACTGTTCCTGGATATTATCAGCAGTTTAATTCATTAACTGCCATCTCATTGTCTCGGGGAAAAAAATACAGGAGCATGGAGGCTTCCAGTATGGTTTAGGCTTAAGGCTATATGGATGTATTCTAGGTCAAAAGAAGTGTGGCCAGCAAGTCGAGGGAAGTGATTCTCCCCTTCTCTTCTGCTCTCGTGAGACCTCCCCTGGAGTACTCCATCCAGTTCTGAAGCCCCCAACATAAGAAGGATATGGGCCTGTTGGACCAGGTCCAGAGGACAGCCACGAAGGCGATCTGAAAGCTGAAGCACCTCTCCTATGAAGACAGCCTGAGAGAGTTGGGGCTGTTCAGTGTGGAGAAGAGAAGGCTCTGGGCAGTCCTTCTGGCATCCTTCTAGTACCTAAAGGGAGCCCACAAGAAAGGTGGAGAGGGACTTTTTACAAGGGCATGCGGCAACAGGACAAGGGGCAATGGCTTTGAACTGAAAGAGGGTAGATTTTGATTAGATCTAAGGAAGAAATTCTTCCCTCTGAGGATGGTGAGGCACTGGAACAGGTTGCCCAGAGAAGTTGTGGCTGCCCCATCCCTGGAAGTGTTCAAGGCCAGGTTGGATGAGGCTTTGGGCAACCTGGTGTAGTGGAGGGTTTCCCGGCCTATGGCAAGGGGATTGGATCTAGATGATCTTTGAGGTCTCTTCCGACCCATTCTGTGATTTTGTGATTCGATGCTTCAGGAACAAAGCCCTAGAAATTTTACAACTCTTCTTTGGTAATAGCGCATGATCCTCTCATAGCGCATGTTAGCATCTCACATTTCAGATCCCAAAGCCCACCTTGACATTATGGACTAGCTACTGTATGCGAATATGTGTTTCAAGCAGGAAGTGAGAAGGATGACTTTAAAAAAAGAAGAAATTTGTTTTGATTTCTGTGATGCTTTTCTAATTGTGCAAATTTGGAATAGTGGGAATGATTTGAGTACTTGAACTACGATCAAGAACTAAACCAGTGAGTTCACTTTGTGTATGGGAGACTAACGGGTCAACTTGCAGGAGAAGGCAGTCAGCACACTTGCTTGGTCTTTTTGGCCAGTCAGAGATGACTCCTGGAAGTCATGTTGCCCCTCCACACTGAAGTGAAAATACTAACGTGGTATTTTGATGTGAACTGTAAAGATTTTAAAATAAATGGTGAACAGAGGACAGATTTACCCACCTTTGGCTGAAGAATGTTTCTTGTATGTGATCTATGAGATCTATGGGAGATCTCCATCTTCTGTTTTCTTTTCTTGCAGTTCATATATGTAAACCAGTCTTTTGCCCCATCTCCAGACCAAGAAGTTGGGACCCTCTATGAGGTGACTTTCATCTTAAATAGCCTTTCCAAATGTGCTTAGCAGAGTTTTAGTGCCCTTCGGGTGCTTGAAATCTGTTATTGCCCCTAGCTGTGCAGGTAATACCTTGCATTTAGTGTAAAGAAGTTGATATTCCCAGATCTGTATGAATATGATTTAGAGACATGACTTCGTGGAAGCTCTGGAAATGCATTCCTTCACATGCAGTATGTTGTCATGTCTCCCATTATAATGGAGAGCTTTATCATCAATAGCAGTATTCCATGACAGTTATCTGGGAGGAGGGGGAAGAGTTTGTTTTGCTTCATGTGTATGCTAGCCCATGAATGATCTAATGGCTCTTGTTTTGTTTTGTTTTTTTCTTGCAGTGTTTTGGAAGTGATGGCAAGCTTGTACTGCATTATTGCAAAACTCAGGCATGGGGATGAATCACAAGCAATACTGTTGTCCAGGCGTTGACTTCAAAAATGGAAAAGGGACTGACTTTCTTAAACTCAACATGTAAACACACCGAAAGAATGATTTTTGCATTTCTGCTTATGACTGTGCATTTATAAAAACGATGCGTGTGAGGAGCACAAAAGAAGAGCTACTGAGGCTATCTGATCGTGTGGCTTTTTTCTGACGCACATCTAGGGTACAGAAAAAAATCTGCTTCTGCTGTCTATAGAGTAGAGCCAGCTCTATTGCTGTATCAGAAGGGAAACTATTTCATAGTTGTCTGGAGGACTGGACAGCTCTGTCGCTCTGTATGCTGTGCTGAAGATAGAAGTTCCTTTGTATTGAAAGGGATGTTTATTGTACATGTAGGGATTCAGTTTACTTCTGACGTGTTGTACAACTGTTATGTGTGTTCTATTCTTTGTGAAGTCTTCATCTTGAATATGCATTATCTCATGTCACTTCAAGACAGTATTTTGTGGGTTTTTTTTCCTCATAATTAATATGTAGGTATTGGTATATAATCTAATAACTTCACCCTGTGCCTTCATTGTGTTGGTAGTGTGAGTACCTCATTCATGATAGATGTCAGAAATACTTTTCTCCCATGCAAATTGTGTAGTGATTTCTTGAAGGCTGAACACTTCAGCAGTTGCCAAGGTGTTTCTTCTGGCATTGTTTAATGACTAGCATCGTTAATTGAATGACGCAAGTGGCTGTTGCATCTTTCAGCTAATGAAGAAATAGATAATGAGGTGCTAAAAACCTACTCCATATATATTCTCCTTTGGTTGCTGTAACTTTATTTCACTAGCTGCATGTTCCATCAACAAAGTAGAATGCACTTTATATCCTTTTGCTAAGTCAAAACATAACGATTTTTTGTTTTGTCCTGGAGAGGACTTGGTACCTTGACTAGGGCACTGACCTTTGCTTTTATTTATTGGAGGGGACAGGGGGGATGGTTTTTGTGGGTTTATTTTAAATATCTGTTGTACAACCTTTAATGTTTGTTTAAGCTGAACTAAATTAAATGTTAGCTGTTTGCTTGTAGAGCGTTCTTATGCTGGATGGCCATTTTGGTCCCTGACGTGATCCACTTCTTCAGCACATAGAGACAAAACAGCCTGTTACAGTTGGAAGCACGCTTGTGCCATATTCTTGAGCCATTTGTAGCCGTCTCGTGCGTAAGTGGCTCTTACGTGGTCTCTGCAACCTGTGTATCAGATTGTTTCCACCCTTGGAGAACTTCTGGAGAGCTAACACTGGGCTTAACTTGCTGGTGTTTCTGCAGTTTCCGTGCAGCTTGCGTGCATGGCACGGTGACGCAGGCACAGGCCCTGGACGCTTGCCGTGTGAATAGCTTGGTAACGTTTCACAACTTTCGAAGTGAAAAACCTGGGTTCACTGGATTCAGCTAACAGGGCAGAATTGGTTGTAAACTTAAACACTTAAAATAATCCAGACTTTTGCCTGCTCAGAACCCTGATATCATGGATCTTAGTCTGTTTAAGAGAACTATTGCAGAGGTAAGCGCTCTGATTCTGTCGTCTTGAGGAAATTGCCTGCTCGGTTGCTGTGAGGCCGGTGTAACCTTGCACAGCCACTAGAGGGTACGCGAGGACAAAGGTGTTTGCATAGTTTTTCCTAGGGTTTGTGTTTTTTTTTTTTTTTCCCAGTCTTTTTCTTAGAACGTCCACTTCCCGGCCTTACAAATATAAGTAGTTTGTTCTCCTGTGTGGCAGAGTGTTTGCTTAAGATAAGCTACTCGTCTGGCTCCCTTTAAAGAATGTTCTATTGATGGCTTTCACCTCATTTGATCTTTACAAATGAAACTACTGATATACTGCAAATGTGCTCTTCAGAAGTGATGCAAGAAGGTTGGTTTGTGCGTGTGTGTTTGGGTTTGGGTTTTTTGGTGGTTTTTTTGGGGGGAGGGGTGTTGGTTTTTTGTTTTTTTTTAAAAAAGAACAGATAACCCACTAGGATCTCGAGGTGAAGGAGGGCTGTAGGTCACTGTGTCTTGTCAGCTAATGGTAGAAGCTTGTTCTTCATATTGCATCTATAGATAATTTTTATCCTCTGGAGTTGAAAAAAAATAATAATTATTTGCCGCAATCCCTTCAAAAGGTAATAATCCAGTAATGTAAAACCTACAGTAATGGTTTGGATTTCTCTTACTCACCACATGCATTTTTGAACTTGGATAACTTCCTCATGCAGATTTGAATTATTCGTTTAAGATTCAGCTTGCTCCTTGAACAATATTTATTTATTACTGTTTGCTCCAGCATTTTTCTGCTCGTAATTTTTCTCCAACCCCAACTAATCATTTCTTGGCCCCTAGTTTACCAGTATACAGCGACTACTCACCTGGTCCTGGTCTTGCTTTTCTGTTTCCTGAATGCTCTAAATGGCTGCCTTTATTCTATTCATTTTAAGGACTGTAAGTTCCAATTTTGCTGATTCCCTGTGTAGCTTCTCTACCTTGTTTACAGAGACAGTTCTCATTTTTGCCACTTTTCCCTGTAGTTTTCTACCTTCTTGCATCAGGGAGGTAGCCAGTTCTTGTTTATCTCTGGTGACTCCTTAAGGGCTGTGGGCTCTCTGTCTGGAGTCAGGGTGTGACTGTTTTAAGTGGCAGAAACTTTTCCTTGTTCATAACCTTAAATAACAGACATGCAAACATGTCAAGTAGGTGATATATTAGATGAACAAATAAACGATTAGCAGCAGGTTGCTTGCAGAATTTGCAAAAGGCAAAGCTTGCAAAAGACATGTTAAATCTCCCCTTTTAAAAAGTGACAGTTAAAGCATCTAAAATCATAAGATGATCCTGAAATGCTTTAAAATGTATGTACTTTTCTCTTTAAAAAGAATAATTCTAGTAAATTGTAAACATCAGAAGCTTAAGTAGAACACAAAATATAAAATAGGTTACCAGTATTTGGTATGCCTTGAGGAAAAGTGTTGACTGTATAGTTTAAGTGACTTCAGTTGCTACATTGGAAGGAAAAAGGATATGAAGGTAAAGGGTGACTTTTTGGGCAAGTCTGTGAGTGTGAGAGTGGTACAAAACAAACAAAAAAGTAGACTTTAAACTTAGAGTATTGTGTTCCACCCAAAGATGCTACAGAACTGAGCTACCAATATTTGTAATGTATTTTAATTAACTTGACTTTGTGTAATTGAATTAACAGAATAGACAAATTGGAAAAATTCAGTAAATAAACTATTTTGTAAAGATTGAGAAGTAAGTATTGGAAAGGAAAATTATTGTACTGGTTTTATGAAAGACTTAGTACTTCACAGTCTCTTGATACTGAAAAAAGAGTGCGACATTCAGTTATTCTGTTTCCAAGGTAACAATCACCAAGTTCAAGCCCTCTAAACTGGGAGGCATTATATATATTAATTATCTTTCAGTTAGCGGTTTAGAGACTAGCATTAATTATAGATTTCTAATTTGTAGCTTGAACTGGTCTTAAAAGCACATGGAAAACATGAAGGAGCTAAGTGGAACTAAAGTTACCTTGAGAGTGAATTGATAAAATACGGAGTCATGTTGCCTATGCGCATATTGAGCAAATGTCATCTTTACTTTTAAGTCTTGAAGAATTACTGCTAAGGTATTCTGTTAATACAGAAGATGTTATCCTCACAACATAATCTTGAATGTACTGATCTAGAGTGAAATCAAGGTGGGGGGAGGGTGGAGATTCACACATCCATTCTGCAAACTCCTTCTTGGCTCTAAAGCAGCTTCTGTTTACCCATTGCTGCTGCTCATGCTCATTTTGCACATCAAATTTAGTTGGAGGAGCTTTTGGCTTACGCTCCAGACTATCCTGAAGTCTTAATTACTTTTCAGGGATGTTGTACAAAGGTTACTCAAAGCATTGTCGTACTACAGCATCTTCATACTTGGAGATGAGACCAAAAAGGAGGAAAAATGTCTTCGACTCTAGGCTTTTCACAATGATTATGACTCTCTTACAAGCTTGTATAAAATGTCATGTGCATTAAAAAGTGTGTTCAGCCTTGTTTTGTACTAGATCATGAAGAGAACAAAAACATTTGACAAGAAAACATGTTAAATATGTTTGTTCTTATTTGCGGAGATGGCACTTCAGCTTTGCTAGCATCGTATTTAATATGCTCCCAAAGCTAAACATCATAAAATTCTACGTATTTTTCTTGTCCCTGCTTTGCACTTGCTACAGTAGCCATAATACCATGAGATGTCAGGTGCATCTCACTGTATTTTGGTCAGAAAACCTTTGACTTAATGCCAAAATACCTAGAGAAACAGAAACTCATTTACAGGTTGTTTCATCCTAAAATAGGTGGTTAAGGAAGGTTGAATGAATCACATTGTTGACTAAAGAGATCAAAATAAGTATGTTAAAAGCTTAACATTAGCCACTCGCACTGCATCTACGTCACTAGACTCAGTAGTGCCAAGAAATTTTCTGGGGCACTGTAGCTCAGTCATCTGTACAGTTAGTGATAGAACAGTTGCTGGCACAGATTTTGGCATTTGCACAATTTGGGAGCTAGCAAAGTACCGTTTTGGGTGGGCACTTTGGACTTGGCCAGACTGTTCTGGAGGTTGAAAGATAAATAATGTGGATGTAAACTGTTCTTTGCAAGTTGGCTTCTGTGCCAGAGGGCAGTCCTTGAGATAATCATTAGTAGATACACAGTCCCAATTTCAGGTGAGATTTGATCCCTTCTTGTATGCACATTGAGAAGAATTAAACTTTGGGGAGGAAAACATTGTCCCCTTTGAACTTCAGGAGCAATTTCAGGAACTTTTTTTTAAATGGTTTTCCAGCTTTCCCTCCAAGTAGTGGGAATGTGTGTTTGCTCTAAATGCCTACTAATAGCTAGATTCTGCAACATTTTTTGTTAAGGATGCAGATTACAGATGGTGAGGAAGTACCACTTACACATCTCAAATTACTCATACCTCCTCTTATTAGATGACAAACATTAATTAGTAAGATTTAGGAAAAAGTGCAGGAGTCTCAGTGTCCTTGCTCTGTGTCTTCTCATGGAATAATTCCACATGAAAATTATTTTTTAATATATATATAAAAAAAAATCATGAATCACAGAACGGTTTTGGCTGTCTTTCCTCAAACACAGTTTGGTAACAGAACTAGTAACCCTAGCAACTCTTGGGAACTAAAACTCATTAAGAACTCTTCAGCTCTGAAACAGGAAACCTCAAAGAGGAGAAGGGCTCCAAACAGAAAACTACATAGTAAATATTGTCAGTGCAGAGAAGACAAGCCAGCACTTTAGTTTTCTCATATAAATACCACAAATTGAAAGAAACAGAAACTTAAAGTGTTTTTCTCACAGAGACATATGTCAATATTTTATATTTTATTTGTAACACATGCATGGTGTACTAGCTTCCCACCAAAAGTGGATCCAACTGATTTATTCCAAGAGTCCTCTCTGTGCCATGTGGTTTAATGCCTCACAGCTTTTCAGTGCCGTTTATTTTTCCCTTCAGCAATACACGTGCTGTTTAGTAGTTGGTAGCGTTTTCAGTGTATGACATGACTTAGTATGTGGTGCCCCCATTTCACTCGTTGGTTACTGAATTTTGTAGCCTAATGATATTTCACTACTCGATCTATGTCTGATACAGTTTGTTCTCAGGCTTTTTTTTTGTGAATCTCTGTGCAAGTAGCAGATTCTCATGCAAAATCTGTTGCATACTGAGGCATCAATCTCACTTTCCAGGTTTTATTACTGCGGAACAGCTGCAGTGCTGACCACAGCCCCAGAAGTAGTCAAGCCACTTGGATGTAGGGTTACATAATCATTTAGCTTGGTCCTCCAGATCAGTTTGGGAACTGCTGCTTTAGATGGTGCACTGCTTCCAAATAGCAATCTGAGTGACGTCTGCAACCAACAACTACTTGCATTTCTTCCTGATTATAACCCTCTCTTCAGTGCAATTGGTATCCTTACCAGAGTTTGAAGACCTTCATGTGAAATTAAATGTGACAGAACTCCGGCATCATAGACTGGGGCACATCATGTTTTCGGATGCAGTCCTTAAATCATAGAAAGCTTAAAGGAAAAGGCAGTAACCCTTTTGTAATGCCTTGGGAATACAAAACACAATGTTGTATTTCAGTAAGGTGAGTTTCCTTGGTGCAGATTATTAACCTTTTATTTGTATTATGATCTGTGTGACAAAACATTCTCTTAAGCCTCCTCAGAGGGTACTGCCATTGAGTCATGTAGCTCCAAAACTTGCACTACAGCTGCATATAGATTTTCTCCTACAAAAGCCTGCTCTGCAAACATAAAGAAACTTAGGTGAACAGGGACTTAATACTGTTAGTAAAGGAGTGAAAGTTGTAGTATCTGGAGGAGGAAATGTGAATGCTCATTATTGGGTTGAAGTGCTGTTATCTGTCCAGGCTAACGGACCAAAGAGACACCGTATAGTTGTTTGCTGCAACAATCTGAAGATTCAGACACTGGATCCCACTTTCGACTTGCATACAGTTTTTATTTGGAATTATGAATTGCATCATAAAGTCTGCAATCCCAGGCTATGTGTTCAGGCCCAATACATGGTGCAAAGTGTCTAACACTGGAGTTCATTAATTCCATCAATGTTAATGGAGGATTTTCCTCCATATGTCAGGAGAAAAACCCTGTGAGCTGCACCCTAATAGGAGATGAGGTGCCAATACAAGCTCAGGTACTTCAGCTGGTGAGTCTCTGTTAGAGTTAGATATCATGTCCAATGATTTCTTCAAGTGCTTACACCTGTATTTTGGATAATAGTTGAGTAGTTGAGCATTTGTCCATAAAACAAAGGTTCTGTGGTTAAAGCCGAAACTCCCATTTTCCAAGACAGGGATTTATATGTCACAGTATCAGCAAGAATGGTTTATTGGTTTCCTCTCTGCTTCTCAATGAAGTTACGTCATGAAGAATGCAAGAATGATTCGCTTTCTGTGTGAACCCTCTGAGATTCTGTGCTTTTCACAGGGGGTGCATAACGTGAAATGCAGGAAAAGACCTTAAGACCTTAATGCTTCCTCCCTGAAGGAAGGCTTGTTCTTTCTCTGTAGTCCAAAGAATATGTATCCACTTTAGGGACCATGGTATTTGAACACAGGAGTATGAAGGTACCCATTTGTCATCCTATGGATGTCATAGCATCATATAGATTCAGGAGAACGAAATGTCATTACATAGCTCCTCCAAGAAACACCAAGGTGTGCCATCATTAAGCAAAGCTCAATAGCTCATTTGTCAGAGAAACAAGATATAAGACTCCAATTACAGGAACTAGCAAATGTAATTCTTGCAGAATTATTTAATGGGAATATAGTGCTAAATACCTGCTAATCATACAAAGTGAAGGACTGAGAGAACTCGTGCTACGCAAAGACAGAGTGAGAGACGTGATTTGTGAGGCATGTTGGTACAGAAGAGTTCTGATCAAAAATTATTGTTTCTGTAGTTTTTTAACCTTCAGTGATGTGTCACTATCCATGATACCATTACCAGTGTGGAGTCCAGCTTCTAAGGAACTGAACACCAGCTGCAGCATTGCATCCTGCATTGTAAGATACCTAAGTGTAAATCACTGTGCCATTTGCCTCAACTTTGGACTGACTTTTCAAATAAACTTTAAGTAATTGGTCTTGAAAGACACCTAAGCTTTTTGCTATGAAACTGAAAGTTACCACATCCCTTATTTGTTGGAATAAAGCCTCCCACAGAGGCTTTCCCACTGAGTATTATTCTATAATAATACAACAGTTGAAAAATACATGCAATAGTTACTTTCTATAGCGATATAAATACATGATTTTCAGGAATAAAAAGAAATGGGTACTCCTTTATAAGAAGCACAACTGAGAATGTGAAGACAATTCCCATGCTGTGTTGATTACAATGCTCTCTTTTCTTTTTTGAATTTTCAGTAACAGATACCCGCAGTGATTGAGGCTAGAATCTTTTAACTGCTGTATATGCTCAGATTGTTGCACCATTTCTGTCCATGGGGTATTAGCAAAAGCAAAAGCTGGAGAGCTATAAATATTATTCCTAGCAATTTTCATGCAATCAAGTAATTAACTCATATAGAAGTTTTCAGGATCAACAAGTAATGTTGAAAGATTTAAAATGAAAAACTATGTAAACACTTTTGAATAGGAGCAAATAAAAGTGTAAGATTTTCTATTACTACTACAGAAATTTAAGTTCTTAGTAATCAAGGAAAAAGCTCTGACAAATTGATACAGCGGTATAGGTGAGGTATAATAAACGACAACAGCAGTTTGAAAGTACAATAGGTAGATCCAGCCTGATCTCTTAATTGTAACAGAGGAAGGTATAAAATATCCATTTGCTTTTACTAGCAGTATTTAAAGGCACCACTAATGATCTCATCAACATTGTGGCAAAAAAAATCAAAGTTCTGAGGTTTCTGGGATTAACAGCAGATCCATAATTCAGTTTTAAGTACCAGAACATCGCTAAACCCATAGTTGTACAAATAAGCAGAGAGATAATATAATTTAAATCAGATCCTGGAAATATCAGAATAAAATAAAAATATAATGTTTGAAAGCTTATCTCACTGTTCATTTCACAACCCATTTTGGTGATCCTTACCACAGCTTATTCCTTTAAGATATTTTATTCCTTTGGGCAGTGTCTCTGAAAACCTCTAAAATGATGTGAATTCTGCCTTTGAAGTAAATGGCATAGGGTGCTTCAGACTGATTCTAACTTTTAGCAACCTACAGCAATTTTAATGGTGCCTGTATGGAAACACTCAGGAAATTACTGAAAAGAAGTGGTACTTGCCCATACAATCTTTTGACATTGACCAAAAGCTAAAATGGACCTGAGGCAAACTTAATTAAGAAATAAGGCACTCTTTCTTAACGGTGAGTTTGAATAAGTTACCAAAAGGGGTGATGTGTTTGTTCATTACCTGCAGTTCTCCCAGGAAGACTGAATGATTTCTTCTTTACCCACACAATGGCTCTTGATATCAGTGCCTGGGCATCCTGGTTGAATTTCAGAGATACAGGGTGGTCTTAGTTTCTTTCAGACCTTAAAATGTCTGCTTGAAATCATCACAGTTCTCTCTCACACACACGCACACACAAACAAACACTACTTGTTAAAAAAGTAGTGGTAAGGTTAGGTCTGCTTCCTGTGTGCCAAGAGAGGTTCTGGACTGACGCCTGACAATGTACCTGTTCAGTACATTCATTCGTATTTCACTCTAATGCACTAGATCCCATTTAAATCTATAGGAATATATTCCCAACTGCACTGAAGCCAGAAATTCATCCAGCCTCTCAAGTTGTAGGTACTGTATTACTGATGCTTCTTTTTCTCACACCTGCTTGATGCACAGGTCAGGAAGAGGGAAGAGAAAGCAGGCATGCTGGAAATCCCTCAACGTAAATGTCTCTAAGGAAAATTGCCAGCTGCAAGTACTGTGAGCCCTTTTAGGCTACAGCAGACCACACCACCAATCTGCCTACTACCAGCCTCACAATCATCAGGCAGACCTAAATAGCTTTTTTTTTTTTTTTTTCCAGAAAGAAAGGAAGGACTTTTAAGAAGACAATTCTATGGTGTAAATTCCATTGCCAGAATTCATAACTAATAAACATTGTATTAACAGCTGAACTGGAAATAAAGACAGCTGGCGTGGCATATGCTTGCTCTGCAGCCAGTACATAGGTTTGACAGTGCTACTCTGTCATCTTAGCCTGGCCTCCTTTGTCCCATTCATTGCATTTCTAGGTGTCGTGCTGAGCATGAATGATCGCAGCAGCCCTAAATGTGACTGCAACAGTGCTCAGTATTCAAGGAACAGCATTTTCAACAGGCAGCCCGTATTAACATAATCTCCAGCAGCAATTTTATGTGGGAATTAGATACCAGTATGTTTTGTTTTGCTTTTAAAAAGAGCTTCTAGGCATAGTTTTGTAAGGCCAGCCTCCAATTAGCACTTGTCTGCTGCAGCTTATCTGGCTGGAAGCTTTTTTCCTCTGTGACAGGAGTAACGGAGGCAGTGGGGGACCTGGCCCACGGGGGATGAAGATGCTCACGCGGAAGAGGCCTGGCAGGGAGAAGGAGAGCTGCGTGGAGACTGCTGCCGGGAGAGATGCTTTCCGCCCGGCAGGCACAGCCACTTCTTCCCTTCGTATTCCTTCCACCGGGGATACCGGAGAGCCAAACGCCGGCATGCCCGCCCGAGGGGTTAAAGCGAGACCTGCCCGGCACCGCCTCGGCTCGCTGGATGGACCGACGGCGGCCGGAGGGGAGGCAGAAGCAGGCGGTGTGAGCCTCGCCCTTGCAGCCGGCTCCGGCTGCCCCGCCCGCCGGGGTCGGCGGCCTCGCTCCCGCGGACGGGAACGGGGACGGGGACGGGCACGGCTGGCCGCGGGCCCGCCCGCCGCCGCCGCCCGGCCCCTCCGCCCGCCGGGGCGGTGGTAGGCTCCCGCCGTGCCTCCCGGCGCATAAAGGGAGGCGGCGGGGGCCAGCCGGGGGCAGCCGCTGGCGGCGATGGAGCAGCCGGCGATGATGGAGCAGCTGGTGCAGACGGAGACGTGGAAGGCGCAGACCCTGGAGGAGCTAGTCCGCATCCTCCATCGGATATTCGCCGAGGACAAAGTCAGCGTGGAGGAAGTGCAGGCGCTGATGGAATCGTACGAGAGCAACCCCGAGGAGTGGCTGCGGTACGCCAAATTCGACCAGTACAGGTACGGCCCATCCCCACGCACACGCCCCGGGGTAAGGGAGCCCCCGGCGCCGCGCCCCGCACCGTGCGAGCGGGGCAGAGCCGCAGGCGGGGAGCGGGGACCGCCGGGACGCGGGGCCGACGCCCCCCGCTCCCGCCCGCCGAACGCGGCCGGCAGCCCCTTCGGCAGCGCGGCGATGGGGGGGCGAAGGGCCGCGGGGGCTGCGCGGCGTGGTGGGCGGGGGGAGCGAACCGCTCCAAAGTGGGTGCTTGGTGTCTGCAGAGGTGCCGCTGCGCGTGTTCCCGGCCGTACCGGTGGTCGGGAGCCGCCTGTCCCCCACGCTCCAGTCCCTTCCTCCTCCGGGGTAGTGCAGGTCGAGGTTTTTCACTGCTTGCCAGGAGGAGAGAAAATATCTGTTTAGGTTTTGAGTCGCTCCTACTTCGCTGGCAACTACTTTTTTTCCTGCCGTTGGTGGCTTCCCTGTCTTAAGTTTCAATATAAATACATTTTATTTGAGCACTTCTTCAAAAAAAAAAAACCAAAAAACAAAAAACCGAAAACCACCCAAAACAAACTCAAACCTCAAAACTTTTCCTTTTAACCTTTCTATCATGAAAGTATCACGCTAGCTTGACTTTTTTTAACTTCCTTTCACCTCGTGTGGACCATCCACCATTCAGGACAAATGACAAAATTTGTAACAGAACAAAGGAAACTAAGAACCGAAGCCTGCTAACATTCTAAGTATGCGTAGCAGCCTTTTTTTTTTCTTTTTCTTTGGCCAGCCAGACCTGCTGTACAGAAATAACAGCACTTGAAAAGTTCAGTTGGATGCCAGCATTGATTGCTTATGTTCTGATATCACAGGAAAAATATGTCTACCTAATATATGCACAAATTGTGGATGCTGTGAGAGGCAGCATAGAGATATCCATGATATGCTTTGAAAGTAGTTTGTTATGAGCATCCTATCCTGATTAAAATAGAGTGGTCTTAGGGGGAAACTAATTAAAAAACATTCATTTGACACCAGTGCACTTTCTTTGAGCCCCTGCTTGTGTCTTTTAGGTGAGAGTGAAGTGTCCTGTCATCGGCATAAATATTTGCTTTACTCGGCAAAGTGCAAATAGTCATGACTAAAGCTAAAATCAAACCAAAAGGTCCTACTGGGTTACTTGCACTGTGACAGCTAGAAGAACCAGTCTCAGATCACAAGAGCCCCACTAGCAAAAGTAACGCATATAGCAAAATCCGAGTCTCTTCTCTAGTGAACTTTTCAATAGGACAAGATGAGCAGCAGCTCAGGGCAGGCTTGCAGGAGAGTACAAAGAAATAACCATAAGATGTTTTCATTAAAGATGTTTTCAAGCCCTGAGAGCAAATCACAGTCTAGAACACACGTATTGATAAAAAGGCTTTAGGAGAAAACTTATTCTCTGCCACCTGTAAGTTAGCACGTGAAAAATACTTTTAAGAATCTTGCTCTGATATACTTTGTTCAGAAGTAGATGTTGGCAGAAATTACCCCACAGATATTTTATCCACGCATAAATGCTATAGTACAAGATGCAGAACTTTCAGAAAGAGAGTAGGGAAACAGTGTACAGGAAGCTTACTGCTTGTTTCTTTGGTTATCTGGCGTTGTACGAATGAGTGCTGCGTAACATTCCTGGAAGTGTTCAAGGCCAGGTTGGACAGGGTTTTGAGCAACCTGATCCAGTGGAAGGTGTCGCTGCCGATGGCAGGGAGGTTGGAACTGGATGATCTTTAAGGTCCCTTCCAACTCAAACTATGCTATGATTCTATGAAAGCCAAGAATATCTGAAAAGGAGCTGCAGAAGAACGTAACCGTGTATTATTCTTGTTTCATTGCAGTCCTCTGTTTCTAATTATAAGCCAGCTGCTGAAATGACTTCATTCAAGAACTATTTTGATTTGATCCTATCTACTACATTAGTTTTAGGCTCAGAGTTCCCAAACTCCAATAATCTATGTAATTCAAAAGCAATATGATTACAAAATATTAAATATGTCCATTTTTTCTTCCAAGAAAATAACTCTTACCAAAAAAAAAGCTTAAAAATACAATTTCATTTTTTCCCAGGTAAGACTTGGTTTTCAAGAAAAAGAAGAAAAATGATTTTTATATGTCATAACTTTCCTTCATAAACATGTTGCTATAATTTTGTCTTTTATAAGCACATCAGTACAGTAAAAAGCAAATGTTTTGTATTTCAGGTATACGAGAAATCTTGTGGACAATGGAAATGGAAAATTCAACTTGATGATCTTGTGCTGGGGTGAAGGGCATGGCAGGTTTGTATCCAAAGGCTATGGTTCTAGCAAAGAGATAAAGCCACTGTATCTTTCACTGTCATATGAAAAGACACAAATAATCAGCCCTATGTGAACTATCAGAAAGCGTCCAGAAACTAAGCAATGCAGAGCTCCTATTGGTATAGCAGTCCTGAATATTTGCTATATCTCTTGCAAGTTTGTATCTCATGGACCTTTTTAGAGTGCTTTTCTAAAAATGCTCTGGTTTTCTGCCAAATCTAAGCTGCTCTTCTGCCAGGGGAAGTTTTTAGTCCCAGAGATACAGAGGGTCCTGTGGCAGGGTCTGTTGAACACACCCTGTTCAACCTGTCCCATGCAACAGACCCATACAACACTCGGTTGCAGAAGCAGGACTTGATGCACTTCAAATAGTCTTTGTTCTCTTATGGTGTTTAAATCCCACCTCTGTGAGAAGAAAAGTAGGTTTGGGTTAGGACTGTGGGCTATGAGGAGGGAGCCCCTTTCCAGGAGTGCTTGCCTTTAGGTTCACACATCCCATCTCTTCCCTCGAGACAGACCATGCTGCTGATACAGCCTCCAGAGTTATGTACACAGACTGTACACTGAGTTGTATGGTCCTACAAACATGAGGTCGGGATCTGTCCCTTCAAGGGTCTTTCTCAAAATGTTGGCTAAAACAAAACACGGGTTAACAAAACTTGCAAGTTTTGACTGATCATTCTTGCATATAAATAGAAAACCTAAGGAGATGTCAGAGCTGTTTTTTTGTTTGTTTTAGTTGAGCATGCAATTGAATATTTACAGTATTCTCTAGGGGATGCCATGACGTTATACTCAGAGGGATATAGGAACCAAGCCCACTACCTCTGCTCTTTCCACAGCATTCTGACAAAGCCTGTAATTTATGTCAAACTGTGTTTGAGTTGGATGAGTGTTTGCTAGAGCTAGACTGAGACCACAAGTTGTTTTTGCTTCCTACATGATCAGGATCAGATTGTTCTTATGGCTTGTGGAAGGAGCGTGACAACGTGGCGTTAGTGAACAGTTCTGTGCCTGAAGCAAGCTCTGCTCTCTTGGCATCTCGCTTATTAAGAAACCCTGACATTTGTTTACTGAAAACAGTAATGTACAAGTACCAAGTTTTTGACTGGAACTCATTAGCACTGTACTTCTGGGAGAGTTAAATTCGCTCCTCTCTCTCCCCCACCGATGAGTGGAGAATTCTCCTTTTGTCTTAATCCCATTGACTTCTGTAACAGTTAGTCCTCTATTTAAAAAAAATAAAACCAAAACTAAACATGTTTAGTCCATATGTCTCCAAATGTAACAATTAAAACATACTTTGGAGCAAGGAGACACATCTAGCAAGGAGACAAATCATAGTAGATCCTGCTGCTTTGTTCACGTTTTGCCAAAACAGTGAAAATAACAGGTTACTGTAGCTGGTTGTAATTAGTACTATCAGAGTGAGAGGTACAGCATTTTTTCTCCAACAAATGCCTGTGCACCACAGCAGTAAAGAGACCATAGAAATTATGTAGAAGCAGCTCTTTTCTTCCATGTTTTGGGAGCGAGCATGGTAGATCTGCAAATATCAGGTATACTTGTGAGTTTATACCAGCCTCTGCCTGGGGTCACTGTGGAAAGCACTGTTTTGTTTCTTGGCCCAGAAGAATTTGTGTTCTGAAGAATTTTTCTGCCCTCCTCCAGACTTCCTTTGTACTTCTCTGTGTCAAAGTCATAGGTTGATCAATATCTGATTCTTTTTCAAGTCCTGCTGTATGTGAGCTTTTCCTAATACGTTTCTAAAGTAACAGTTTTAAGTAGGCATACTTTAGCCCTGTGAATCTCTTCTTTTTCCAAAGTTTTTTGTGCAATGACATTTCATTCTAGGGCTATGTTCAGATACAATATGTTATGCCATCTGTCCTATTTGCTGTACTGAAATTAAATATGTATATCACACTGAGTTTGGTTATTCTTTTTCCATATATAGCAGCATCCATGATCACACTGACTCACACTGCTTTATGAAGATCCTCCAGGGAAATCTAAAGGAGACTCTGTTTGAATGGCCTGAGAAAAAAGGGAATGGTGAAATGTCTAAGAAATCAGAACGAGTTTTGAGGGAAAATCAATGTGCCTACATTAATGGTGAGCTATCAAGCTTGTTTTGATAAGTAACCATCCATGAGTATTATTCCTAACAGAAGAGTTCATCTGCTCTCTAGTCTACTGTTTTTAACAGTATAATACTAATGGTTTTATGCACAGTTTAAGAATGTAGCTCTCTAGATTCTGCACAAACCTGTATTTAGATTCAGTAAAGCAAACAACAAAAATGTCCTTTTAACTCACTCTTAAGACATTGCAGCAGTTGCTTGATACTTAAATATGCCAGGCATCTCCTCTAGACCAAGCAGCCTTCAGTGCTGTGTCCCTAATGACTATGTGAAATTGCTTATAAATGTAGACCTTAGATAGTATTTTGTGAGAAATAAGGGAACCAAAATTTAGATAGCTTAACCACCTTCACTTTTTCTCAAAGAAATCAAACTTTTAGTCAGTCATGGAAATCCTACGTCAAAATATAAAAGCTGTCTATGGAATAAATTGACCAGCCAGGAGCAGAGACCCTGATCCTCAGTGCTACTTCTTGTACAAATAGTGCTGAAGTGCAGTGTCAGCAGAATTGAAGTCCTGAGTCTACCCAATCTACAAAAAAAAGTTGCCCCACTGCACAGATGCTGAGACATGACTAAATCTCTACCAGTAAGGCTCACTAGGTACCTATATCCATGCCATTACACATATCTGTAGCTCTCACCATCTTGTCCTATGCTGCAGTCCATCCTGGAGTGGCCAGCTGGGTCTAACATATTCTGAAGCTGTGAAAGACATTGCACATCACACTGGACAGCAATGAGTTCATGAGAACAAAGCAAAGCATCAAATAAGGGGGCTGTCTGCCTTTTACATGATGAGTTAAAAACTGGAGCACACACCTTGTGGGCTGAGGTTGAACTCCTCAGTTAGCGGGAACCTCATGTTGGGTTATGGACTAAGCCAGGGAGAGGGCATTGAGGAAGACAGTCTAGTTCTCTGCAGCCCTCTGTTGAAGGTATGCCACATTAAGTGAAAACACATAATCCATAGGAGAGGAAATGCAAGAAGGAGCTTGACATGTCTGTGATGCTCCCATGCCAGGGATGTCAGTTCTTGGACTCAGCTAGGTTTTCCTACGCATGTAGTTCTTTCTGACACAAGCAATTGCACCCTGTGTGCATCTGATCCAAGGCCTCCTTGGTTGTTTTAAACAAATTTGATGTCCAGTTCTCTGAGGCAGTTTGTATCTCTGCCATGCTTCACAGCAGAAGTTTTGGTTTAAAAGAAACAGATAAGTAGAAAGAAAACACTGACAGTGTGTTGATTGCCCTAACTACTTCAATAGTGAGTGAGCTTCGTGTTTCTATTGTGTTCTTCTTGGTTGCTCTTGTACATTATTTTTAAGGTTAGAACCACTAAACAGAGTTTGCTCAAGTTTCCCATGAGATGAGCTTAGATTTAGGACTTTTTTTGCCCCTATGTTCTCTATTTAGATAAAATATGTCAACAACATTTAGTGCTTACGCTTCAAATATATCAGAGTTAAGAGTGTACTCATTCTCAGTGTATCATGCCTATGTTGCACAATATAGGTCTAGGTATTATAGAACACATTAATTTGAGTACGAAGGCCTGAGATGTTTTTAGAGCAGGGTCATAAATTTAAATTCAAGGTCTCTCTTAAGTAACTCAAAAACTCCACTTTAGTGTAGAATGGAAATAGTTTATTTCATGGATGTGATTCTTCACACCTTAAATTTTTATGTAACAGCTTGATTTCTACTCCATCATCGCAGGAAGTGCCTTCACTTCATTAGTAACCACACAGTAGACAGTGCCTCCTTTTATTACATGTTCAATTATGCTTACTGTTCAGTCAAGCCTGGAGGTATGCCAGTCACTACCAATTTGTCACTTCAGTCAAAAGAGCAGATAAATGAAAAGCCTGTTTTCCAAACTAATAAATCGGAAGGATTAATGAGGAAACAGGTGCCTGCAGTAGAAGACAAATATATCTCTGACTGTAAGTCCATGCCCCAGATACACGTAGCTGACCTTTAATGTGACTGGTATCCTTGTTACCGGACTGAGAATTACCAATACAAAAACTTTTTCCCTATAAAACAAATTTCTAGAAACACAAACCTTCTTCTTTCTGGAGCATCTATGACAACAGGATCTCCTAGGAAAGTAAATAACCTTTAAGTTCTTTGGGAATGATAGCTAGAAAATTACTGACAGCATGGCCTTCCTTAAGTTTCTCTGGATTTCTGTTGGCCTTTATCCTGTAGCAAATCATCTAGAAGTTACAACAATAGTGGAAGGCAATAGGGTATTTTGAATTACCAGCATGTTTAAGAATCTGTGCTAGAGAACAGCAGTCAGGTTCTCTGTACTGAGTTACCTGTTGCCCATAAAAGCCGGGGCATGCCTAACTAGCTTGCTCGTGAGTTTCAGTTTAGAAAGCATTTTTTCCAAGTTTCTGAGATCTCGTTAAATCTTTCCGCTAACACAACCTCTCGTTTCATGCCCTTGCTGTCGTAGACTCCATTGGCCTTCACCGCGTGGAGAACATAAGCCACACAGAGTCTGCCGTTAGCCTGCACTTGTACAGCCCGCCCTTCGACAGCTGCAACACCTTTGATCAGAGGACTGGACACAAGCACAAAGTCAAGATGACCTTCTACAGCCAGTTTGGAGAAAGGACTCTCTGCGTAAGTAGGAGATGACGCGCTCCCCGCCTGGCCCGGGGCTCTGAGCCTTCCCTCGGCCCCTGCGAGGACAGGTGCAAGGGGCTGCCCTCATGCCTGTGCAGGTGGAGTGCCGGTGCCCCAGGGCAGGCAGGAGGTCCAGCAGCCCTGCCTTTGCTGGCACATCTCTGTCTAGGACCAGTGTAAAACCTGTTTCTAAAAACTCCGCTCTTTGTCAATTTGCACTTCCTTCATGCGGAGTTCCCTGCTTTGTAGCTTGCCTCCCCTTCATCAGCAGGAGGTCAGTTCCGAGCAGATAGGAGGATTACTGAGAATTTTGTGACTAGCTAAGCGTCGTCAGGCAGCAAACGATTGTAAATGCAACCTAGTCAATGGAAAACTGTGAAGCAGCTACGTTGTTTTGGCCAACTTAAGGCATGTGTAACGTTTCCTGCCTAAACTGTTCTGCCAAAAAGCATCATGTTTCAAGTCAGTTGTTTTAAATCTTGTAGCTTACTGGAAAGTAAAGAATTCTTTAATAAAGTTAATTTAATTCTTTAAGATCAAAACCTTGACACAGAAACACTTGCTCTGAGAGTGGGCTGATAGGCTGTTGTCTGCGTTCTTGAGCAATGGCATGAGATTTTACTTGGATAGAAAAGAAATCTCAAGATCAGCTTTGGGGGACCAGGCTAGGACATCTGGGAGAGTTTAATAGGGTTCCTTTTAGTGCTTTTCCATGCATTGGGACACATAACTACTCATATAGGGAGAAAAGACAGATTCTTGATGTCCAGCCACAGAGGTTCAAAGACTGTTTGGTTTTGTTAGATACAGAACACTTTCACCTTTCACTGAAGCCAGAAATTCAGTGCTCAGGAGTTTCCTGGAGTGAGCCCTTAGTATGACCCAGTTAAAGTTTTATATAATCAACAAGTACCATGTAAATTATTTCTTTGAAGCTTGTCACATTATGTGATTACAACTTTACCAAACTGCTGAAACACAAACTTTGACCTTCCTGAGTTTGAAAGGTCCTTGAGAAAGTAAACTCAAATTTATAATTCAGATTTTAAAGGGAAATAAACTTGGGAAAATGTTGAACAAAATTCATGCAAGAATTCAGCATTTGCTTGCTTTCTTTTTGTTTTGTTTATTGAACATAAAGTATGTAAGATAGTGAGCGAGACTAGATGTTTTGACGTGGACTGTTTTCCTGCCCTTGATTTGTAACCATCTGGTAGAGTTTGTACCTTTTGTAGGAAACTGGATCTGGCTTACAGGAGAGAGGTAAATCTTAATCATTTGGTCTCTTTCATGAATTCCTGTAAATGGAATTCCACTAAGGGGGATAGTGGCAGCGAGTCTGGGCCATTCCAGCTGCCTGAAATGACTTCACGCTACAAAAACCTTCTGGTCTCAGTGAGGGTTTCTGGAAAGCTGACTGGAAAATCAAACTTTCTTCGGCTTACCAGATCTCAAAAGGATGTAGGAAGACAGAGAGAGATAAGTCAAAAACACCGAGAGAGCAATGTAAAGTATACTTGTGCCTCTTTTAGGAGTGAGAAAATCTGCCTAGCTAAAGCACATTCAGTGCTTCCTCTTTCTCTTAAATTTTTCTGCAGATAAAACACATAGGCTTCTGGCCATAATGAAGTCTTAATTAACTAAATCTCCATATAAGTAATTACACAGTAAATTTATTATATAAGCCTAATAATTAAAATAGTATGTAGTATGTCCAAAGACTTGCCCATGGAAGTAACTGTCTGCATAGTTCAGGTACAAACCATGAGAATACCAATGCGAAAGTTCATCAAGGGAAAACTGATTTTGACTTGGGTGTCACAGCACATCAGTTCCTCCTGACAGGAATTTTGCTGGGGGAGGTGGTTTCTCTTTGCAGCCTGTCTTCCAAGCTGGACTTTCAAGAACTTTCTGTCAAAAGAAAGCAGAGTGGAGATAAAAGATAGCCTGAAGGAGGAAGGACTCCCCTGCTGTCCCTTGTACTGTGGGCTTGCTTGTAGTCACACAGAGCCCATGGATAGGGTGATTTTGTCAGGTGCACACTGCTCTCTATAAAACTCTGGCAAGGAGTACTGAAAATAAATACGTTAAGTGTTTTAAGGTGCTGAGCTACTCCAGCAACAAAGTGCCATGCTGAGAACATGAAGTAGGTGGTGACCGCCTCTTTCCTTAAAAGAGCAACCTCTCCTCTTTCCTTTCAGGCAACAGCAGTGCCGCAGGAGAACAACTGAGAAGCACCATCACGTGTTTGCATAAGACCTGCTGAATGTTCAACCAGGGACAGAAGACTTGCATGGCTAAGTTAGCCATGCTGGCACAGCCAGCTGTATTTCTATACCTTGTACACATAAGTACACTAGGGCAGCTTCCAGGCCACCCGCAGTTCCCCCGAGCGAATGACGATTATGGGACACTGAGCTAACTAGTGCCATAAACTACTTCAGAGGTTAGATGCCTTTTCTTAGGCTCCTGTCAGAATTAAGTTTTTCTGACTCTAGCCTCCTTTTAATTCCACTTCTGATACCACACTGAGAATATCACAAATAGGGTTTTTACACATCATCTGACACTACTTAATAGGCCTACATGTATGTGTGCTCTCAATGTAATTAGTAACTATGTAAACTTCTAAGCTTCCAGTCACTTGTACCTATGGGTAGTACACTAGATACAACCAACAGCAGCTTTTTTTTTTTTTAAATTAGATCTTTTAGGTTTTAATGCTCTAGACCATTTTGATAGTTTTGTGCATTTTTTATTTTTTATTTTTTACGATTTCATTTGTCAGATCTTGTTTTAAATAGGAGCAGCAAAGTGCTTCATGCACAATGATTTTAAAAACTGATTGGGCAGAGATTTGGGTTTTTAGTAAGACTAATCATACTTAATTCAGCTAATGTCCAGTTTCCAGAGTATTCTGTATAGCTACTGAAGAAGGTAACTGAAATAAAACTGGATTTGTGTGCAGATTTAAAAGTTTTCCGCCTTTTTCTCCTTGTTACTAAAATATTCATCACACTTTATGAAAATCCACATTCCTCATGAACATCTAAGTCTTTTCCAAGTAATACACTATTAGTAAAGGCTTTAAAAAGCTGAAAGCATTTCAAACACGCGAAGAATCCTGATCCCAATTAAGTCGGTGGGAGTTCTGCCATCGAGTTCACTGATGCTTAGTTTTATTCTCCAGATTTAGTTACAAGGAAAGAACCATCTTGAAAAAAGTTAACTATTTAAACATATCAAAATCAGCAAAGCTGCCTGCACTGGGGCTATCCCGTTCGTTTAATGCAGCTAGTACATAATACAAGTAGAGAACGTGTAGCAAGTCTCTGAGTCTTGTAGGTGACTGCTGTTTACTCAGGCAGAAGTTTTACAGTGTCCTTTTTAGATGAGTCACATATTTCCCTCCACATTGACAAGCTCAGAAAATATTTACTTTCTAAGAGCCTGTTTCCAGAGAGGCTGTGTCAAATTATCAAAAAATGTTTCAGTCGTGTAAAGTTTTTAAATAAACCCATGCCTGCAGGCTGGAATTACTCCTTGATAGCCAGTGGGAAAGCAGTAGGTGCTTTGCAATATTTTTTTTTTTTTTTTTTTGGAGGGAGGAGTGAAGAGGAGGAAGAAAGGCGGCATGGAGGGAGAATTAAAAAAAACAAAAGAAAAAGAAAAGATAAATCAGGCCTAAAAGCAAAAGAACAGGCATAAACATCAGCAGTAAGTTGGGACTGTCTGCTTGAGCTAGACCTGGAGGCTATGCCAAAGAGAGGTCAAGGAAATGTGCAGCCCAAAACTAGAATCGTAGAATCATAGAATGGTTTGGGTTGGAAGGGACCTTAAAGATCATCTAGTTCCAACCCCTCTGCCGTGGGCAGGGACACCTTCCACTAGCTTAGGGTGCTCAAAGCCTCATATAACCTGGCCTGGTACACTTCCAGGGATGGGGCAGCCACAACTTCTCTGGGTGACCTGTTCCAGTTTTTCACCACCCTCAGAGGGAAGAATTGCTCCCTTAGATCTAACCGAAATCTCTCCTCTTTCAGTTTAAAGCCATTACCCCTTGTCCTATCACCACATGCCCTAGTAAAAAGTCCCTCTCCACCTTTCTTGTAGGCCCGCTGTAGGCTACTAGAAGGTGTCCCCATAGCCTTCTCTTCTCCAGGCTGAACAATCCCAGCTCTCTTAGCCTCTCTTCATAGGAGAGGCACTCCAGCCTTTGGTTCACCTTCATGGCCCTCCTCTCAACCTGCTCCAACAGGTCCATGTCCTTCTTATGGTGGGGCCCCAGAGCTGAATGCAGAACTCCAGGTGAAGTATCACAAGAGCAGAGTTGAGGGGGAGAATCACATCCCTCAACCTGCTGGCCACACTTCTTTCTTTAAAGAAGCGTGAGGAGCAATGACACCACAGGCATAAAGAATGCCCTGTGCTTTTCTTGGGCTCCAGCATGCCCAAGTGTTTTGCATGCTTCTTTCTCATGCACAATGAAACAGTTAATGAAAAATTGTGTCAAGCCAGATAGTGGGCTCGAGCATCTTAATTTAGCATGGCTCAAGTTGTTGTGAGAGTATCACAGCACCAGAGATGAGCTGAGGCTGGCAGTCCAGCTACCCTGCTCGTGCAGGGTTACCTAGAGCGGGTAGCTCAGGACTACGTCCAGTTAGGTTTTGAGTATCTGCAAGAATGGAGCCTCTCTGAGAAAACTCTTCCAGCACTTGACCACCCACGTAGTAAAAAAGCCTTATGTTTAGACAAGATGTCTTGTCTTCCAGTTTGCACCCACTGCCTCCTGTCCGCCTCCCATTTCTCACAGGACGTTAGCGGGTTCACTTAACTAACTTCAAATATAGCGTATTCATCATGATTTCACTTACCAGGTCAAATTAAAGGACAAACCCAACAGCTTGTAGATCATGGATTCAGTGAGGCCAGGGGAACTGGAAAGATCGGAGGGACAGCCAAGCACAGCAGTGATGACAGCAGATAGCTGTACCAAGATCCATTGATACAGAAACTTAGGCAGTACTCTAGCTAGCCACACGTGTGCCTACCAAGTGAGGCAGAGGAAATATAAGCAGAAACAGTAAAAACTCTGTACCCAAGTCTTCCCAAACTCTGTTTAGCCACAGTAAACATGATAACATACATTGCATAGAAAAACACAGGAATTTCAGTGTTTCTGAACAAGGTACTTACCAGGTGCTTATGTCTGCCATACCAGAAGCACAAGGGGGTAGCCTATCCAAAATAAGGGGCGCGAATACAGGAAACCTCAAGAGAAACTATTAATTGGGTCCAGAGTCCTTAGAACACGTACCACAGCTGCCGCCTTTGCTACTTCCTAAGCACTAGGTATGGTATGCATCTTGTGCTCTGTGTCGCACAAGCATAAAACTAATACCTATGAAAAGCAATGTTTAGTCAATAACTATCAAGCTATACAGTGAGAAATAGAGTCACCTTTCACTTACACAAATATATTCACATAATCTGTGCTGGCTTAAAACATAGAAACGAGTAAAAACAAAATAGAATTTGCATGTCATTATGACTGAACAGCCTAGATATTAAACCTTCTGGCGTATGAAAGTACTTGAGCTTTGGAGTAGTGCTATCTGGCCCATTGATGAGGTAGTTGTAGGCTGACAATGAGCTTTCACTGGGCAATGAACTGACATTTAGCATTTTGAGGGAAAATAATGGAAGATTGGCAAGGAGGATTGAAAACATGCTCAAGTGACTTGCAGCTGGGACGCAGAAAAACACATATGCTATAGAAATTGTTGCTTAGCTTTGTGTGTTGGACAAGTAGAACATTTGTGTTTAGATAACATAGGCCTGTGATAGGCTTAGAGGCACTCTATCGGACATACTTGAGATTCCTGCCCTGCTGTAGGAAAGATCAAAGCACAGTGGTAAACTATCTCTGTGTGAATCCTTTAAATACAAGTCAAAACAGCAGGTTCAGTGATCCTCTAGCATGGACCAAGCTCCACGGTGCCTGCGTCCCCACTGGTGTGCCTCTGCCAAGGTGCTGCTTCAGGGATCCCCTGGTTGGAGAGGTAATGAAAATAAATTTACCCTTTTTGTTTCATTTGTGGTTTTGTGGTTGTTCCTGCTTCCTGCCTGTGCCAGCTCACATGCATTTCATATGCTTTCATCCAGAAAGGTGTTATTGAGCAGCACCACTGTAAATTGAAGAGAGTTTAACATTTACTTGGGTCACAGCTAAGATCTTTAAGTGGTAAGAGATACTGCCCTAAAACATTGATATTGCTAAATCATTCAGGCCAGCAACAACAGGAGAAACTCAGTCTAACTGTGGTTTGGTACATTGCCTAAGATTTCAGTGAGGGAGCCTCAAGAGAAAGGCGTAAGGATGCAAAGTAATACCAGGGGTGGAGTCAAGTGCAAGATTGACACAAATTCAGCAAATTACAAGGGTTTGGTAGTTTTGTTGTTGTTTTGGAGAGCCGTTATTAGAAATTTTGCAAGAAGAGAAGTTGTCAAGTACCTGTTTTGCATAGGAAGGCTCTGTAGCAAAGAGTGCCTGGAAGACACATGCCATATGCAAGGCAAAAGCTGACAACAATGACTCTTCCAGGAATGCAAGCGCTATCCCTGTCCCTGCGGCTGTGGCTGATGAGGACTAGATTCACAGAAGCTCAGGACATGTTCTGGGCAGGGTCCTACTTTTGTATAACCAGGAGATGGGAAGTTCTTTTTCTTCCCGTGCTGAGATGTGGAAGCTCTGAAGCCTCTAAGAGGAATTGTTGCTGGGAAAGGGTCCTTTGCTGCGTAAACACCGTTTCTTAATGTTCTTGTGGATAACTGATCCTAGAATTACTTTCTATCTAACTCACTACAAAAATCTTAACACATATGAATTAGTTCAATTTGTTATTTAAGCCTGGTAACACTTAGTTAAGTCTCTTCATGTTTGAGCATTATTCATCTCTTCCATTGTTGATGTATAGAGAAACATAGCAGAATCAAAATCTACCTTATATGTAACCCCGCCTTCATCACAAAGATTTTCCTCAAACCACAAACATACAAGGTGTGCTATTCACTAGCTAATCCTTATAGCTATTTTTTCACACTCCTCTCACGGCCGAGAGAAAGCTGTGTTGCAAGAATACAGCCTTTCCAAGGTTACAAGAGGTGACCTGCCTGCAGTGACTCTGTTTGCAGAGACAAGCAGAATGACGTGGAGCTCAGTGCTTTTCAATCATATCATATATTCTGCTCCTGCCAGTTTAGCTCATGAAAGTCCTTAAATGTCAGAGTCTTATGTTCTAGGCATGTAGGCATGGACAGTAGCTCCAGCCTCTCTGTCTAGTAAAAGAAGTAAAATCACCATGGACTAATTGTGTGGGCTTGCAAGGCTAGTTCTGATGCTTGTAGCTCATATAAAGCTTTATTCAATAATTAGATCTCAAATCTTTGAATCCTATGTGTGATTTATGCTACATTGTATTCTTGAAGGATGAATGACCCTCAAAATAGGGATAGACAAACTCTTCTAATTGATCATTTCTGCATGCTACACAAGAAATGTATGAGTTTTTTTCAACGAATCATGAAACATTTTATGTCTTTTCCAGACCTGTTTCCTCTTTGCTTTTACTCTCCAATTCACTAAAAACCTTTGGCACAGACAGGTGAGTACATTATTTTCTCTTAAAGCCTAACTTCTTGGCATCTGAGATGTGCCTCCTTCCTGTCTCATTGTAGGTTCGGAGGAACACAATATACAAAGGAACTCTATTTGCACATCATTTCTCCGTAGGAAAAAAAATTATTTTCTGAACTACAAAGATAAAGTGTATGTGCTGTTCACCAGCTCATGCTTTGGTTTATTTTTCATGCTCATCCTGCTCTTGGTTTTAGATTTATATTCATTCAGAGCCCTATGCTCTCCCAGGTTTAGTTTAGCTAGCTGGCTGACCTATGGCCAATGGTAGTGAAGAACATTTTAAAATACGATGATTAAATGTGAATTAATGTATTTCTCAGGGGGTGAAACTTCATTAGCCTGCTTCCTTAATTCGTAATAATTAGAGAAATGACATAAGAGGATTGTGTGGCACATGCTACTCTGATCTGGCCAGCGTCCCTGAGATCCACACGAATCACAAAGCTACCACGAGCAAAATGTGTTCCCTGACCAGAAAGCAAAAATTCTGCTCCAAAGTACAGCTACATCTTGTTCTCTGCTGCCACTCAGTATTCATATTCAGACTCTTAGTATCTCTGGTTTTTAATTTTCGTTTGTTTTTTAAATCACGTTGTGAATGCAAAGTGTTTGATTTTCTTTGTACATCACTGTCTCAGGAAGCTCTGAGAGCAGCAGACAGAAAAACAAACCTCATCGTCTCTCCCTAGCTGAAAGAAATGTCCCTGCAACACATCACCTATTTGCAATCAGCACTCTGATCAAATAAGCATGCTGAAAAAGGTTTCTTCCTTGTTTGTCTCTGCAGGCAGGCACAAAGCTTTGCCCTTAAGACAATTGTGAAACAGCTGCGTGAGTGCTTGGCGTTAGGTGCAGAGACCTCCTGTCCGTCACTCACTTAGAGGATGGCCCTGAAAATGCGTGTCCTAAGCATAAGAACAGGCAATCCTGAGGAGCAGGAACAGCCCTGGAGATTAGAGAACTACTCTGTAAATGCTGAGGGTCTGTTGCTACTGCAAAGACTAAGTTCATTTGAGGTCTGGTGTACATACGGTTATAGAAACTCTGGTTTGAACCTTACACTGAAATACTGAAAAACCTGCTGGGAGGCTCTCGGGCCTGTGGCATGTATAGCTATTCCTTTGTTGTAACTAGGGCTCTGAATGGGCCTGGGATTGCTGGTATGAGAATATTTACTGAGCATATTCATAGGGAAGAAAACAGCATTTGTAAAAGCTTGCTTCAAAGGAGATGTGCGAAATAGCCCTGTTTAAACTCAGAGGCTGGAGGAAGCCTTGTCACCATTTTGCACTAGGTATTTATCCAACATAGGTTGGAATAGCAATGGCTATGGTACCAACTGACTTACAATGTTTTACACTGGTCGAAACAATGGTTCTTATTTTAAGCCTTTACTGGTCCTGACTGCTTAATTCTGGTTACATTTATTACCTGAGACTTCAAACTGTGACCCTGCCTGAACGTGGTTACTTTTGAGTGAAAAGGTACTTCCTCACTGCTTGAGACAAGCTTTAACATCCAGTGTTTCATGATGGCCAGGAGCATGCAGAACTAGAGTCTCCGGATAAAAGGCAAGCTTGAGAGGAGAAGCCTCTTCCCACATCATTGCATCAGTTAAAACAAATAGCATATCTCTCCACTTTTGCACTTCACTTCATTGATTCATCGCAACATAAACCCAGATTAAGGAGATCCTTTCATTTGTAGTACCTACTTTGGGATTCTGATGTCTTGGAAAAATAAAACCTTTGAGATAAGATTTATGGTCTGAATTCTGGCCCCTGCTTTGTTGACACAAAGCAATTGAAAAAAACAGATTAAGTCATCTGCAGACTTCCCAAACTTAAAATTTTCCTTAACACAGTGGTTAGGGCATTTTACAGAGCAGTGCAACATTCCAATCGCAAACTTTCTTAAACAAGGCAGGAAAAGTACTCAAGGTTCTCAATGAAAATGAAACGCATAAGGTACAAGTCTGTGAATTATTTTTGCTTTCTTACATGCAATGTAATATTATTAGTGCCATTCCTCCATGGATCATGGAAGTATGTTACAGGTATCAAAGAATTAGACTCTGACACACCAAATGAGTTAAATTATGCATGAGTAGCTTGCATAGCCTCAGCTACTGCAGCATCTGAATCCTAAAAATATTTATTCCTACAGTATCAAGTGTGTGGCAGGTGAATAATATTAAGTTCTTTAATAATAAGGGAATTGAGGCACAGTTAAATCAGTGACCTTCTGTCAGACAGGGCAGATAGCTCTACAGTGTTGCAAACCCCATGCTAGTTTCCAATGCATTTAGCTAGTCTGTATTTCCGTTGCTGCCTAAAAAAATATCATCTTCCATGGAGAGCTAAAATGCAAGGAGATTGAATGTTCTTACGGGGCGTCTGTAATTCCGTTACCTTGCACTTCTATTGTAAAACTAAAAGGTTGAACTAAGGCCTAGGAATATCAAATGCTCTTTTACAGGGAAAGCCCACTCCCAAAGGAAATAACACTAGGTATTTTGTAGTAGTCTTTGACTCTGAAGTCACAATCATAACATTCAATAAAAGCATCTTTCGTAATCAAAAAGTTCCAAACACTTCTGCAGGTCTTTTCCACAGATTTGAAAATGATTCAAAGCAAATGGAAAATTATTTCCATAGACTCATACTAAAATAAAGGTGGAGTTTTGGGAACTAGTTAGTTCTAAATGAAACAACATCCAAATATTGACTTCCCTTTGGAATTCTCTTATTTGCAGCTGCAAAGCAGTTCGTAAGAGGATCCTGAGTAAGAAGTGAGTGACAGAGTCACTGCAACACTAAATCCTTACCTTAATTACAAGCTGTTTCTTTGAAACAATTGCTTTGCTCTATTATTTGAATAGCTGTAAGGGATATCTCACTGTCACTTGAGAAAAATGAAGTGATTGCCAATGACTGCTTATTCACAGCACCACTAGCTTGCGCTTGCAACCCCTGTAGAGAGCCAGCTATGCGACATGACAGAGAGATTCCAAAGCCCAGGCTTTGCCAGGGGCTGCAGGCTCCCTGTGTGAAGACATTTGTACGGCTCAGTGAGGAACACTCACGACCAAGACTCATCAGTGATTTACAATGGACAGACCAAGCAGTTGCTACCTCCAGCTGCGTATTTGCCCATCTATTTTGCAAAGGTTGGAGCCTCATAGCAGGCTGAAGCTGTTTGTTAGCCACCACAGCCTGAAACTTTGCATATTAAGACACACCAAAATTTGTGAGAGGTTTGTTACATGCACAGCAGTAAATCAAGAGAGTTCATGAGGAGCTACACATACTTTCAGCTGTCCTTGGTGCAAGGTGGAAATGAAATTGTGGCAGTCAGGTCACATTCAACAAACAATGAAGTAGCAACCACTTCAACTGTCAGCTACCTCCTTCAGATTTAGAATGGGAATAAAGAAAACTTTTTGGTATTGTACCAGGTCTACACACCAACTTGACAACTTGGAACTACTAGCAGTTCCTTTAATCCTCTACACAGATGATCCAACCTTGTTAGAGAGACACAGTGGCCTGAAGCAGCTTCAGCTTCCTCTTTTCTATGTCACTAATGAAAAGCAGCAGCACATTAAATTAGCACACACATACACCTACATACTACCCCACACTCTGGTTTCATTGAAGTAATCCCATGTTCAAATAAGCAGAATTTAAATAGCCATGCATACGGAACCATGCAGCAAAGAAGGTAAGATGATGACCTTCGACCAAGCAGTCCTACTGGCAGTAAGCATGAGGTACTAAGACCAGAGTTCCCTACACAAACCAGATCTCAAATGAATTTTTTAGTAGAAGTGCTCAATCATCTCAAAGTCTTTGCTTCCGAACATCACATAGAAACTCCCCATGTAAGATTCCCTTGAGAACTCTGGGGAAAACGTTCCCTTAGAAAAGATGTGGAATTATTGACTGGTGAAAGGGCAATGATTTAGCAGTTAAAAGCAGTGCTGATTTCTCAATGTTATTGCTACCCATGTTATTGTGATGCAAATAGCTTATCCCAAACTTTAAGAGTGCTGAGAAGAGATTTATTTTTGTTTAGTAAGTAAATGAAGTCCCTATTAGGGGCCAAAGTGCATGGCCTTGTCTACAAGGGTGAGGACATCATAGGAGCCACTATCGCCATCTCATCTGAATGAATCATGGGTATATCTGGTCTTGGGTTTTTTTGCTGATTGATAGAGATCTGCTGCAACACCCTCACTGGACCATTGTTCTGGGATATGAACTGGGCTCTTAGATGCTTTTAGTGTGCTGCAGCTCTGTTGGCATCTAAGCACATGTTCTTTACTAGCTACCTGTGTGTTGACACAGGATCTCACAGGCCAGCTGTCTTCTCAGATTCCTTCTCAGGTTCCTTCTCAGGTTCTTTCTCAGGTTACCACTGGCTCTTCCAGATTTGTCAGTAGTTTCCATGCACTTACTCTTCAGCATCACATTTCTGGATGAGGCATAAGGAAGATAACTGACTTACAGATGATCATGATGGGAGGTCTTTACAATAGGGTGGGCCTCGTACATCATTTTTATAATTAATAAATTAGCAAGAATAGTGCCCCATAGACCTATAGAAAATAAAACACTACTTCTTTCTGCAAGTGTCATTAGATCAGCTAGTACAATTAGGAAAAACGGACAAGTTTCAGGCACATACAACCTTCTCCTGCAAGGAGACAAGCACGTATGATTTCAGCTCAGAAAAAATTTATGTCTGTGATGGCAGTCCCCAGGTATACAGGAAGGTTCCTGATGGAGTTGAGATTCCTCTATAGAAGGGTAATACTAACACTGCCCCCTTCCTCCCCCCCTCTACACCCGCCCTCCCCATCTCCCCCCAAAAAAAGACAATGCAATGTGATTTGCAAAATAAGACAATGACTAAGTTCAGAAAAGCTTTTCAGTCAAGTGCTTTTGTAATAAATCTTGAGTTTTACCATTGATTACCACAGAAGTAGAACTGGATTCAGTGGTGTTCATCTCTATCCTAATGCTGTAACTGTGAGTTTTTGAGGTTGTGGGCCTGAAAAAGGAAACACCAACATACTAATGTTCTTTATATCTGTTAGGTCCCATTCAGCAAAGGCAGCTGTCATTCATAAATTCCTGCGAACTCTCCTAGGTCCAACAGGAGACACACTGTTCTTCCAAGAGGCGCCTAGCACCAAAAGTGTTTAGGATAGCTGTAATCTGAGACTCTGATGGTTTTTGTCATGTTCTGGCACCAAACCCCTATTCTCTTTACTTTCCAATTACTTTTCATTTCAGGGCACAATGTTAGTTCATCTCATTCTTAGGAATTTATTTACAGTTTTCCAATATTTCAAGCCTCTTGCTTAGTTAGTTTTCAACTCGGAAATTACCGTTTTCCACCCAGACACCTTTTTCCCCTACAGTTCTGATTAGATATGTTCTTTTTTCCACTTTTTGCCTTACTCTGGTAAGAAGAGTTATTACTTACTGAAAGAACATTGGTTGGTATGCAGCTGTAGTTTTCAGTATGGATGAAGGCTTTCTCAAGTTAAGAGGGCGTCGTCTTTGCTGGATGCTGACCAGTAATACCTCACTGGAGTAAAAGCAGTGAAAATAAGCCAGGCATTTTAAAGCATAGTCTTGATGTCATTTGTACCTTATTTTTCACTATCTCGGGTCTGTGGCAATGTAGTATTAGCTTGCAATCTTTTTTTATTTCCTCCTTTTTCCTCTTTCCATCTTTTTTTCTCTCCTTTTTCCTCCTGACTTTCTATCCTAGTTTCTCCCCTGCCTCCCATCTTATTTTGTATGCATTGTGGGCTACAGCCAGGATAGGGAATTTGATCATGTGGAGAAGCTCTGACACAGCAGTGGACGGTTTAAACAGCTAGGCAAAGCAACACACTATTGTGGAAGATGTATAGATTTTTCTTCCACTCTTCTACCATATTCTTTTAAAACATCTTCAAACTATGTCTTATTTCAGGGCTTGAACTTGCTAAACAAATGCATCGAGTTGACAGGATTCCCTGTCTTGCCTCTCTCTCTTCTAATCTCTGGTGGTTGTATCAAGGCTAACAGTCCTCTGCACATTAGAGGTGTCTGTTTCCTTGGTGATGTCATATTTGCCAGCATTAAGGCTTCCTGCTGTAAGTCAAATAGATAGGACGCAGCAGTTACAAATGGGGTATTGGAGGAGGAGGACATTGAAATAACGAAGAAATTGTTGTTTAAGAATTAACAGTCACAATAATCTGCAAGACCTTTTCTTGGGAGTCCTTTTAACAATTAAGACCAAAGTCTCAAAGGTTGTATATGGCTAAGGAAAGCAAGAAGAAAGAATTCAAGAGCCAGGCCTGTTGTCTATGCAAACAAAATGCTTAGTACCTTCCAGGGGAGAGCAGGTAGACATCTTCATTGCTGTGCCATGTTGATCATGTATCATCACATTAGTGTGACCATGATGGGAAGTGGAATTGTGCCCCACATTACCACAATGGCTCAAAGTTAAATGTGACCTAAACCTAGCAGCTCTGCTGGTGTGTTGCACAGTAGCAACTGGAAGACAGTTTTATTACTTCTGGCTCTTACTCTAAGCCTAGCTTGTTTAAGATTTGAGTGTTTATCTTTTGGTAGTAAAATATTTTAAATCATAATACGGTTTAAAATAGAACACATATCATGTCCTACCATAATACACAATCTCCACTTTCACTCGGGAAGATGGAAACTGAAAATCTGTTTCATAATATGCGAACACTTCAGATTTATTTAATGTTTTATCCTTTCCTTGGCTGTACTAATTTTTCTACTTTCTAAGCTTGGCTAAACTGAATATTTACTCAAAGGAAATTGGGAGTGTTCTGGAGACCAGTTTTTCCTATTCTAAGAATGTAAATGGAATAGTGTATCCCAAATAGATGAGGAAGATGTTTTGACGAAAGGTTTTTTAATAAAAATATTTACAATGAGATGTGCCAGTTTAGGACAGGTTATTATACACAACCAACTATATCTACGAATATGTAACCAACCAATTCTAAACCACTGTATTTATATCTGTATGTATGGATTGAGTATATTCCTGTTTATAAACAAGGAAACAGGAGTTACTTATTCAAGAACTAAATTTAAATAGCATTTCCTGCCTGACTGCCTTCATAGGATGTACAGAACTGTGATCAGAAATAGAGCAGGTGTCCTGCATGTCTTCTGCTGGAATGGAGTTATAACTGCCCTGTACTCCAGGCCCTGCATTGCTAAAAGCAGACAGCCTGGGGACTTAACTCATGCTGTACGTCAGAGCCTGCGCTTCATATAGTTATCTTCATAAGGGACAGCCAAGATAGAAGGTGAAATGAAAACTGTGGTGTTCTGGAAGAAGATTCATTGAAGTCTGATGTCATGGTGGGCACAGACAAAACAGATGATGCAAAGATAATTCAAGGCAGTAGGAGTCTCAAAAGGGAAAATACCCCTCTATTCAGTGGCAGAAGTACTGAAGAACAGTTTGTGTACTTTCCTCTTGGATCCAACTGGAAGTGTCCAGTTCTCATCAGCACTTAAGGATAAAGATTTCTTGCTATACTTTAAACTTGTGTGCTGTAGTTGAGGTGACATGTTTGACTTAAATTGACCCCAGTTGCTTCTCCTTCTGCAGCTTTAATGTCTGTTTTCTTAGCAAGTCTCTTATTCCTTCAGATGTACTGTCTTGCATTCAGAATGATTAAGCTACACTCTGATGAATGGCTGGGTTTTTTACATTTTGTACAGCAAGGCATTCATTCAGTTCACGTTCAACTTCCATTTCCTTGGATTGCTGTTTATGTAAATAAAGTTCTGTATCTTTACTTAAACATGAAATACATTAATCAGTGATATGATGGCTTAAGTTCCACTTTATTACACTTAGGTGGAGCTGGTGAAATCACGTAGTTAAATTGATCTGAGCTCAAATCACGATTCGGTTCTGACCTTCAATATACTCACATAGTGTTCCTGCTGATTACAATAAAAACCAAGCACATGCAGCCAAGGCTCAGCATTTGGCCTTTGGTCAGGATATGTATTAGTTTTTGGATTTCTCTAGATGTAGAGGATATGTCAAAAACATTGCCCATTTAAACTTGTTTTTCTTCTCTTTCGTTTTGCTTGTCTAAAGTGAGGTGTCTATTCCCGTCATCTGACTGCCAGAAAAAGTCACAAAACTAACTTCTAACTTTGCCAACTGTAGTTCTCCAAACTTGCCAGTACTTTTGCATCAATGATGAGGACAGGTCATACCGCCCTGTTGACACAAAGATATGCCTTTGCAGCACAGCCCAGGGATGACAGAGGTGACCCTGCCTGTCTCTTTCACAAGCAGAAGTATTACGTCAGCTCTTACTGGAACCTCCCCCTAGCCAGGCACCGCATGAAAATGGGTTAGCTGTTCAGATGGTAACTAGTTATATTTATACAGGAACTGTTAAACTAATTTAGCAATAGCGTATTTTAAACTACCATCTTGCACAATGAAAAAAAAAAAGCTGAAAACAGCCAAAAGTAATGTTGGTTTGAATGACGTCAACAGAACTGGCCAAATAGTTTTGGCACTTATGTTGGTGTAATTTCAACAGAGTGAACAAAAAGTTGAAGGTGAGACAGAGTTTTCTCATTCTGGTTCCAGTCAAAGACATAGAAAGAAGTTTCCTGCACCAGGAGCTTACGATGTCTGAAAATAAAAACAGGAAGTTTTCTGGGAAAGGAGGTATTACTAAACAGTTTCTGAGACGAAAACCCTAGGCAAAGAAAGAAGAATGATTTGCTCAAAGCTACCAGAGGTCGTGGTGTTCTGAGGAGCTACACTCACTGTTCCTGGATGAGGCACTGGAGCATTTTTCTAGTCTGTTTTGCTGAATTTCTTTTAGTAGACAGTTTTGTGTAAATATTGCTTAAAAACATTAAAATCACTTTTTTAAAAAAAGATGTGAAACCAAAAACACACACCTGCTTCTTCAGTTTTTAAGTCATGCCGTGAAAAGGCAAAGTCTCCAGTAACATGTACAGAAAATAAGGTCTCATTACTAACTGGCATACATTTCTTCAACTTTTCTACCATTGATACTTTAAACATAAGAACAGCCAGTATTTTTAACTTTGTCCTTCTTTGATTGAACTGATGTGGGAGGAAATGAAACATCTATCAGAAGCTAACAACCTCTCTTCAGATGGCATGCTGATGAGGATGGTAGAAACATCTACCCTGAGTTCAGGGGTCAAAGTTTGACTCTGTAGCAATAAGCACAAGGAAAGAACTGAGAAAATAATTATTTTAATTTCTTGCCTGGCTTTCTGAAACTCAGTACACTCTCAACAAAAGGCCCTTTAGATTTGCAGATATTTGGGATTGAGGAAGAAGTGTGCAATTTCACTCTTGGCTCCTTCCAGCCAAAGCTACAATTCAGTAAGCTTTCACCAGCAGGCAGAAGAGTTGTCAATCAACAGTTAAATACTAACATGAATAGTGCCTTTGTAAATATTTCTGTTGTGCCTTTGAAAGCACACAAGCCAAAACAAAAAATCTTTTGACGGTGTGTGAAAAACAAAACTGAAATGCTTCAACAGCCTTTTGCAGCTAGAAAGCTGGCCATATAAACTCTTTAAAATTGCATGCTCTTTGTTGGGTGGAGGAAAGCTTGTGTTCTGGGATCTGACCATCAGGCGGCCCAATCGTGCAGCTGTGTGCCTTAGAAAAGCATTTCTTAACTGTGTGAGTTGGTTGGTTGCATTTTTATTCATATTCATGAAGCATTTGCAGTCGCCATTGTATTACTCTTTAGTGAGTTTCCCTTTCATAGGCATTAGCAAGGCACTGAGCAGTTTCCAGATTTTCAGTTAGATCTGATATATTGTAAGTTCTGCCAAATGAATCCCCAGGTTGAGTGATTTCCTTACCTGGAAGAATTGGGATTTGAGTTTGTGTTGTTTCCTTGTTTAAACGCTTATGGCACTTGGTGCACAGGCTCAGTCTGACTCTTTGGTAGCACCAGCAGAAAGCAGTAGGTAAGTCAGGATTAGATAAAGTCTGTTTCTGTGTAATGTCCCAATTCAATTACATCATGTAAGCATATCCCTGACTTTAAATACAGGGATGAGTGGAACTATTCAAAGGTTTAAAGAGAGAAAAACAAATTGATGAACTGCTGGCCAGCTTCTGAGATGTTTTTCTTGTCCTCCATGGGTGGCTCCACTGAGGCTATTACTCCTGCGGTAAAGTCTTTCTGAACATGAGGAGCAGATAGCAGTGATGGAGGCAAAGAAAGAGGAGCAGGTTTTTTTAAAGGCAGTAGGAAAAGAAGAGCTTCACATACACAAAGAAGATATTTTTCATACATTTAAGTTTACAATAATCTGTATAGGATAGTTTCAATGACGTATTGTGGAAAACATTGCAGGTGGTGACTAACTAAAGAGCAGTGGGACAGAAATGGAGCAGTTATCTTGAGTTGTACAATCACATTTGTAAAATTGAATATTCAGACTTGTTTGGATGACAAGGCACATTGGCTGAAGCTGCCAATATATTTGCTGCTTTTATTTGAACTTGTCCTGGATTTTAACTTCCACCAGAGACGGCAGAAGAATTGTTAGTACCTCATCCAATACCTAGCAGACTCAAAAGCAGCACCACTGCTGTCTGTCTGCTCAGAGGTGGCTGGGAGTCCAAATTCTCTCATGAAAATTAAACCCAAGTGTTGTGTCCTAGGCCCTGTGTTTGTGTGGAAGTTGTATTTTTTTACAGGATATACTGCTTCGTGCTCATATATAACAATGTTAGAGGTTTTTTTTAGTCATCTGGCATATTTTGCATACCACTTAATTCCCTTTGGAAGGACATAAGCCTATACTAGAATTGTTATGTTTTCAGTAAAATAATTTTCAGCAGTTACCTAAAGTTAGATCAACAGTTCCCCTTCTGACAGTCATTCCATTGCTATGCTATTCTGCACAGATTTACAGCTGAATTAACCTGTGTCTTTTATCTGTAGGTCCTCTGAGGTCAGCTGAGCTGACTGTAACCTTCCACTTAGATTTTAAAATTCAACCAGCCCCAGTAAAATTCCATTTTATGTACACTTGACAACATTCCCTTTATAGCAGTCATATTGCCTACCTCCAGGTACACTTGGTAGGAAGGTCTGCAGTTCTTTGGTCACTGGGAAAAGAAAAAAATTCTCTGAAATGCCAAGACCTAGCAGCACTGGAAATGCAGGAGCTGGATGGAACCCCAGTATCTTTGAAAAATGATGAATGGGGAAGGCATTTAAGTAATTGCGCATGCCAAGGAGGGATCTCTTTCCCAAACAGAAGGAGGTTCTTCCAGGTAGATTCTTTTTCAGCATATCAATCTTAATTTAGAAATAGGATCTGGAAATTTAAGATACAAATATGAATCTTTAGGTGGAGAACTAACCTGCAGCTTCTGCTGAGGAGAATACTGCTAGCTAGAATGCAGGCTGGGATAAACCTCCTTAAAATTATGAGATATAACCTATGTCCTTAATTTAAAGCACATCAATGCAAGATTGCTCAAACAGGAGGAAAAAAAAGTGTGAAGTTCTGAGGCAGAAATAATTTCTAAACACTGCCTGAGCTGAGTATATATGCATGTGGATAGATGGAGGGATACATACAGAAACATCTAGCACCAAAAGAGAAGCCTAAAGTGTAGGGTTTTGGCTCACATTCTGTGGACATGTATGGGATGGAGCTGTTTCCCATGGTTCTCACCACGGATCCTTCCAGCCAATCCTCGCCAACACACTAAAACCGGAGACTTAGAATGAAGAACAGAAAATAGCTGGGTGAATCTTGTTATTTGTCCTAGCACAGTATCGTTATCATAGTCATTAAAATCTATCGTTGAATTTTTGATTTGCAGTCAGTGCTTATAGCAAAATACTTTTTTGTCTAGATCCTCATCTGGTATATGTGGTTATTTTGTCAACTGAAGTCAGTGAAGTAACAGTGACCTAAATCATCTGAGCCTTAATCCTGCCTGTGGCTGGAAGCCCTGGCTCCTGGTGTTTCCTTTGCATGCTTTGCAGCAGCAGAAGAAAAAAGCATTTGAGAGAAGTGACATTTTCTGTTTTGAACTAGAGACCGTTTCTTTTGTCTTGCTTTGTTGTTGTTTGTTTTGTTTTGTTTGGTTTTGTTTTTTATTATTTGTTAGTTTATTTAAGAATTAATCCACGCCTATCAAAGGTGATACTTCAGTTGAAAACCTAATGAATGGTAACTGAATATCAGAAGATCACCTGGGCTATGCATATACGGACAAGTAGGGTAACAGAGTAGAAGTGGATCTGTAGAGTAAAACAATTGGTGCTGCGGACTGGGTATTCCACAATATATTAATTTCTATAGCTGGTTCTGATCTGATCTGTGAACAGAAAACTCATAAGTGGTTGAAGCACTTTAGGGATACATCTCCTGGGTTAGAGTTATCTGCAGGTAATCCAGATAATATGCTTGAAGACCTCTCTGCAGCGTGGTACGTGGGAAAAATCAGGAAGTTTGCTTCAAAGTTGAACTCTTGGTCTCACCTAAAATGCAATGTAGAAGCATAGTTTTTCACTCTGTCCCGAAGACAGGTCAGCAGTAGTACATCCTGCGCTAAGTGCAGTCTGGGAATGGTCTTACACATTCTTCTCTTGTTAAAAGACTTCCTACTGGATTAGAGGTAAGCTTGCTTGCAAAAGGATTATTTCTGAGCTGAAGTGAAACATATCTGGTGTACAGCATATAACTATGCATCGTTTACACTCTTCTGAGGCTTGCCAGAGAACAGCTGTTTCTTATTTTTCAAGTGTAGCGCAAAGGAGACAGACCTGGCAGAAAAACTTAGGCAGGGGGTGGTAATGGCTTAGAATTTGTGCTCCCTTCTTCAGGTAAGGTGTTTGGCTCACAGGGCTTGAAACTGGACCTAGGCAAGCTCCCTGAGGCAATATAGACACAAGCAACAAAGTGATTTCAACAACTGAAGATCTGACCAATACATTTGTACCTGGAGAAGAAATTACCAAGATACAAGCCTCACCACTGAAGTTATAAACTTCTCGAGTCATATACTTTAATTTTTGGTGCACCCAAATGACTGGCACTTTATTTTTCACAAAGTAATAACTTTACAGATCAGAAGACAGACAATTGATTTGGAGTCATTAGAGCAATTCATCAGTAAGTTTATTTGATGATAATGCTTCCTGAAATAAGTCTGAAATGACTGTTGGCATCTATATAGCAGGTGGTGAGAGCACTCTCCCAAGGATGGACAGAGGTAGCCCTGACAGCTGCTCTGAATTGTCATGTTGCACATTCCACGGTTTAAACAGTAATTTATTTTGCAATCTCTGCATCATCAGTTCTGGGGTGTTTGTCCGTAATGTTTAATGTTTAAAGAGGTCAATATTTAAAGAGATCTGTGACAGCAAATAAAACCTCTAGGTTGCTTGAAAGTTAATATGTCACACACTCTGGTGGTGATATAGAACAAGAACTGTCACTGACAAAGTGTCAGTGCCTCTATTAAGACAAAAAATTGTGGTGCCAAGAGAACCGCCAGTGAGAAAGACTATTTAAAACTTCTGACGCACTTTCTGAGTATCTTAGTAAAGTTCACCGGACCTTAAAGTAGAAACTCTCTTTGTTAATCCTATTCAAGATGCAGGGGAACAAAACGGTGTGAATAGTACAAAACAGGGTATATAGGATTTGCCAACGTGGAGAAATGAACGTCCCTGCTGCTCTGCTTCCTTCTCCAAGTCAGCGTGGGAAAAAACAGGCATGTGCGTTGGCAGACTGTGGGATACACTACCGCTGTCGGTGTTGCCTGTAAGAGTTGTCACAATATCTTCCTGCAGGATCACTGCTTTGAAGTAGCACAGTCATGCTCGGCATTGAGGTTCCCAAAGTGATGCTGGAACAACCAAAGTAGCGAATTTGTGGGTTGTGCTGCCCATAGGGGAAGATGATGGCAATAAAAGTACTACAAAAAATGGTACTACAGGCACTGAAATCAGTGTACATGAATGCATGGTAGTACAAGAAAAAAAAGAAAGGGCTGATGAAATCTCTTCACGTGCCAGTGATCCGAGGTTAGCAGGATCTGCCTCTGCTAACCCTGCTGCTTCTAGATCACCCTCTCTGTCTGACAGGGCTTTCTGCAGCAAGGGTCTGCGGCAGAGATGCTGGGAAGCACAGCCTGCCCTCCCTCTCCTTCCATGCACCGTTCCGAGTGAGAGGAGGACTGCTGCCTTAAACAGCAGATGGGCAAAAGACCTCAGCAAAATCTGGAATTGTAAGAATCTCAAAGATACTTTTGCTCCTGCTAATTTAAACTTTTAGATACAGGGTTATCTGATTAGTGAGAGGACTTCTGATTTTATACCATACATTAGATATATATAAAAAGTAATTTCATCTGATTTGGGTAAACTCACACCTGCAAGCACAAGGAAAATGATTCCACTGATTTGGAAAAGCACCCCTTGAATCTGAAATTACTTTGATTGAAGCATTATTTTAGGCATCATTATGTAGTATATTTGTTATGCAAAGACAAATCGAATTATTAAATAAACCTTCTTATATTTTTAATTTTTGTTATTTTTTAGGAGCTGTGACCATTTGTTTCCAGATACTTTAAGCAGTTCTGATATTTCTGTGAGAGGGGAAGGTGTTAAAAAAATCCTGTCTCTTAATAGGAAAGTTTGGTGTTTCAAGCTGGAAAGATAGCTCACTTCCTGAAAATCACATCTGATAATGTCTTTCCTTGACAATAAATATTTTTTTGTGTAAAGGGATCACAAAATACAGTTTAAAACTCCTAAATACCAGTTTTAAAGGCTTGGGGAATGTGGTTTTTTTCCCTAACCTAATCCTTGTGAGTTAGATCTTCCATAGTCGCAAAAGGCATGAATAGTTTCTTGTAAGTAGAAAACAGAAACAGAAACAAGACTTATAAAATCTTCTGAATACTCAGGTCTCTCTCTCTCTCTGCTCTCTCTTTCTGTCTCCAGACCAAAAAATGCTGTGAAGCCGAGGCAAGCTGCCAAGAGTTTCACACCCGGTGTTGAACTGGCATAAAGTCAAAGGTGGCTAGTTGCATTTGGATGCCAAAACATTAGCACAGCTCTCATTACTGGCACTTACACATCCTTTTTCAAAGCTAGATACTTTGCATTTTTCGCCTCTCATATAAGCTTTCATTGCTTGCTTTTCCAAGCTGTCCTTGAGTGCTAATCTTGCTGCTAGTAGGAAAGCATCTTGCATACTAAAAGTTTCCTCTTCAGTGGTAGCTGTTGATGGAGGTCCCTCCTCTGCAATGGGAAGCACATCCACTAGGTGTTGCATGCCTTGTAGACGTCTACAGTACCAGTTCAGTGCAGTTCAAACCTGATCTTCAGTCTAGATTTGCCAGTCAGCCACACTGCAACCCCCAAATCCCCACTGAGAGGCTGCCTCAGCCGAGCTCCGCAGACGTGTTCAGGGAGGGACAGCCTGTCTTGAAGACCCCAAATAAGTCCAAACTTCCACTCAGAAATGGAGCATGTTAAGTTTGAGTGCAATACTGCCCTGTCAGTGACATCTCAAGCCTGACTCTCAATAACACTGTATGAATGCACTTCAGTGACTAACCACTGCAATTTGGAAAGTCACGGGCTGCATCAGCTGGGATCTGCCCTAGATCCCTGGTCTTTACCCTACAGCAGATGTCTGCCCTCAGAGGGTAACACAGGAGAACAGCAGCAGGTTTGACCCATAACTTGCAAGCATATTTTTGGGACATAGATTTTTATTTATCATGCACTCAGCTAGACACAAATATGCAACTAATAAATCACAAACTTTACTTTAAGCTCAGAAATGTTCCACTGAACTCAGTGGGAGTATTCAAATGTTAATTGCTCTAGGATCAGTCACTTGAGGCTATAAGCCCTCAGATCTGCTTAAAGTCCCTTGCTGTTATAAACACGTGTGTGCATGGAAGCATCTGACAAAATGGCAGATGGACACCCTTACAGTATTTGATGTTATAGCACTTTAAACCAAGGCTCTGTTCTCTGGGAAAAGGAAGGACTCCAATCACAGAAAACTCTGTGTAACCTTATCTCTTTATGGATATTCAAGCAGCTGGCAGAAGGAACCAATACAACAGAGTGGATGCCTTCTTGCACCAGGGCAGAGTTAACTCCAGCATGGAGGGAAAACAACTGCAGCCTATAAGGAAGTGCTTAAAGTCTGTTCTCCTGTGTAATTCTCAGTAACATGGTAAAAGAAACACACACTACACTTAATGATTTACATATTTATAACCCAATCCTCTTGACCTTTGTTAGCCAAAACACCTGAGTAAACCAATTCGTATGCTTAAATTTCTTGTAACAGCTGGGAATGTGGCAAATGCTTTAAAAAAGAAAAGAAGTGGGCAGGAGGGATAACTTTTGGTTTTTTAAGGTGACACAAAGCAGGAATACAGAAATAGTAAGATGAAGTTTAACAGTAAGACAACAAGTGGTAACTACTAAAACCAGAATGTAAAGAGCTATTTTGCTTGTGCAGTCGCACACTTCAATTTTGCAATGAGAAGAAGCTGCTTGTTTTTCTCATCCAAGCAACTGTTTCCTCATTTCACATCACAGCAGACAGCTGACAAGGTGAAAAAGGTTGATCAGTAATTGTGAGGACTATAGCTAAATCATTGCACTTGTTTCAAGTTAGCAGTCGTAAAAATTTCATACTGTCTTTGTAGAAGTTCTTTGGACAGAACACAGTACTTTGACTATTTCCAATTATTAGGATGGTAGGCACATCCTAAAGGAATATTTAAAAAACATATACACTCTTTTTGATAACTACCTCTTTGGGCTTCATCCACTCACTGAAATGAATGAAACCTGAAAGTAAGTTTTATGCCCTTGAGCAAGGGCAGGGTTTCTTTTCCAAATGTGTCTTACTGAAGACCCTACACCTTGCAGCTAGTGTTTTTGCACAACTGGAGTTGAGACAGCCAGGGATGCTTGTCAATTTTGTAGTAACATACAGCATAATGATAATTTAGAAGCCCATTTGTGTCAGACTAGCAAGGGAAGGTCATAGGAAGAAGCAAAGTTATTAGGAGGAAGAACACATCTCTCGCTCTCAGGAACTCAGTGTTCTGTTAGTGCCAGTGAAGAAATTCCTGCCTATCCTTGGCATTCTGCTTTAGAGGCCAAAAGTAAATCAGGATCCATAAGCACTATGGATTCCTTTAGCTATACCTAATATCTGTAGTTGCCAGATCTGAGCTTTTAACTGAGTAAACCAATCTATGCTTCTGTATTTGAGTCAAATACGCTTGATTGTGCACACCCTGCTGATAAAAAATGGTGCTTAATCAGCGTAAATGCATGCTTTGTGTGCAAGAGCACAGTGTTTGTCAGAAGCAGATTGGAGAGTTTTAGCTGGGGAAAATGACTGTTGTCCAGATGACCAGCAATTTGGAAGGTTGTTTTCATGTGAATGCGTTAGGTACACAGGGAGCACTAGGAGGTAATGACTGTTGGATAACACTGCATCCATATGGCTACAGAGGGGGTCAGAAAGTTAATTGTTAGGGAGGTTTTAAATGGGAATGGAAGTATGTTTGTTATTCCACCCTGAAAATTTTAAGATATAAACACTGGACTTGGGAGCTTGCTCAACAATTACTCAGAAGAAAAAAGGATATCACCATGGGTTCCTAAGCACAGACACAATGTTGATAAGTCCCCCTTCTGAAACTGTCATTATGATAATTTGTTATTGAGGACAAATAGCTATTAGGAAAACAAACTAACAAAAAACCCTCAAGATTTTAAATAACTGAATGAAGATTATTTTTCTCTTCCTAAATTAACTTTTGCTCTTCTCTGTTGTGGAGTCACTACTTCCTTTGCTCTTCATGCTCAGGACTCACAAAGTAAAGAGGATCTTAATTTCTAAAGTGAAATAATGCAGATGTTACACTAATTTACTAAAAAAAACCTTTGTGGATTCTCTCAAGCCTGGTGCTCTAGGACACAAGGACCTAGTGAGCTTCTCTTACAGGATCGAGAAGCAGAAACAAGAAGAAAGGAAAAAGTACCTTTAATTTTACATATGTATTACTTGTGTATTTCCAAAATAGAAAGTAAGCAATCTAATCTAAAGCATTACGAAATTCTCTTGTTTTACCTTAATTGGCTGGCAGAGGTGCAGCTATAGTAGGAGTGATCCTTTGTTTGACAAGTGGATAAAATCAAAGTTTGAGTTGAGGCTCTTAACTGACCTGAATCTCAGCGCTGCGCTCCAACCCGTCACTGCAATGCTGTAACTACTTGGTTACAGGGAATACCCAAAGATACTACGTGTCAAGTTACCTGCTGGGTATTTAGGGAGACAATCTGGCCTAATGGTGTCAATGGGAATTTTGCCACTGACTGAATTTACAGCCTGGACTTAAAAATCATAGAATCATAGAATGGTTAGGGTTGGAAGGGACCTCAAAGATCATCTAGTTCCAACCTCCCTGCCACAGGCAGGGAAACCCTCCACTACACCAGGTTGCCCAAAGCCTCATCCAACCTGGCCTTGAACACTTCCAGGGATGGCGCAGACACAACTTCTCTGTGCAACCTGGTCCAGTGTTTCACCACTCTCATAAAAAATCTCTTCGTTAGATCTGATCTAAATCTACCCTTTTTCAGTTTATAGCCATTGGTCCTTGTCCTATCACTACATGTCCTTGTAAAAAGTCCTCTCCAGCTTTCCTGTAGGCCCCCTTTAAGTACTGGAAGGCTGCTATAAGATCTCCCCGGAGCCTTCTCTTCTCCAGGCTGAACAACCCCAACTCTCTCAGTCTCTTCATAGCAGAGGTGCTCCAGCCCTCGGATCATCTTCATGGCCCTCCTCTGGACTTCCTCCAAAAGGTCGATATCGTTCTTATGTTGGAGACCACAGAGCTGAAGGCAGTACTCCAGGGGGTTCTCACAGGAGCAGAGTAGAGGGGGAGAATCCCCTCCCTCGAGCTGCTGGCCATGCTTTCTTTAGAAGAAGCCCAGGATATGGTTGGCTTTCTGGGCTGCAAGTGCGCATTACCAGCTTATGTTGAGCTTCTAATCAACCAGCACCCCAAGTCCTTCTCCTCTGGCAGCTTGTTGAATCACAGGGTTTTTTTTACTGTTTTCCAAATTATGTGGTACTAAATAACCTTCACACTCTATTTTTGGCACCATTGTTTTTTCTGAATCGAAGAACTCTGTTGATCTGCCTAAATGTGCCTAAGAAAAAAAAAAAAAAGGAGAGAATAAGATTTTTAAAGGTTTGAAAGAAAGCTTTGTATGTCTTTTCTAGGTATGAAGTAGCAATTGGAAAAATTATATCAACAAGGCAGAAGAACATCATTTCAGGAAGATGAACAACTAAGTCTCAGAGGCCTTACACTTGTTGCATTGGAAGAGAACCTGAATGAGATAGCTAAACTATCGAGGCATTTCAGGAAGGCAAATGTTAACCTTACCTATCCAAATCTATCTTCTTTTGAAATGCATCTTTTCAAAGGGAAAAACTACTTTGCCAAAGTAAGTCTTGGAACAAGTGATCTTCTGTGTTTTTCCATTAAAGCAAATAATTTTAATAATTAATTAATTAAATTATTTAATTAATATTTTAATAATTCCATTGAAGCAAATAATTTTCAGTTGGAAAAACAACATGGCGGGGAACAAGCAATCCAGGAGGAGAGGTGCCATGTTAGACCTCGTTTTTGTCAATAGGGAAGGGCTGGTAGGTAATGTTGAACTCCTGGGTAGCCTTGGCTGCAGTGACCATGAGATGGTGGAGTTTGAGATCCTAAGGGCAGCTAAGAGGAGGAAGCTCAGCAACCTTGAAACCCTCGATTTCAGAAGAGCTGACTTTTGCCGCTTCAGGAACCTCCTTGGTAGTGTGCCATGGGATAAAGCCCTGGAGGGACTGGGAGCCCAAGATTGCTGCTTGACTTTCAAGGATCATCTCCTCCAAGTTCAAAGGCATTGCATCCCTAAAAGGAAGAAGTCAGACAAAACCACCAGGAGACCTATATGGATAAACAAAGAACTCCTGGCTAAAATCAAATACAAAAGGGGATTACACAAAACATGGAAGCAGGGACTGGTAACCTGGGATGAGTACAAGGAAGTTGCTCATGTACTCAGAGACCAGGTTAGAAAAACTAAGGCCCTGACAGAGTCAAATCTGGCCAGCAATATTAGAAATAACAAAAAAGGATTTTATAGGTATGTGAGAGAAAAAAGAAAAACGAGAGAGAATGTGGGTCCCCTCCGGAAAGATATGGGTGACCTGGTTGCTGAGGACATGGAGAAGGCTGAAATTTTTAACAATTTTTTTGCCTCAGTCTTCACTGGCAACCACTTGAAACACACCACCCAAATCACAGAGGATGCTGGCTGGGTCTGGGAGAGTGTAGAACCAGGGTAGGAGTAGATCAGGTCTGGGAACACCTAAAGAACCTGAAGGTGCACAAATCCATGGGACTTGATGAGATACATCCACGGGTCCTGAAGGAACTGGTGGCTGAAGTTGCTAGGCAAATAGCCATCATATTTGAGAGGTCCTGGCAGTCTGGTGAGGTTCCTACAGACTGGAAAAGGGCAAACATAACCCCATCTTTAAAAAAGGGACCAAGGACAACCCGGGAAACTACAGACCAGTCAGCCTTACCTCTGTGCCAGGTAAAATCATGGAATAGATTCTCCTGGTAGCTGTACTAAGGCACATAAAAAATAAGCAAGTGGTTGGTGACAGCCAACATGGCTTCACTAGGGGCAAGTCGTGCCTGACTAATTTAGTGGCCTTCTACGACAAATCTACAGTGCTGGTTGACGTGGGTAAAGCAACGGATGTCATTTTCCTGGACTTGTGCAAGGCGTTTGACACTGTCCCACATGACATCCTTGTCTCTAAAATGGAGAGACATGGATTTGACCGATGGACAACTTGGTGGATAAAGAACTGGCTGGATGGTCACACTCAAAGAGTTGTGGTCAATGGTGCGATGTCTACATGGAGACCAGTGTCAAGTGGTGTCCCTCAGGGGTCTGTTCTGGGTCCAGTGCTGTTCAACATCTTTGTCAGTGACACGGATGACGGCATTGAGTGCACCCTCAGTAAGTTTGCCGATGACACCAAGTTGTGTGGTGCCATGGACTCACTTGAGGGAAGAGATGCCATCCAGAGGGACCTTGATAGGCTTGAGAATTGGGCCAGTGCAAACTGCATGAGCTTCAACAAGTCAAAATGCAAGGTCCTTCACCTGGGTCGGGCCAATCTGAGGCACAAATACAAACTGGGCACAGAGTGGGTTGAGAGTAGCCCTGAAGAGAAGGATTTGGGGGTGTTTATAGATGAGAAGCTCAACATGAGCTGGCAGTGCGCTCATGTGGCCCAGAAGGCCGACCGCATCCTGGGATGTATCAAGAGAAGCGTGGTCAGCAGGTCAAGAGAGGTGATTCTCCCCCTCTACTCTGCTCTTGTGAGACCCCACCTCGAATACTACATCCAGTTCTGGTGTCCCCACCATAAGAGAGACATAGATTTGTTGGGGCGTGTTCAGAGGAGGGCCACAAAGATGATCCAGGGGCTGGAGCACCTCTGCTATGAGGACAGGTTGCCGAAGCTGGGATTGTTCAGCCTTGAAAAGAGAAGACTTTGGGGGGACCTAATAGCTGCCTTCCAATACCTGAAGAGAACCTACAGGAAGGCTGAGGAGGGACTTTTTACAAGAGTGTCCACTGACAGGACAAGGGGAAATGGGTTTAAGTTGAAGGAGAACATATTTAAATTAGATCTTAGGAAGAAATTCTTCAGTACGAGGGTGGTAAGACTTTGGAACAAATTTCCCAGCGAAGTTGTGGATGCCCCCTCCCTGGAGGTGTTCAAGGCCAGGTTGGACGGAGCCTTGAGTAGCCTGATCTAGTTGAGAGGCATCCCTGCCCATGACAGGGAGGTTGGATTAGATGATCTCTGAGGTCCCTTCCAGGCTACGCCATTCTATGATTCCATGATTCTATGATTCTATGATTCTATGATAATCATCCTGTTTCCTAGCTGTACTAACAACTTCTGTTTTTCGAAAAGATAGCGGTTGTTTCACTTTTTGTAGGGGGAGGATGAGGGTGAGGGGAAATCCTTTCTTAAGTAGAAGCAAACATATTAGTACACTATAGCACAAATTAAGAGATAGATCTTCTTTGGGCACACCAGTCTATAAAATCACTGTTCCCAGCTGCTGAAGTGTATTAGAAATGAGCAATGCAGGATTCTCCTCTGCCCAAATGCACCTTTTCTGATTACATCTATTTCCCAATCTTTTATTAGTATTTCCATTTTGCAAAGCAAGCAAAAACCTGACCCGTTTTGCATTCCCTTTGCACAGGTGTAAATTATTTAGCAAGTGCAACCATGTAAGTCCCATTATATAACTGCATATGCTTCCTATTTTACCCAGTGTGGCAAATGACTAATTGTATAAACGTGTAACTTAAAAACCTACTAATAGGAAAAAAGGAGAGAGAACGCCTTCATTTTTGAGACGCCGTTATCCTCCCGCTGAATATATCATGTTCAGTGCTATAGTTCTTGTCTGCAGTGACACTCTCCCCAGCTAGCTGGTTCACCTTCTCACTCTCTAAGTAATGTGCTGAGTTGTAACAATTATGTCCTACTGTAGAAGTAACAGAGGACAGAATGTGATGCCCTCAGCTGGATGACCTGTAGGTGCAGGTGCACAGATGATTAGGAGGCTGTATTAGCGGCAGTATGTATTGATCCATGGTAAACTTTGGGTATCTGTGCCTAAGTAGGTGATCCTTTTGGACTGGGAAGAAGAGATCTCACAGTGAAAGAAATTAGCTATTTCTAGAGAAAGATAACAGAATATGCTCATTTTCCCTGCTTCTGTTCCTTGATATTCTTGGATAGATGAGTTCAGGACTAAAGAGTTTTCTCTACTCTCTGTGCAACACCAATAAACAAGAAGTCTTGTTGAAGACAGCCATGCTGCATTCCTCTTTTCTTAAGTTACAGATAATATTCTGAATAGACGAGCACAAGGAAGAAATGCATATATGTCCCTTGACACCCACAGAAAGTTAAGAATGATCAACAAGTAGTGCTAATCTGCAGAGACATGGCAATATATTTGAAAAGGAAAAGGATGTATATATTGGGGAAAAAAATCCAGTAATCTTATCAAGGTTCCCTCTCTAATTTGTAAACTTACTATTATGAAAATTATTACTCATAGTCTCGGTTTTATTTTTATCACTTGTCCGAGCCCAAAGTCACTTCAAGAATGCAAATACATGGCATGCCTACTATTCCAGGAAGGAAATAGAGTATTTTTATTTCCTCATGCTCTCCCAGTTTTTGCAGCCTCTAGTATATTAAAAATGTACAAACGCAAAGGGTATCTGTGAGTGAAAGAAACTACCTATTCTGTTTGTCACCAGACACACGTTTTGATGTCCACACTTTCAGACTGCAGTAATGATGGTTACCATAATTTTTGCAGATGCAGCCCTACAATTCAATGAGTAGAATGAATACTCTGAGCATCTAAATTCCAGAAAAAAGCATAAACTCATCGCAACCTCCATACAGCCTCATTCTACAAAGTTTGTTAATACTAACAACTATATTTCGCAATGTAATAATAGGTACTATTTTTAAAGTCCTCTGGAATGAAAATGCAGTCTCATGTGACTTTCAAAAATGAAATCAGTATTCTAAATTAAGTCACTGAAACCCCTGAAATACTTCTTCTCTGCAGTGTTTCTTCGTGTTAGCTTTCTGTTTCTCCTAATGTAGGAAAAAGTCCTTGTCGAAATCCTCTCTGTACCTTGGTAAGTTATTAAACAAATTAAAAGCATGTTATAACATTAAGCCTTGTTTTTTATTTCTATGTACAACTCTAATTATTGCATACTTTGACACCATTGTCAGCAGTTCCTGGCACCAAGAAGATCTAGAAGCACTCAAGAACACAGAATAAATACTAGCAGACTGACTTTTGCTACAGCCTCTCACTCATCTTCAACAGTGTCTTAGCCTTTCTTCTTTTACCCATAAGGAGACTTAACTGTTGAAGAAAACTTTTTTGTTCTTGGTGTTGCTTCCCTCCCATAGACATGTTAAAATTCTCACCTGTCTGCTTTAAAATGCCTGTATCACACCTGATGAGGTTTATCAGGTTCTCTCTTTGCCACTGTCTCTAGCAAAATAAGTTAACTCCACACTGAAAGAACCTGTGAGCTCCTGGGACACAAAGTATGTTGCAAAACTGCCAACAGAGGTCACTGGAAAGATCTTTTGAAGGCAGCCACAGGTATGCATTTAATTTTGCAGATGGTGACAAGCATATCATCTTTCCAAGTCTGTGATTAAGTACCAGCCACCATGAAAGCTTTCTATGTGTAATTCAAAACACAAGCATGGAGATGTCTCTGGTTTTGTAGTCAGTACTGGTATAAACCCTGATTATCTGTTAACCTAGTGATAGCTATCTGTTTTACATCACTGCAATAGGTCCCATGGACTTTACAGCATCCCTTATAAAGACAAACAATAAACAATTTAAGTTCAGGTGGATTATCTAAGCAAATACTTTGAAAATATCCTTTCAAGGGCCAGATGAGATGATTACCAGAGAAATTACAGAATGTTGAAACAGAAGCTATGAGTCTAGAATAGAAGCCTTAAGAGGAAGAAAGCGAGCGGCTTTTGTCGTTCGTCAGCGTTACTATTTCCCTGTGCTCAAGATACAGTAAAGAACTGAAACTACAATCAATCCATAACAACACGGCATCATCCTTGTTCTTTCTTTTTTTCACAGAAAATTTTCCCCCAGCTGTCTGTTGGATGTCCTAATTCATCCCAATGCACTAGTTTTTATGACAGGACTTGCATTCCTGTTTTCATCTATCCGAACAGCAGGAATTGGCACCGAGCGCAGCAGACGCTGGTTGCAGTATCACCTCTGATACCAGCTGTTTCTGTACTTCCTCGTGGGTGTTTGTCTTCCACATGGCTGACTGCTGAATTCTGTTCAAAAAGGATGACTAAAGCTGCAATAGGTACAAATCCAACTTTCCTCTTGGATTGTCTTCTTCCTCCTGCTGTGCCTCATGTGGCTGGCAGAGCTTTGCCATCGTGGAACGGAGGTTGCTGGAAATAAATTCTTGTTAGGCGGACAGACTTTTGCTCAGTTTTGGCTCCAGGCTCCCAACCCAAAATCTTGAGCAATCTGCACTGAGAAAGCTCTGTGCGTCTGTGGTAAGGCTCTTTTTCAGAGGCTTCAAGTCTGAGCCAATTTGAAGTAAAGAGTACCATTTTCTGAAAGACTGTGTTCTGGGCAGAAGATCTGCACTATCAGTCTTGTCCTAGCGTATTCTTTGAGATTTCCATCAAATTAGGCTTCAGATTGAGATGCAGATAAAATCATTCTTAGGTTGCTATATCTGTATTTCTTTATGCGGACTAGTTGTAGAACAAATCAGGGAGGCACACTGCATTTTTGTACCTCTTGCCTATTAATTAATTCTTCACTTTTTTTTCTATACAAATGGGTGAAGGAAATGATGTGTGCACAAAAGTTTTTCTTTCTGGAAAAGAAACATACAATTTAACAGCTTATTTTCTGTGACAATCACAGTTTAATCATGTGAAATCCAAGGTTGCTCTGTGCTCTAAAATAGTCAGCACGTTACGGTTCTCTTTGTGGACATGCAAGAGGCCAAATAATTTTGTGGGTTTTCCTGCTCCTTTTCCACTTCTCTTGTTACTACTTCCAGAAGCTGGTGTCTACAAATTCAGACACTTCTTAGAACCAAGATTTTCTGGACACGCTCACATCAGTGTAATGTTTGTAAATCATTTTGTGTAACTGTTCAAAGAGCAACCCTCTCTCTTTTTCTTAGTGATGATGGTAGACAACTCCTTCTGTCTATCAGTTAGAAGTTTTCATCACCTGTCACCAAGTCATTTCTAGCCAGCCTCTACCTGCCAGCTATTTTTGTTGAATGCTTTAGTGAACCTTATAAAAATTGTTTAAGTGTGACTTTCACTGCAACATGGTCTTAGAGATCCTTCACTTCTTTTGCAGCTAAAAAGAAAAGAATGAGGACTATAAAGAGTTTTCACGTTTCTTCATCAATCTGTAAGTCCCAAAATACACATTCACATGTCTGTATCCTGTTCTGCAGAATAGCAAGGCAGTTCTACAACAGTTATGTGCTCTTGGGTAGCAGCTTTGTGGTTCTTATTTTCAATCTGACCCAAAATGCTTGGTTTGCCCCTTAATCTTGTTTTCCTCATTCTTATTCCACCTCAAGCAACACACTTGATTCTCTCTTCTCTGTTATCTACACGTGACACTGCTACACAGGGTTTTTTTTCTGGATTTATTTAATGAATGATCTTTGCCTAGACTTCATTTGCCAAAACCAGCACAATCTGTTAATTGCCACATCCAGGCTTCGACTCCTATTTTTAAACACCTTGATAAGAGATTGCTTTTCCAGATGTTTCTGGAAAGAATACTTATATGTAGCAATATGCCAAATATCTTATAAGCAACGAAGTATACAGAACAAGTGAGAAAAGCCATAAAACAGAATGCCAGCTGATTCACAGCATACCTGATTACTTTGCTTTCCAAGACATTAACGATGCTGTTGCTGTGTTGACTATATCTAAGAAGAAACGTGGAAACTCCCTTTGGCTTAGAATACTGATGATACTTAAGATATTAATGCTTATCCAATATCTTTTAAATACTCGATATCTTGCGTTCTTTTATCCAAGATTAAGACAGATGGTTTTGAATCAACAGACTACACTTGGGTAGTCAGGTAGTGTACCAGATGGGTGTCTTTATTTACTTATATGAAATTCTGCATAGTTTCCTTTAGAAAATAACAAGAGTGGCATATTTTTTAGAGAGCCAGTCACAGTAAAGTCTTTATTTGTTCAACTGACTGCTGCTTATAAGCAATGATTACAGCATGACACAAGGTAACAGGCCAACACACTCAGTTGTCAGTGCATAACTACAGCCTGAGCATGAATAGCTGGGATTACTATGAATAGGGAAGAACCATTTAGCTATATAACAGAAAAGAAAAATACACATAATTATTTTGCATAAAGGCGTTATCGATCTTTTAAAACCTGTCCATTACTTAATGAAACCACAATATTTCTTAAAATGCTTTAATTGAATTATCTCTCTGTGGAGAGAATAGTATCTTTCATTAGACTGACTACACATAGTTGTAAGCACCTTAAATCAGAGTGGATAAAAGTGCACATGTGAAAGAATAAGTCTTTCTTTGATTAGGTAAGTGTAACAACATTATCAAAATTCAGCCATGACTGGGAGAAAAAACAAAACAAAACAAAAAGTGAGCCACTGAGAGGAGTGCTGTGGGAAGGATGCCTGAAATCTTCAGATTGTTCACTTAAAATCTGGCCAGGGCACCATTTTGGGTTCCTATCTACTTCAGTGCAGCCAATCTTTCATTGACTGTCTCTTTCTGAGGTTTTTCAGCCCTTTCCCAGCACTCTTCCCTGCACACAGTTCACTGAAGTCTGAGCTTCAGCCAGAGAACAGACATGGCAGGAACCAGCCTTTTGCACATTCTGAGCCCTCCAAGTCCTAAAGAAACGGTAAAAATGGAGAAGGTCCCTGCTGTCTCACCCCACCCCTACTTGCTGTGTGACAGGGCTGGTGCGTGCACCTGTCCCCGGGGAGGACTGGGAGCTGAGAATATTAACTGGAGATTAATTCCTGCCCGTCGCCAAGGGCAGGCCGCGCTTACCAGGGATGGCAGAATCCCATGGGAAAACATTTCCTCATTTCCTCTGGAGCAGCTTTTGCAGCTCCCTGCTGGTGAGCCTCACTGCTGGAGATCTCTGTATGTGGTATATAGGGAGTCCTGGTACCTAACGCGACGTGTGGCATTTGCCACGGATCTGGAAGCCTGACTGATGCATAAGCCTTGGGTAATGTAACCCATTCCTTAGAGCTATGCCTACGTTACGTCTGGATGAGATTGTAATTATTAATATTTTTTTTCAGCTTTCCAATATCCGTTTACCACTGAATTGAAACAGTCGTTTTCAAAGTACGAAAAGCTTAGCCGTGCAACGTACTCTCACCAAAAATTGAGAAGAGCAAAGTAGTCGTGACCAAGAGCTCCCTCTTGTGTATTACAGAAAGCGGAGAAGGTCTGTGTGTGGAGAGGTCTTAGCCCGGGGCCGTGCACCATCACGGGCAGCACCAGTGCGGGTCCCGGAGCGGGGCCGAGGCGCGGAGGAGCCCCGCGCGCGGCTTCCCGAGCTCATGGCTCAGCTCTGCTCCGGGTGGGTCCTGAGCTTTGTCGTGGCAGGGTGGAAGTACATTTCTGTACTGTGAAAACTTTCTGCAGCATTTGCAACCACGTTTATTTCACTAAGTTTACTTTAAAGAAAAAAAAAGGACAATAAAAAAGACAGAAATAACACTACGGAACCGACGTTTTGAAAGAAATTCTTATCCATTTGAACTTCTTGCTTATAAATATATTTAAAAAAAAATGTTGAAAATCAAATTGCTATGTTTTCATGAATACAGGTTCACAAATTTTTCTTGTCCATAAGACTTGAGACTCTGCAAGAGTGCATGTGGGATATTTCAGAAGGCAACCAGAGTCACAACTTTCCTAATAATCTCCCTTCTTCTGATTCCCTGATGGCAAACTCCTTGCCGGCAGAAGCTCTCAGCCTCTTCCTCCGTGAAGCTGTATGCGTGGAAATACAGTAAATGCTTAATTTTGTGTGCAGCTAAATTTGTTTCTCATCTAAAACATTTATTTAAATGTGTTATTTTCTTGGGGTGTCCTGTCTGGATGTGTTTTGGCTTTTATGTAATCAACTATCATGAGCATAGACAGTAGTGCACTGACATTTTAGATATAAACAAGTTCATTCTTTGTGCACTGCAGCTTTGAAAACATGAGAACAGAGGTTAGAAAATGCACTGAACCTTAAAAGAAATGATAAATTCAAGCAGTTTTAAGGTCTGGTGACTTTTTCTCAACAGCATGACTTTGCATAAATCACACTGAAACTGTGTTAGTAGTTAGTATACCTGACTGCCCTTTGAGTGTTTTGCAGATGCCAAAGTTGTTCAAGGCTGGTTCATCAAGTATGAAGGACAGTGAAAAGGAACATTTATTTGCAGTATATCCTGACCAGCTTATTTTAGTCACTTTAATCTATCAACAGTTGAGCACTGTGCTTACAAGTAAGGAGGAATTAATATCTGGATATCACTATTTATAGTGATAATATAGTGTCTACTATTTATGTAAAATCTGTCAGAACAAACCCAAAGCAAAGATTTTTAAAACTGAGATACTTAAAATGGTGAAGCTTTACCATGTTAGGTGAGTTTGAGCAGCAAGATAAAGCATACTGTGGAATGTATTGTAAGTGAGAATTAAATGACAGGAGTAAAGAGAATTTTTTTAACTATTACACACAACTAGATTACTATAAAGGTAAAATCCTCCAGTAAAGAGGACTGCATATTGAAGGACTGTAAAGGTGGAGAAAAGCTTTATCTGTTTTACTACTCAAATAACAGGAAATGTTATTTCAGTCATGAGATCTCATTCTATCTACCTGAAATTGCACCCACTTCTGCAGCCTCTAATATGGGCAAAAGATCGCTAACTACCTCGGAAGAAAAGATTTGAAACTTCTCTCAGCTACTAAACAGAGAAGAAGAAATAGAGACACCTGAGTTCCCTCGGCTTTCTAGGTTTCTTCAGTCTTTGCAGCTGCTTCCACACGTGTTTCTGAAGAAATGAACTGCTTGTACCACTGTGGTTCACCAGCATTCTTCAGGAGAGCATGTTTTAATTAATGCTTTTGCAAGAAATGCTTGTCATTTGACAATTTTAATTTTTCACAGACAGAAAGTGGCAACATATATTTACCAACTTGAAGATAAACTAATCTAACAGTAAAATGAATCCTTGTTTTTTCTAATATTTGACTTAGAACTATGTTCTAATTTTATACATAAGGTAAAAAAAGCACAGCAAAATTATCTAGCTATGAATGTATATTTGGGGAAGGTTGTAATTCAGAATTCTGCTTGCAAATATTCTGTCATAATAGACAAAAAAATGATAAAGATTTTTCTCAAGCAAGAACTGTGCTGAAGAGCATTTGAAACTGAGTCTCAACCTAATTAAGCAGATTGTCCAGTAGGAAAGAAAACCTCTTCATGTAACTCCCTCTAAAATATATTTATTGAACTTATTTTGGGTTTAACAATCAAATATTATTTACACGGTATGATAATAAAGACAACTTGTGAAATTTTATTATTTGACAAACAGAATGGTTACACATGGAGATAGAACAATGGAAACTGGGAAGAATCTGGTAACAGTAACAGCACCAGCAACCTGGAAAAACAGTAACTTGATTAATTCTTTTTATTTCTTGCAAAGATTACCAATAATTAACTGGCTAACTCAAGGAAAATGATAATGAAATCAACAAGTACAATGGCATATGTAACGTTCTTCTAAAAGAGGAAAGCTCAGTAAAGGAAGTAACCTCATCTGCTCTTGATGTCCTATTTTGGGGATCAGAACATGTTCTAGGTTTTCCTTATTCTACAGGTCTCACCAGACACCTGCTGTGCAGGATTATCTTGAGTTTGCCAGATACCTTTCTCCTTCTGCTTTGTTGTTTGCTTATTTGGTGACAGCTTGACTTTGCCTTTTTAGTCAGGCTTTAAGAAATCAGCTGGAAAGAGTAAACTAGGAAACCATAAGCTGTACAGGATCACTTCAGATTCTGTGAAAAATCACAGAGTGAGTCTTCCTGAAATGTATTTCTTGTTACATGAAGGAGAAAGTGATTGGCAATGCTCTGCATAGGCATACAAGTCTTACAAGCCTGCAGTCACCAACTCAAGTCCAATGGCTGAAGCTGCTTCTTATGGCACAGGTAGCTCAAATGCAGAGTATGTATCCCAACTATCAGCCAAAACTTAAATGCCACCTGAAATAAAACCAGCGTGTTTAAGTGAAAACAGCAGAGATCTGAGAGTTAATTGTAGGTGGATGACGTCTGCCTCAGAGGTGGGGTGGATACTTAGCAAAGCATCTGCCATCAATCCACACCTGCAAATCTATCAGAGCCCTCAGCATACGAGGTTCGGGTGCATCTGTCCTGTGAAATCCACAGTCCTCACACCCAGGCTTCTGAGAATGAAATTCAGAGGCTCCACAAGCTAGCTCAGGAGTCACCTCGTTGAGGCTAGAGGATTATGAAGCAGCACCCAGTGGGGTGACTTTCGGCATTACGTACTTCCTGCAGGTTAGCCCCTTTTCCAGAGGAGCAAAGTGGGAGGTCAGACCTATTCCGTTACGAGTTCATTCACCTGCCTGGAAGATTGAAGCCGAGCTTCCTTTTTCCTACTCTGCCTGATTTAGTAAAGAATGCAAAATTAATACAAGGATGGAGGTTATCTCAGATTTCTGCTTTTGAATCTGTTTTACTTTGTAAAAACAACGGAGCTATTTGCTGGAGTAGCACTTAAGGCCGACATTCCTACAGCCAGTGAGAGCGTTTTAACGGGCAGTATGTCTCTCTGGAGCCACGAACGTTCAACGACCTGTGAAGCAAAACTCTTGATTCATCCCCTGTCTAGAAGATGGAGAGCACTGAGGCTGCCTTCCACTCGTGCTCGGCGGTAAGCGCCCACTGTTTCGGCTCTAGATCGCGCCTCGTGGGACCCTGAAGACAATTTAACCCCCGGGTGACCGCACTGAAAGGACATAGAGCCAAAAGTCTTGACAGGATGCCGAACCTGCGCTCTGCCTTGCCCGGCTGCGTCCGCGCCAGCCCCCGACGCGCCGCGCCGCGCCCGACGCTCAACGCGCGGCAGCGCGGCCCGGCCCGCACCAGAAACCCCGCCCCCCGCCCCGAGGCCCCGCCCCCTCTCGGTGCCCCGCCCCCTTCCCACGCCGCACACCACGTCTACAAAACCACTGGCGGAAGCGGGGCGCTGTCCCGGAAGCACCCGCACTAGGCGGTGCCGCCCTCCGGTAGCGCTTCCGGGTGACCGCGCGCTTCCCCGTTCTTCTCCTCCGCCACGCCGGCGCCGCTGCCTCCTGCCGGGCCGCTCGCTCCCCCCCGTTCCCCTCGGTTCGCTCCGCGTCCCCCCTCGCCTCTCTCCGCGCCGGGCAATGCCGCTGCAGGGCTCCCAGGCCGCGGGGCCGCGGCGGCGGCTGCCGCCGCCGTTGATTCTGGTGGCGCTCGCGGCCTGCGCCGCGCGGGCCTCCGAGATCACCTTCGAGCTGCCCGACAACGCCAAGCAGTGCTTCTACGAGGAGATCGCCCAGGGCACCAAGTGCACGCTCGAGTTCCAGGTAGCCGGGCGGCCGGGGGCGGCCTCACGGGGAAGCGCCGCCCCGGGCCTGGGCGCGCCGCGCCGCGCTGGCGGAGCTGGGCCGTGCCGCGGCCTGCGGCCCGGCGCCGGGGAGCGGTGGCCGAGGGGCTTGCGCTGGCGGCGGAGCCTCTCCGCTGCGTTCGTTCGCGGCTCCGCGTAGCTGGCGGGGGGACGCGCCTGGCACGGGAGCAGCAGTTGAAGCCAGTGCCGTTTCCAGCTGGGCTAAGGAAACGCCGCATCCTGCCCTGTGCGCTGCGGGAGCGGCGCGGGGGCATGAGTTTAGTCCAGAGCAAAGCGAGGCGTACAGAGTGGGCCTTGAAAACTGGCGGCGCCTTGCACCCTGCTCACTGTCGTGCAGTGTCCCGTCTGAACAGCGTGGAAAATACTTAAAGCGCCCCCGGCCAACAGGGCGCTGCGAAAGTAATTTCCTTGCTGCCTGTGAAGCGTTTGCATGATAAGCGAGTTCGGGAGCTAATGCTCGTTTCAGAGTGTAGCTCAACTGGAGCCCTACAGCAAACAGTGAGAAGATGATGGAATAGATATGCAGTACTAGCAAAGTGTCCCGGGCATATAGCAAAACAGGAGTCTTGTAAAAAAGAAAACATGCCGGTAACTGGCATCTTATTGAAGACTCTGGTTAACATGCATGTATTAAGTGAGGCTGCACCTTTTTTTTCTTGCTTTTCCCGGTTTCTAACAGTCTGGACGTGCAGGCATCATGATAGAGCACACTGTGCAGCTTTGAGATGTACCAAGCAAACAGCCATAATGGTTTTGGTGCCTTTGAGTGTATCAGCAGAGTTCGGACCTTTCAGTCTGTCGCTTCAGCTGGTGAAGCCACTGACAATACAGCAGCAGTGTGAGAGAGAAATCATCCTTGACAACAGGAATCACAGTTACTGTTGGCGGCTTTTGAAGGGGCTATGTATTTTTATGGTCTGACTTTTCTTGTTGAAGTCCCCTGTTTTTTCCTTCTTTCGCAGCTGTTAGGAAAAGAGAACTAACTCTGTCCCAACTGAAACCAGGGCACCCACCTTTTGTATTTTGGGGAATGTTGCTGCCAAATGTCAGTCCTTGTTACTCTGTCCTACACGGTCTTGTTCTTTCTTAGATACATGTTTTTCCCTTCCCGAATGTTTCTTGCCCCTACCCATTACTTTTATAAAGTCTGTTCTGTTGCAGTACTTTCCCCACTGTTTTGAAGTGGATGTCGTTGGAGGTTGCTGGACAGATAAGCATGCTCTTGTCACTTTTGTTGGTGATGAGAACAGGAGTAGTGTTGCTAAAAGTAAAGTCTGGATTTGACCAACTGCCAGTAGACTGGATGTTCTTTGGCAGTGTGTTTCAAGAGCTAAGACAAGGCTCAAGCAAGCTCTGTGGGAAGGAATCCTAGGGCAACTTCAAAGCTCTGACAAATCTTTACCATGTATATGTAAAACTCGCCCAGTCAGGATGTGTGATGTAACTGAATGCGAGTGTCTTTCATGTAATTGGTAAAAAGCACACCCCTGTCAAATTTGAGGTCTTACTTCAAAAATGAGCCATTGTTTCATTGTAGAAAATCTTATGTTTGTTTCTTCTTCCAACCAGGTAGGCGTTTCTGTGTGAAAATCCCAAGTAGATGCAGACATCCAGGGAGAGACATCTAGAGATCCGTGCATTCAAAAAGTTATTTGTGTTTTGTATCCTGTCATCACATTTTTTTAAAAAAACTGTGAAAATACTGCTTGCCAATTGAGTAGTTTTAAACCTTCCTGTTTACGGAGCGGCTACTGCTTGTATCTCTTGTTATTTCGGTTGTATTGTTAACATTAGCATTTTAATAACTTCATACCTATATAAACAGGTGTGAGTTTAAATAATACTTTGTGAACTGAAGTACAGATATTCACATACTAAAATATTTCAGTGATTTCTACACATATATAAAAGGGACGTGCCTTTAGATATAAGTCCCTTCCTCCTTCAGCATACCTCTATCTTAAAAACAAAAAGTTTGGAGCGAGGATTATGTGTAAAACTACTAGCCTAAGAGTCATCAGAACACCAAGTAATGGGTACCTAAGCTACTGATTAATCTTTCTGTAGAGGTAGTATAGCTAATGTACAGAGCAATAGGCTGTATTGACAATAATCAAAGCCTGAAAAAAAATCTTGAGACAGTAGTGAGGGTTTGGGTTTTTTTATCCACATCTGCTGTTTTTGGGATGAAATGCTGTGGCTAACTGTGCAGGAGGGAGGCAGCAGATCTCTCCCTCATCCTCCCGAACATTGCTCTGTTCACAAGCACACCTGAAGAAGAGCCAGGTTGAAATACCTGTTCTACTGGTTGAACACCATTCCTGCAGCCTGAAGCAGCTTGAGCTAGTAGAGTAGTTACACTTTTTTGGCCATACAGAAAGGAACCCTCTTACTGCATGTTAGCAATCTCAGCCGGCCGAATCAATTCTGTGGAAGACTTGTGGATACAGCGAATCATAGAATGCTTAGGGTTGGAAAGGGACCTTAAAGATCATCTAGTTCCAACCCCCCTGCCATGGGCAGAGAAATATGGTTGATTTGTTTCAGTGTCATCTACCGTGGCCTTTACTGTTGTACAATTATTTATAACTAACTAAAATTACTCTCGTAAATGATTTGAAAATATATTTTTCAAATATATTTCAAATATACGTTCAAAGTCAACATCATATATTTTGAACTTAAAAGTATTTTGAATGTCTTCCATAAGAAAGTAATTTTTCAGACTTGCTTTGAAAGATTTTCAAATCAATGCATTGTATTTTAAAACATTTGCTAAAGCAAGAAAATTTTGCAGTGCCACTTGACAAATCATACTTCTTGGAAGAAATGTATAAACGTCTGTTTTGTTGAAAGACAGTTTCTTGTTTTTTTGATTTCAGGTGATCACTGGAGGTCATTATGATGTTGACTGTCGGTTGGAAGATCCTGATGGCATTGTGTTGTACAAGGAGATGAAGAAACAATACGATAGCTTCACGTTTACTGCATCCAGAAACGGAACATACAAATTCTGCTTCAGCAATGAATTCTCTACTTTCACACACAAAACTGTGTACTTTGATTTCCAGGTTGGAGAAGATCCACCACTGTTTCCTAGTGAGAATAGAGTAACTGCACTTACCCAGGTAAAATGCTGTTGTGTTTGACAGCAACTGTTAGGTGGAGGAAGCAATATTTTTTTCAAGTTCAGCAGCATTAGATGTCTGTATCACTTTTGAAAATCAGTGGATTGGAGCTTTTAAAATAATCTAAATTATTTTGAATAAACTTTCTTTCTGAAGGTAGTATTTATAGAACACAGAGCAGGGCTGAGAAGGAATCACCAAGTGCTTAGGAGAAAACCAGTGTGGTAACTTAGACCTTAAACGCTAAGCCACTGTTGTTTTTCATTTTTTTTTAAGGGAACTTCTTTTTAATGCCATGGTTCTGTGTCTCTTGAAGTGTGGATCTCACAAACTGTCGATATTAGTGGATCAGAGTTTTCAAAATTTCCAAACTTTAGCTTGATAATAATTTTTATATTTAAAATGGTAGAGTATTTTTTCAGGGAGCACTTAAGTTGACTTTTTATGTAACTGCCATTTTAAATTGGAGAAGTTCTAGCAAAATAAACAAATGAACTGTAACTGGCATTTTAAAATGGAGAAGAAGATTCTAGTAAAATAAACAAATGAACAAAGTCAGCCATCTTTAGCTGACTTCTAGATATTTGTCCTTTCTAAGATATATGCCCTTTATAAGATATACAAAGTGTTAGAGCATTATTATCGTATATTCAGGATTTTATAGTTTTGTACTACCTCTACCAGATTTAAATTCATCAGAACTTCCCTAGGAACGGAATACTTTGTCCATGAATTCCCACTAATATTCTTAACATTATAACAATAACCAAACCTTGCTTTAAACAACCATTGAAGAATGCTGTTGCTATTTTGCTAGTCTGGACTCAACAGTATAAATACTGCTTCCCAAAGACCAATCTCACTTGAATTTACCTCACATAAGTCTGCAGTAACTGAGATCTGTAATGAGTAGAGGACTTGCTGTGAATTCAACTACAACACTTGCCTCTTTCTCCTTGTCACTCCTCTGCTCTGCATTATTTTGCATTATGATTCTTGATCATGTATTTTTCCATCTCATGTCCTTACTTTAGTTTTCATTCTGTTCAGTCTGTGTTCTGCTATGCCTGGTTTTTCTTTTGCTGTCTTGACATCAGCAGAGGGATTTTGAGAACACAGAACATGCAATTCCTGGCTCTGTCCTCTCTACAGCCCCTTGCAGTCTGTGGGAGAAGATACATAAAAAAATAGTTTATCACTCAGTTGTAGCATACACAATGCAAATAAAGTGTTTGGGAAAAGGAAAGTTAATTTTCAGAGTACAACACATCTTTGGTAAGACAATTCTTGCGATTTTCTTGAGGCTTGCAGTATGACCAAATTTGGGCAGCCTTTCACAGGGGCGGTAAAAGGTAAATCCCTAAAACCAGAGTGACTTTGTGTTTAGATCCTTTGTGTAGACTAAGAGAGCTCTATAATTTATCAGTGAGACCAATGGCAGAACTTAGTTTGGAAAACCTCTTCTTGAATTTCTTTTGTTGAGAAGAATATCTTAGACTTGTTCAGACACCTGTCTTGAAAGTCCTCAACTGGAAAAGATGGTTAGACACACATAAAAGTAACTGAAAGTGATCCTATCGGAGTGTTAAACATTTCCTTTTATAATAGGTTGTGCTGTTTGGACTTCAGGAAAGACTGATCTTAAGCCATAAAACAGTAAAACAAACTATGACTAGAAATAAAGTATTTTGAAGATCTTGGTGATCAAAACACAGTGAGGTGTGTGATGACTTTTACTCGTAGAAGATAAACTGAAAGTGGAAGAAGTTTGTGTAAAATGATCTAGGTCTTGGAAAACATACTTTTTTTAAAACGAAAAATTACAATGAAGTTGGGCAATTTGTTAAGTCTTGCTTATGTGATTATGTTATGGAGCATTCGGAAACACTGAAAGGTAACAGAATTATCCTTTCTTTAACCACTTTTTGCATACATGACTAAGAGAAGGGTCTCTTGTCAAAAGAACATGTTGAGTTCAGTAATGTAGATTTTTAGGATGTTTTACAGCTTGAGTGAGAATTATGCAATGAAGAACGTCATGCTTGTGAAATACAAGCATTTAATATATACTATGTGCATCTTAATGTTACAAATATTTTGTTGGCGTGCGTGGAATTAATAAGTGGGAGATCACTGACAATTCAAGTGTTTCTAATGTTCGTTTTGAACCCAAATATACATCAGTTTAAGATCTGTTTAGCTGTTCTCAGAGCCCGTTGCTTTTTATTAGATCTACAGTTTTACATGCTTCTGTATTTAATGTCTGTCACATTCCAGTGTGTAGAGTTTGATCAATGTAAGTTAAATTTTACTGCATTTACAGTATTTCAGTCTAACAATGGACTGAGTTGATCCTTAGTTTGCGAAGTTACACGAACCCTGATTTTAAATATCAAACCACAAAACTTTGCAGAAAAAGTACTAGAAGAGTTCTTCATTAAGTGATGTCTGTTTGTTTGCTTCTCTAGATGGAGTCTGCGTGTGTTTCAATTCATGAAGCTTTGAAGTCTGTCATTGATTATCAGACTCACTTCCGCCTGAGGGAGGCACAGGGCCGCAGCAGAGCAGAGGATTTGAACACAAGAGTGGCCTACTGGTCAATAGGGGAAGCAATCATTCTTCTCGTTGTTAGTATCGGGCAGGTATTTCTCCTGAAAAGCTTCTTCTCGGATAAAAGAACCACAACAACTCGTGTTGGATCATAAATGGTAGTAGTAATGCTTCAGGTCATTGTGTGCTACTCATCTGTAAAAATTACTGTTCTCCCATTAATTGCAGGTACAAAGGATCTGAATATATGCAACATTCAAATGTGTCTACCCCATGTCCCTTAAAAATCACAAACCAGACCCAAAATGTTATGAAAGGAACAAATGATTTGAAATATTTGAAAAATATTTTGGAACTTAAATTTTTTCTCATTCCTGCATTAAATATCTGACAGTGACCAGCCTCTCTTCATTTCTACTGGTTTTACCAAACTGAGTTTGATTTTTACCAGTAAGTTCGGCCATCTGCAGTATAACACTTTAAAATAACTCATCAGTCTAGTGTCTGATACAAGAGCCAACAAATATGAAAACTTTATTTGATTTTAATTTTCAGGCTCAATGTATTGGATTATGAAAAGGCAAATGTGATGAACTGTAGTGCACTGTTTTGATTTGCTGTTTAAAAAAAAAATCCAGTGTTTATTTGTAAAATTGTTGCAAGCTCCATCATACTGCAAATTCTCCGTGAGCCTGGTAAGTCTCCACCTTCAAAATTTGCTAAATTTTATACTTGAGTATGTTTGCGTAAACATGCATACTTCTATATTAAAGTAAATGCTTTTCCTCTTTTACAATGCCTGTTTTATTGAAACAAATGGTAAGCTGAGACTACTCAGGAAATCTACCTTCTGTATTCAAAAATCCAAACCTCCAAGTTTATTTAAAAAAGCATGCAATAAAATAGGAAATCTTGTAAAGTTGTCACTGAAACTGTACGGTTTTTGTATTCATGCTGCTGCTGCTTTTTGGATCGAAGACCAGAAGTAGCTTGGTTTGTTAAGCAGCACGATACCAGCACTGGATGAGGTTATATTACGTGTTAGGCACATACAAAGCTTTTTACTAAATTGTTTTCCTATTAAGAGGCCAATTTGACATGGATACTGCATTGCACGAGTGCTGTAAATTTTACTTTTCTGTGTGTGGTGCACTGATACTTGATGGCCTTGTGCATCTAATTGCCACTCTTTTGCTAGCGGTCAGGAAATGTTTTAAATATGTCAGGTTATCTTTTTGGTAGAGTTGTAGTTACATTGTTTCCACTGCTCATGCCTTTAGTAGCTTATGTACTGTAAAGTCTTGTTTATTTGGATGTGGAAGGTAGTAAATGTATGTACCTACAAGTAGCTTGAATTGAGCTAGTCATAGTAAGGCTAAACTCCCTCAAATGGCTCTGGAGGAATAAGTAGACTGACCAGTTCTTAAGTGCACACAAACTAAGCTAAGGTGAAAAAAATTGTCATATATTACTGGCTAATTCAAAAAATGCTTCTTAAGTTCTCAGCAAGCAAAGAAAAAATGCTAAACGATTACTAATTGATCGTATTATTTCTAGCAAAAATTTGAAATTACATGTATGGGTGACACTTGAGCAGTCTGAAGAATTGATCTAAGACGACTTGATTTTAAAATCTTATGATGTCTGAAAAAAATAAAAGTGCACCTACTCTCGGTTGTGAACTGAATGACTGCTCTTTTGGAAACTGAAGAAAAACCTCAAACAGCTCAAAAATTATTTAGAAGGTCATGGGAGTGTTAAAAAGCTTAATGTATGTAAAATGCAGGATTATATGTAATGGTTTTCTGTCCTGTACTGAATTTTAAATACTGCAGTCCCATTTTGGGATGCCAGCTTCCCAGAAACAGACAGATCAGAAAACAAAAACACTAGTGCTTTCTTCTTATGATACAAATCTGTGCCTGCACACAATATTCTTAATTGTACCTATATGCATCATTCTTGTGTTTGAGCACTTGATATTCAGTAGGTGTTGTGCTGCATTACACACAATAATGAAGCAAGTGGTACGCTTGGGATGCAAAGGTCGGATGAAAACATGATTTAATTTTGGTAGTGTCTGCTAGTATCTTCTGGTTTTTGAATATCACTTATGTAGCTTTAATCACAACAAAAGCATTTGTTGTAAAGATGGAAATGTTGAGTTTTTTTCCACTGAGTTGTTCTGTGTGCTATGGAAATCGGTAAGCAATGCGGTAAAACAGATAATGGTTGGCCATCATGAACATGTCTCAATTATTTCATCATGTCTGAATGTGTGAAGCGGGACGATTCAGCTCAATATTGCTCCTACTGCAGAGGTTTAGTGGGCTTAACTTTTGCATTGAAGTTAGGTGTCTGAACCAATCCTTTGGTATCCTGCTGCATAATAGGCAGCAATAGCTTAAAAATGCCTTTATTTTCGTGTTATTAAAAACATGGCGCAAATACACGTGTTTAAACAGAGCTGTATATAGTTTTTAATGATTGAATAGGATGTAATAAAACACATGCTAACACGCAGTGGGTGGAGAAATGCATTGTGACTTTTGGTTAAAGCTGCATCTTTTCAATATGTGAAAAGAATAGTTTGGTTAATGGTTTGATATGCATGTAAACACCCTGCGTTAAAGGGGATATAACTGTGTTTTAATTGCTAAAGGCCCTAGGTTTCAGCTATTCCTTGGATGTTTCATGTTTACAGAAGTTCTTTTCATGTCCTGAAATGTCAGTTCTTGTTTTAGTTTTGGAGAAAAAATAGTTCAGTTTGAGTAAGACAAAAAGCAGACCCTGTGAATATTGTATGGGAAAATAAAAATTAATATATGAATGTGGTCTGACTGTTTTGTTTGCATGTGAGAATGGGGAGCACTTTGAATAGCTATTTGAGTAGTCAACTTGTATTTTAACACATTACAGTTAATCTGCCACCTGGCACTTGATCATTACTTCTGTTGCTGTGCATCAAGAAGTGTATGGGTTCACTGCTTCTCATAATTAGCTGTGCTTTCAAATCACTGGAAAAACTGAAGTTTCAGCAAGATTGTGGGGTTACTGGCTCTTTGCTCAGCATGTTAGCACTGCAGGCAGTAATATTCATAAATCTGTTCCTGTTGGAGTGGAATTTGAAGTATGCGACTACAGATGCCAGGAATGATTTGGGACCTACTGCATCTTTTCATGTTAATTCTGTAGATACAAGGCTGATTGAGGATGAGCTAGGCAGGTGCATCCAATTAGTGTTGTGTAATTATGAGATATAAACTTCAAAAATTCGGTAGTAACTAAATGTGTAATTGGAGATATTTTCTATTGTGTAGCTTCTTGCTGAATCTTAGCACGTAGCAGTGAAGTTTTAAAAGCCAGGGAGAGTAGGCATGATTGCTTTAGGTGGGCACCTTCCAAAACGGCTTTTTCTTCCCCTTTGTGTTTTCTCCTATGTCAGTTGCTGTACATTCAAAATCTTTCAAGAATATTTAGAGTACTTGGATTAAAAAAAGCTTTTGTCTAGAAGTATGAGTAACTTCTAATCTTTCAGTGATGTATAATTGTTACAGTCAAGTAGCCGTCTGGGTTTTTTTAGGTGTATGGCACCCAGGATTTCAAAGTAGCTTAAGGTGAGTTGTGGTCTGAAGCACTTTTCTGCTGAAAGCTGATCATTTTACCAAAAAAAAAAAATAATTAGCCAAAGTGAAAAGGTGAGTCAGCGGATCAACTGACTTGTATGATGATGAAGGCTTTTGTGAAGGAGCAGGTGGGGAATGTGATCGGGATCATTGCAACCCATTTAAAACAGTTTCTTGGACTGCCAGACTGTCCGAGGACACAAATTGCAGCAGGGGCACTGCAACCTAGATGTAGCATGATTTACGCAACGGCAACAATTATTGAAAGAAATTTTTAAAGCCTGACCCTGAAGTTCAGCACGGAGCTACATCAGTGTGCAGACAGCTGGTGTACTGCGCCAGGTTACTCCAGGAGAGGTTCTGTGCTTGGTATGTGAGCGAAGTTCGTCATGTGATATGAATCCAGCTTTCTTCTTTTTTGCTGCTTACAGTTATATTCTGTATCTCTAAATAAAAGCAAGCTGACTACCTGTCATCAAGAACGCAGATTTACATTGTCTGACATAACTCTGGAATCACTGCTATTGACTTCAGAAGCTTTGGTGTGGATTTACTTTCAGGTGCCATCAAAGTATGTGTCCTAATCATTCTTGATGTGCAAATGTTTCGTGCCTTTGCTTTCTGCCTAATTGGGCTCCTCATAGGAAACAACCATACTTGTAGAGAAATCCAGCAGTAGGAGGAGCACCATCTAATGTCAATGATTATTTAAAACTAAGTCCTAGCAGTCCTCATCACTGTTACTGAGTTATTTCCCTCAGCCACTGAGGTGGATTCTATGCATTTACAGCTGATGAGTGCTAATTCTGCTTGTCAGTAAGACTGTGGACGTGTTCTTTGAAGTGAAGGAATCTTCTGACATCACCTGATATCTTGTTGTTAAAAACAGATTAAACTCCTTTTTCTGCAGAGCTCAGTGGAGGAGTGGTCCTGCGGGGTGAGATGAAACTAGATTTAGCACAGGCCCTAAATGAGACAGATGCAAAGTCTTCCTCTTGCGTTCTTCCCCTTGACTTTCACGGTTGTCAAATCAAGTTTGAGAAAAGTGGGATTATGGTATGTGCATACTGAGGATGCTACTGATCTTGACCAAGTAAGTGTTGTGCGTGAGACATGAGGGGAAACAGCAGCTCATCTCAGCTTAGGAAATACTCCAGTTACCTGACAGTAGCAGCCTTCAAAAGATTAACTATTGGTATTAAAAAACTCATGTTGCAAACCTCAGGGCAGGATCTTGTGGAAGCATAAGGTGGTTTTACTTTGTGATACTTCTGAGCAGGTTGATCTGACCGACTCACATATTCTTCCCTACCTGCTGACAAGAACCAGGACATGCACAAATTGTCTGGTCAGCATCACTGGTGTGCAATACAGCAATTTTAAGCAATTCAACCGCCTTGTGCATCCATGTTTTATATTTCTTAGCATTACAGGCTGTTTTGTTGGGGGCTAACAGGAAAAGGAGTGACACAGAGGGTATGTTGTAGCCTTGTTGCCATCCTCCTGTTTTGAAGATGCAGTCACCGGTGCTGTGGTTTTATCAGTGTTGAAATTAATCTTGATAGGAACACCACGTTCCTCTATTTCACTGCTGTTAATTGTGTATTTGTCCATTAATAGAGGCTGTTGAACAGAAGTTCCTAAATATTTTCATAGCCCATATCTCACAGTGAGACACTGTCCAGCTCAGAGTGCAGTGAATGAGATGGAATACAGCAGGATGCCATCCCTGCGTTGTTCAGGTACATACGGCTGAATGCGTTCTGTTGGTGTATTCCTACAGGAAGGTTGTCATGAACTCCTGCCAGCCATGTGTGACAGGGCATGGTCAGTGATCAGCTGCCTATCTGAGAGGTCTCCACATGGTAGGGTATTCCAGGTTTAAGCAAGAACCTTCTTAGGAATGTTTCTATCTGTGTCTTGAGTATTCTTTCCTAAATTGATGTACGCAGATTTTCCTGATGCCAAGGACAGCAGATTTGTTCACTCCTTACTGCAAAGGAATATTCCTTATAAATTACCAAAAAGAAGGTATGTTGACGTTTTTATATGCAGGATGTCAAGAACTGAGGAGCAGCATTTTTTTTCTGGAAGAAATCAAACATGAGGGAAAAGGCTTTGGCAATGTTAATGTATTGATATGAGATGAGCTGCTTTGGCACAGCACTGCCTTTTGCTCTGGTGTTTGGAGAACACAGTACCACTGGGTGTCAATGAAGTACCTCAATAGAGCAGAAAGAAGGGGGAAAAAGAGGCAGAAGAGAGGGGGAAGAGAAGGAGGAAAAGTAAAGAAGAAGGAAAATGAAGGAGGGAAGGACCAAAGGAGGGAAGAAGGAAGGAAGCAAAGCAAGCACGAAAGCAAGAACAAAGGGGACAGAGTGGGAGAGGGGCTCATGTGCTGAGTTTGGGAGCCTTGAGGAGTGCTCAGCTTGCTTCCTATTGGCAAGAGGTGCTCTTTCTCCTGCGGTGCGGATGGCCTTTGGTCGCTGCTGCCCCCAGCATGGGTCTGCAGCACAGCCTGCAGACAGCAGCTGTAATTGGCACCAGAATCCACTCTCTGTAAGGCACGTTGGCACATCTGTTAAGAGGAATTAAATGAAAATGGACCCAAGGGAAATAAGAAGAAACAATTGTCAAAGGGTGGATGGAGAAGAACAGTAAGCTGTTATGGAAAGGGAATGTGAGGTACAGAGTACAGTAACAACCAGGAGGTGCTGTGACCTGTGAAATACTCTACCTCTCTTAAAACCGGCTGTTAATCCCACTGATACAAACCCAGAATGACTCCACAGCTCTCAGTGCCATTGCTCACCTTAAACTGATGTAAGATGGTCCACCAATTCTGCACATCCCTTTCACTCTCAGTCAAAGATGCTTAAGACATTAAAGGCCTCACTTAGTACCACACCACACTTGCTTTTCTCTAGAACAAAAGCTCCCAGAACCTGAAAATTCACAGGGCAGAAAATGAGGCTGTGTTTCATCGCTTGTACAAATCCCTGGGCCAAGCCCCTTGTGGGTTACACCTCGTTAACTGGAGTTGTGCAGCAAGGGAAACCTCCACCCTTTTGCAAATTCCACCTTAGAAAGAAATCTGCTTGCATTCGAAATGCTATGGTGATCTTTGGAAAGGATTGGGAAATAATATTTTTAGTGAAAGTATGTGGCAGATGTCAGTTTAAATATTGTAATTTAGTTTCTGTTATAGACTTACTCTTTACAATGCACTGGAGCAGAACACATGAGGAGACCTCTGAAACAAGGTATCCAGATGAAGTTTTGTTTTGCCAGAATTTTCGTTTTCAAAACACCTATAAATATACTATACTCACACCTCAGAATAATAAAAAAATGAGACCTCCCTTTAGTTACGCTGTAAAACCCCAAGAGTTGAAAGTTGAGTCTCTATGCAGCCAAAAGTCAAGAGAAGACGAAAACCCTTGTGAGTAAGTGTCTCGGAAGTCCATAGCACTCTGTAGGGTTAGGCCTGGGATATCTGTTTCCTTTCCATTACATTTTCTCATGACTTTGCATACATGCAAGTCTGCTATAAAATAGGGTTTACCTGGATCACTAAATCTCATCTCCTGCAGATGTACCAACCATGAAATGAGCATTTTTTTGGGAAGGACTCAAAGAACATCCTCCAGCCACTACAGAGGGTGCCTGCAGCACTCAGTAGCACATGAATGGCCTGTCATAAAATACAAGCTCCTGAGTCTCAATGAACATTTCCCAGGCAGCAGCCAACAGGAAAAACCTTAGCAGATCTGGAACAAAGGTCAGTGATAGAAGCTAAAGGGGGAACAAGGGAACTCTGAGAGATTCAGAGCCATCACACCCCCAAATGTTGCACACTCAGGTAACTGGCACTGTGCTGGAAGTAACAGACCCTACACAGCTCTGCCCACAGATTTGCACCTCTGCTCTTATTTTGAGGGGAGTTTCAGTGTTGTCTTCACAATTGGTCTGTGGCGAAAGCAAGGAAGCTCTATAGCAGGTGCTGTTTCTTGTCTCAAACTCTCCCAATAGTAGGGGCAATGCAGAGACAAGAATCTCAAGATGCACCAGAATCACAGAATGTTAGGGATTGGAAAGGACCTCAAAGGATCATCTAGTCCAATCCCCCTGCCAGAGCAGGACCACCTAGATCAGATCACACAAGAACGCATCCAAGTGAGTTTTGAACATGTCCAGAGAAGGAGACTCCACAACCTCTCTGGGCAGCCTGTTCCAGTGTTCTGTTACCCTTACTGGGAAGAAGTTCTTCCTCATGTTTAAGCAGAACCTCCTATGTTCCAGATTATATCCAATTTCCCCTTGTCCTATCATTGGATGCCACTGAGAAGAGCCTGGCTCCATCCTCATGGCAGTCACCCTTTACATATTTATAAACATTAACGAGGTCCCCCCTCAGTCTCCTCTTCTCCAAGCTAAAGAGACCCAGCTCCTTCAGCCTTTCCTCATAATGAAGATGCTTCACTCCCTTAATCATCTTTGTGGCCCTGCGCTGGACTCTCTCCAGCAGTTCCTTGTCCTTCTTGAACTGAGGGGCCCAGAACTGGACACAATATTCCTGATGTGGCCTCACCAGGCCAGAGTAGAGGGGGAGGAGAACCTCTCTCGATCTACTAACCACACCCCTTCTAATACACTCCAGGATGCCATTGGCCTGCTTGGCCACAAGGGCACATTGCTGGCTCATGGTCATCTTGCTGTCCACCAGAACCCACAGGTCCCTTTCCCCTGTGCTGTTCCCCAACAGCTCAGTCCCCAACTTGTACTGCTACAAGGGGTTGTTCTTACCCAGATGCAAGACTCTACACTTGCCCTCGTTGTATTTCATTACATTTCTCCCCGCCCAACTCCCCAGCCTGTCCAGGTCTCTCTGAATGGCAGCACAGCCTTCAGGTGTGTCAGCCACTCCTCCCAGTTTAGTGTCGTTAGCAAACTTGCTGACCATGAACTCTATTCCCTCATCCAAGTAATCAATGAATATGTTGAACAATACTGGTCCCAGTACCGACCCTTGAGGGACTCCACTGGATAGAGGCCTCCAACTGGACTCTGTCCCATTGACCATTACTCTCTGGCTTCTATCCTTCAGCCAGTTCACAATCCACCTCACTACCTGATCATCCAGACCACGCTTGCTCAGTTTAGCTGTCAGGATGCTGTGGGAGACTGTGTCAAATGCTTTACTGAAGTCAAGATAGACCACATCCACTGCTCTACCATCATCCACCCACTGGGTGATGTCCTCATAAAAGGCTATCAGGTTTGTCAAGCACGACTTCCCCTTAGTGAAGCCATGTTGTCTGCCCCTAATGCCTAGAGATAGCACTAAGGATATGTTGTTCCATTATTGTCGTGGGTTAGGCCGATCCAGCAACTAAACTCCACGCGGCTCTCCCACTCCAGTAAAGTGGAGAGGAGAAAAATATAATAAAAGAGCTGAAGGTTGAGACAGGAACAGAGGAGCACCCACCAACCATGGTCCCGGGGAAAAGAGGCTCAGTTTCCTTAAAGCAAAACAGTTTATTAACAGCTACCTAAAGAGATAAAAGCAAACAAAAACGTTTACTTGAGAGGATAACAAGAAAACAAGGCCAAATCTTAAAAAACAACACCATTCCCCCACTTTGCCTTTTCTTCCCGGCTCTACCACCTCCCCCCAGCAGTGTAGGGGGGCAAGGAATGGGGGAGTGCAGGTCAGTTCATTCCATGCTGTTGCTGCTGCTTCTCTTAAAGGAGAAGGAGTCCTCACACCATTGTCCCTTGCTCCAGTGGATCCCCTACTCATGGGGAAAGCATGAGTCCTACCCGCAGGATGCAATCCTTACCCCATCGAATTGCTCCAAGTGCGGGTTTTACCACAGTCTCGGATTTTAGAGGAGCTGTTGCCACTCGCTCTGGTGTGGGTTGTGAGTCGTCATATCGACCTTAAATGCGTCTCTATACAGACTTTAAATGCGTAAATGCGCCTCGACCTGTGCCTATGATTCACAATAGTCTCAGGCTCAGGCATCTCCTTTAAACAAAACACCTCCCCATTGACAGGGGTTGAACCACGGACTCTAGATGCATACCATACTCAGGCTGAGACATCTCTTCTCCGACGTGGATCTTCCACGGGCTGCAAGTGGGTCTCTGCTTGCTCCACTGAGGACTGGGTGCAAAGGGGCTGCTCGCAAGGGGGACTCAGCTGCGGCACACGTTGTTCCGTTCCATCTTCACTGACCTGGTGTCGGTGTGGCCGTTTGTCTCCGATCTTAGCCCTTTCTGGGTGAACTTGGCCCGGTGGGCAGCCTGGGAGCGGGGCTCTCCCCGAGTTCCCCAAGCAGCTCTGCCGCTGCCATCCTCAGCGGGTGGCACCGACCCAGCCTGGGCTGCCACCCGGCTGGGCTCTGGGGAGCGGGGGGCCGTGCGTCCCTCCCTTCTCCTTGCTCCTGGGCAAAGGCACACCTTTCCGGTTCCTTTGTCCCGACGTAAATAGGGCAATTAGCAGAGGCGCCGATTGGTTCAAGCCCCGAGGGGGATGGGAGTCCGGTCTGATGGGCAGCTTCTGCCACCAGAACCTCCCCCGCCCCATCAAACCATGACAATTATCTTTCCAGGGATGGAGGTCAGGCTGAGCGGTCTATAGTTACCTGGGTCTTCCTTCTTGCTCTTTTTGAAGACCGGAGTGACATTTGCTTTCCTTCAGTCCTCAGGCACTTTTCTCATTTCCCACGATTAGGCAAAGATGATGGCGAGTGGCCTGGCAATGACATCCGCCAGCTCCCTCAGCACCCGTGGGTGCATCCCATCAGGATCCATGGATTTATGGATGGCCAGGTTGCTTAGCTGGTGCCCTAACCAAGTCCTCATCAACCAGGGTAGACAACTCCTCTATCCTGACTTCCTCAGGAACCTGAGGGTTCCAAGGCTCATCAGGATAGCCTCCAGCAGTATAGATCTTACAGATGAAGGATCATTTTCACATGATGTAACAAGTCTGCAGGTTGACTTAACAGTATTAAACACTGGACTTGGACACTCAAGGTGGTTTCGGATGGGAAAAGGAAACAGGTGCACTTGAACAGATATTTCGTTTCCACATGGCAGACATTAGCTACTTTGACCTGGTTTTGAAGCAAGGAAAGTTCTTTTTCCCAGTTTACAGACCTGTTGGAGCCAGTCCAGAGGAGGGCCACAAAGATGATCCGAGGGCTGGAGCACCTCTGCTATGAAGACAGCCTGAGACAGTTGGGGCTGTTCAGCCTGGAGAAGAGAAGGCTCTGGAGAGATCTTATAGCAGTCTTCCAGTACTTAAAGGTGCCTACAACAAAGGTGGAGAGGGACTTTTTACAAGGGCATGTAGTGATAGGACAAAGGGTAATGGTTTTGAACTGAAAGAGGATAGATTTCAATTAGATATAAGGAAGAAAGTTTTCCCTCAGAGGGTGGTGAAGCACTGGAACACGTTGCCCAGAGAAGTTGTGGCTGCCCCATCCCTGGAAGTGTTCAAGGCCAGGTTGGACGAGGCTTTGAGCAATCTGGTCTAGTGGAAGGTGTCCCTGCCCGTGGCAGGAAGGTTGGAACTAGATGATCTTTGAGGTCCCTTCTAACCCAAACTATTCTATGATTCTATGATTCTAAACCTCATGAGTGGTTCAGCACTGGATGAAAAGTGAGTGGAGACACTGTTTTCTGAAGAACATTCCATATGTTCCCAGCACAGTGAAGCTACACCACTGACAACTTGCTTTGAAGAGAAAGGACTGTTCTCTTTCTGGTGGCATGTTGAGGCAGGAAGCTTCGTTTTGCCAAGCTAACAGGAACTGAAGGAATCCCTCCATTTTGAACGATCGAACAGAGCGGGTCCCAGGGAACATTCTTTCAGTGCCTGTGGAGGTCAGGTAAAGTTTTGCCCAGGCAGAGCTTATGTTGGCTACCACAGTGCTGAGCAGTTTGAATGGAACTGGCGGGCTAGTGTCAAATGTCATTTCGCTCAGACACCCACTCTCTCCAAAAAATTCATTTATTCTGGCAGGGCTGTAAATGACTGTTTTTTGCTTTCCCACTTACTTAATTGGATTCTACTTACTCGAAGATGTGAAAATATTGTTTGGATCTGTCCGTTAAGATTTGCCAGGAGAGAATGAGCCTGTCATTTAAACCTGCAGCACAATGCATCTGTGCACAGAAACCAAGACAGACTTCATGGATCTGTGCAGAAACAGCAGGAGGCAAGAGAGATGACATTCAGGAAACATGCAGCCCACCCACTTTAGATACTGCAAACCCAGAAAAGTGCCAAATTTAAAGAATTGGCCTCTGTAACGCAGCTTTTTTCACATGTTGTAGCACAGACATAGAACAAAAGAATGACACACATTGCTTTGAACTTCACTATTCTACACTTGTTCCAAATTTTCTCCCCTCCCAGACTAAAGTGGGATAACTTTTGCTAGTTTTGGAGATGATTAGTAGGAGTGATGCCATTAGTCACATGATTAGCTATAAAGTAAGGTTGTCTCTCTCTTCCACTTCCAAGAGGGAGCAGGTGCTTCTAACAACTAGCAAGAGCATGCATGACTCTCTGTCTGTAGACTACACAGCCACTGTTGGCCTCAGCATGGCAACAGCCAGGCACTAGCCTGCAAGACCTTACCTGCAACAGCTGGTGAAAGGATGATTGCTCCTCACGAGTAAATCTCTGTGTCCCAGAAGCTAGCGCTTGAGTGGACAGCAGTGGGATAAAACATGGTAGCACATCTGCGCAGCACTGGACACCCTGAGGCCCTGAGCAACCTGATCTAGTTGGAGATATCCCTGTTCCTTGCAGGGGGGCTGGACTAGATGACCTTTGAAGGTCCCTTCCAGCCCTAACGATTCTATGATTCTATGATTCTATGATCCACCAGTTCGTCATTCCGTCAACTGTCGCACGCTGTTAGGATTTCCAAGAGGAGGTTTTCCTTGTCCCTCTGTCTGTGCTATTCTAAGTGGTTTCCATTCCTGAAACAACAGCAAGGCTCCTTCTGGTGGCTTTTAAGAAGATTAATCTGAGTCCTCCCAGATTTGAGAGAAATACTATGGGCTTTGTGGGGATGGAGATGCAGCGCAGGGCAAGGGGCTGGTTCACGTCACCCTCCCTCCAGAGCAAGGAGAGAGAGAAATGGGTGGGGCAGACAGAGCAAGTGCTTAGCATATGTGTTGATCAACAGAGGAAGCACCACTGGAGGGAACGCGTGAATTGATCCTCTTTGTCTCAGCCCTGGTGTCTCCAGGACAGGAGAGAAAGGTTGCCACTGTTTCCTTGCTTTTTGTGTGTTCCTGCACAATTTTTCTGAATTACTTGCCTAGTAAAACGTGTCCCGTTGTTGCTATGTAGCAGTAGGGGAATGCTAAACCCAGCCAGGATTTCTCTCTGCAGGTTTTTTCACAACAGTTGTGAAAAAACAACTGTAAACATCTGCATGTTTACAAAGAAAGGCCTCTGTCCTGAGAACATAGGTAAAACGGGGAGGACATACTCAAAATTATAGCACCTAGGGATTAGAAGAAAGTAAAATCACAAATTTACAAACAGTTCCCATGGAGCTGGGTGCGCAGCTATACTTGTCTTTTCTCTCTATTTTACATTATTTTGTTGAGAAGTTGTCTGGACCATATGAAGACTTAAGAATTTGAAAGGTGCTGTGCTAGCAAGCTTCAATTGTTTATGCCTTCATTTCTGACAGAATGAAAGCCCCTTCCTGATCGTTCAAGCTAAGGAACAATTTGAATAAATAAAAGTGGGTATGAATTATGCAAATCCTAAATTTGTGCGGACTGTTTAAAAAACAATAGAAATCACATTTGAAGTTCTTGAACTTTCCTGTTCCAGTATTAGCTGTTAGCTTCAGATACACCAACGCTTTAATCATAGAATCATAGAATCATGGAATGGTTAGGGTTGAAAGGGACCTCAAAGATCATCCAGTTCCAACCCCCTTGCCATCGGCAGGGAAACCCTCCACTACACCAGGTTGCCCAAAGCCTCATCCAACCTGGACTTGAACACCTCCAGGGATGGGGCATTTACAACTTCTCTGGGCAACCTGTTCCAGTGTCTCACCACCCTCAGAGTGAGGAATTTCTTCCTTATATCTGATCTAAATCTGCCCTCTTTCAATTGAAGGTCATTGCCCCTTGTCCTATCACTACACGCCCTTGTAAAAAGTCCCTCCCCAGCTTTCCTGTGGGCCCCCTTTAAGTACTGGAAGGCTGCAATAAGATCACCCCGGAGCCTTTTCTTCTCCAGGCTGAACAGCCCCAACTGTCTCAGGCTGTCTTCATAGCAGAGGTGTTCCAGCCCTTGGATCATCTTCGTGGCCCTCCTCTGGACCTGCTCCAGCAGCTCCATGTCCTTCTTGTGTTGGGGACTCCAGAGCTGAACACAGTATTCCAGGTGGGGTCTCACGAGAACAGAGCAGAGGGGCAAAATCACCTCCCTCGACCTGCTGGCCACGCTTCTTTTGATGCAGCCCAGCATACGGTTGGCTTTCTGGGCTGCCAGCACACATTGCCGGCTCATGTTGAGCTTCTGATAATGATGTAGTCATTAGCTCAGTGACTTCATTACAGCTGCATCATAGGCTGTGGGGCTAGACGGGCCAGGCCTCCATCTCTCCACACTCTTGGCTTTGTCCCGGTCACCACGGATGCCCCGAGCAGATGGGAGAAGCTGTCGATGGCCACTGGCTGTGGTGCTGTTGGTCATTTCTTTGCCCCTGACAGAAGACGCAGAGGGCACTGCCAGCAAACGAGACACCTTGCAGGAGGTGCTGGCCTTTCCCAATGCCCCAGCTGCAGGTGTCACGGGCTTCCCCTTGCAGAAGGGGAACCATCCATGTCATTGACAAAGACCTCAAACAGTGCTGGCCTTATTACTGACCCCTGAGGAGGAACGCCTGATGATGTCAGCATCCCTAAACCATATTGCTCAACACCAAATCTACACGGTTTTTGAACACCTCCAGGGATGAGGACTCCACCACCTCCCTGGGCAACCTGTTCCACCACTTCACAACCCTCTCTGTAAAGAAATTTTTCCTGATATCTAACTTAAATTTTCCCTGGCGCAACTTGAGGCCATTCCCTCTCATCCTGTCATTCATAAAGTTGGAGAAGAGACCAACCCCCATCTCCCTACAACTTCCTTTCAGGTAATTCTCCTCCTTGTGTCCCCTGGCTGTCCTTGCTAAGAAGTCTGTACCCTTCCATTCCAACACTCCAGTCATAGGATTCATCCCACCACGTCTCCGTGATGTCAACAAGATCAGAAGCCTGCAGGTGTTCATACATCTCTAACTTCTCTTGTTCATTCCCCATGCTACGCGTGTTTGCATAGATGCATTTAAGTTAAGTTCAGCTGATGAATCTGACTTCCTGGCTGGAGCGGCTGGAATTCCTTCCTGCTGCTCTTCAGGTGCTCTCAGCTTGTCTTGATCCAGCCCAATGTTATCTCCTTCCCCCTTCCAGTCCAGTTTGTCCCCAACACTGCTCCCACACAGGCCTGGATGCTCCAGTGCCATGCAGAGAAGCACAGGGGCGGCTCGCGGACACAGTCGCGGGCATGGGCATCTCCAGAGCGGCCGCTGGGGCTCAGTGGCCCATGTGGCGCAGAAGCCATTGGACACGACAGGGGTGCTCCCGGGCATCGCCACGGAGCCCTTCCCCTAGCCGTCTCTGGAAGGTCGCTCCCGGGCTGCTCTTCTTCAGCGCCTTTCCTCCAGAGATGAGAGTGCGAGGGATCCTGCTGGCAGCCAGGGCAGGGGAGGCCCTTGGGTCCTGGCAGCAGTGGCAGACTGGGCAGCTCCTGGGAGGGACGTGGCTGGGGTGGACGAACAGCTGCCGGGGACCCCAGGACATGCAGCAAAGGCGAGTGCTGAGCGCTGGCCTGAGGATGGGCTGATGCCCCATGGGAGCTGGGGCCACGGCTGCACGGCTGGAGAGCAGCAGCAGCTGCAGGAAAGGCCTCGGAGGCCCCGGTGGACATGTCACCGAAAATCTGGAGAGAAACTCTCTGACACGGTTTGCAGTGGTAGAAAGCAGCATTGCTTTATTGCGGCGCCAGGTGCACAGGGGATGTCTCCTCCTGGCACGGACACCTGGCCCCTGGACAGAAACTTCGTTATACGCTACAAACGTGTTCACGTAGTCATTGTTACTCTCTTCAACAACTGGTTAATTTTCTGTCGCTTTACAGGTAAATCACTTCACCCCTTCTTTTGGGTCTGGGGTATGTTTAGGGCAGGTGGTCCGTGAGTCAGTGGTCGCGATCTTCCCCTGCTGGAATTACCTTTTCCCCAAGTCGCTGCTGGACATGTTCACAATTCAGAAAAACATGATAACAGAGTTTATCCTTTCTCTGGGATGTTCCCTTCAAGGGCAGAGAGTTCTTTGATAAAGAGTCTCCCTTCTAATCACCACAGGCAGCTTCAGGGTTGCTCATCATCTTATGTTCCTTAGGTATGTGCAAAACACCTACTAAACCCTTCATGAAATTCTTACAAAAGCTTTAACCCCGTCATTGTTGGGTAGCAACTCTCTCCCTTTGAGACTTATCTAATATCAATATTAGATGAGTCTCACCTTCTGTGGCTTTTGTACAGCATTTTCACACAAATTATCATTATCAATCTATAATAAGCTAAGCAACTATTATAAACCAAAAATTTTATTCATGCTTCACAACTTAATAAAAAGTATTATTTATGCTTCTAAACTTACAAAAGTAGTTGTATTCATGCTTCATGGCAGGGGTGGCATGGAGTAGCGAGGGAGCCTGCGATGGGATTCTGTCCTCGGACCTCTCCCTCGCCATTCCCAAGATGGAGATGTAGGAGCAAGCGGGGCTGCTGGAGGCCAGGGCATTGTACCAGTGCCTTGGAGCGGAGCTGCCAGCAGTGGACATGTACACGGACAAGGAGGCGCATGGGGCGAAAAACATGGACATGGGGCCACACATGAGCAGCTCCATGGAGATGGAAAGGAGCAGCCCCACGGAGTCAGGCAGGAACAGCCCTGGGGAGCTGAGCAGCAAGAACCTCACGAGAGTGAAGAGCAGCAGCCTCATGGAGCCGCAGAGAAGCAGCTCACGGGCAGAACAGGAGCAGCTTCCCAAGGACAGTGGGGACAGGGCACAGAGTCCCGTGGACATGTAGCTGCTCCCCTTCGTCCTCCCAGACATGTCCCCGGACATGGCAGAGCTTACTCTCAAGTACTTCCAGGCCATGCAGGAATATGACATTACCGAGCAGCACTGGAAGCAGCTGTGGGCAGTGCTAAAGCAGGGGCGAGGGGCAAGGGACGCCTGCGGTGCGACCTCCCCCAGAGAGCCAACCTTCCCTGCTGCCAGGATGGAGGAGCAGGGGCTGCTGGAGCTCAGAGTGTGTATCCCTAGCCTTGGAGCGGAGGTGGCAGGGCTGGAGAAAGATTCGGAGAGGGCCAAAGACAAGGACATGGGACCAGGCAAAAGACGGTCCATGGAGCTGGAAAGGAGCAGCCCCAGAGAGTTGGGTAGGAGCTGCCCTGAGGACACGGACATTTGCAGCCCCATGTTGCTGGGCAGGAGTAGCTCCATGGGGCCAGGCAAGAGCAGCTCCATGGGGCTGGGCAGGAGCACTCTGACAGAGCTCAGGGCCCAGAACCAGGTGCCCGCAGGCAGCCCGTGTGGGCAGGCAGCCCCCGGGCCGTGCAGGGCAGGACGGTGCCTGCACAAGGGCTGCAGACCATCCTCCCGGCTTGCCCCGTCACCACTTGGCTAGCCTGCTGGCCAAGATTTGTGTCCTCTTCTGGGCAGGGGGCTCCACCTCTCCCCGGCAGGTTGGAGTCATCAGTGTCCCCTTGGCACGAAAGCCAGAACGCCGGCAAGAGCAGCAGCCACGCAGCCAAGTGTCCGTCCCTGGGATGCGTCTGCTCCTGCCCGCAGCCTGTGCTCTGCCTGCTCACACCAGGGAACAGAGGACGGGAGCGCTCCTCCCTCTCACGCGCCCTCGGAGCAGCTCCGCAGTCCCGCTCCATCCTGCGCAGGGTCTGGCGCGCTGCCTCACTGTGCCCTCGGGACGGAGCACTGGGGCACTGGTCCATGTTCCCAACGCGCTGTGGCACCTCTCGGGGGCAGCCCGGCCCCCCCAGATTGGAAGGGACAAACGTCCGGCAGTTGGTTCCGTGTGGGCCGACAGATGGTGGCCCTTTGCAGAGACCCGCGCCGAGCCCGTGGGCACCCACTGCTGTCCGAGGCCAACACAGAGGCTCGTGGCCGCCAAGCTCCGCACTGCAGGCTCCCTCCGGAGCTGCGGCCACACGCCCCGCACTGCTGCCCCAAGAGCAGCAGCCCCATGGAGCTGCACAGAAGCAGCTCTCGCACAGAGCAAGAGCAGCTCCCCAAGGACAGTGGGGACAGGGCACAGAGCCCCATGGACATGGAGCTGCTCCCCTTTGGCCTCCCAGACATGCCACCGGCCAGAACGAAGCTTGGTTGTCCGGTGTGCTCCTGTACAGAACTCGACTTTTAAAATACGCTTTCGTGCAACAGTATCATCTCAACTGTTTTCAAAGGTCATTTCCCCGCAGTCGTGTCTGAGGGCATGGCTCTGCCACAAAGGATCCTCTTTCCCCCAGGGAAGATCTGCATGGAGTGGCAGCCAAGCCAGAGCTGGAGCTGGACTCCACAACCCCAGCAATACGTGCTTCATCAACTCGGTCCTGCAGTGCCTGATGTACACCCCTCCTCTGGCCAACTACCTGCTCTCTTGTGAGCGCAGCCAGTCATGTGAGCACTTTTAGGAACATCTTCTTGTAAATCTGTTGGGCACTTCCCAGGGCTTCCCAGAAGATGGAGTTTGATTTAGGAGAAAAGCAGCCCTTCTTTGTCAGCCCCCTGAGTGGGTGTTCTTTGAACGCTCAAGCCTAGAAGCCACTGGTCATGTTGTCGTGGCTTAGCCCAGCCAGCAGCTAGGCTACCGCCTCGCCCTCTCACTCCTCCACCTTGGTGGGGCAGGGAGGAGAAATCGGAAAGAAAGGGCAAAACCAGTGGGTTGGGATAAGGGCAATTTCATAGAACAACACCAGGGAAACAAGAAAGGATAATTAAGTCCAGGAATACTATTACAAGAACAATACAAAACGAGCGCTACAACTGCTCACCACCCAGAACCTGGAACTAAGCTTACTCCCAACCCGCAAAGCAAACCCCCTCCCCCGGCTGCTCCCCCAGTATATACTCCGAGCATGTCGGCACATGGTATTGAATAGCTGACTGGCCATTCTGGGTCTGCTGCCAGGGCTGTGTCCTCTGCGGCCCCAGCACCAAGCACCACGTTCAAAGGCACGGACGGACGGATGGACTCTGAGCCACAGCACCTTTGCTTTGGCTGGCAGGGAGAGCACAGGGCCCGCGCCTGCAGAACGCAGCTCCACGCCGGTGAAATGTCAGTCGGCTTGTAGTCGTCTTGTCCGACGTTCTGTACGTTCTGCAACAAGCAAACAGGTTACACAGCTCTGAGTGCTCCATTTTGTCTGTTGTAGCTAACGTTTTGGTTTCCCAGACAGCGGGCTATACGTGCCTAAAACCAGCTGTCTCAGCACGTCATACCCCTGTTTGCAGTTAGCCGGGTTAAAACATCTAGTTAAAAAACCAAGAGCTTTTCTTTTATGCTACAGGCAGCCCAGTTATGTCAAGCGAACATAAACTTCCATCAGCTGCCACCCCTGATCGCCAGGGAGACGTCCAGCCCCTCCTGAGCTCCTTGCACCTGCCTGTTGCATCTGGGAAAGGGCGGGAGGGCTGCCGTGTGTCACCCAGGGGGGCTGTGACTGCATTGTGATGTCACAAATGGTGGCGTGGCTGCCTGCTGCACTACAAAAGTGGGTGCAGGCAGGGGGCGGTGGACACTGCAGTCTGGTGTTGTCTTGGCAGACTGCAGCCTCACCCTCTGCCACACCAGCAGTGTTGGGGTCCCGTCGTTGGGCACCCAAGAAGTCCCTGGGAATCCGCATGGCGGCTCTGTGCTGGTGACTCGGAGCGCCACAGCTGCACCAGAGCCAATGCCATGGGGAGTTTAAATGTCCCCACCACGGGTGAGATGCTCCCACTCCTGATGCTCGTGTTGCAGCTCAGCATCATCTCCACGATGCTGCGGGCCAGGCGGCTCCAGGTAGGTGACTGCTGCATCGCAGCGCACTGCACTGCAGTGGCACGGTGTGGAACAGCATGAGGGGCTATGGGCTGGGCATGAGGGGCTGCTCCCATCTCACCCAGCTCATGGGGGTCCTGCAGGGGTGCTGGAAGAAGAAGAGTTCGAAGAGAACAGCAAGAGCCCGGTCAGAGAAGCAGAGCGGTGAGTGGCCCCAGCACCGAGCACCCCACAAATGGCTGACAGCCACCAGCAGCCCTGACCCGGGGCTGTGCTGGGACTGATGGCCGCTCACTCTGTCTCCTCTCTTGGCAGCTTCTGCACCAGTGGACAAAGGAGCGGAGAAGTTCACCCTGATTCCACAGATGAGGCGAGTGGTGGAGGAGACGCCCAGATCCTGCCCCAAACCCCTTGGTCCATCCCTTGGTCAGGACTCTCCACTGGAGCTGCCAGTGGGGACAGAGCAGGAACAGGTCCCTTGGAATGGCAGGGACCAGGCACAGAGCTCCCTGGAGCAGCTCCCCAAGGACAGTGGGGACAGGGCACAGAGCCTCATGGACACGGAGCTGCTCCCCTTTGGCCTCCCAGCCACATCCCCGGCCACAACGGAGCTTCTGACCAAGCTCTTCCAGGCCATGCAGGAATATGACATTACCAAGCAGCAGTGGAAGCAGCTGTGGACAGTGCCAAAGCAGGGGCAAGGGGCAAGGGACGCCTGCGATGGGACTCCCCCCAGGGAGCCAACCTTCCCTGCTGCCAGGATGGAGGAGCAGGGGCTGCTGGAGCTCAGACTGTGTTCCCCATGCCTTGGAGTGGAGGTGGCGGGGCCAGAGAAGGATGCAGAGGGGGCCAAAGACAAGGACATGCGACCAGGCAAAAGAAGGTCCATGGAGCTGGAAAGGAGCAGCCCCAGAGAGTCGGGCAGGAGCAGCGCTGTGGACATGGACATTTGCAGCTCCATGGTGCTGGGCAGGAGAAGCCCCATGGGGCCCGGCAGGAACAGCTCCATGGGGCTGGGCAGGAGCAGCTCCATGGTGCTGGGCAGGAGCAGGTCCATGGGGCCTGGCAGGAGCACCTGGACAGAGCCCAGTGCCCAGTACCAGGTGCCCGAAGTCAGCGTGCGTGGGCAGGCGGCCCCAGGGCCGTGCAGGGCAGGATGGTGCCTGCAGGAGGCCTGCGCCTGGATCTGGCAGTGCCTGAAGACCTGGTGGAAACGCTACTGCTGCTGGCCTCCCTGAATACCCTTCTGCATGCCCCCATGATTGCAGCGCTGAGGGCAGCACGCCGACGGAGGGCATCCTCACCTGTGAGGGCTGGGGCTGTTCAGCCTGGGGCAGGAAGGGCTCAGGCGGGCTTTGGGGTGGCACGAGACCCCTGAAAGAGAAATTCTAATTGTAACTGCTCAGCAGTGGGGACGAGGACATAGGACCAGGCAGAAGAAGCTCTGTGAAGCTGGAAACGAGCAGCCCCAGAGAGTCAGGCAGGAGCAGCGCAGGGGAGCTGGGTGCCAGAGTATGGTCCTCATGCATTGGAGCGGAGTTGCCAGGGGAGGAGGTGGACATGGACAATGCTGCATATGCAGTTAAGGACAAGGACAAGGAGACAAGCCCAGGCAGGAGCCACTCTACGAAGCTGCGCAAGGAGCCTGATGGAAGTGAAAAGGAGCAGCCCCATGGGGAGCTGGAAAGAAGCAGCTCCATGGGGCCCGGCAGGAGCACCCCGACAGAGCCCAGTGCCCAGCACCAGGTGCCTGCAGGCAGCATGCATGGGCAGGCAGCCCTGGGGCCGTGCAGGGCAGGACGGTCCCTGCGGGAGGGCTGCGCCCGCCTCTGGCACTACCTGAAGGCCTGCTGGCCTGCCTGCATCCAATTCTGCAAGACCCTGTGGTGGCAGTGCTGGTCTCAGAAGAGCGACGGGGTCCCATACTAGTGAGAATCTGCGGCGTGGGACTGGGAACCCCCCTGGGATGTCCCCCCATCTGAACTCTTACAAAATTAAATACTGTCTGTATTCCCGATTACTGTGATTCATCCAGCCATCCCGTGGCTGGGGCTGCGACCCCCTCAGTGCCTCACCCTAGCAGGGACGGGCTGGCACTGGCACTACTGGTATCCACCAAACCGGGAGGTGGGGGTCTCTGGTACCCCAGTGCCTGCGCTGGCATCTGGGGAGCGGGGTGGGCTGGAGAAATGGGTCAGCAGGAACCTCCTCAAGTTCCACAAGTGCAAAGTCCTGCCCTGGGCAGGAACAAGCCCCAGCACCACCACAGGCTGGGGCCATCCGGCTGCAAAGCAGCTTGGCAGAGAAGGTCCTGGTGGGCACCACGTTGACCCCCAGCAACGGTGGCCAAGGCTGGCCAGGGCTACAGCGGTAGGAGCGAGGGCAGCAGGTCAAGGGAGGGGATCCTCAGCAGGATGCCAGAGACAGGAGTCCTTGCAAGGCAGCGAAGTTTCCCTGGGTGCTGAGATAAGGACCAGCCCCAGCTTTGTCTCATAGCCATTCTGGAGGGGGAGCGCTCAGGGGCTACCCGTGGGCAGCAGAGCTGGATGGTGGGATGGAGCCAGGGCCGGGCTGCGATGCCCCGTGCACGCACCTTCCTTCCTGTCCCATGCTGAACCTCCTCCCGCGTATCCCTTTGCCAAACACCTCCTTCTCTCTCTTTCCCACGTACAGGCCTCAGCTTCCTGCTCCCTCAGTTTCAGGTGGGCCTTGAAGCAGAATGAGACCTCTGGCAGAAAGCACCTGGAGAGACTCGAGGTTGCCATTCAGGTTTTGGGAGCTGGGGACAGTGAAGATCTGAAGCCCATGACACTCCCATCAAGAAAGAAACATTAGCAGCATACGACGGAACTTGAGCCGTTCAGCAGCAGGTGCTCATGCAGCACAGCTCGTCTGTGACAAGACTCTTCACATGCTTCCTCGCTGTTCTTTGGACACTCTCCAAAGCCGGAGGTAAAGGCGGCATTAAGTACCTCAGCCCTTTCTTCCTCCTCGCTCACTGTCTTTGGCCCCACATCCAATAAAGGATGGAGATTCTCACAGAATCATGGAATGGTTTGGGTTGGAAGGGACCTCAAAGATCATCCAGTTCCAACCCCTCTGCCATGGGCAGGGACACCTTCCACTACACCAGGTTGCTCAAAGCCTCATCCAACCTGGCCTTGAACACTTCCAGGGATGGGGCATCTACAACTTCTCTGGGCAACCTGTTCCAGTGCTTCACCACCCTGAGAGGGAAGAATTCCTTCCGTATATCTAACCTAAATCTGCCCTCTTTCAGTTTAAAGCCATTGCCCTGTGTCCTGTCACTACACACCCTTGTCCAAAGTCCCTCTCCACCTTTCTTGTAGCCTCTTTAGGTACTGGAAAACTGCTGGAAGGTCCCCCCGGAGCCTTCTCTTCTCCAGGCTGAACAGCCCCAACTCTCATCCTGTCTCCATAGCAGAGGTGCTCCAGCCCTTGCATCATCTCCGTGGCCTCCTCTGGACCCCGCTCCAACAGCTCCATGCTCTTCTTGGGTTGGGGACCCAGAGCTGAACACAGCATTGCGGGGGGGTGTCTCACAAGAGCAGAGGAGAGGGGCAACATCACCTCCCTCGACCTGCTGCCCATGCTACTTAGGATGCAGCCCAGGACATGGTTGGCTTTCTGGGCTTTTCACAGATACAGGAACTGAAAGGAAACACAGTCACAAAAGGGGATTCTTCCAGGAAAAGTGTTCCATTTTCCAGTGGGCAGAGCCCCAGATAGTATAGAAGGGCTGACTCCATCTCTGATCCTCTTGAAGGAACCTCTAATTTATTCTTACAGAAGGTGAGCGATGAATACAGTGACCAGGACTAGAGGGGCCCTGCCTCCGGCCAGGGCGAGGAGAAGGATAACAGGATTTATTGGACTGTATGGTTTCGATGGCCTGGCACATCAGACCGACAGGAATATAAGGCTTTAGTGGACACCGGTGCACAATGCACCCTAATGCCTTCAAACTATAAAGGGGCAGAACCCATTTGTATTTTGGGAGTTACAGGGAGATCCCAACAGCTGACTCTGGTGGAAGCTGAAGTGAGCCTAACTGGGAATGATTGGCAAACACCGTGTTGTGACTGGCCCAGAGGCCCCGTGCATCCTGGGCATCAACTACCTCAGGAGGGGGTATTTCAGGGACCCAAAAGGGTATCGGTGGGCTTTCGGTGTAGCTGCTGTGGAAACAGAGGAAACTGAACAGCTGTCTGCCCTGCCCGGTCTCTCGGAGGACCCTCTGTTGTGGGATTGCTGAGAGTTAAAGAACAACAGGTGCCAATTGCTACCACGATGGTGCACTGGCAGCAATACCGCACCAACCGAGACTCTCTGGTTCCCATCCATCAGTTGATCCGCCAACTGGAGAGCCAAGGGGTGATCAGTAAGACTCATTCACCCTTCAACAGCCCCATATGGCCAGTGCGTAAGTCCAACAGAGAGTGGAGATTAACAATAGACTATCGTGGCCTGAATGAAGTTACACCGCCACTGAGTGCTGCTGTACCAGATGTGCTGGAACTCCATTACAAACTGAAGTCAAAGGCAGCCAAGTGGTATGCCACTATTGACATAGCTAATGCATTTTTCTCAATCCCTTTGGCACCGGAATGCAGGCCACAGTTCGCTTTCACCTGGAGGGGCATCCAGTAAACCTGGAAACACAGCCCCACCATTTGCCATGGGCTGATTCAAAATGCACTGGAACAGGGTGAGGCTCCGGAACATCTGCAGTACATCAATGACATTATCATATGGGGTAACACAGCTGAAGAAGTTTTTAAGAAACGGAAGAAAATAGTTTGGATGCTTCTGAAGGCTGGTTTCGCCATAAAACGAAGTAAAGTCAAGGGACCTGCACAGGAGATCCAGTTCTTAGGAATAAAATGGCAAGATGGGCGTCGCCACATTCCAGTGGAAGTGATCAACAAAATAGCAGCTATGTCTTCACCAACTACTAAGAAAGAAACGCAAGCCTTCCTAGGTGTTGCGGGTTTTTGGAGAATGCACATTCCAAGTTACAGCCTAATTGTGAGCCCTCTTTACCAGGTGACTCGGAAGAAAAATGATTTTAAATGGAGACCTGAGCAACAACAAGCCTTTGAACAAATTAAAAAAGAAACAGTTCATGCAGTAGCCCTGGGCCCAGTCCGGACAGGACAAGATGTAAAAAATGTACTCTACACTGCAGCCAGGGAGAATGGCCCTGCTTGGAGCGTTTGGCAGAAAGCACCAGGGGAGACTCGAGGTCGACCACTTGGGTTTTGGAGTCGAGGATACAGAGGACCCGAAGCCCGCTACAGTCCCACTGAAAAGAGATACTGGCACCATATGAAGGAGTCCGAGCTGCTTCTGAAGTGGTTGGTACTGAAACACTGCTCCTCCTGGCACACCAGCTGCCAGTGCTGGGTTGGGTGTTCAGAGGAAGGATCCCCTCCACACATCATGCAACCGATGCTACATGGAGTTAAGTGGGTTGCACAGATCACACAAAGGACCCGAACAGGAAACCCCAGTTGCCCGGGAATCTTGGCAGTGATCACAAACTGGCTGGAAGGTAAAGATTTTGAAATGTTACCAGGGGAGAAATTGCTACGTGCTGAAGAGGCCCCACCATATAATAAACTCTCAGAGAGTGAAAAGCGGTGTGCTCTGTTCACGGATGGGTCATGCCGCATTGTAGGGAAACATCAAAAGTGGAAAGCAGCTGTGTGGAGCCCTATGCGACGAGTTGCAGAAGCTGCTGAGGGAGAAGGCAAATCAAGTCAGTTTGCAGAGGTGAAAGCCATCCAACCGGCCTTAGATACTGCCGAGCAAGAAAAGTGGCCAATGCAGTACCTCTGTACAGACTCATGGATGGTGGCAAATACTCTGTGGGGTGGATACAGCAGTGGAAGCAGAGCAACTGGCAATACAGAGGCAAACCCATCTGGGCTGCCCCGTTGTGGAAAGACGTTGCTGCACGGGTAGAAAAACTAGTTGTGAAGGTACGTCACGTGGATGCTCACGTACCAAAGAGTCGAGCAACTGAAGAACACCAAAACAACTAAGAGGCGGATCAGGCTGCTAGGATTAAAGTTGCTCAGGTGGATTTGGACTGGCAGCATAAAGGTGAAAAATTTTTAGCTCGTTGGGCCCATGATACCTCAGGCCATCAAGGAAGGGATGCAACATACCAATGGGCTTACGACCGAGGGGTGGATTTAACCATGGACACTATTGCACAGGTTATTCACGAGTGTGAGACATGGTGCTGTGACATGGCACCCCAGAAAGAACTGAGTCAGACAATGGGACTCACTTCCGCAATAATCTTATAGACACTTGGGCCAAAGAACATGGCATCGAGTGGGTATATCACATCCCCTATCATGCACTGGCCTCTGGGAAAATTGAGCAGTACAGTGAGCTGCTAAAAACAACACTAAAAGCAATGGGTGGTGGAACTTTCAAACACTGGGATAGTCATTTAGCAAAGGCCACTTGGCTGGTTAACACTAGAGGTTCTGCCAGTTGACCCGGTCCTGCCCAATCAAAACTCCCATGTGTTGTAGATGGGGACAAGGTCCCTGTAGATTCATAGATTCATAGATTTCTAGGTTGGAAAAGACCTTAGAGATCATCGAGTCCAACCTTTCCTAATCCCCATTAAACCATATCCTCAAGTAGATCATCCACCCTATTCTTAAACACATCCAGGGATGGGGACTCAACCACCTCCCTGGGCAGCCTATTCCAGTGGCTGACAACCCTTTCAGAGAAGAAATACTTCCTAACATCCAACCTGAATCTCCCCTGACTAAGCTTATGCCCATTTCCTCTTGTTCTATCACCCAACACTAATGTAAAGAGTCCTTCCCCTACCTCCCCACCATCTTTTCTCAAGTATTTATAGGCCGTAATCAGGTCTCCCCTCAGCCTCCTCTTCTCCAGGCTAAACAGCCCCAACTCCCTCAGCCTCTCTTCATAAGTTTTATTTTCCAGCCCCTTGACCAGTTTAGTCGCCCTTCTTTGGACTCGCTCCAGGAGCTCAATATCTCTCTTAAAGCGAGGGGCCCAAAACTGGACACAATATTCCAGGTGTGGCCTCACCAGTGCCGAGTACAGGGGCAGGATCACTTCCCTGCTCCTGCTGGTCACACTATTCTTGATACACAGTAGTGCGTGTAAAGAATATGTTGGGGAAGGCGGTCTGGGTTAGTCCTGCCTCGGGCAAAGTCATCCATTCGTGGGATGACTTTTGCCCAAGGACCTGGGTGCACTTGGTGGGTGATGCAGAAGGATGGAGAAGTCCGATGTGTACCCCAGGGGGATTTGATTCTGGGAGAAAATAGCCAGTGAATTAAATTGTATTACGTTAAGGCCACACACTGGTCATAGACCTGAGCGTGGTTCCTTTTTTGTTCACATTCCCAGGAACAGAGTCAAGCGCCAAACAACTTTATTGGAAAGAGAGAAAAGAAAGATGCAGAGAAGGGAAGAGTTGGAGGAGAGCTGCCACCACGGAGTTGCGGCATCCCAACAGTCCGACTCCTTGAGCAGGTGGATGCAAAGTCTCCTGTCCTGCTTGGCCCCACCCACCACCCGGCAGTGGAGTGCATGCCCAGTGCTGTGACTCGGGGTCTCCGGGAGTCTTCGGTGGTCTCCGGGCCCCTCTGTTTTTGGACCCCAGGGTCTGGGCACATGCTGTGTTTCCTGGAGCCGTTTCCACTCTCAGGTCTGTCGGAGGGCAGGAGATCTTTGGCACAGCCAGTGGTCTTCCTTCCCCACGATGTTCAGACGGATGTCGTGACTGGTGTTTCTTCAGAGATGGCTCTCCGTGGTGGCGCAAGTGATAGAGGTAGAGAAAGAAAGAAGAAAAGAGATGGCGTGTAACAACGATTTTCAACATCGCAAGAGAGACTTAACAATTTTGATATCTGATTAACACTGAGCCAATGAACAATAATAGCTAACAACAATTTTCAACTTCGGAACAGAGACTTAACATTTTTAACATCTAATTAACATCAAAACAACAGTTTAACAACCTTAACATCTAACCAACATTGACTAGTAACAACATTTGGTGTAACGTCGGGAGCAGGTTGCGGGGATGGCCTACATGGACAGTGACAACGACAAACATAATACCCACATAATCACAAAATTAAAAGAAGGGTTAGGCAGTAAATTGGGAAAAACATCGACATAAATTTCATCTTTTTTTTCTTCTTACGATTTTGGGAAATGTAAAGCCAGAAAGTTTCGCCCTTGTGATCCACGCAGCCTGCTGCCCTGGTCTGTTTGATTCTGGGTCAGCGTGCGCAGCAGTAAATTGATTTCCACGCCCCCTGTCCAGAGCGCATGAGTGGTTTGGAGCTAGAACGAGTTTTGGCAATTGGTGTCCAGCGACTTTCCTGAGACTGACATCTCCGACCCTCAGTCATGGATTGTGCCGGACACACTAGCCACGAGCTCCAGATGCAGTGTGCAGCAGCCTAACACCGTACACCACCTCGCCTTACCTGGCAGACTGTTTGGACAAATGGGCTCCGAAATCATGGACTAAATGAACTCGACAGACGCGTTAGAGGGATGGCCCATAAATTAAGGGGATTAATTGAACTATGTTCTGAGCCTGACGCAGATGGTATAGAATAAGGGGTGGATAATGTCCTGGGTTGGGCTGGGAAAGAGTTAACTTTCTTTTTTCGAGGGAAGCTGAAAGGAACACCCTTCAGGCAGCTGACCCAGCCTGGCCAATGGCTACTCAATACCATGTCCTGGCATGCTCTGAGTGTATACTGGGGGAGCAGCCAGGGGAGGGGTTTTGCTTCGGTGATCGGGAGCGGGCATGCGTCCTGTTTCGCGTGGCGGTTTGTTTCATTTTGTTTAGGCATTTGTACGTTTGTAGTTGTTTACCCTGTTCCTTCCTTTTCCTGATATTGTTCTATTAAATTATCCTTATCCCAACCTACTGGTCTCGCCCCTCTCGATCTGATTTTCTCCTGCCATCCCACCGGGGGGAGGAGATGAGCAAGCGGCAGGCAGCGTGGTAGCTCAGCCAGCTAGGCTAAACCATGATAACGGGTGAGGTGCTCCCACTCCTGATGCTCGTGCTGCAGCTCAGCATCATCTCCACGATGCTGCGGGCCAGGCGGCTCCAGGTAGGTGACTGTTGCATCGCAGCGCACTGCACTGCAGCGGCACGGTGTGGAACAGCATGAGGGGCTATGGGCTGGGCATGGGAGCTGCTCCCATCTCACCCAGCTCATGGGGGTCCTGCAGGGGTGCTGGAAGAAGAAGAGTTCGAAGAGAATGGCGAGAGCCCGGTCAGAGGAGCAGAGCGGTGAGTGGCCCCAGCACCAAGCACCCCGCAAACGGCTGACAGCCACCAGCAGCCCTGACCCAGGGCTGTGCTGGGGGCTACCAGCCGCTCACTCTGTCTCCTCTCTCGGCAGGTTCTCCACTAGTGGACAAAGGAGTGGAGAAGTCCATGCCAACCGTGGAGATGTGGTGAGTGCAGCAGAAGACTCCCAGATCCTGCCCGAGACCCTCCTCCTGTGCCCTGCTTGTGTTCATGCTGGGCAATGCTGCCCACCAGTCGAGGGGGGGAAGCTGCCCAGAAGTCCCTCCAGAGGGTCTGAGGTGAAGCAGCGTTTCTTTCTTCTCCTCCTCTACAGGGCTGGAGCAGAGATGTGGAGCCCAGAGCACCTGTCCAGAGTAGCCCCTCTGGCCTCCATGGATTCTCTGGGCTCCCTGCTGTTGAGCAGCCCCTCCTCCCAGTCCTCCCTCTACTCCTTCCTGGAGCCCTGCCCCAGTGCGATGGCCAAGCTGGCAGCACTCAACCACTTGAGACAAGAGCGTCCCCCAAGGCTGTTGAGATGTTGGCAGGGGACACAGGGCCATCCCTTGGTCAGGACCCCTCACTGGAACTGCCAGTATGAACAGAGCAGGAATGGGTGGCCAGAGATGGCTGGGACCGGGCGCAGAGCTCCGGGGATGTGGACCTAGTCAACCGGGGGGTTGGACTAGATGACCTTTGAAGGTCCCTTCCAACCCTAACCATTCTATGATTCTATGATTCTATGACCTGCCCCCCAGCAGCCCTCCAGCCACAGTCAAGGAGGAGCTTGTCTTGGATTTCAGCAGTGCTGTCCGTGCCATCCAGCGGGTGACTGAGCATCAATTAGAGCTGCTGCGGACATGGACTGCACCAGTGGCAAGGAGCAGAGCTGCCATGGATTGACAAGGCCATGGAGGAGGCAGCGGATGGAGATATGGACAATGAAAACAACATGGGGCCACACACAAGCAGCTTCATGGAGCTGGAAAGGAGCAGGCCCACGGAGTCAGGCAGGAATAGCCCTGGGGAGCTGAGCAGCAAGAACCTCACGAGAGTGAAGAGCAGCAGCCTCATGGAGACGCAGAGAAGCAGCTCACGGGCAGAGCAGGAGCAGCTTCCCAAGGACAGTGGGGACAGGGCACAGAGCCCCATGGACATGTAGCTGCTCCCCTTTGGCCTCCCAGACATGTCCCCAGACATGCCACAGCTTAGTCTCAAGTTCATCGATGCCATGCAGGAATACGACATCACCGAGCAGCACTGGAAGCAGCTGTGGGCAGTGCCAAAGCAGAGGCGAGGGGCAAGGGAGGCCTGCGGTGGGACCTCCCCCAGACAGCCAACCTTCCCTGCTGCCAGGATGGAGGAGCAGGGGCTGCTGGAGCTCACAGTGTGTTCCCCATGCCTTGGAGTGGAGGTGGCAGGGAAGATTCGGAGAGGGCCAAAGACAAGGACATGGGACCAGGCAAAAGATGGTCCATGGAGCTGGAAAAGAGCAGCCCCAGAGAGTTGGGTAGGAGCTGCCCTGTGGACATGGACATTTGCAGCCCCATGGGACCGGGCAGGAGGAGCTCCATGGTGCTGGGCAGGAGGAGCTCCATGGGGCTGGGCAGGAGAACTCTGACAGAGCCCAGGGCCCAGAACCAGGTGTCCGCAGGCAGTGCACGTGGGCAGGCAGCCCCTGGGCCGTGCAGGGCAGGATGGTGCCTTCACAAGGAAATGGAAAGATATGTGCACAAGCAAAACTTCAGGCAAAGAATCAAAAATGCAGAGCAAATCTATTCTGTCATCAAGCTGCAGTAATCTTCCCTGTGCTGATGTGAGCCACTAGCTGGCCCACCTCAGCAAGGGCAGGTCTGTCTGTTCTTCTTCTCACTGTACTCCCAATGTCGCTTTGCCTGTGGTTTGCCGGGAGCTGTAAATCACTCCAGCCAGGCTCACAGCAGGATATTGTCTGCCTCCTTGGGTTCTTCTACAAGTAGCGTGAAGTGACCAAGTGAACGACAGCTTGAAACTGCAGTGGGAGAGATTGGGAGGGGAGTTAAGCAACAGGAGAGGTTCCCTACCTCTCGTTTACTGTCTGCTCAGGAATATCTCCTAGAGGGAAATCTCTGGGCACATCACAGGAGATGAAACAACTCCACCTGCTTAAATATCTCAATCAGTGCTGGCTGAGTAGGTAGTTTCATTCACATTCAGTACAAACTGATATTTTTCAAGCAGAGCTCCTGCTGCTTTAGTGAATGAGCCCGGTATCTCTGGCTCTCCAGTGGCGGGGGGGGGTGTCTGTCTGAATGTTATCTTAGCTTTTTCAGGATCACCAGTGTAGCCTTGACGAGGACGTCACTCACAACGAACTCATCTGTGTCCAGCACAGCTGCATCATAGGCTGTGGGGCTAGACGGGCCAGGCCTCCATCTCTCCACGCTCTTGGCTTTGTCCCGGTCACCACGGATGCCCCGAGCAGATGGGAGAAGCTGTCGATGGCCACTGGCTGTGGTGCTGTTGGTCATTTCTTTGCCCCTGACAGAAGACGCAGAGGGCACTGCCAGCAAACGAGACACCTTGCAGGAGGTGCTGGCCTTTCCCAATGCCCCAGCTGCAGGTGTCATGGGCTTTTCCCTTCCCCTTGCAGAAGGGGAACCATCCATGACATTGACAAAGACCTTAAACAGTGCTGGCCTTATTACTGACCCCTGAGGAGGAACGCCTGATGATGTCAGCATCCCTAAACCATATTGCTCAACACCAAATCTACACGGTTTTTGAACACCTCCAGGGATGAGGACTCCACCACTTCCCTGGGCAACCTGTTCCAACACTTCACAACCCTCTCTGTAAAGAAATTTTTCCTGATATCTAACCTAAATATTCCCTGGCGCAACTTGAGGCCATTCCCTCTCATCCTGTCATTCATAACGTGGGAGAAGAGACCAATCCCCATCTCCCTACAACTTCCTTTCAGGTAATTCTCCTCCTTGTGTCCCCTGGCTGTCCTTGCTAAGAAGTCTGTACCCTTCCATTCCAACACTCCAGTCATAGGATTCATCCCACCACGTCTCCGTGATGTCAACAAGATCAGAAGCCTGCAGGTGTTCATACATCTCTAACTTCTCTTGTTTATTCCCCATGCTACGTGTGTTTGCATAGATGCATTTAAGTTAAGTTCAGCTGATGAATCTGACTTCCTGGCTGGAGTGGCTGGAATTCCTTCCTGCTGCTCTTCAGGTGCTCTCAGCTTGTCTTGATCCAGCCCAATGTTATCTCCTTCCCCCTTCCAGTCCAGTTTGTCCCCAGCACTGCTCCCACACAGGCCTGGATGCTCCAGTGCCGTGCAGAGAAGCACAGGGGCGGCCCGCGGACACAGTCGTGGGCATGGGCATCTCCAGAGCGGCCGCCGGGACTCAGTGGCCCATGTGGCGCAGAAGCCATTGGACACGGCAGGGGTGCTCCCGGGCATCGCCACGGGCTGCGTGGGGACCAGCCCTTCCCCTAGCCGTCTCTGGAAGGTCGCTCCCGGGCTGATCTTCTTCTTATCTTTCCTCCAGAGATAAGAGTGTGAGGGATCCTACTGGCAGGGGTGGACGAACAGCTGCCGGGGACCCCAGGACGTGCAGCAAAAGCAAGGGTTTTACTTGCGTTTTACGCTGATCAGGCCATGCACTACCAAAAAGCTGCAGCAAACCAAATGCAATACCTCCTGATCAATTAACCCTGTTATGTTCTTATACTCCGGGTGTCCCCGTAGTAGCATATAAAACTTTCACTTTCCACAACCGCAGAGCTCCAAATAGAACCCTTCTCCTGCGGCACTCAAGTCACGAATTTCGGAGGGGTTCCTACCCTGAAAGTAATGCCTTACAGTATATTAATATACCCGGAGACTGTGCACCCAGACCTACTGGACCAGGGCATCAGAGGATCTCCCCAAAAATCCTTCGGTGCTCGCTGGAGACCTCTCGATCCCGTAGATCCGTCAAGTCTCAAGAGCAGGATCCCAGTTGGGTCACCAAAATTGACACCAAAAACACAGACAGAAACTCTCTGACACGGTTTGCAGTGGTAGAAAGCAGCATTGCTTTATTGCGGCGCCAGGTGCACAGGGGATGTCTCCTCCTGGCACGGACACCTAACCCCTGGACTGAAACTTCGTTATACGCTACGAATGAGTTCACGTAGTCATTGTTACTCTCTTCAACAACTGGTTAATTTTCTCTCGATTTACATGTAAATCACTTCACATGCTCAGTTCTCTTCCTCTGCCCCTTTCTTTTGGGTCTGGGGTATGTTTAGGGCAGGTGGTCCATGAGCCGGTGGTGGCAATCTCTCCCTGCCGGAATTACGTTTTCCCCAAGTCACTGCTGGACATGTTCACAATTCAGAAAAAGATGATAACAAAGTTTATCCTTTCTCTGGGATGTTCCCTTCAAGGGCAGAGAGTTCTTTGATAAAGAGTCTCTCTTCTAATCACTCCCAGCAGCTTCAAGGATGCTCATCTTGTTCTGTTCCTTAAGCATGAGCAAACTCAAACCTCTCGCACCTCCCCGTGCCGCCCCTTGGGGCGCTGCGCAGGCTCAGGGCCGGTCGCCATTTCCGGGGACCTGCCTGTCGCTGGCAGCGGGGTGCTCCTGCTTTTGCTGTCCCGTGATGCAGGAAAACTGGAAAGCCCTGTGCAGAGCCCCAAGCACCCTCCTGAAGCGGGAGGGCCGTCCCTGCCGGGTCAGGGCCTGCGGGAGAGCAGCGATGCCTGTGGGGGACGGAGAGAGATGTAGGTGAGGGGCTGGGTGGGTAGCGGGCAAGCTCCTGCCTGCCCCTCGCCACCGCGGGCTTTCCCCAGGGAGGGGTGGCCGGGGCACGGCCAGCGCCCCCCCCGCGTGCAGTGCTGCCAGCCTGGCCTGGTGGCCGGGCCAGCACAGTCCTCGCCAGGGCGGCACTTGACTCGGAGACGTATCTGGGTCATCCTCGTGTATGTCCGTGCAGCTGGAGGAAGGCTGTGCATTGCCTCTCTGCTCGGAGGGCACCTGCACGGAGAGAGCAAGAGCACAGGAATGCAATGGAGGGCATGTCAGCGGTGTGACATGGAGAGTATCAGGCTGGGCAGAATTCCTTGAGGTTGTTGGTGGGGTGGGACTGCTGACCGCAGCACCCCAGCCTTTGCCTCAGGGGCTTGCTGGGTGAGCTTCCGCGCAACACTGGCCCCTCTCTGGCCCCAGTTTATCCGGGCTGTGCCAGGCAGAGGAGAACTGCTGGCAGCCTGCCCTTGCCACACCGGCACCTCTGGCTGCTCTGGCCGGCCCCTGAGGCAGTGGTGCGACCCAGGCCCTCTCTCAGGGCCCACCATCGCTTGCAGGGCCTGAGCCTGTTGCGCAGCCGAGCTGGAGAGCATGGAGGGTTGGGAAGAGGGTGGGGACCCTCATCCACCCCGCTCGGACTGGGCTGTGGCCATGGCCACAGATACTGTTCCTCAGCCCTCGGGGCTCATGTCAGCAGGAGTCTTGCAGCTCTGTGCACAAGGCTTGCCTCATCTGTCTGACACTGACCCTTTGGCTCCCCGGATGCGGAAGCGGGATTTGAAGACCCCAGAGACAACTCAATATGAGTTAGCTGCAGGAATCTCATTTATTGCGCAGTTCTTATTGCTTATATAGACAACTTTTGTCAGTCATCCTGAGACCACACCTTTTCTACACCATTATTGAATGATACATACGCTTGTCATGTTTAACAGACTATTTCAAACAAACACCCGCCTAGCGAAGCTCTGCCCTAAGCAAACACTACTCCCTTATCATACAGCATAGTTTTCTTATCCTTTACATCAAGGGCATTCTGCCCTTGAGGCCTATCTCTTGAGCTCCAGTCTTTATTTACACATGGTTTTCTTCGTGCAGTCTCTTCAAAGATCCACACTCCCTGGCTATAAACAAACTCCAACACCTGGGCACTGGTAGCCACGCTGAACTGCCCGCTGATGTGATCCTTTCCTGTGTCCATTTGTGGTGTTTCCAGGAAGCTGAGGAAACGAACCGGGCAGCACGCGACATGGCTTTAGACGACTACTACAAGGTGTATGACTGGGCCCTGCAAAGCTCTAGTATGGACACAAGCAGCCCAGTCTCCTTGTCTGCAGCACTCCCCAAAGCAGCCTGTACTGCAGGCGCTGCTCTTCAAAGTGGGGGAGCGTAAATGCTTCCCGGGGCCCAGGAGCAAGGCTGTGGCAGAGGGGCTCTCTCAGACTCCCTCCCAGTCCTGCCCTCTCCTCCGCACTGGTGCCTCTGGCGCTGCCCCTGCATGTGTTCCCGTGCTGATGGAGGGGCTCTCTTCCTCTCTGCTGCATTGGAAAAAGGAATGGCCGGGCTGTCCTTTGCTGCCCACACAGCCAGCCCTCAGCTTTGGTCTGCTGTCATTCATGGGGGTGCCTGCTGTCTCCCAGGACCCTCAGACCTGCTCCTCTTGGCACTGTGAGAGAAGCGGTCACTAGGCATGTGGCTGCTGCCGTTCCCCTGTGCAACTGGGCAACCCCACCAGCACAGTGATGAGGACAGGACAGACAGTGGTGGAGGTGGCCAGCGGGATCAGAAACAGTGTCTGAGCATCGAGTCCTCCTGGTCTGTGGCCTCTTGCAGTCATCTGCTCTCCCTTCCTTATAGGTGCCGGCATCGACATGCGGAGAACTTCCAACACCTACGATGGCAAAGGGAATTGGCGGTGCAGGGTTTTATGGCTCTTAGGTCTTCTGAACCCTCCTGAGACTATTTTGCAGGTATCGTAGCAGAAATCAGCAGGGAAGGTTTCCTTCTGTCCTGCAAAGCTGGGAACCGAGCTCAGGGGCTCTCCCCTCGGTCCAGTGGTGCTGCTCAAGGCCACGGTGTCGCTCAGGTTCATGAAACCAAAGCTCTATCACCGGTCTGGGCTTGCTAGAAACCAGTGGTTCCCCTCAGGAGAGGGACGGAGCTGAGCTGAGCTGAGCTGAGCTGCTGCATCTTGCCCACAGTCCCCTGCCACAGCTGGGTGCAAGACTTTCTCCCTGGTGGCCCCGTTTCCACACGCATCCCTCAGAGCGCCTTTTCGGGGTGGGAGACGGGAGGTGGGAGGTGCCCTGCGGAGCCCCTGGGCAGAGACATGTTTCTGCCAGGCACTGACGAGGATGAGTTCATAACCAGGATTCTCCTCTGCTCCGTAAGACTGAGACCCGCTTTGTCAGGCAGGCAAGAGAAGGCCTCCTGCTTCTGCTCATTTCCTCACGTGTGCCTCATTCCCGAGCTGAAGCAGACCCCGCAGACACGCCGGCACCAACGTGGCGAGCTACAGAGGCACTTGCGCTGCCCTGGCACTCTCTAACCCTTCACTGCTCTCCCATTCTGGTTGCAGCCGGACTTTTACCCAGGAAGCTGCTGGCCTTTACGAGGGCATCAGGGCCAGGTGGTCATCATGTTGCTAGCACGAGTCCATCTGACTGCCATCGCTGTGCAGCACATCACCAAAGAAGCACTTCCATCTGGGACTGTCGACAGTGTCCCCAGAGACATGACTGTCTTTGTAAGTCTCTACTGAGTGCGTCTGGCGGGGATCTGGCCCTGGGGGAAAGCCATGACAGGGTCTCGTTGCTTTTGTGCATCCTCCGAGGTTCGTGTCCTGCTTGCTGCTGAGCACTGCAGTGCCCTCGTGGGACACTTCAAGGGCTCTAGAGGTTTCATCCCTCTTAAGGCTTGTTCTGGCCAAGCACCTCAGGGTTCTTGACCAGAACTCAAGGTGGAGACTGAGCTCCACCTGAACCAGTTCTCCACTAGGGCTAGAGCCCCAGGAGAGGGTGGGTAGGGGACAGGGCTGTTCCAGCACATGTGTCTCTTTGTCGGGATGTGCCTGAGCTGCTCTCCTTGTGCTTTGCCTCCGAGGGAGTGGACGCAGATGGAGAAGAGGAGACTCTCCTTGGGACATTCACGTACAACGTGGAAGCAGAGGCTCTTCAGATCTTCCCTCTGAAGGTACAGTCCACGCACGGGGGCAAGATGCCAGGGAGCAAAACAGGTTTGCCTGCAAGTCCATGGCAGGAATAGTGTGAATGGTTTTTTCCACAACCGAGAGAGCCCTGGCGGGGTTGGGAGAGCTGAGGAGCACGCACTGGTGGTAGCGAAAGGACAGCAAGGACAGGGTCAGGCCTGTGGAAGCATCATCCCAAGAGATCCCTGGCTGCACCCACTGCCTTCAGCAGAGTCAGCTGCACGCGTGGCCACTCCATCCAAGCAACGTCTTTGTGCCATGGAGAAACAGGGACGCCTGGTCAGGCAGCACCGTCGCTCCATGCCGTGGCCCGCTGGCAGGCTGGACAGTGTCCTCTGCTCCCAGCGTAGCATGCACCTTGTCTCCCGCCTGCCAGGAGGAAAGCAGCAGAGCAGACAGTGGGAGCTTGGTGGGGTCGCACCCCAGCTGCCCCACACGTAGGAGCACCTGCCCGGCCTCTCTGTTGGCACAGAGCAAGCAGCAGAGGGAAGGGGCAGAGGGAAGGGACATAGCCCCAGCCGGGCAGGCATGCAGAGGATGACCGGTGCCTTCCTCCCTCCCACGATCCCAGCCTCCCCAGCAGCTGCGGCACCAGCAGCGAGCCCCGGATTTGCACAGCCACCCCCACCCACTCTCAGGAGCTTGTTCCTGAGCAGGAGCAGGGCTGGCGAGAGGGGAGACGGTGACTCCTTTGTCACTGCCATTTCCTTGTCCCTCTTTTCTTCACAGAACACTCCGTTTCCCAGAGCCTTTTCCTACATCAAACTTGTTGTGAAGAGCAACTGGGGATGACCAGAGTACACCTGCATTTATCAAGTGCGGGTTTACGGGAAGATGGCACAGGAAAGCCTCAACTGAAAACAGCAGGAAAAAGGGAGGACAAACATGAAAGAGGAGGGGAGTGTCGTGGACCGTCATACATCAAAATGTATTTATATATTAATATAAACCATAAAATTCCAGCTAATAGAGTTCATTCTCATTGCCGAAATGTCTGATACTAATACCTGGAAATGTTTAAAAGCATAAAATCTAAAACCAAATGGGTTTTACTTCGGACAGAGAGAGTCTATGGCACAAGACGCTGCGCTGTTCCAGGACACGTTGGAATGTCCTCAGCTTACACTTCGGCGGGCGTTCTATACCGTGCTTTTGCTAAAAGTCACAAAGCCAGAATGCTGAACTAGCCCAAAGCCACAGTAGCCAGAAAACCAGTGCACCACTAGGAAATTCTAGACAAATATATGGAAAATGATAACACTAGGGGTTTTATTCAGCTTTTTATTTTTATGAAAAATGAACAGCTGGAGCAATATTATTATTTGGGTGAATCCTAGACCTCGCAAACATCCAGGACTCATTTTTGAATGAATAGGGCCTGTATATTATCCTCAATTTGTTGGCCGAACACTTCTATAAATAATGAGATCGGAGTAATTGTTACAGTAGAATTTTCTACTACTTCCTCCAGCCAAGCTTTGGAGCCTTCTCAAGGCCTTGAATGTATTTCTGAGGTAGCTGGTATTCTTCTGCAACAGAACCAAGAGTTCACTTCAGGTAAATGTTCAAGAATTAAAATCTGTATCTTCTTGTAACCAGTCCCAGCCCAGTTCCAGAACAGACTTACCGAGCAGCACCTTACCCAGATGATGGATTTGGTTGCCTTGGATCTGGACCCGAACTATGTCTTTTGTTGCTGGTACAGGGGTGATGGTGGCACTGGCTTGTACTTTTTGTTGCAGAATGTTGGCCACACACTGTGGGTCTAGACTGTACAGCTCAAGGTTCTTGATAATTGTCACCTACAGGTTTTAATAATTATTGCAAACGTCACTGCTCTAAGTATTAGCAAGTCATGTCCCATTCATCCCAGAAAAATGAGCTGCCAAAGCTGCTCTCAGAGTCTGGGCTGCTGCTCAAACCCCAAAAATTTCAGTTCTCTTCTTACCTTCTTATTTGATGATCTCTGTGCTATGGTTATGTCGATCGGCTCAATGTTGCCTTTCCTCACAACAGGTTCTTGTCTAAAAAATGTCACCTGGTGTAAGGGCTGCAGCCATTCAAGGCACCTGAACAAAGTTTATACATCCAGTTAGTCTGTACAGTACAGCATGGCTGATGCTGACTGTGCTTTTCCACTGCAGCCTCTCACAGGTTTCTGAGACTGCACGAAAGCCAAGATGGTATGTGTGAGAAGAACTGGTATCTTAAGAAGATAATGCATGAGGATCTCATGGAAAGATTTGCATCCTGGCTGTTATTTAAAAAAACGGACTGACTAAAAGGAAAGCTAGTCTGCTGACTCGCCAAAGTTACCGCTTAGATTGTTACTGGTAAAATTCTATAAACTGGCTCTTGCAGAGGAAAACTTTCAATTTTGCCTTCATGCTACTGTTCAGTTGTATTGTTCACAGATCAGTGAAGCAACTTCAGCCTAAAATTCAGCATAAAGTGTGTTACTGTCCCATGAGCAAACGTGGCTTCAGAAATAAAGGGTGCTGCTGGAGGCCCCTCAGCAGCATTGTGTGATGAAGAAGCTGAAGGCAAGTAAGACATGAGGGACAATTAGGCAAAGCTTTTCAGTATATGGGAACAATGGTCTTGTGTCAGACACTCAGGCCTCTTGGTTCTTAAAGGTGAGTTTAGGTCATAAATGCCACAGCTGTGCTGCACATAAAGAGCAGGATGGCTCCCATTGCCTAAAAATGGCATGTTCTGCTATCTATTGCAAAGGATGGCTTTATAAATATGTACGTACAGATTACACACAGAACCAGGCACTGCTTGTTTAGAAGCTTTCCCTGATAAATGGTTAGCAGGTAAACAAAAAAAACCCACCAACAACAGTTAATGTTAGATGTTTGTTAATTGGTGAAGAACAAGAGATTCTTGAGGCGAAGCTCTTGGATATTTTTTTGTTGTACTACCAGTAGGAAGTTACAACTTTGGTAGCTCCAATAACACGTGGCTTTGAGTTGCATGCATTGTATCTGTGTAATACTGAAACACTACATTGGGAAGACAGTCACCTGCTCAAGAGGCCGTCCCATTTAAGGTTTGAGGTTTCATCTTGTTCCAATTTATCTAACAGGCAGTCGCACAGAATGGCATCCATCTTCATGAGGCTACAAAACAAAAACATGCATTAGAAGCAAAGAAGTTCACTTTTTTCCTCTAGCTTCAGCACCTCCTGTGGAAGAAGGGTAGGACAACTTCCATGCCTACTTACTTTTTGTTTGTTTCATCAACCGGCTCGTTAGTTATCATGTAGTTAAGGATGATGTTTCTCACCTCACTGCTTGAGAGGATGCTGCCTTTTCTAAAAAGAAGGAAAACTTTTTAACTTACTACTTTAAGCAGTTAGGTGTTGGGTTCTGTTGCTAAGACAGAAGATGGCAACGACCCTGACCACACTTGGTAGCAACAGCTCAATACTGAAATGCGTCTGCTAGGGAGTGATTTCTTGTTACACCTCAGCTGCTGTTTACCAGATAAAAGGCTCATGGCAGTAGTTACAGAGACTCTAAAACCCTTGGTTCTGGGAGCCTAGCTTGGGAGGATGACCCCAAATTTAGGGAGGCACCCCTAATTTCAGAGGACTGTGGATAACTTGCACACAAGTGCTCGGCTGAAGATGCACTCTTACAGAGTGCTATCTAAACTACAGCGAAACAGACAAGACTGGGGCACAAGGAGGCAAGTGAGTTCTTTAAATTGTCTGGGCACCCTCTTTTTGGTAAACCATGCGGTGGGTGGGCAGAATATGCCTTATCCAATGGCAAATTAAGACAATCCAAGTAAAATGTATTAGTTTTCACACTTGAGCTATCACCTCCTTAGCTGTGGGAGAAGTGATGTGAGTACTTGCTGAATGCAGTTGTCACAGCCTCTTATCTTTCTTTCCTTTGTGAAGCAATGAATATATTCTTGACTCCCATCGCCTTTCCTGAGAGCATTGCAGGGCACTCCTCAGGAGGGCTAACAAAATGACAGCAGCATAGGTTTGCTAGTCTGTCTCTTCACGTAACAATGGTTTTGTTGTACTTTTCTAGTGCTTACCTGTGTCCAGATTCCTGAAAGAGTGGGATCATTTTTGCTGATTCCATAAAGTGGAATGATTTCAGGAGCACAGTATACTTGTCCTTGTCTTCACTCTTGCTGTCTTGGGCAGCAGAGGCTGAAGAAAATCCTTCAGGTACTGCAAATGCTTTAACGCTGAAACAAGAATTATTTGTTGTGTGTGAAAGGGATTGAACCTTACCACTTCCATTTCACTGAGAAACTAAAACCTAGCAAAGTCATGCAAAAAGCTTTCTGGTCTGTTGCATAGTATGTCAGTTCCTCCAAATGCATTCCCTTGCAGCGAGGGCCTGTGTCTGTGGGTTAAAGGACATAATTAAAGAACAGTATTTTGAAGCGTTAGCTGCAATTAATAAATTTGTCCTTGCAAACATTTCAAAGGTATAAATAAATAAGTACCTTAACTCAGGTGGTATTACACACTTTTCACTCTGAGTAAAGCCCTACATGTTTGGGTAGAAAGAAATCTCTCCAGGTATTCTAATCACATTTGACTCTCGTAATTAGAGACAACTGCCATAATTCAAAGGCTGCAGCTCCATTCCACAGAATCACTAGAATTAAATTAAAAAAAAAACAACCCACAACTGTACTCTCCACAAATGTACAGACATTTAAAAGCTGAAATGATTCTTTAGTGGTCACTGATAAAAAACAGCTCTGGAAAAGACGGGTGAGAACCAAACCTTATCAGTGCAGGAGCTGCAGTCTCCTTTCACTGACCACAGCTGCAGATTCTGTGCTCAAAGGGAAGGGAATCAACAAACTGAGTGTAAGTGTGCCTGCCTCCTAATGATGAGGCCAAGTATAACGAGAGAAAAGCTAAGGCAAAAAGTCAAAGTAATTCTGCTTCTTCCCAAATGCAGAAGAGAGGATATGCTTCTGTCTACAGAAATATTCTCCACTCTGTTAGTTGCGAAGGAGATGTTATGTAACAGGAAGCCTCAGGCCCACTGGGAAATTCTGAGAGCGCGTTAATGTGTCAATACGCAGAAGGTACAAGGAGGATGTTCTTGATGTGAGGCAACTATTAATCTTTAGGAAGATAATGGAAACACTGATAGAGGAATCAGGTAACAAGTAACTGAAAGGGTAAGAGTATTTGTGCAAATCAATATGCGCAACGGAAAAGATTGCAAAATCAGAAGCCAACGTTATAATGCCAAAAATGGAAAAAAAAAAATTGCTAAGTGCTTGATTTGATTCTGTATGACATTCTGAGACTGTAGATTCAGGAGCATTTATTTGGCAGCAGTGTCATCTTTTTATTGGAGCTATTGCTTAGAATACAGTTTACCTGGAAGAACTTTACGAGAGCGGGAACCAAAAGCAACAGGAGCAGGGTATAAAATCCCTGATAGCCTATTAAGGTTAGGAAATGAGGGCTGCTACAGCTATTCGGAACAGGAATTCAAGCAGGGTATAGGAGCTGGAAGTAGCAGATTCTACTCCCTTCTCACAGACTACTAACTCCTTTAAAGACTACAATATTATACATACTCTGGATGTTTTCAGTCCACTTCCACGATGCTCTCCACACCTTTGTTCAGCTTCTTCCCTTGCAAGATCTTCTGGTGCTGCATACATTGCAGGAATTTAGAGAACTGAAGGAAGCAACAATCAGAATGTGGAGTCAAGCATTTTAAATTCCCGTTCACGTGTTTCTGAATGCCTCAAAGTTACTTACTACCTCAGAAAAACTTCTTTAAAAAAACCCCACACCTTTGCTTCTCTAAACACAGCAACGCTAAAGAGCAGTGAGTGCCTCTACCTGAATCTAAACCAGAGTGAGCGAGGGCTCCTTTTGTCAGTCTGCCAACTGTTTGCTCTCTGACTTTCTTGGCCAAATCACAGCACATCTCACACAGACTACTGTGAGGTCTTTGGCAATGCACTTTGCCTTTGCTTGTCATCTACACAACAGGGACAATATCGGCTCCTTCCTCTTCATTTTTCTTCGTTAACAGCTTTAGAAAAGGAATGGCCTCTTCTTGTAAGTAACTGCACTGTCCAACAAGATCAGAACCTTTCACAGTTACAGTGGCAGACAGCATTAGCTGCATTCAAAGCAGATCAATGCTCACACTTTCAGGACAATTACTTTTCTCCCTGGATTCCACAGGGGCAGAGCTAAGAAAAAGAACTTGGCTTTGAAGAACAGCTTCTAGGTGTTTCTGTTTGTCTGTTTTACTAACACTTGAACAATTTTGACTTCAAACTTTTTCTCTCCTTCCATTCTTTATTTAAATTAATTCAAAAATAGACAGAAAAATCTCACCTTCTTATAGCTTGATTTCTTTATGTCCAGTTGCTGTCCAGCAGGGCTATAAATGGATTTTTTAAAAGTTTTTAAGTTATAAGTCACCCTTTGTTTCTTCTTAAATCTTGCTACTTATGCTAGAAGTTTCTTAACGCAAATCACGGAGAGAAAGAATTACTTCAACTAATGAATAGAACATGATGAGTGAAATTAGTGCTGATGGTCCTGTGAGTAGGCCAACCGCCATTTAAGTGACTAAGCAATCTTGAAACAAATGTCAGCCAACTCAAGTTAGCTACCAAGTGCGTATCCTGGTCTAGACAATCCTTATATCAAAGCATTAGATGTAAGAAGTGAGCATAATCTTGGATAAGCTTAGAAAAGGACTGAATTTTGAGTCAAAAACTTAATCCTAAAAATCACACTTGACCTCCACAGTTTTAAAGCCAAAACCCCAGCATGCAAATCCAAAGTCAACCTTCTTACCACATACCAGCATGAGAACATATGGCTGCATAGAAACATGCTGGTGAGCAGAGGGAGATCCGACTTCTTTACTTTGCATTTTAAGGCATGAAAAAAGCACTGATTAAATGATGCATCCATTTGCTCTGCAGGAAAGAAAAGGACAAGTAAGCCGTGAGTAGTCTGGCTGTCAGAACACAGCACTCAGCTCTTTCGGGCTCTTTCAGGTGACACAGAATTCTCTCTACCCCATTCTCACAGTGAGCTGTCCTCCTAGATGGTGGCTATGGGCTTCGGCAAACCAAAGGGGCAGAGTTTGGTATGCAAAAATACCTTGTGGAGTCCTATTGTCTTCAGCTTCCTGCTGAACCTCTGTGTTGACACCTTCAGCTGTTTCTGCAGCTCTGTTCTCATGGAGTTCCTCTGTTCCCGTCAGTATTGCATAACTGTCTCGCTCCTTCAGGCTTCAGACCAACGTCCACGTGCTGCAGTGGGTCAGTGGAGAAGCGGATGACAGGCTCTTTCCCCTCTGTTTCTTCCTCATCCTCAGCACTCTCCTTTTCAGCAGAATCTGTTATCAAGGGAGCTAAGGTAGGAGGATAAGATTTGTCACCATGTTCCCTATAAAAGGAAGAAAAAGCATAACATAGCTTTCTGTTTACTGCTTTGAAACCCATAGGACAATGAACAAGTGTCACCCTGATAAAACACACTGGTAGTTGCATGGAACTTTTTCCACATTCTCAGAACTATAAAACTTATTTTTAATTCATCTTCCTCCATAAACTCTGTATGTTCCCCCCATGAATCTTCATTTAAAACTGAGCAGACTAGTTGAATCCAAAAGCAGAGCAACTGACTTATTTGGTTGAGACTGGCACGAGTGACTGTTTTTAAGCAAAAATGATTCAAATTCCGCTTTTTATAGAACAAGATTTTTCTAAAATCAGAGTAACATGTATGTTCTAGCTTCATTTCTATGATAATTACTCTCAGGCTGAAGGAACTGAATCAAGTGAATAATTTTATACGTCTATTTCCAATATTTATATAACGGATAGATGTCAGGACAGACACCTGCTTCTGTCAGAAAAGCATGGTGATCAACAATATGCAGCTGAAGCATTAATAATGATCATATCTAAACTGTACCCAAACAACCCAGTATATTGAACTGACAGATTAATTTTACTGGGGCATCGATTTTGATTTTAGTAAACACATGAGACTTGTGACACATTTTACCAAACGCCTGGCAATACACCTACCAGAGGTGATCCATGTAAGTATGCAACACAGCAAAGCCCTTCCCCTTCATTCCAGCAGCCAGCATCTCCACAGTGGACATAGTGGCAACGGCAACTGCTACTGGAGCTCTGGGAAAAGAAGAGTATTACAGCATGACAGCACAAGTACACTGTGCTACTTGGTCAAAGACAATCTGTGCCACTGAGCAGCTTTAGCACTGCTCTCTCTCTCTTGAGTTTCCTCATAGACAAAAAGACAACTGTGTAGAATACAGTCTTTCGTTAAAAAAATTACTCTGTTTCAGAATAAATCTACCAGTTGTGCCCCCATAGGTCCAAAAGAACCAATTTGCACAGCTGTCCACCTGAGCTCAAACATACCCTAACCTAGAAACTTGAGTGGATTTTTTTTCTGCTGTACTTTGTACATTGTTTAGGTCCATGGTGCCTCAAATACACGAGAACAATTCTGCTTTTATCTCCTCAAACCCCTCAGTCTTCCTGTAAAAATTAGCTTTATTCCATGTTTAGTTTCTTAGAAAATACATGAATAAAAGCATCCTCCGTACCTGTTTCCCAAGAGGGTGACAGCACAGAGCGTGCCCCGCTCTACTTGAGGAAAGCCAGAAGATGGCACTGCAACTCCTGGCAGCATCGGATCTGCAGAAAAGAATAAAGCACATCCATTTCTCAAGGAAAGCCTCAGCCGCCACCTCCTCCACCGCCATCCCTCCTGTTACTCAGCAAAAACACAAGCCTGTTAATAGCTGAGCACATGCCCGGTGAACAGACGTGATTGTCTGTTTCTCCTAGAGAGGCAGCACTTCCTGCTGCCACCCTCTAGAGTAAGGGATCCAATTCACAAGGATGCTGGGCATACCCCAAAAAACTGCAAAAGAGCTAAGCACGCTCGGCCCCTTGCCCTGTCCGAAGGGAGTGCTGTATTTAACAGAAAGGTACGAGCTCCCAGCCCAGAGAACATTACTCTTCATTAATGACATGGAAAAAAAGAAAGGAACGAGGAGATGTGTCCGGAACTACCCGTTTGCTCTTCCCTGTCCCAAAGGCAGGTTATCCCAGCAGCTCTCTCCCTGAAGAGAGAATTGCCTAAGATTTGCCATATAACCCGACCCTGATATGACACAGCAGCTGCACTCAGTGGTGAACTCTCCTCACTAGGAGGAAGCAGCCTTAACCATCCCTGCTAATCTGCACAGAAACAGTACGCCTCCTTGTGTGCTTCCTTCTGCTTTCCACACCCAGGATGAAAGGAGTCTATTTTCCTCTTAGTCTTGATCCATAATTAGGTGGTAGAGCCAGTAATCCAGGAATTCAAATCCAACCTCACCTGCACAATCCACAACTTAACAGTGATTACAATTTTAGGTTCTAATGTAAACTCACTTCTTATCCATAGGATAAGCTAGTTCACCTCTGAATTGCCAGGAAGCAGGGTGGCAGCACAGGAGCTCAGCTGCTCAAGGAAAGTTATGAAAAAGATTGGAGCCCGTTCCATGCGTGCCTTGTTCCGCACACTGATTTGATTGTAATGTTGTTTGGAAACTCCCTCAAGATCCCCAGGGAGGCCCTCCTCTGCCTCTACCTCTGCCTCTGCCTCCAGGTCCTGCACTTTGTTGTTGTAATGCTGAGATTGTTGCTGTGGCTAACGCTCTACTTAATTTTCTCCTTTCATTGCTTTCTCTGTTCCTGTACACCCTCCATGCTTCTTCAATTAATTTTTCTAAATTCCGCACTTCAGGCTCTTTAATTTTTGGAGTTTTCTTCTAATATCGTCTGATGACTGGCCCAAAAACAACGATACCAATTGTTGCTGCCCTATTTCAGATGAGGGGTCTAAATTAGTATATTTACACATTGCCAATCATAACCTGTCTAAGAATTCCGTGGGGGTTTCGGTTTGCCCTTGCTTTACAGCATAAAGTGCTGACCAATTTACAGCCTTTGGGATCGTGTTTTCTAATCCAAATTTTATCCAATTTTGATATTGCTTTAATGTGCCATGGTCTGTATTATCATTCGGATCCCAGTGTGGGTCAATCAGGGGAACATACTGATTGACTCCCCCTGCCAGCGTTCCAGCTGTAATTTCAGCCTGCACTTGAGTTCGGGCTGTTTTTAGAATTAACAGTTTCTCAGTTTCAGTCATTGCATCTAACAGTATATCTGTATCTTTCCAGTCTGGGTTTTGATTTTTAACTATGAATTCAAATCTTTTGGTAATTCCTAATGGATCATCTCTATAATTTTTAACCTCTTCCCTCCAGGTGTCCAAATCTCCTATATAAAAAGGGACTTTAATTGTCATCGGTGCTGCTGGCTCCATAGCTTCTCTAAGTGGTGCCTGGAGAATTGGTCCTGTTTTACTACGCGTTCGGGCAGTAATCGGAGTTGATTCCCCCACTGCTGCAGGAGGTGTTGGTGGTGGCGCTGATGCAGGACGTGATGTTGGTGGTGTTGATGCAGGGGATGATGTTAGTGTTGATGCAGGGCGTGATGTTGATGGTGATCCCCCCACTGCTCCCCCTCCTGAGTTACTGTTCCCATTGTTCCCATCAGGAAACCCCATGGGTAATGCAGGAGGTGGTGATATATAATCTTCAATCCTTTCCTCACCTTCCCGATCTTTTGTTTTCAAACACCTTTCTCCAATACTACATGCTGAACAACATCGTTTCAGCTTTCCTTGTTCCTTCTTTTTATCTTTCTCTAGTGCCCAAACAAAGGGGTCTTTAGGGGCTAAATTTATACTGCATTCCTTTTGCCACTCAGGATGATCTCTTAAAGTGAAAAACATATCAGCATATAACACCTCATCCCATTTTTCATTTCTTCTGAGAAACAGCATCAATTGCAATAGAGTATTATAATTCAAACTTCCATTATTTGGCCATTTTTCCCCCTCTTCCAATTTATATAATGGCCACCACTGGTTACAGTATTTAACAAAAGTTTTCTTATTTACATTTCCTCCCGGGGGACCCCCAATATCTTTCCAATGTGCTAAGACACATCCTAACGGACTATTTTTTAAAATATCCCCGCTCTGTTTGTTATCCATTATTTGCTGGATTATTATTATCCCAATCCTGTTGTTACCAAACAAACAACTAGTATTAAAATTACACCTCCTATATATAACCAATTATCATTAAAATAACATGTTCACTCTTATTTTCTATCGCTTCATCTATCTCCAGCTGTTTCCCTCGCGGGAGGACAGAACCACAGATCAAGACTCCGCACTCACTTCGTACTAAAAGTACGTCTCAGTCACACACATACAGAGAACAAAAACAAGTTTTACAACTACAACCACGAAAAAAAACCCCAACCATACAAACAATTAATACAACTCTTAAAATCACACAAACAAACACATAGAATTCAATCATTAATATTTCAGCTTCCAGATGGTTTCCAGTGGGACTGGAACCCACAATTGTAGTCACTTAAGTGTTTTTAAGGCACCTTTGGTGGGACTGGAACCCACAACTGTAACCAAAGTATACCTTTAAGGCACTAGCTGCCCGGTATACGCTATCTTGCGTACGGCTTACAGAGAGCTACCTTAATGGACCGGTCCCCAACCCAAAAGAATCAGAAAGAATGCCTTTTCTAAGATGGAAGATGGTCCTTGTCTGTTCCCACAATGATCCGATTGAGGTGAGGAGTCCCTCTGGGGAAATCCCCAGGGGCACCTGAGGGAGTCCTGTTCTCAGCGGGTCCTGCAGCTGAACAGAGACTCGCATCTGGGTCGCCAAATCTGATACCTGAAAAGGAAACTGAACTTTCCAAGACTCATTTTAGAGTTTTAGAAAGCAGGTATTCTTTATTGCAGCGCTGGGTGCACGTGGGATTTCTCCTCCTAGCGTGCGCACCGGCTTCTCGACAGAAAATTAGTTATATACTACAATCATGCATAATTCATAACATATTTACATATTCTTAAACAATTGGTTAATTTTCTCTTGCTTTTCATGTGAATTACTTCACATGCTCAGTTTTCCTCCTCCGCCCCTTTCTTTTGGGTCTGGGGTGTAATTAGGGTCCATGAGTCGGTGGTTGCGATCTCCCCCTGCCGGAATTCCCTTTTCCCCCCAGTCACTGCATGTTCACAGTTTAGAAAAACATGATAACAAAGTTTCTGCAGTTTCTGCTGTTTCTGGGATGTTCCCTCCAAGGGCAGACAGTTCTTGATAAAGAGTGTCTGTTTTAATCACTGCTGACAGCTTCAAGGATGGACGTCTTGTTAGTTTTTTTAGGTACGTGTAAATCACCTACTGCCCACTGAACCCTTCACGAAACTGTTACACAAAACTTTAACCCCTTTATTGTTGGGTAACAGAGGAAAAGAAGGAACACGCCAAAATGACAGGCTTCTCTTTTGGCAGCAGCTGTGGTGGACAGGGGAGTCCTCAGAGGAAGAGAGAGAGAGGAAAAGGAAGAGGAATGGGACAAAGAAGGGGTCCTCCCTTTGGGACTTAACCAGCGTGCCCTCTTGTAGACAAGAAGGACATGGGGAAGAAGGAGTGCCCTGGAAGAGATGGAGGAAAAGAAAGTGAAAGCAGTAATAGGATGGTCTTGGAAGATTCTGAGACAGAGTGTAGGGACCAGGGGAAATTATCAGAGCTTCCCCAGCAGATTCCCCTGTTCCAGTAAACCTGTGGAATGAAACAATAGATTTTTCAATAGATAGTGGAGCAATCTGTTCTGTAGTAACAAGCTGCAAAGGACCATTGAGCAAAACTTCTGTACCAATTGCTGGAGCAATGAGGAGAAAAGCCTTATGGCCATTTTTGCAACCTATGGAGTGCACGAGTGGGAATACTAAATTAACTCATGAATTTCTATATATGCCAGAGTGTCCCCTCCCACTGTTCCAGCAAGATCTGATTTGTAAATCGAATGCTCAAATATTTTCTCTGAGAATTCTGTACAGCTGCACATCCCTCCAGAGACTGCATGGAAGGCCCAAATCTGTTTACTAACAGATAAAACTGCAGAAGGATCTAAGAACTACATCCCAGATGCAGTACTGCATGCGATAATTCCTTTGGTATGGGTCTCGAAGAAGCCAGGGAAAGCAAAGAACGTGACTCTGATCAGGACAGAATTTAAATCAGGAGCCAGCCCTGTAAAAGTAAATCAATGTCCGATTAGACTGGAAGCACGTAAAGGATTGGAACCCTTGATAAATACTTTTACACAGTATGGATTGCTCGGAGAATGTCAAGCTGAATTTAACACACCTACTTTGCCATAAGGAAGCCTCACTCTCAAGAATATAGATTAGTACAAGATTTAAGAGCAACAAACGAACTAACTGTGCACATGCACCCTGCTGTACCAAATACTCACACCCTGTTAGTCTCAGTGCCTGAAACAAATGCTTACTTTACTGGTTTGGACTTTAAAGGTGCTTTCTTCAGTATTTCAATAGACCAACACAGCCAAACAATCTTCTCTTCTGAATGGGAAAACTCTTCGACAGGAAGAGAAGTAGAGTTGTGTTGGACAAAATTTCCTCAAGGACTCAAGAAGAGCCCCACTTTCTTTGGTAACATTGGCAAAAGAACTGGAGCAATGGCACAGTGATCATAATGCAAAATGTTGATGACATACTAATAGGAGCTAACTCTGAGAAAGACTGTTTGCAGGCAACAGTTAGCTTATTGAATTACTTGGGCTTAAGAGCATACAGAGTCTCTTGGAAAAAGGCCCAGATACCAAAGGAAGCAGTTCAATATTGGGGTTTTAAAACATCTAAAGGACAAGAGAATTTGGAATAGAAAGAAAGGAAGATATTTGTAGGATTGCTGAACCAAAATTATAAAATAAACAGTGAAGAGGATTTTTAGGTACAGCAGGATTCTGTCGCATCTGGATGCCAAATTTTGGACTGAGGGCCAAACCCCTATACGAAGCAGTCATGACTGAGGGGCAGGGGAACTACTGGAATGGACTCATGAATGCCAAAAAAGCTTTGAAATTATAAAGAAATGCTTAACAGATGCCTCAGCCTTAGGGCTACCTGATATGATAAAACCTTTCTAACTCTGTGGGCATGAACATGGCCTTGGGAATTTTGATCCAGAGATTGGGAAAAGACCAGTAGCATGTTTTTCTAAACAAACAGATGAAGTGGACAAGCAATGGCCAGAATGCTTGCAGGCTTGGCTGCTACAGCTTTGCTAATCCAAGAAAACCGAAAGCTCACTTTGGGACAACCTATAACTGTATTAGTCCCTCAGGCACTGATGGCCATCCTAAATGATAAAGGACACCACTGGATTTCTCCAAACCAGTTGGCAAAATACCAAGCCATCCTAACAGATGAAGAAGATGTGACTTTGGGTGAAATATCCACTCTAAATCCAGCCACTTTATTGCCTATAGCTGAACAAGAACAATTACAACATCACTGCCTGGCCACAATTGAACAAGTTTATGCCAGCAGACACGATTTAAAAGATACATACACCATTGAAAAAGGTGGACGTAGAACTATACACAGACAGTAGCAGTTTTATGTATTGTGGAGAAAGAAAAGCAGGATATGCAGTAATAACCCTCTGGAAAGAAAGGGAAGCCAAACCACTGCCCCAAAATACCTATACCAAAAGTATAGCACTCAATACATAGGCTGTAGAAATACTATTATTATTAATTTTAATCTTTTGCATGCTTTTAAAACGTAAATATGTGTTCTTTTAATCCCTTAGAAACAAACAACACGGAGCTGGTAAAGAACCATGGCTGTAAAGAAGTAAAGGAAAAGAAACGGATTTCTGAAGAGCCAAGAAATTCACCTAATACCATAACAGGCAAAGGTATTTGGAGAGAAGAGTTGGCTTATTCATTTTTATTTACTAGACAGTTCCATGACTTACTACCACCTAGGTAATTTCTATTCTAGTGTAAAATATGGACAAACCATATTTGGAATAGACTACACAGAAAGAACAAGTTTTTAGTCCTGTCTTCCAGCCTCCAGTCTCCTAATATGGCAATTTTTGGGTAATAGCACAACGGTGTTGTTTAAGCTGGTTTTTTTTTTTTTCACTTTTAGGAATTCACACCTCAAACTTACAACAAACCTACCAACTTACTTAAAACAAACTTACCAACAAAAGGGTCCAAGTAAGGATGAGGAAACTGCTGCTGAACGCAAAGGGGATGAACGCAACGATGTGCTGTAGTGCACAAATATACTGACCCCCACTATTTACAGCATCTTTTATGACATTTATTCTGTGGAAATATTTAATAAACCTCAGAATAGTCCACCTTTAATTTCTCCTCTTCCTCAACTACTCATAGCACTAGAAGCAGAAATACTTTTGCGGTAGAATTTCCGCTTCCTCTCAAAGAAACTTCCTCGTTCAATTTTTTTCCTCCTAGCAGGGGACAAAAGAATGCCCTTGCTTTGCAGGATATTTTTACACAACTGGGTTTTCACTGGAGTTTTGATTATGATGGATCTATGATTATTTGATTTATTGCAAATTTTGTTCCCTTTCTACTTTCTGTTACACAGCTAATCTGCATCATTGTGTTTTTTCATCTGTCACTTTATTGAGAATTTTACTGGTAAATAAGTTAAATAGTCCTAAATTGAGAAAGCCATTTCCTCTTGCCAGTTTCACTCATCTCTCTTAAGCCAGTTTGAATCTCCATCCTGAGGTGCCTCCCTGCCTCCATTTCCAATAAAAGGAACCTCCTTCACACAGCGTAACCCCTGCTTTCAGATGAGTAAGGTTCAGTGAAATGAATCCTAACATTAACACTTCGTCTCGGGGAAGAATAGTGGTGGGTGTTTTCTTCTTGCTGGGAATGTTTCCTTTGATTAAAGGTGGACAGATTGGTATAGAGATTACAGCGAGAACCTTCCTAACGTGAGGAATACATCATATCAAATTTCCAGCTTGAAAAAGGATAGAGCATTTAAAAAAAGTGATCTGCACTTTTGTCATAAGAACGACTGTGACCATTTGCACTGCCTTTCTTTTCAGCTGTACCAGAGCCATATGGTGGGAAATGCTCCAAAGAAAAGAACCAGCTTGAGACAAACAGGAGATTTTGGACCCAAACGGAAAACTACGGTAAGACTTACGTGTGGTGAGTAAACTAGGAAAATTTAGGAATCTTGTGGAATTACCGATTTGAGTTCATGGAATTAAGTTGGAATGAACAGAAAACCAGAGTTTTCATAATAATGATGATTTTTAACCAGCTTTTACACAAAATGCTTAGTCGTCAGGCAGCACACTCAGATGCAAAATCAATTGTCTAGCACAAACCCTTCCTACTGACTTGTATTTAGTGCTGTCAGAAGCAAGGATAAAATAGGAGACTGTATTACCAGCTGAGGTCCAACTTCACAGAAGGGCTCCAGCTGCAAAACGGTCACGAGACACCCTCAGGACTGTTAATATGTTTTACAGCAGTCTTGAAAGCAGAGATTAGAACCTCTACCTTGTGTCTCGCCCTGGGAGGTTCCTTCTCAAAATCCTTCCGAAAGAGCAGATCGTTTTACTCTAATAGATCGTGCACTAAACGTTCTGTACATCTCTCTTGACAACAGAGCCAAGAAGACACAGCAGTGAATGGACAAGGAGAACGATACGTAGAGATGCGAAAGAGATGAAGCGAGTACTTCAATTGACAAGAAAATCTAAATTGAAATAGAAAATTATCAAGTGATATGATTATGAAATGACTTTTATAGACTGTGTTTTAAAAGCATAATTCCTAATACGAATAAATACTATTTGTTTTACTCAGCCGTTGCAGAGGACTTTTATTGGAAACAGCGACAGGAACACATTCTAGAAAGGAGCTGTTTTGGTGCGAAGGGCAGATTCCGAGAGGCTTTAGCTGTTGGCCGGATGTCTGGGGGCTCGCTCCGACTTTGATCTTGAGATTTTGCCATTTTAGCAGGGCAGCAGAACTGTGTTGAGAACTAAACGCACTTCACAACAAAACTCTCAGAGTTCACCAAAATAGGCTTTTCCACACATTGTATGGTCAAGAGTAAAAGACTGGGTAAAGAGTGAGAGGAGGACTGGCAAGAGGGATATTTTAACACTGCTTTCTGAAGAAAGAAACCTCAGACTAAACTGTTACATATACATGATGCTGTATCTTAGTCTCAGGCATTTTTCCATTTTTGCTTTGACTTACCTTTGGTCATTCTTAGAAGATAATTGCTTTTGGAGGAGAGCCCTTCAGACTTGCGGCAAGATTTTGTATGCTGTCTGCCTGAGGCAATTTAACATCTTAATTCAGAGGGATATTGTGTCCTGTTATAGAAGGCTTCCTGCCTGGCCTCGCCTTTAGTCATGGGTTAGGCCGCTCCAGTAACCAAACCCTACACAGTCACTCACTCACCCTCCCCCACCCCCAGGGATGAGGGAGAGAATGAAAGAAGAAAAAGAAAAGAGACCCGTGGGTTGAGACAAGAACAATTTACTACTGCTGCTACCAATATATATATATACAGATATGTACAAGGATAAATATATGCAAACAAGTGATGTACGGTGTAATTGCTCACCTCCCCTTGATCGAGGCCCATCTCGTTCCAAAGCTGCAATCCTGAAACAGATAAATCCCAATACCCCAATGCCGGATGAATGGAAGGCCCGAAATAGACAGCGAGAGAGAGAGAAAGCACTCTGAGAGTCCGAAAGTGAGAGTCCCAGAAGGGCAAAAAGCCCTTCTTTCCGTCTGACCCTCACTTTTATACTGGGCATGACGCTGCATGACATGGAATACTTGTTGGCCAGTTTGGCCCTCGATCTTAAATTCAAGCACAAATTGTAAGGAGAGTCATGGACCCCTTGTCCCGGCTATGCTCCTCCCTTATCCTGTTGTGCTCCTGCACACTGGCAAGAACACGGCAGCTGAAAATTCCTTGAGACCTCAGTGCCATCTACAAACATCAGCTTGCTATCAACATTCTTCTCAGAGCAAGCTTCTGAGTACAACCAAAACACGGAGCTCTTCTAGCTGCTAAAATGAAGAGCTAACTCTGTCCCAGCTAAAACCAGGACACCTTTACCTAACACTGCAGCAGGAAGCAGTTCTCAGGGGAACATCCTTTTTGTTTGACAGTAGAAATGAGGAAGAGAGTTGGCTTCTTTAGGAAAATCCTCTAAGAGCTCAAACGACCCAAATGGGGTCACTTTTCCATGGACAAGACCTGCGGGGTGTGCTGGGCCGTGCTCGGAGGTCTGTTACATGCTGCATAACTTGGGGTTCCCAGCATCTGAAGGGTCATATGATGATCTACACTGTCCTTTACTTTTTAGTGGGACCTCAAACAACCAGCATCTTCAGAGGTGCTTTATAGAAACCAAGTGCCTTTCCGACAGGGATCATAAAGAACTGGCACCTTCCAGTGCAATCTAACCCACCTTCCCACCCTGGAATGCCAAGCCAACAAGCCAAAGCCAAGAGAAAATCGTTTTCTAGCATCTTAACATGCCAATATTGGCAGCAGAGGGTCGGGTTCAGGGTCAGGCCCAGCTCAAGGGAAAGACAAAGAAACGCAGGAGGAGAAGGCCCTGGCCATGAGGGCCATGCTTGGTGGATTCAGGATTGTCGTGGAACTGCAGCCTCATTACATTCTCTCTTCCCTTTTCGCTGCAGCTTGCTGTAGAGAAATTACAAGCGGTCTTCTCTGCAGTCATCACTTGCTCAACCCGACAAGTCACAGGTCCTGAGCAACACCTCATCATTGTACATTAAATACATGGCTCAACGAGATACTAACAGTTCTTGTAGGTGTTAACTACTCTCCAATGAGATCAGAGGAACAGCAAGGGATCAGTGCTTTGTGTGATCGACTCCTTACGTAACATTCCCCTTTTACAGATTCAAAGGCACCAAGATCCACAAAAGTAATCAAAATACACCAGTGTTTCCTAGATCACAGATACAGCCCCTGTTTTAGTACTTAATTCCCTTCTGCCTGCTTGTCTCTCTCATTAGGGCCCCAAAGAGCGAGCAAAAGAAACTGAGGCTGTTCAACATTTCATGCAGCGAGGCCCTAAAGGCTGCAGTGCTGTGTTCACATACTCGCTGCACGACAGATTCCCCCACTGGTTGAAACTAACAGTACTTCAAAGTAAGTTCTAAGCTACATGAATTGTTTACACCTTTTTTCAGCCTGTTTGTTGCATTTTCAATCCAGCCTTGCTCGTACATAAAATCATAAAATCATAAAATCATAAAATCATAAAATCATAGAATGGTTTGGGCTGGAAGGGACCTTAAAGATCATCTAGGTCCAAGCCCCGAACCCTCCTCATGGCTTCGTTACTGCCTTGTTCCCCCAGGGATGCTTGCTCCTCACAGCTGGCCTCTGCAAGGCCCGTATTACACCTTATATCGCTGATCGCTGGTACTACCAAAATACACCATGGTTTCTTCAAGATGTGACACTTTGGAAAATGCTCTAAGACAAAAGAACAAAGGCAATCTGTTGGCAAACTCTCTCCCTCTTTTCCGTTCTGCATTAGTATTTGGAGATGACTTTGCCTTCCACTGTACCACGCATAAAGACTAGAAGGGTTCCAGTCCAACACTAGAAAATTTTGAGATGTGCCTTTCCGTCTTACGACGGCAGCGGAACTTCATCGTGACTAGCTGCTCCGAGCTTGCGGATCAGAGCTGAAAGTCAACTGCACCACGTTAGTGCAACACAGAGACCAGTGGAACGCAAGATGTCAAAAGCATCCTGCTGTTAAACACTCAGCATCAGCGCTGCCAACCTGTCATGGTTTAGGCCGATCTGGCAACTAAACTCCACACAGCTGCTCTCTCACTCCTTCCCCAGTGAAGTGGAGAGGAGAAAAATTATAAAAAAAGGACTGAGGGTCGAGACAAGAACAGAGAAGGAGCACCCACCAACCACGGTCCTGGGCAAAACAGACTCGGCTTCGGAATAAAGCAATTAATTTTATTAACAATTACTTAAAAGGATAAAGACAAACAAAAACAGTTACTTGAGGGGATAAAAAGAAACAAAGCCAGATCTTAAAAACAACACCTCTCCCCCTTTTCCTTTTCTTCCCGGCTCTGCCTTCTCCCCCAGCGGCGAAGGGGACAGAGAATGAGGGGGTACAGGTCAGTTCATCCCATGTTGTTACAGTCCCTCCTTTTCTCAAAGCAGGAGGAGTCCTTACACCCTTTTTCCCTTGCTCCAGTGGATCCCCTACTCACAAGGAAAACCCACAGACTTCTCCAGAGTGAGAATTCTTCTCCACAGAATCCTTCCCCATCGGATTGCCCCAGTGCAGGCTTTACCACAGTCTCGTATTCTTAGGGAGCTGTTGCCACTTGCTTCTGCGTGGGTCATCCCATGGACTTTAGATGTGTCTCTACCTTTGTTGTGTGTCCCATGCTTCACGACTGTCCTTAGGTTCAGGCATCTATTCTCTGACGTGGGCTTCTCCACAGGCTGCGAGTGCGTCTCTGCTCCACTGAGTCTGTCCTGGCTGCAGGGGGGCTGCCTGTCATCTCGCCACCAGTTGCAGGGGAAACTCAGCTCCAGAACACCTCATCCCGTTCCATCTGCACTGACCTGGTGTCGGTGTGGCCGTTTCTCTCAGATCTCAGTCCTCTCTGGGTGAACTTTGCCCAGCGGGCACCCCGGGAGCGGGACGCTCCCCGAGTTCCCCAGCCGGCTCTGACGCGGCCATCCTCAGTGGGTGGCGCCAGCCCAGTGCGGGCAGCCGCCCAGCTGGGAGCCTGAAAGCGGAGGCAGTGCCCTCCGCCCTTTTCTCCTCACTCCTGGGCAAAGCACCTTTTCCGGTTCCTTCGTCCCAACTTAAATAGGGCAATTCGCAGAGGCGCCGATTGGCTCAACCCCAAGGGGGATGGGAGTCCAATCTGGTGGCCAGAATCGGGTGTGACCCAGTTCCAAAACCAGGGAAAGCCACATGGAGCAAATCCCCTCTCCTGCCACCAGAACCTCTTTACATCAACCCATCACACAACTAAACACTCTTCCACTTAAAAAAAGGCAAAGAAATGAGTGATCCGGGGCTCTGAAACAATTATCCAGCCACAACTAGTCCAAATTTCGAGAAGGACTTCTGTAACAGTTTCCCTGCAAACATGTCATCAGTTGTGTGTGCATTCACACATTTTCCTGTATAATCAGCACCCCTGCCTCCTCTCTCCCCACTCAACTTGGACTTGGAAGCTGGTCACTGTCTCTTTCTGCAAGCAAAACACAACGCAAGTCCTTCTCTTGCAAAAGTCACAAAATACAATTTGGAATTCATAAAATGAGAACCTTCCACATGCTTTTGTTACATGATGTGGCTGTTTGATATTTAAGTCCTCAGATCTGTAACCACAACATACAGCACATATTAAGATTTTAGGAAGATTACATGAAAATTTTCAGGGTAGTGGAAAACCATTCCCTACCAGTCATAATCCCTGCAGTATCCTTGCTTGCACTCTGAAAAACAAAAAAAAAAAATATGCCACTTCCAGATCTAATCCTCTGTTGGCTTTTTCTATATGAAGGAATGGAACAACAAAGTTGGGAGGTGCTCTTAGATGACCACTACCGAGATGGTGTTGGTACTAAGAGCTGAACAACTGAGTTACTGACAGTTTGGCAATCATTTCAGATCTTCTGACCACAAGTCAAACGCCAACAGGAGAAAGTCACCCAGATGGATTCGTGTTCAATATGCAGCCGACAGACAGCAGTAGTTGCTGCTACTAAAATTGGGAGGCAGAAGCTGGAGATCTACAGCTAGACAGGTGAATGCCACCCCAATCTCTCCCGACACTGCCTTTTACATCTCGGGATGAAATTACTTTCATTGGGCTCCATTACTTTCCCCTTGGAAACTATTCCACGTCCTACAGCCTCAAACCAATTCTTCTGTCCCAGCCTGATAATCCATTGAGTGAAAAAAAAAAAGGAAAAAAAAAGAAAAAAGATAGACAAGCGCATTTTCCCCTACAAGGCTCACGGGAGGATGCAGGATAGTTTGACACGAGCTCCAGTGCTGTCATGTTGGAGCGACCTCACCCCTTGCCATGACTGTTCCCTACGCTTAGAAAAAGAAAACGACATCCGGCTGAACACCGGGATGCCCCTGGCAGGAAAAGAGTGGGACGGAGCTGAAACGGCACCCAACGACCGACCCGTCCCGCATGTACCCGGGCAGCCCCAGCGAAACCTCCACCGCGCCCCCGGCTCACGAGCTGCAGCCAAACCTCGAGCACTTGGGTGCTGCTCTCCCCGTGGCCGGGCCGGCCGGGCGGGTCCCACGCGGTCGGTGCTGCTGCCGCCTGCCCTGAGCTCTGCCCCGCCGTGCGGCGCCACTGACCGTGGCCCAGCAACTCCTCCTGGGCCCGGCCCCAGTACCGCCGCGGGGACTACAGTGGGCACCTGGCGCTCCCACTTGGCCGATGGCTCCTCCTTCACCCCGGTCACGAACAGACACGGCACCTCCCGCTGCACCGCGCACGGCCGCCGCACCGCCCCGGCTGCCCGCTCAGCGCCCAGCCCCAGCTACGCCTGTGCCACCGCGCGCCCATAGTGCGCGATGGGATATGGAGAGTTGTTTCTACCACATGTTCTCACTCCTCTCTCCCTGCTGCTACTGCCCAGCAGTATTTTCCCCCTCTGAAATATATTGTCGCAGAGGTGCTACCAGCGTCGCTGACGAGCTGGGCTTGGCCAGCAGCAGGTCTCCCTGTAGCCCCCCTGCTACAAAACCCTTGCCATGCCAACCTAACACAGAATTAATTCTTCCTGACCGTACCTCCTTCTGCGCCTCAGTTAGGCACAGCTCTGCAGCTAACAAGAGCCCCTGTCTGGACAGCTCTGGGCACTCTGCATGCTCTTTCCTCTGGCTACCTCGTACCGTTTGTGCCTGGGGAGTCACTGGCACCTGCTTTTCATCTCACCCTTTTCCCATCACCCTTCCCATGTGCAGACCAGTGGTGTACAGTACAGGTGCGCTCTGGTGATCAGTGCTTCCAGAGTGGTTTGTTGGTTTTTTGTCCAAAGAACCACCAGACACACGCTCTGCTGGTGGTGCTATGAACCACCGCTCCTCCTTCTTGAATTCTGCCATAGATCTACCTCCCTTCTCTTTGGCTTCATCTGGATCCTTAATACTCTTTAAGCAGCGGCATCTTTCTCTTTTAAAAGAGATCGTGGCTGTTTTTCTTTTCCACGCTTCCTTTTCTGTTTCACTCCTAAGGTCCCAGGTTTGCACCTAACGGCGCTCTGAAGTGTTCATCTCCAAGCGACCTGTGTCCCTCTGTGTTGTAAATTTGTCCCCATGTCCTGGGGGTAAGAGGATACGTTTTCCAGGACAGAAACTTCATTTCCTCCCATAGATATTTTTTGTTCCCAGGCAGCCTACGACCTGAATGAGAACAGGAGTGTTAATTAGGGACATGAGTGTACACTGTTCTTAGATGAGGCAGTGGACACCAGGGCAGCAAGAACAAGCAATTAACCCCAACAATGTCAGCAGTGAGCAGCTAACAGCGTATGAACGGGAAGCAGCAAGGTTCCCCATCCAAAGAAAGGGGTGCAGTAAGAAGAACGAACATTGGGCACAGGGATTTTAGTTAAAAGTAGTCAAAGAATCAGGTTGGTCTTTGTGGTGTCAAAGACTTGTTTGCAAGACCACAGTTCGTACAGCAAGAAGTTGGGTGCTATTTCAGCCCCGCCAAATGGGTTTGCTCCCTCTCACGTTGAAGAAACACCGGCATGCGAGACTCTTTGAAACGGTCCGATTTTCTGTACTTTACTCCGAAGCACTGGAGATAAAATTGAGGATGTTAAACTGGACAGGTCACGAGGCGCCATGATGCTCATGGAACCAGGAGCCCCTGGAAGCCTGGCAACTGTAACATTCTATACCGCCTGGCAACCGCACTTGTCAGTTGAAGAAGGCTGGGGAAGGGAGCACCTCCTGCGTTCAGGCGTAAGTTGGAGCTGTCTTGCAAAAAAGCAGCAGAGCTAGGTTTCTTAAGGTGCAGATTTCGAAAGAAAACTACCACGTTCAGGATAAGATTACAATTTGTCTGAATGTTGACAGCTCTAATGGTTTCATGTATGTTTTGCCAGCATTCGGAGAGCAGAGGAGCAGCAGAGGAGGCAAACATGGCAGCAGTGGGGAACCACCACCATCTCCATTCTTGTTCCCCCTATGCACAGGTAAATGCTGTAGATTTGAGAGTGGTTTGTATCCTTGATTTCCTCCATATACCCCTGTTGAAAGGGAGGATTATTATGTAAAGGCAGTAGTTGGTCGGTGACTCTGGCTGGGTCATGGCCGCTTCTGTAGGTCAAACATCTGATCTTCAGAAGTGGTGAGAAGATCTAATGATCACCTAGGCTACGGACAATTTCTCCCGTGAACTGGGCTCAGATACTCAAGGACCACAGCAATTAAAATGGCACCTAGAGATCACTCATCGCTCACCTTTCTTATCGAATCAACATTATATTGATTCTGAAAAAATAGGCCATGTTTAGCATTTCTGCTTACGGCAACTACCTGAATTTCTGCAAAATCACTTCTTTGAAACAAAGTCCTGCAAAAGGGGTTTATCCCTTCAGTGAAATATTTCTCTTCCACCTCGTAAAAATCCAGGGGCGGGTGTAGTGCTCTTCGCCATTGCTAGAAGCACCGCTTCCAGCCTCGGGGATTTAGGCGTTAATGCCTGGGAGGTTGGCTCTGGCTGCAGACACCAGCATGTCTCAGGGCACTGCCCAGTTGTACTGGCTACAGTCCAACAGTGGCACGTTTTGGAGATGCTGCTCCGAGACCCGGCTGTTAATGTCTGGAACTGGGTGAAAATGACCTTCAAGTAGTCCAATGTCTTCAAGCCTGCCTTTGCTTTCCTTTAAAATGTTGCACGGAAACTCCTTAAGAAACGACCTGCAACCTGGCATTTGCAGCTCTCAGCTGGGATGTAGCTCATATCCAGGATATAAACCTGACTTGGTTTGTTCAGGGTAACGGTCCTGAGAGCTTGCCTCTCTGGAATGATGAGTTTGTTGTGTGCTTGAGGAAGATACCTCAGCTCATAAGGATAAGTGAATCGCAAAATCGGAGATGATGCTCAAATCTGTGACCTGCATTAAGACAGCGATACTGAAAAATAATTTGAAGTATGACTAACAAAAGTGACTGTCGTTGTGCAAGTGCTCTCTCTGCAATAGTGTGCAGACAGTTTAGCTGGCGACACACTGATCAATAGGAGGAGAGCAGCAGTGTGACTTTATCTATGAGAAAAGCAGCAATAATTCAATAAATCCACGTAGGTATTCTTTTTTCCCGTTAGGCTTTTATTTTTCATCTCTAAAAAGAGCTGCGAGATGCTGTGAGCAGTGTAAGGAGAGTGGCCTCCAACCATCGATTCCCAAACTCTTAGGTCTGCAGTGTTTGTTGGGAGTCTTTGTGGGTTTTCTATCTTACTCCTTATTCCCCCATAGACCCACGTCCTTCAACAGTAAGAGAGAGCAAGTGTAAGATTTGCACCTGCACAGCAGATTTCCTCGGAGATCGACCTGATTAGCCCACCATGCAGGCAAGGAAACTCAGCCTCGTGACAATTAAGTGTCTCCTAGATTTTCTGTCTTCCCAGCACATTGTGAAAAGTTTGCAGGACAGGAAGTAGACTGCTTTACTCCTATTCTCACCTCGGAACAGCTTCCCATCATGAAAGCTCCACTGAGCTTAAGAGAACTTTCAAGATCACTTGAAATGTTCTAAAACAGCAGAGCGTGGTCCTGCAGAATCTTAGCCATATGTTCGCGGGAGCGTACTGCGTACTAATCCATTTAGTCCTTTTTGGGTTCCCTTTACAATACCTGAAAACTGTTTCCTCCTGCAGCGAAAGTACACCAAGATCCCCTGTTTCTGGGAAAGCCGACCCTCTGGCTGCTTGAAGATCGCCTGCATGTACCATCACAGCAAGCCACGCACGATCAATGGACTTTTTTTGCCACCTAGTAACAGTGAGTAAAAATATTTTCTTAACAATTTGTTTGTTAGAGTAAGTAAACTCACGAAAACGTCCTCCCTGCAACAACAACTGGAATCAAAGAAAATGACCATGTTTCATCTTACTGCTTTTAAACTGGGAAACATACCCAACTGCAGTATTTTTAAGAGGACGCAGAGAATCCTGATTGCATCTCTAGTTGCAAAGTGCTCAGCTCGAACAATGCAAACAGACCCACCAGTTTTCCCTGTTTTTCTTTTCAGTCAGTTGCATTTCCTGGCTCACAGAAAATGCTGTCCCAGTACTGACATAGTTTTGATGCAAACATCAGGGGCAGATAGACATTCCTAAGGAAAAGAACATCTGTTCTGATTTTCTCCTAATTAAGTGTAAATTATATTCCTGAACTTCCTGTTCTTTCTCAACATCTATGTTTTGTACTTAGGAAAGAGAGTTCAGATTCAGAAAGCTGTGATAGAAAACAAAAGTCTACGAACTAAAAATGGGTAGTCCTGTGCTTAACACTGCTAAATTCTTCACAAGGGATGCCATGGGGCCTGCCTGTTATCCATCATGCTGAAAATACTTTCCCTGGTGGGGTTGTAACCTCATGTACTCACTTCAGCCCAGGTATTGACTAACCACATGTTTCCCTATGTTGTCAATGCCTTAAAAGGGATTGGAAGAAAGAAGGTTACTGACTCAAACTATTCTACCTACCAGCTGGAAGAGCTATCCAGCCTTTTTTAGATGGCGTAGAATGATCCAAATGTTCCTCTGTTCAAAAGGCTTTATTCAGCAGTGCCTCATCTGTCCATTCCGAGGAGCCCGTACCTGTGTTTTTTCATACGTTCCGTAGCTGGGAGGTGCTCTTTTGCCAACCTCCACAGAAGATTTTGCCCAAAAGACACAATGTCTCTATTTAACGATTCCTTCAACAGGACAACGACTTCAAAACTATACCTGCTGGTCTGAAGCTGCATTTGACAATCTACTTCCCTCCCAGTAAACTAAACGTAAGCTTCTTTTCTGCAGATGCCCCATTACAACAGGGAGTGCAAGGAGGGAGCTTATATCCATCCCAGCATCTAAACTCACATGGAAAACGAAAGAATATCATACTACCAATTCATCCACCAGTGGTTATAAATCTCAACAGCGAAGAGGACGAGGAGGACAATGAAGATGAGGAGAACTGTAAACATTTTCTTTCTTTCTTTTACAAGGAAGCAGAGTGGGCATTTTCCACTCTTGCAATGTACTTCACAACCCACTGACTGTAATAACCATGCTGTTTTTAGAGAAGGCTTGTTGACAGGTTTTTGAAATAGTTTCCAGCTAATCTTCAAAATATGAGAAGTGGTAGTCACCAGATTTGAGTGAGGCAGCATTTTCCAGCGCCTGGGAAATGCCTAGCTGTATATTTTGATTATTTTGAAAATGAGTACTGAAGACTTTTTGACTATTTGGAACCATTTCAAATCAACAAACAGTAGCTTCTTCACAGGTGTTGTAACTGCAATTCCATTGCACTTGGAAATATCTAGTATTAAGGAATCATTCTTCCGTGCAGAAACAGAGGCTGCAGTCAGAAAAAAAACCACCTGTGACCAAAATGAAATTCATTATGGTATTTGACTCTTAAGAATTGCTTAAGGTCTTTGTATACATGCCTTGTCAGCTTTGAAAAATATTTCCTCCAGCTGTTTCTAACTGTGTGTACGAGACTCCTGAAGATCTGGAAGAGGAAAGAGCGATAAAGGAAATATGCTACAAATCTGGTAAATATGAATTCAGTCACTCTTTCCTAAACAGCAATGCTGCCTCTATAGTCAGCTTTGGGTTTCTTTTTTTTTTCCTTCTGGGACTATATTTAGGAGAGTATTACAGGATTCAGCACCCTCCTGAATGCCAATCAACAAGACCTGTGGCTTCACTTCAGGAAAAGAAGCCGTTAACCTTGGAAGGTACTGTGCGAGACATGCAGAAAGGCAAGTACTTGTCATCTTCTTGGACCATGTTTGCCACTATCAAAATCACTGTTAGAGAGAGAAACTGTTACGTAGGTAAAATAGCACACTGTGCTTACCGACAAGCGACTAAAACAGTCTTTCTGTTGCCTTCCCAGGTGATCAGAAGACAATCCCTACAAAAAGAGAAGCAGAAGGTTCAGGAAGGAGACAACCAACAGCGAGTATTCCCAGAACCGATGGTAGATCCTTTGAAAATGCAGGTAACATACTTGAGCATTGGTTTCTCATTGCTACACATCACGTGGTGAATCACTGATACAGAGAGAAACTATTACGTAGGTTGCCTCTCCTCTCCTCTTTTTTCATCTAGTGACGATAAAAGAGAGAATGTTTCCAAGAGCAGAAAAAGACTTCATTCATTTTCCCCCCATATATGCACGTCACACACTGTGCTTACCGACAAGAGGCTACAACAGTCTTTCTGCTGCCTTTCCAGGTGATGGGAATACAATTCCTACAAAAAGAGAAGGAGAAGGTTCAGGAAGGAGACAACCAGCAGAGAGTATTCCCAGAACAGATGGTAGATCCTTTGAAAATGCAGGTAACATACTTGAGCATTGGTTTCTCATTGCTACACATCACGTGGTGAATCACTGTTACAGAGAGAAACTACGACATAAATTGCCTCTCCTCTCCTCTCCTCTCCTCTCTCCCCCTCCCCTCCCCTCCCCTCCCCTCCCCTCCCCCTCCCCTCCCCTCCCCTCCCCTGTGCCCTCCCCTCCCCTCTCCCCTCTCCCCTCTCCCCTCCTCCCCTCCCCTCCCCTCCCCTCTCCTCTCCCCTCCCCTCCCCTCCCTTCCCTTCCCCTCCTCTCCTCTCCTCTCCTCTCCTCTCCTCCTTTTTCACCTACTGACAATGAAGTACCGCGCATTCCAAAGAGCATAAACAGAATAACTGAATACGCACGCATTTAGCTTCACCATTTTGTATTTGATACTTATTCTCTAGAATAAGGCTCTTGCCTCAGTGCTCAAAACCACGGCTTAGGAGTCTGCATGTTTTCACATTTTACTGAGAAAAGAAAGTCTCCTCTACGCTGATTCCAACTGATTGTTTCCCTGCTTAATTTTGGAAAAGCAATGGTTCTCTGGAGTGACAAAAAAGCAAGTGTAGAAACGCGTCCAAGCTAAAATGCTTTCCAAAACTGTCCTCTTTCTGAGACCACCCCTATGTTGCATTGAACGGGCTTTGTAGTTTTTGGCTGTCGGACAGGACTGTAAGAAAGCTGCAGTCCTGCATCTCGTATAATGGGAGCTGGTCCCTCTGCACGAACACAGGTGATCTTAATGAAGACACGGTGTTTTGCCCCATGGAGTCCAGTACCGAATCCTGTCAGTAAGGTTAGAGAATGCCCCGCTGCCCTTGAATTTACTTACAGCTATTCAGCCCTTCTTCTTCATCAATACTTATTGATGGTAAAAATAATCATCATTGCTGTAGTATGCTTTCCCCCCCGTAGTCCGGCAATGCAAAATAATGCAGGACCAGGCTAGGGATGCTTGCTCTAGCTTTGGGCAAACTGGCACGCGTCTTCTAGCTCCAGAACGGCACTGCACAGTCTGACTGCATCTTATGTGCTACTTCTTTTACTATGGCATTTATGGACAAAACAGATCTTTCCTTTAGGTGGCCTTTACTGGTGGTAACAGTTACCACTGAGACACAATTCTACAGTTAAGCCCACAAGTATTTCAAGCTTTTTAAATGAGGTGTTGATCAAATTTGTTGTGAGCTTTAAGGAACCAGCTGTTTGGTTTTACTGTATGCTTGGCATTTTCGTATTCATTTCCGTTCCAACTGTAATTAGGTACACACGTATGTAAAAATGTAATTATGTCTTTATTTCCGTAAAAATGTAATTACAAGAGCAGACTCTCTGCATTGTTCACATTTCTCAGGGTGCTCCTGAGTATAGATAACTTTGTGACTCCTTTCCTATAGGAGCTGACTGTTCTGTGGCACAGAGGAACACCTCTGTTGAAGAGAAAAGAAGCGAGGCCCTGCCTCGGGAAAAAGAACCAAATGCGTCGGACTGTTCCCCTGGGAAAGGTACTGCCTTATGATCTGTTTCCTAATTTTCCAATGAGATTATTTCTGTTCCTCTGCAAGCGCGGCGGACGTTCTATATTTTGCATAAAAGCAACCTGAAGTGCCATTTCCCATTAACAGCGTGATTTCTTTCACAGCAAGACCCCAGCATTGTTGTATGTTACGGTCCAGTTCTGCTTCTTTTAGCCAGTTTGCATCCTGTTAGGTTCAATGTGAGCAGCATCAGTCCCTGAGTTACCAAAATCTTTCACGCCCACGTGCCTGATGGTGAGACACGCTGTGCACTTTCCACCCAGTAAAACAGATCTGAAGGTAGGTGCTGTCTCACAGAGCTTGGGCCTGAACAGAACCAGTAAAAACATGGCCAAGGAAAGAGCGTTAACACTTGATCAGGTGTACTTAACATCTAGTCCCATCCAGCACATGAAAACACCTGCACCTAAGTACCTCGATGGATAGGCTTCCTCCTTTTCCCAGAGGCATTCTAGAATCTATTCGGTAGCATAGAAAATGTATCCATCAGGCTACTGGAGGTGAATTGTCACCTGGTTATTCCTTTGCGGTTTTGGAGAAAAAAGAAAAAAAGGAGAGGTTTTGGCTTTAAACTACCCTGTAAACTGAGTGTGCTTTCAAAAGTTCCTCTGCCAGAGGAAATACAGCCACTTTTGGTTTCCTTTCAGGGAATGATACTGAAAGAGCAATTAACACGTAAAACCACGTTTCACCCAAGAAGACCTGGATGTGAAGGGGGAGACTGGGTTTTCAAAACGCCACAGCATTGTTGCAGAAGAAAATGTTACATGCTTTTTCAAAGTAAATTATGTGCTCTCTTAATCCCTCAGAAACAAAGCACACGCAGGTGGCAAAGATCCATGGCTGTAAACAAGTAAAGGAAAAGAGACGGCTTTCTGAGGAGCCAAGAAATTCACCTAATACCGTAACAGGCAAAGGTATTTGGAGGAAACAGTTTGGGCTTATTCACTTTTATTCATTAAGCTACTAGAGGATTTAGCACCACCTAGGTACTTCCTGTTATTTCCTAAATATCATTCATGAAAAGTGAGAAGCTCAAGAAGGAGCAGGTAATTTGGAGCTGGTTCTTTCCTCTGGAGCCACAGTCGTCTTCATCTTGTGTATGACGGTATTTTCTGAGAGAGCATGAGAGTTGTACATCTGTCACGCTAGACAGGATCCACATAACTAACAAAAGAGAAACAAGAAAAAATGAGAGGTGAAAGGAAATGGCACTAAACCAATCCCTGTCTCCTAGAGGGGGGAGGAAGGGAACAGCAGTGCCATTCACCGTGCTTACGCACAAGCAGCTGAAACAGTCTTCCTGTTGCCTTTCCAGGTGATGCGAGTACAACTCCTACACCACTGAATAATACAAAAAGAGAAGGAGAAGGTTCAGGAAAGAGAGAACCAACAGAGAGGATTCCCAGAACAGATAGTAGATCCTTTGCAAATGGAGGTAATAGACTTTAAAGTTGGCATCTCATTGCTGAACATCTTCTGGAAAATAAAATAACTGAATAGATTTTCATTGGGCTATCCAGAAGGAACATTTGTTTAATCTTGGTGTATAGCCCCCAATCTACTGCAACACCCCAAATTTGTACGTAATGGTACAACATTTTGGTTTGGTTTTTTTTCACTTTCAGGAAGTCACACTTCAAACCCCAAAATAAAACCAAGTTACCAACAAAGAGGTGAAAGGATGGATGACGAAACTGCTTCTTCTATTCCTTACGTGAGAGAAACTGGAAGAAAGACTAATTTCAGCCCTTCAGAACCACGAAGATCAGCATATGTGGTCTACCGTTCCACCACTGTCAAACAAGAGCCAATGTTCAACGGACCTACGGGTGGGTTCCTGCTTACACAGGATTCTTAAAAGGACTCCATTCACCTGTCTGTATTGCACTGCTTTCCATTTTGTCCCTGCAGGTGACTATTAAGTTATTTATGCCTAAATATGGGCAAGAGTAATTTTGATCCAGCATCATTTTCACCAGGAGATTGCAGCAGGATCCACAGTCAGAAACGTAAAGCTTTAGGAAGCTTTATAATTAGGCAGATAGAACATTCATCAACAAGAACACAGCCACCTTCCTAGCAGGAGTTCCTTTCTCTGCCCCACAAAGAGGAATGAACGCAAGGACGCACTGCTGTGCACAGATATACTGATCCTCACTACTTACAGCAGCTTTTCTGTCATTCTTTCTGTGGAAATATTTAACAAACCTCGGAATATTCCACCTTGAACTTACGAATTCACTCTAACTATTGTCAGCCAGTAGCAGTAGAAGCGCTTTTGCAGTAGGATTTCAGTTTCCTCTCAAGAGCTCATTCTTGCTCAACATTTTCCTCCCAGCAGGGGACGAAAGAACACCCTTGCTTTGTGTAACACTTTTCCACAGCCAGGATATCACTGGAGTTTTGACTGTAGGTATTTTCTCAAAAGGCATTTTGAGAAAACAGTTGGCTTACTCATTCTTATTTACTAAACAGTTACATGACTTACAATCAGCGAGGTAATTTCTTTTTTAGTGTCAAATACGGACAATCATATTTGGAATGGACTATGCAGAAAGAACAAGTTTTTAGTCCTGTCTTCCAGCCTCCAGTCCTGTAATATGTGGATTTTTGAGTAATAGCACAACAGTGGTGTTTAAGCTGGTGGTTTTTTTTCTTTAGGAATTCACACTTACAAACCCAAAGTAAAATCCAGTTACAAACAAAAGAGTCAAGGTAAAGATGATGAAACTGGAAGAAAGACTAATTTCAACCCTTCAGAATCACGAAGATCAGCATATGTGGTCTACCGTTCCGCCCCTGTCAAACAAGAGCCAATGTTCAACGGACCTACAGGTGGGTTCCTGCTTACACAGGATTCTTAAAAGGACTCCAATTCGCCTGTCTGTATTGCACTGCCTTCCATTTTGTCCCTGCAGGTGACTATTAAGTTATTTATGCCTAAATATGGGCAAGAGTAATTTTGATTCAGCAGCCTTTTCACCAGGAGATTGCGGCAGGATCCATAGTCAGAAACATAAAGCTTTAGGAAGCTTTATAATTAGGCAGACAGAACATTCATCAACAAGAACTCAGCCACCTTCCTAGCAGGAATTCTTTTCTGTGCCAAACAAAGAGGGATGAACGCAACGATGTGCTGTAGTGCACAAATATACTGACCCCCACTATTTACAGTATCTTTTATGACATTTATTCTGTGGAAATATTTAGTAAACCTCAGAATAGTCCACCTTTAATTTCTCCTCTTCCTCTTAACTATTCATAGCACTAGAAGCAGAAATACTTTTGCGGTAGAATTTCCGCTTCCTCTCAAAGAAACTTTCCCGTTCAATTTTTTTCCTCCTAGCAGGGGACGAAAGAATGCCCTTGCTTTGCAGGGTATTTTTACACAACTGGGTTTTCACTGGAGTTTTGATTATGATGGATCTATGATTATTTGATTTATTGCAAATTTTGTTCCCTTTCTACTTTCTGTTACGCAGCTAATCTGCATCATTGTGTTTTTTCATCTGTCACTTTATTGAGAATTTTACTGGTAAATAAGTTAAATAGTCCTAAATTGAGAAAGCCATTTCCTCTTGCCAGTTTCACTCATCTCTCTTAAGCCAGTTTGAATCTCCATCCTGAGGTGCCTCCCTGCCTCCATTTCCAATAAAAGGAACCTCCTTCACACAGCGTAACCCCTGCTTTCAGATGAGTAAGGTTCAGTGAAATGAATCCTAACATTAACACTTCGTCTCGGGGAAGAATAGTGGTGGGTTTCTTCTTCTTGCTGTGAACGTTTGCTTTGATTAAAGGTGGACAGATTGGTATAGAGATTACAGCGAGAACCTTCCTAACATGAGGAATACATCTTCTCAAATTTCCAACTTGAAAAAGGATAGAGCATTTAAAAAATGTGATCTGCACTTTTGTCATAAGAACTTTCACATCAGAGTAAGAGAGTCTGTCCTGAAATCGTCGCTGAAATTGAGAAACAGTGTACATGTTTTTTCTTTAGACAAACACACTTCAGGATCTTACCATGCACCGACTTCGAGGGAAAGAAACCCACATGCAAAAACGTTCCCTACGTGGAAAACAGCCACTCAGGTAACTGTTTGGTAGAACTTTTTACAATTCAGTCTCTTCAGTAAAAGCGGCATGTCTCTCCCCACCTCGAAAATGTAAAAGTGCTCTTAAAACTTCCCCTGCCAAAACCCGCAGGATTCTACGCGATGCCGAGTACTCCGAAAGAGCCGTTAATCGTTTTGTTCCTTTGCAGACACGTAATTTTGGCCGTATAACGAGCCTGTGATTTCTAATTAGTCACAGTATTACTGATACGAAAGCAAAAGACGCACCTGCCTTTCAAGTGAGGGGCTACAAGAAGCGGGTTTTGGCTCGTAGCACTGGGCCCAGCCCAGCAGAGACGACAGCAGTGTGATCTCTTTGTCTCTCTGCTGGACCGCGGGTGAGGCGTCGGCAATAGCAGAATGACGACCAGCTGAGGTCCAACTTCACAAAAGGGCTCTGGCTGCAAAACAGTCACGAGATACCCTCAGGACTGTTAATACGTTTTACAGCGGTCTTGAAAGCAGAGATTAGAACCCCTATCTTGTGTCTCGCCCTGGGAGGTTCCTTCTCAAAATCCTTCTGAAAGAGCAGATCGTTTTACTCTAATAGATCGTGCACTAAACGTTCTGTACATCTCTCGTGACAACAGAGCCAAGAAGACACAGCAGTGAATGGACAAGGAGAACGATACGTAGAGATGCGAAAGAGATGAAGCGAGTACTTCAATTGACAAGAAAAATCTAAATTGAAATAGAAAATTATCAAGTGTTATGATTATGAAGTGACTTTTATAGACTGTGTTTTAAAAGCATAATTCCTAATACAAATAAATACTATTTGTTTTACTCAGCTGTTGCAGAGGACTTTTATTGGAAACAGCAACAGGAACACATTCTAGAAAGGAGCTGTTTTGGTGCGAAGGGCAGATTCCGAGAGGCTTTAGCTGTCGGCCGGATGTCTGGGGGCTCGCTCCGACTTTGATCTTGAGATTTCTAAGAAGGGAATCTAGGAAGGTGTCGTGCGTTAGACCGCTCCGGTAACCAAACCCTACACAGTCGCTCACTCACCCTCCCCCACCCCCAGGGATGAGGGAGAGAATGAAAGAGGAAAAAGAAAAGAGACCCGTGGGTTGAGACAAGAACAATTTACTACTGCCACTACCAATATCTATATATACAGATATGTACAAGGATAAATATATTCAAACGAGTGATGTACAGTGTAATTGCTCACCACCCCTTGACCGAGGCCCGTCTCTTCCCAAAGCTGCAATCCTGAAACAGATAATTCCCGATACCGCAATCCCGGATGAACGGGAGGCCCGAAATAGACAGCGAGAGAGAGAGAAAGCACTCTGAGAGTCCGAAAGTGAGAGTCCCAGAAGGGCAAAAAGCCCTTCTTTCCGGCTGACCCTCACTTTTCTACTGGGCATGACGCTGCATGACATGAAATACTAATTGGCCAGTTTGGCCCTTGATCCTAAGTCCAAGTACAAATCATAAGGACAGTGGTGGACTCCCCATCCCGGCTATGCTCCTCCCTTATCCTGTTGCGCTCCTGCACACTGGCAAGAACACAGCAAGCTGAAAAGTCCTTGAGACCTCAGTGCCAACTACAAACATCACTGCGCTATCAACATTCTTCTCAGAGCGAGCCTCTGAGTACAACCAAAACATGGAGCTCTTCTAGCTGTTAAAAAGAAGAGCTAACTCCGTCCCAGCTAAAACCAGGACAGAAGGGAATCTAGGAAGGGAATCTAGGTGATTCCCTTCTGAAGGGAACAGAGGGGCCAATATGTTGACCGCACCCAAACCACAGGGAAGTCTGCTGCCTCCCTGGGGCCCAGGTCAGGGACGTCACTAGGAAACTCCCTGGTCTGGTACAGCCCTCTGAATATTATCCACTACTGGTCATGCAGGTCGGAACTGAGGAGGTAACAGAGAGAGGTCCAAAAGCCATCAAAAGGGACTTCAGGGCGTTGGGGCGATTGGTTGAAGGGTCAGAAGCGCAGGTAGTGTTTTCTTCAATCCCTTTAGTGGAAAGAAAGAACACAGAAAGGAACAGGAAAACACACCTGATTAACAGATGGCTCAGAGGCTGGTGCCACCTACAGAAATTTGGTTTCTTTGATCATGGGGAGGTTTTCACAGAATCAGGTCTGATGGCAACTGATGGATTTCAGCTGTCTCAAAGGGGGAGAAGGACTCTGGCTCATGAGCTGGCAGGGTCCATCGAGAGGGCTTTAAACTCAGTTGAAGGGGGAGGGGGATATAACTAGGCTCAGGGAATAAGGCCTCCCACCCCCCTAGGGGGACATCGGCGTGCTCAGCTGGCTCTCTGAAATGCCTGCACACCAATGCACGCAGTGTGGGGAACAAACAGGAGGAGTTAGAAATCTGTGTTCGATCAGGGGGTTATGGTCTTGTAGCAATTACTGAGACTTGGTGGGACAGTTTGCATGACTGGAGTGTGGTCATGGATGGCTATGTCATCTTCAGGAAAGACAGGCCAGCAAGGCGAGGTAGTGGAGTTGCTCTTTACGTGAGGGAGCAACTAGGGTGCATTGAGTTCTGTCCAGGGGCGGATCAGGAGTAAGTTGAGAGCTTGTGGGTGCGAATTAAAGGACAATCTGGCATGTGTGATACTGTTATTGGTTTCTATTACAGACCACGGGATCAGGATGAGGAGGTTGATGAGGCCTTTGACAGGCAGCTGACAGCGGTCTCGCAAATGCAGACTCTGGTTGTCATGGGGGACTTCAACTATCCTGATATCCGCTGGAATGCCTACTCAGCCAGCCACCCACAGTCCAGGAGGTTCCTTCAGTGCATTGATGATAACTTCCTGATGCAAATGGTGGATGAGCCTACTAGGAGAGGAGCGCTGCTGGATCTTATTCTCACTAATAAGGAGGGTCTGGTTGAAGCACTGAAGGTCGAGGGTAGCCTTGGTTGTAGTGACGATGAAATGGTGGAGTTCAGGATCTCATGTGGCAGGAAGAGAATACCTAGCAGAACCAGAAGCCTGGACTTCAGTAGGGCCAACTTTGATCTTTTCAAACAATTGATAGGAGAAATCCCATGGGACAGAGTACTGGAAGGTAAAGGGGTCCAAGACAGTTGGTTAGCCTTCAAGGACCTTGTAGTGGTTTTATAATAAAAGGACTGAGGGTCGAGACAAGAACAGAGGGAGCACCCACCAACCATGGTCCCAGGCAAAACAGACTCGGCTTTCTTAAAACAAAACAATTTATTAACAGTTGCTTAAAAAAAAGACAAAGGGAAACAAAACCCGTTACTTGAGAGAATAAAGAGAAAACAAGGCCGGATCTTAAAAACAACACCTCCCCATCCCCCTTTTCTTCACGGCTCTACCTCCTCCCCCCAGCAGCGCAGGGGGAGAGGGATGGGGGAGTGCAGGTCCGTTCATTCCATGTTGTTACTGCCGCTCCTCTCTTTAAGGAGAAGGAGTTCTTACACCATTTTCCCGTGCTCCAGTGGATCCCCTGCTCACGAGGAAAATCCACAAACTTCTCCAGCGTGAGTCCTACCTGCAGGATGCAATCCTTCCCCATCGGATTGCTCTGGTGTGGGCTTTACCACAGTATCAGATTCTTAGGGAGCTATTGCCACTCGCTCTGGCGTGGGTCGTCATACAGACTCTAAATGCGTCTCTATACAGACTTTAAATGCGTAAATGCATCTCTACCTGTGCTCATGCTTCACAACTGTCCTCAGGCTCAGGCATCTCCTTTAAACAAAACACCTCCCCACCGATGGGGATCATTCCACGGACTCTAGATGCATACCGTCCTCAGGCTCAGGCATGTCTTCTTCGACGTGGGTTCTCCACGGGCTGCGAGTGGGTCTCTGCTCCACCGGGACCGCCTTTGGCTGCAAGGGGGCCGCTTGCCGTCTTGCCACCAGTTGCAGGGGAAACTCAGCTCCAGCACACCTCGTCCCGTTCCCTCTGCACTGACCTGGTGTCAGTGTGGCCGTTTCTCTCAGATCTCAGTCCTCTCTGGGTGAGTTTTCTTTTCACTACACTACAAGGGTGTGTAGTGATAGGACAAGGGGCAATGGCTTTAAATTGAAAGAAGAGAGATTTAGATTAGATATAAGGAAGACATTTTTCACTCAGAGGGTGGTGAGGCACTGGAACAGGTTGCCCAGAGAAGTTGTAGATGCCCCATCCCTGGAAGTGTTCAAGGCCAGGTTGGATGAGGCTTTGGGCAACCTGGTGTAGTGGAGGGTTTCCCTGCCCATCATTACTAGATGATCTTTGAGGTCCCTTCCAACCCTAACCATTCTATGATTCTATGATTCTATGGAGGAAGGAACGTTCTGTTTCAAAATGCAATGCTGAAATGCCAATTTCAAATGCACTTGCGAATGTTTGATTCATTGAAATGGATTAATTGTGTCCAACTAAAAGCGCACCACTACCTTTGTTAAATTCAGTAAACTAATATTTTTCATTTTCCCCTACGACAGTCATCCAGATGGAGTCACAAAACCCTAACAAGGAGGCCTCTAGAGTCATTCTTGCTCCTGCAGACCATACAGCTGATCACCCAAGTGCTTTGCCTCTTTCAGTAACCCAGGAAAGCACTTCAAATGTCCTTCTCTGGATTTGGAAGGAATCCCTCAGCTGCAAGCTACTGCCCTACTGGCTGGCGAGTCAGCATTGTAGCCAAAGCAGAGGCCTGTACCACCTACAAATTAGAAATGTGCTCATCAGGACAAAATTACTATTAGCTTGCCTTGAACCTGAGCATAAGTGTACTGACATGACAGAGCAATAGCACGTACGTCTTTTGGAGTACTGTCAACCAAGAACAATTTTAAATAAGGATAAGAGCAGCATGATCAACCAAAAGGCAAAGGTGGGTGAAGCTGCATGTGAACAGCGGTGAAAGCGCAAACAGATTTTTCTGGTTTTAAAAAGCTGTCTGCTCCAGTATCCATCTGAGAATCCTACCAGGCAGATCTCAGATTTTTAACCTCTTCTTTAGAGTCCTGGTATCCCGGGTAGTAAACCCACACTCCTCCAGGGAAGGTATCTGAAAGGAATTTTTGGCTTTGGGGAAACTGTCTGCTCCAGTATTCACCTGAGACTCTTCTCAGGCATATGCCACAGTTTTTAAACTCTAAATTCTTTACAGTCTTCGTACCCTGGGTAGCAGCCACAGACTCTTCCGGGGAAGGTACCCAAGAAGATTTTTCTAGTTTTAGGAAGCTGTCTGCTCCAGGATGCAACTGAGACTCATGCAAAGCATTTCCCAGTGTTACTTGATCTCTGCTTTAAAAACCTGATATCCCAGGTAGCAGTCCTGGACTCCTCCAGGGAAGCTACCCGAGAGGATTTTTCAGCTTTAGAGGAAGCTGTCTGCTCCCAGATCCGACTGAGACTCCTCCAAAGCATTTTCCAGTGCCATTTGATCTCCCCTTTTAAAACCGGATATCCAGTTAGCAGCCCCAGACTTCTCTAGGCAAGCTACCCAAGAAGGTTTTTCTGGGTTTAGGAAGCTGTCTGCTCCAGTATCCACCTGAGACACCTCCCAGGCAGATCCCAGAGTTTTTGACCTCTTCTTTAAACTTTTGGTATCCTGGGTAGCGGACCCAGACTCCTCCAGGGAATCTACCTGATACGATTTTTCAGTTTTAGGGGAAGCTGTCTGCTTGAGGATGCAACTGAGACTCCTCCTAAGCATTTCCCAGTGTCGCCTGATCTCTGCTTTAAAAACTTGATATCCCAGGTAGCGGCCACAGACTCCTCCAGGGAAGCTACCCGAGAGGATTTTTCAGCTTTAAAGGAAGATGTCTGCTCCAGGATCCAACCAAGACTCCTCCAAAGCATTTCCCAGTGCCATTTGATCTCTGCTTTAAAAACCTTATATCCTAGGTAGCAGCTGCAGACTCCACCAGGGAAGCTCCACAAGAAGATTTTTCTGGTTTCAGGAAACTCTCTGATCTAGTATCCACCCGAGACTCCTCCCAGGCAGATCCCAGAGATTTTGACCTCTTCTATAGAGTTTTGGTAACCTGGGTAGCATCCCCAGACTCTTCCAAGGAAGCTACTCGAGAGGATTTTTCAGCTTTAGGGGAAGATGTCTGCTCCACGATCCCACCGTGACTCCTCCAAAATACCTCTAAGTGCCATTTGTTCTCTTATTTAAAACCTGATATCTGAGAGAGCAGTTCCAGACTCTTCCAGGGAGCTACCCAAAAAGTTTTTTCTGGTTTTAGGAAGCTGTCTTCTCCAGTATCCACCCGAGACTCCTCCCAGGCAGATCCCAGAGTTTTTGACCTCTTCTTTACACTTTTGGTATCCTGGGTAGCAACCCCAGACTCCTACAGGGATGCTACCATGTGGATACAAAAAGGCTAGAAGCAGAAATTTTCCAGCTACTGCAGCGTCCTGTGAAAGTTCTTTTTCCCATGCAGGCTAGCTGAGAAACAGTTTGAGGTTTTTGTAAACTAAGACTTTATCTTGCACCTGTAGCTTGTTATGCAGTCTTGTTTATGGCACACTGGGAAAGTTGTTTTGAAATGGGTGTTGTAGCATTTAGCCAATCACTCTGGGAGGTGGATGGTCAAGCGACCAATTGCCTTGACCATCCTTGTGAACCATATTATATATATATATAGATTTGTAATTAATAAACGGCTGATGCTGCTGATGCTGCTGCTGCCGCTGCTGATACTGCTGCTGCTGCTCCTGCTGTTGGCGTTGGCTCTTTCTCCTGCACCTGAATTCTGTGTCGTTCTTCTCTCCGTCCCCGAGACGGCTGCGACATTTGGTGACCCCGACGTGATACAACTGCAACAGAATTTAGAAGGTACGTGCTTCCGCCGAGGCTCCGGGGACAAAACTCTAGACTGAGAAGATGGGGTAAAGCTCCGTGAAAGAAAGCACAATATTTTCTGCCTTCAAAAATGTAATAACGATCGCAGGAGCTGACATAAGTGATGAAGCTCTCTGTGAATTGCTAAACTGGGCAGCAGAACGTGAGTTTGTAGCTGATTCGAACACTGTCCTTAACCCAGAAGCTTGGGAACTGTTAGGGGATAAGTTATTTCATGAGATCATGCTTGGAGATAAGAGCGTACTTGACCTGCTATGTACGTGGTGGTCCCTATACGGTATAATGCGGAAGTGGACAGCAGGAAGAGAAGGAAAAGAATTACCGGGCTCTGACGAATCTGCGGGTGAAGGCTCTGAAGGGGACGATGAGTTATCTGAGGGAACACTGACCCCGTACAGCACAGGCAGCGTACCTGCCGCGTCTCCGCTGCCCTCGGGCACTGAGAGACTCGCGGGGACTGCGCGGAGGTCCTACCCCTCCCCGCGGGATTATGTTCCGCCTGAGTACCCCTCACCAGTGGAAGAGTTAGCAAAACTAACCGGTCAAAGCAAAGCGTTGGAGAGTCCCCCACCCTCCGCCCCAGCGGCCCCCCCCCCCCTCCTCCGCGCTACGGCCGCCCCTGCAGCCGGCTGCTTCAGTTACTGCCGCGGGATCTGTCCTTCCTACGGCTCTGCCATTGCCGCAGCCAGGCACGGCAGCCGGGGTTCTACCGCAACCGGGAGGGGCAGGAGGTATCACGGCGGCGTCGGCTCCGGCGCCTTTGTGTCCCGCGCCAGCATCCGCGCATTTCCCGGCGCAAACAGCGCAGAGGCCGGTGGCGGATCTCTCGGCACACCAGCGTACGACGCTTTTGCGGGAAATACTACAGCAACTAGTGGTGCTGACGGAGGCGGTGCGACAGGCGCCGAGGGCGGCGCCGGCACCCCCTCCGACGGCAGCCCCCCCGACCGCGACGGCGGCCCCGGAAGTGGCGCCGAGCGCGGCGCCAGCACCCCCCCCGACGGCGGCCCCGGACGCGGCGCCGAGTGCGGCGCCGGCAGTCTCGGCGGCGGCGCCTGCACGGACAGTGATGCCGCCGCAAGCCGCAGCCCCCCAGGCTGCATTGCCGTGCGTAGCTCCGCAACCGTCCACAGCCTCCGCCGCTACACCGCCCGCTGGCCCGGCTCCTGTGCCCTGCCAGCCTTCCTCATCCGTGCGGCCCGACGATGCAAGCAGTGTTATTGCGGACTTGCTTACTACACTGCGGGAAACCGTGGCGGTGGTCAGACATCGGCAACCAGTAACACAGCTGACCTACAATCGTCCACGGGCGCTTCCCGAATGTAGTGTGACTGTGCGTCCAAAAAATTCAAAGCGGTTTTGGGAATCGGTCAAGAGGCGGGCTCTGGAGGTTGGGGACTGGGATTTAATAGAGAAAGTTGGGATGCCTAAAGATGAAAAGGGACCTGAGCGAGTTATTATAGTGCCTCAAAGTGCTGTGCAGGTAGATCAAGGTGGTAGTGAACCCACAGAGGGTATCATCCAAGCCTTTCTTGTACAGAAAGCTCTTCCTAACTCAGGTCAGTCTGACACACATGATGTTATCGCTTGGAGAGTGGTCCAAGATTTGCAATCCAAAGTGGCACAATATGGGCTAGGGTCTCCTGAAGTCATGCAGATTATTAGAGTGCTGAATACTGACCTGCTGCCTCCATTTGATATTAGGCAATTTAGGTCAGGTATTATTTCAACCTGTACAATATTCAGTTTTTGAGGCCAATTGGAGAAAGATGGCTGAGAAAGCTGCGGCTGGGAATATGCAACTACCTCCAGCTGATCCTAGACATGGAGTTCCAGCAGATGCTCTTATGGGAGCTAATGCCTTTTCTGATCCTGATCTTCAAGCCACCTGGCATCCTCAGGTCCTTGAGCAGGCTCAGAAGATTGGTATGGGAGCCCTATTAAAAGGCATGGACATGGCTGCTCCTAAAACACGATATGTGAAAATAACTCAGGGGCAGAAAGAGCATTTTTTATCTTTCGTGGAAAAGATTGCTGCCGCCCTCGAGAAGCAGGTCGAAGATGAGACCTTGCGGCAGCTGTTGTGCAGACAACTAGCAAGAGATAATGCCAATGATGAGTGTAGAAAGATCATAGATGCTTTGCCAGGGGAACCCACGCTAACAGACATGGTTGAAGCCTGTTCCAAAATGGGATCTGATAATCCTAAGTCTCTGGCTGCAGTTCTGCAGCCTATTCAATTAAATTCTGATCGTGGACTAAAAAGGCAACCTAAGGTTGAGAGCAAGCAGAAACAGATTAGACAAAAGAAGAAGAAGAAGGAGAACAGGGAAGCTGCTCACTGCGAGAGATGCGATAGGCCAGGTCATTTTGCGAGATACTGTCAATCTATGTACCATGCCAATGGTCGACCCTTGACACGCTCGGGAAACTCGACCAGGAGCGCAAAGGGGATGTGCGCTCAGACACAAATACTTCTCCAGGGCATGGCACCGACACAGGCCTACTCAGCCAGCTTAGAGCTGGCACCCAGGGATCAATCGGAGTGGATGTGCACACCGCAGCAACAGTCATCTTAGAATCCTGTCACGTTTATAAGGTTCCCTTGAATGCATTCGGGCCCCTAGGACAGGGACTGAGTGCATTGCTGGTGGGAAGATCTAGTGTCACCTCTTAAGGGATCTTTGTACACCCAGGAGTTATTGATGCTAACTTTACAGGCCAGATTTGTGCTATGGTTTCCACACCCACTCCCCCTGTCACTATTCCTGAAAAGACTCAAATTGCTCAACTTGTGCCTTTCAAGTCGTGTGTGCCCAGGACAGAACAACGAAGTCATGGAGATGGCGGCTTTGGATCTACGGGACTTCCGCAGGTCTTCTGGACCGCAGACATCTCCAGCCAAAAGCCGCAGATGACATGTACCCTAATCCTGCCAAATGCCCAGCCGTCCAAGATTCAGCTCCGAGGTTTGATCGACACGGGCGCTGATGTGACAATCATCTCCTTCTCTGCGTGGCCTCCTACGTGGCCTTTAGCCCCTGTGGGGTCAGCCATTGCAGGGTTGGGGGGAATCACACAGAGCTATTTAAGCGAACAACCTGTGGTGGTGAAAAATGCAGAGGGGCAAACAGCTACAATTTGGCCCTATGTCACTGCAGCTCCGCTTAACCTCTGGGGGCGGGATGTATTGGCGGCTTGGGGGGTACGGATTGGGACAAATTTTTGATGGGGGCCACTGTGCTGAAGGGCGCAGAGTATCCTACGCTGCCTTTGCGGTGGCTAGTAAGCAAATCCATCTGGCAACCCCAGTGGCCCCTACCAAAAGAGAAACTAGTCGCCCTTCATCAGTTAGTTCAGGAGCAATTACAACAGGGACACCTTGAGCCTTCCACTAGTCCCTGGAACACTCCTGTTTTTGTAATTAAGAAAAAATCAGGAAAATGGAGATTGTTGCAGGATCTCCGGAAAATCAATGCAGTGATGGAAAGTATGGGGGCATTGCAGCCTGGTATGCCCTCACCCACCATGATTCCAGCAGGGTGGGAAATCCTGATCATTGATTTGAAGGATTGCTTTTCACTATTCCTTTACATCCTGATGACAAGCCAAAATTTGCTTTTACTGTGCCTGCAGTTAACAATGCGGAACCTGCGAAGAGGTATCAATGGAAGGTTCTACCTCAGGGCATGAAGAACAGCCCGACTATCTGCCAATGGTATGTCGCTCAAGCTTTGTCCGGAGTCCGCGAGCAGTTTCCTGAGGCATACTGCTACCATTACATGGATGATATCCTGGTGGCAGCATCCACCCAGGACGAGCTGCTGAGGATACAGCCTCGGCTGCTCGCTGCTCTGCATTCTTATGGATTGCAGGTGGCTCCGGAGAAAGTTCAAAAGCATCCTCCTTGGAAATATTTAGGAGTCAAAATTCTGGATCAAACTATACAACACCAAGAGGTGCAATTCTCGGGTTCTATTAAAACCCTGAATGATGCTCAGAAATTGCTGGGTATCATCAATTGGTTACGTCCCTATCTAGGGCTAACCACAGCACAACTTTCCCCGCTTTTTAATATTTTAAAGGGGGATCCCGAGTTGAATTCAGCTCAGAAATTGACTCCTGAAGCGCGACGAGCGCTGGAGGAGGTTCAACAGGCTGTTTCTGCTCGTCAGGTTTATCGAGTGGATCCCTCCATTGATATCACTGTTTTCATTACCACTCCAGATTTTCATCCTACAGGTATCATTGGCCAGTGGAATAAACAGTGGCCCGATCCTTTGCATATTCTGGAATGGGTCTTTTTACCACATCAGCCAAAAAAGACAGCATCCACATTGTTTGAATTGATCGTTTGTCTGATAATCAAATGCTGCCAAAGGTGTTTGCAATTAATGGCAGCAGATCCTGGAACAATTGTTCTTCCAGTACAGCAGGAACACTTTGAGTGGAGCCTTACTAACAGTGCTCCTCTGCAAAGTGCACTGCAAAACTTTTCGGGACAGATTGCTTATCATCTGCCCAGCCATAAATTACTGCAATTGGCAAAATCGACAAGCTTTACCTTGCGGCCAAAAAATAGTCGGGTGCCAGTGCAAGGACCCACCGTCTTCACCGACGGGTCCGGGAAAAACGGGAAAGCTATTGTTACCTGGAAGGAGGAATCTGAGTGGCAGGTGCTGGAAGGCCACGAGTCAGGCTCAGCCCAGTTGGTTGAACTGAGGGCTGTTGCCATGGCTTTTCAGCGGTTCTCTCAGGTACCTTTGAATTTGGTCACTGATTCTGCTTACGTAGCAGACATAACCCAACGCTTAGATTGTTCACTTTTGAAGGAAGTGAATAATGCGGCTCTGTTTTCACTATTGAAAACTTTGTGGTGTGCAATTCAAGCTCGAGTTCATCCGTATTACATTTTGCATATCCATAGTCACACCAACTTGCCAGGCTTTATAACAGAAGGCAATGCCAGGGCTGACATGCTAGCTAACCCTGCGTGGGTAGCGCCTCAGCCTGACAAAATTGCACAAGCCAAAGCATCGCATAGTTTCTTCCATCAAAGTGCACATACCCTGCAGAAACAGTTCCACTTAACGCCCACTGAGGCTCGGGACATTGTCAGCGCTTGCGCTGACTGCCACGGACTTGCGGCACCTCTGCCATCGGGGGTAAACCCCAGGGGCCTAAAGGCCCTGCAGCTTTGGCAGACGGATGTAACGCATGTTCCTGAATTTGGCAGGTTTAAGTATGTGCACGTGTCTATTGACACTTTCTCCTCAGCTATGTGGGCGTCTGCTCATACTGGGGAGAAAGGTCGCGATGTCATTGCCCATTGGAAACTCGCCTTCGCAGTCTTGGGCGTGCCTTTTTCTGTGAAAACCGATAATGGCCCGGCCTATGTCTCACAGAAGGCACGGCAGTTTTTACACCTATGGGGTGTAAATCATACTTTGGGTATTCCGCATTCTCCTACTGGCCAAGCCATTGTTGAACGCGCTCATGGCACTTTGAAGCGTGTTTTAGATAAACAAAAAGGGGGAATGCATGGAGATCCCCACAGAGTCGACTAGAAAAAGCATTATATACAATTAATCATCTTACAGTGCCACCAAATTCAAATAATCCTGTTATTCTGAATCATGTTCTTTCGTTGCAGTCTTCAGGCGAGACGCACCTGCCTCGAGCGAAAGTCTGGGTACGGGACCTACTCACTAAGACGTGGGAAGGCCCGTGTGAGCTTATTGCTTGGGGTCGTGGGTATGCTTGCGTTTCCACAGATACTGGGGTACGATGGCTACCTGCAAGATGCGTTCGCCCTGACCTGCGGCACCAGAAGCAGAACAGGCAACCTCCAAGGCAACCTTCAAATGACGGCCAGAATGCAGATCATTCGATTGATGATCCTCCTGATGATGACCAAGACATCGACCATCAGCCCGGTCCTTCTACAAGCAGAGACTGAACTTAAAAGTTTCTTATGTTATGGAGTCAGAATGTAGAGCCCTTAAGGCTATTTAGAATTAATGACTGGACGTATAACTGGGTTTGCTATATGTGTATCTCTTATGGCATTGCTGGAGAATCTCTCTGCCTACTTTAAATTAGTCTTAAACAAAAAGGGGAATTGTGGATACAAAAAGGCTAGAAGCAGAAATTTTCCAGCTACTGCAGCATCCTGTGAAAGTTCTTTTTCCCATGCAGGCTAGCTGAGAAACAGTTTGAGGTTTTTGTAAACTAAGACTTTATCTTGCACCTGTAGCTTGTTATGCAGTCTTGTTTATGGCACACTGGGAAAGTTGTTTTGAAATGGGTGTTGTAGCATTTAGCCAATCACTCTGGGAGGTGGATGGTCAGAGTGATTGGCTAAATGCTACAACACCAGGCACAGAGTGGGTGGAGAATGGATCGTGAGCAGCCCTGAGGAGAAGGACTTGGGAGTGCTGGTGGACGAGAAGCTCAATATGAGCCGGCAATGTGCTCTAGCGGCCCAGAAGGCCAACCGCGTCCTGGGCTGCATCAAGAGGAGCGTGGCCAGCAGGTCGAGGGAGGTGATTCTCCCCCTCTACTCTGCCCTCGTGAGACCTCACTTGGAGTATTGCGTCCAGTTCTGGAGTCCCCAACATAAGAAGGACATGGACCAGTTGGAGAGGGTCCAGAGGAGGGCCACGAAGATGATAAGAGGGCTGGAGCACCTTTCCTATGAGGACAGGCTGAAAGAGTTGGGGCTGTTCAGCCTGGAGAAGAGGAGGCTCCGGGGTGACCTTATAGCGGTCTTCCAGTACCTCAAGGGGGCCTACAAGAAAGATGGGGAGAGGCTGTTCAGGAGGGCCAGTTGTGATAGGACAAGGAGTAATGGTTTTAAAATAGAGGGAGGTAGATTCAGGTTGGATATTAGGAAAAAATTTTTTACCATGAGAGTTGTAGAACACTGGAACAGGTTGCCCAGAGAGGTGGTGGATGCTCCATCCCTGGAGACGTTCAAGGCCCGGTTGGATGAGGCCCTGAGCAACCTGATCTAGTTGGAGATATCCCTGTTCCTTGCAGGGGGGTTGGACTAGATGACCTTTGAAGGTCCCTTCCAGCCCTAACGATTCTATGATTCTATGGTCAAGCGACCAATTGCCTTGACCATCCTTGTGAACCATATTATATATATATATGGATTTGTAATTAATAAACGGCTGATGCTGCTGATGCTGCTGCTGCCGCTGCTGATACTGCTGCTGCTGCTCCTGCTGTTGGCGTTGGCTCTTTCTCCTGCACCTGAATTCTGTGTCGTTCTTCTCTCCGTCCCCGAGACGGCAGCAACACTACCAGATAGGATTTTTAATCCTTAAGGGAAGCTGTCTGCTCCAGGATCCGACAGAGACTCCTCCAAAACATTTCCAAGTGTTATTTCATGTCCACTTTAAAAACCTGATATCCCAGGGAGCAGCCCAAGACTCCTCCAGGGAAGCTACCCAAGAGGATTTTTCAGATTTATAGGAATATGTCTGCACCAGGATTCAATCGAGATTCCTCCAAAGCATTTCTCAGTTTCACTTGATCTCTGCTTTAAAAACCTGATACCCAGGTAGCAGTCCCGGACTTCTCCAGGGAAGCTCCCCGAGAGGATTTTTCAGCTTTAAATGAAGCCATCTGCTCCAGGATCTGACCGACACTCCTCCAAAGGATTTCTCAGTGTCATTTGTTCTCTGATTTAAAAACCTGATGTTCCAGGTAGCAGCCCCAGACTCCTCCAGGGATGGTACCCATGAAGATTTTTCTAGTTGCAAGAAGCTGTCTTCTCCACTATCCACTCGAGATTCCACCCAGGCAGATCCCAGAGTTTTTGACCTCTTCTTTAGAGTCTTGGTATCCTGGGTAAGAGCCTCAGACTCCTCCAGGGAAGCTACCCGAGAGGATTTTTACAGATTTAAAGGAAGCTGTCTGCTCTAGGATCTGACCGACACTCCTCCAAATCATTTCCCAGTGTCACTTAATCTCTGCTTTAAAAACTTGATATCCCAGGTAGCAGCCCCAGACTCCTCCAGGGAAGCTACCCGAGAGGATTTTTCAGCTTTAGAGGAAGCTTTCAGAATCAGGATCTGACCAACACTCCTCCAAAGCATTTTCCAGTGCCATTTGATCTCTGCTTTAAAAACCTTATATCCTAGGTAGCAGCCCCAAACTCCTTCAGGGAAGCTACCAAGAAGATTTTTCCGGTTTTAGGAAGCTGTCTGCTCCAGTATCCATCTGAGACTCCTCCCAGGCAGATGCCAGAGTTTTTCACCTCTTCTTTAGACTCTTAGTATCCAGCATCGCAGTCCCAGACTCCTCCAGGGAAGCTACCCGATAGCATTTTTCAGCCTTAGGGGAAGCTGTCTGCTGCAGGATCCGACCAAAACTCCTCAAAAACATTGATCAGTGTTAATTGATGTTAACTTCAAAAACCTGATATCCCAGATGGCAGCCCAAGACTCCTCCAGGGAAGCTACCCGAGAGGATATTTCAGCTTTAAAGGAAGCTGTCTGCTACAAAGTCCGACCGAGACTCCTCCAAAGCATTTCCCAGTGTCATTTGATCTCTGCTTTAAAAACCTCATATCCTAGGTAGCAGCACCAGACTCCACCAGGAAGCTAACCAAGAAGATATTTCTGGTTTTAGGGAGCTGTCTGCTCCAATATTCACCCGAGACTCCTCCCAGGCAGATCCCAGGGTGTTTCATCTCTTCTTTTGTCTTGCTATGCCTGGGTAGCAGCCCCAGTCTCCTCCAGGGAAGCTACACGATAGGATTTTTCAGCTTTAGAGCACGTTGTCTGCTCCAGGATCTGACCGACACTCCTCCAAAGCATTTCCCAGTGTCACTTGATCTCTGCTTTAAAAACCTGATATCCCAGGTAGCAGCCCCAGACTCCTCCAGGGGAGACTCTTCCCAGGCGGATCCCAGGGCTTTTAACCTTTTCTGTAGAGTCTTTGCATTCTGGGTAGCAGACGCAGACTCCTCCAAGGAAGCTTACCAAGAAGAGTTTTCTGGTTTTAGGAAGCTGTCTGCTCCAGTATCCACCCAAGACTTCTCCCAGGCATAACCCAGAGTTTTTGACCTCTTCTTTAGACTTTTATTAGTTTGGGTCACAGCCCCAGACTCCTCCAGGGAAGCTACCCGAGAGGATTTTTCAGCTTTAAGGGAAGCTGTCTGCTCCTGGAACCGACCGAGACTCCTCCAAAGCATTTCCAAGTGTTATTTGTTCTCTGCTTTAAAAACATTTTATCCTAGGTAGCAGCCCCAGACTCCTCTAGGGAAGCTATCCAAGAAGATTTTTCTGGTTTTAGGAAGCTGTCTTCTCCAGTATCCACCCGAGACTCCTCCCAGGCAGATCCCAGAGTATTTGACCTCTTCTTTAGAGTCTTGTTATCCAGGGTAGCAACCCCAGACTCCTGCAGGGAATCTAACCGATATGATTTTTCAGCTTTAGGGGAAGCTATCTCCTCCAGGATTTGACCAAGACTCCTCCAAAGCATTTCCCAGTGTCATTTGATTTCTGCTTAAAAACCTGATAACCCAGGTAGCAGCCCGAGACTCCTCCAGGGAAGCTCCCCAAGTGGATTTTTCAGCTTTAAAGGAAGCTATCTGCTCCAGTATCTACCTGAGACTTCTCCCAGGCAGATCCCAGAGTTTTTAACCTCTTTTTATAGTCTTGTTATCCTGGGTAGTATCCACAGACTTCTCCAGGGAAGCTACCCGATAGCGTTTTTAAGCCTTAAGGGAAGCTGTCTGCTGCAGGATCCGACCAAAACTCCTTGAAAACATTTATCAGTGTTACTTATAACTATAAAAACCTGATGTCCCAGGTAGCAGCCCAAGACTCCTCCAGGGAAGCTACCCGAGAAGATTTTTCAGCTTTAAAGGAAGCTGTCTGCTCCAGGATCCAGTCGAGACTCCTACAAAACATTTCCCAGTGTTATTTGCTGTCCACTTTAAAATCCTGATATCCCAGGTAGCAGCCCCAGACTCCTCTAGGGAAGCTACCAAGAAGATTTTCCTGGTTTTAGGAAGCTGTCTTCTCCAGTATCCACCCAAGACTTCTCCCAAGCAGATCCCAGAGTTTTTGACCTCTTCTGTAGACTCTTGGTATCCTGCATAGCGGCCCCAGACTCCACCAGGGAAGATCCCCGATCTGATTTTTCAGATTTGGGAAACTGTCTGCTCCAGTATCCGCCCAAGACTCCTCCCAGGCAGATAATACAGTTTTTGACCCTTTCTTTACACTCTTGGTATCCTGGGGAGCAGCCCCAGACTCCTCCAGGGAAGCTACCCGAGAGGATATTTCAGCTTTAAAGGAAGCTGTCTGCTCCAAAGTCCGACCAACACTCCTCCAAAGCATTTCCCAGTGCCATTTGATCTACACTTTAAAAACCCTATATCCTAGGTAGCAGCCCCAGACTCCTCCAGGGAAGCTTTCCAAGATTTTTACTCTTCTTTAGGATCTTGGAATCCCGGGTAGCAGCTCCAGAATCCTCCATTGAAGGTACCCGAGAGGATTTTTTTTCTTTTAGAGGAAGGCGTTTGCTCCAGGATCCGACCAAGACTCCTCCAAAGCATGTTCCAGTGCCATTTGATCTCTGCTTTAGAAGTCGATAACCCAGGTAGCAGTCCCAGACTCTTCCAGGGAAGCTACCCAAGAAGATTTTTCTGGTTTTAGGAAGCTGTCTGCTCCAGTGTCCACCCAAGACGGCTGCACGCGTGCGTGGGAGCTCTCCCTGGGCTGCCGCATCCCTCGCGGCCCGCGCAGAGGCCCGGGCTTTCTGCGGGCGGAGACCGGAGCTCGGCTCCTCCGCAGGGGGCGCCGGCCCCGCGGGAACTCGCCTCTGGAGCTGTCGGGGCGGCCACGCCGTTCCGCGCCCACTGCCGCGCCGCGCCCCGCGGGCAGCTCCGGGCAGCCGAGGGGCGGCCGCGGCCCCGCGCGCCGAGAGCCGCCGCTGCGCGGCGCGGGGCGGCGGGTCGGGTCGGGTCGGGCGGCCCCGGAGCGGCGGCCCTCGGCCACCGGCCGCTCCGCGCCGGTGCAGCGCGCGGGACGCTCCCGGCGGCGCCGGTCGCGAGAGCTGCCGCCGCGCGGCGGGTCTCTCCGCTGCCCGCGCGTGCCGCGCCGCGGGAGAGGCGGGATTGCTCCCGGGAGCCGCCCGGGGGATCGTTCTCCGTTGGAGGCAGCTCTCCGAGTTGCAGGATGCCTCTCCCAGTTGCGATTACAAATTTATTCGTTTGCATTTTAAATGCATTTGAGAACACGTTTTACACTGAAGTGAACCGGTTTCCTTATGGCCTCGAATGGTTTTCCAAACTGGACGCCCGTCTTGCAGATAGTGCCCCTCATTCTGTAGTGGCGTTTCCCACCTTGAGAAGTTGCTATGTCTTTGGGTGCATCTTCTGCCGACCTCACCGCTGACGCCATCGTACGGCCCACTAACGAGTCATCGAGCGTTTGTCCTCCTGGTGTCTGTCCTACCTTACCTCTGCCTGTCTCATTCTTGGCCAGATTTCCTCTCCTGATTCTTGCCAGTAACTCAGGTCTATCGTCATCTCTCAGCCCACCCTCCTGTGTTCACACGCACCCGTCTGCCCCAGCTCCTGATCGTGTGTCCGCCTACCTCACTCTGGCTTACAGGTACAGTTTACGGTCAGATGAAAACAGGGAACTTTCATTTGTTTTTACACGCAGAAGGGAAAACGCTTGTGTGTTGAGATACAGACAGTGTAAAAAGGGAAGGAAACTCCCTCGGGAAATAGTCACGGATTCACACCCTGGTAGAGGTTGGAAAGGACCTCTGGAGGTCATTGGGCCCAACCTCCTGCCCGAGCAGGGCCGCCTACAGCCAGCTGCCCAGGACCACGTCCAGACAGCGTTCGAGCACCTCCAAGGTGGGAGATTTTGATCTCTTCAGTGCTCTGAAGCATGGTTCAGAAGACCATTGACTACTAGAAACCTCTGCTTCTTCTTGGAGGGAAAGAGTGTTTTCTGCCAGGGTAAGACTGATTAAAATAACACGCAGTTCCAAGTCGAAGCTGGGTTTATTAGACTCTCACAGAATGAATTTCAAATATCAAATTCCACATTTATCACACACAAGGATCAACATCTGAAAGCTTGCTGCTCTTTTTCCAAAAACTCCGGGTTGTAGAGATAAAGACATTCTAACCCAATGTCTTCAGCATGTTAATTTGAAAATGCAAACAAAGTAGAATTCCCTTTAAAGCATTTAATAGCTGAGACAAGCAATGTCAAAAGCTGCATTACAAAAGCAACAACACAACCCGACATTCATGCTACGGGTTTACCTTTCCACAACTATTAGGAGTTGCAGGTCAGTTCTTTCCACCAAAAAGATGCTGTAGCGGCAAAAAGATTATGCTGGCGAAACAAGAACAAAGAGAGCACATTACACTTAAAATACTTCTCCGAGAATTGCAATAACAAGGTAGCTTCTGTCTACCAGAAGACCCAACCTCAGCAAAAAATAACACAGAAGAAGACTGAAAAAAAATAGAGGAATCAAAGAAAAACTTGGGCCGAAACGGTCTACTCTCAGTGCTTAAAGGGACTGGCATACTTTCTGGTTAAGGTAGAATCACTCGAACTGCCAGAATGAGGCACAGCCTCTGACGTAGCCAGGACTGCATCTGCTCACAGCTGCAGGATTAGTAGCTCCTCTAGAACTTTGAGAGACCTCTTCCTCCTGACTCCATGTTTCCTTCCTTTGCCATTTGGTCCACTTGCCTGGAGAAGAGAAGGCTCCGGGGTGATCTTATAGCAGCTTTCCAGTACCTAAAGGGGGCCTACAGGAAAGCTGGAGAGGGACTTTTTACAAGGCTGTGTAGTGATAGGACAAGGGGCAACGGATTTAAACTGAAAGAGGGCAGATTTAGGTCAGATATAAGAAAGAAATTCTTTACATTGAGGGTGGTGAGGTACAGGAACAGGTTGCCCAGAGAAGTTCTGGATGCCCCATCCCTGGAGGTGTTCAAGGCCAGGTTGGATGAGGCTTTGGGCAGCCTGGTGTAGTGGAGGATTTCCCTGCCCATGGCAGGGGGGTTGGAACTAGATGATCTTTGAGGTCCCTTCCAACCCTAACCATTCCATGATTCTATGATTCTATGAATATGTAAATATTTTAAATTACTGTAGAAACATTCATTGCATTTTGGAAAGGGTGTGCTGTCTTGGGACAGGCACCCAAACCTGCACAGCTTTGTAATAAAGTGGTATCTCGGCTCAGCGTGTGGATTGGCTTAATTCACACCCGGCAAACGAACCCCGCTTTTGGGAAAACACTCCAATCTCACACTCCTGCTCTGAAAGCGCTACCTAGCCCAGCTCTACAGGTGGGAATTCGTTACGTGGGAAAGAGAGTGTCAGCCAAAAGCACTGGTGATCTACCACTTTACGGTGGTTCTAATTCCTGATCTCACATGCTGGAAAATACCAAACGCCATTTTTAAGGGAAAACTAACACCAGTGTAATCCTTGCAGCTTTTGATTTGATATGACCAATTCGAACGAGACAAACCAGGCAAGCCTTACTTACAGGATCTCACTTGATTACAGCCCACGGTAAGGGATGCTGGACTGAACTAATTTTCTTTGGAGGCATTCTGAAAGGAAAAGGAACCCAAGAGCTGCTAGACCATGTCAAACTCTACCGTACAGGAGATTTTTGTTTGCTCGCTTGCTTGAAGAGCTAAGAGGCAAGGTCTACTCCCGTGTTCTGTGATTTTAGTTTTTCCCTGCTACTACGAGCACTGTGGTCACCAATATCTTTCTACCCCTCCCTCCTCAGGATACTCACAGGCCTAACACAAGGCTGTAATTCATTGAGCAGACTTGACTCTGTGTCAGAGAGCGAAAGAATAACTGCAGCTATGGCACAGAGAGAGACTTGAAAAACAGGAACAGAGGTGCTGTGGGAAATAAGAGCCACTGGACAATACAGGCCCCTCGACATCAGCCCTGCTAAGACATAGTCATAGGAAATAGTAACAGGGAAGGGATAAAAGTGAAAAGTGCCAGAGGCAAGAGGTAAGCCAGGAATTCCCATTAGGAAGGCTATCAGCAATAGGAAGGACCACAAACAACAAAATCAGCAGGTGAGCTTCTTTAAGAGAGAGTAAACCAACTTTGTCATAGAGAGAAGATCATAGAAGAACAGATCTACTCCCAGATGTTGTTTCTCTTGCACTAAGCTCAGGTTCACCTAAAATTCCAAACTTTAGATGGCCCAAGATCTCTGCAGTTTAATCTTAGACCACTAACTAAGTTAGGAAAATTATCTGCAGTGACAGGCTGAGTGTCTCTCGGTCCACTCTCTTTCTTTCTTTGACTTCTACTGGCGCACTTGGTACATGGAAAGATGCCCAGACTCAACTCCAACCATCCTCCCCACACAGCCCACTGTCAAAATCGCAGGCCTAGAAGGAATTTGGATGAGAGCTGAAAATGCAATCTATCTAACAGCCATGTGACCGCAGCACTTCCACGCTCTTCCTTCTGAATCGAGTGCCAATATTCTAACGTCAATCCTACGTGTACTAAGCAGATGGATTTCCTTTGTGTTTCAGCAGACCCTTCCCTCTTTGAGACGTGTTCTAAAACACCAGATGGATTTGGATCCAGAGTCATACACTGCTGATGAACTGAACCAGAGCCCTGGAAGAATGATCAGAATATTTCCAATCCATGCTTTACTTTACTCATATGGTGAACACACTCAGCTTCAGTTCTAAACCTAAGTCAAAGAACTAAAAACTAAGTTTACAAAAAGTCACAAAAAGGAAGCAATCTTGTAAACGGTTGTCTCTTCTCCAACATCCACTCTCCTCCTCTTCACCGTTTCTTCCACTGCAATACTTGCTGACACTTCATTTCTTCTCTTGACCTTCAAAATATTGCAAACTTGGTATTGATAACATTTGATTTTGTCTTTTCTATTTCAGAACAAAATTCAGAGCTAAGATATGTTCCTATTGTTCATGTGTAGACAATGAAAACCGAAAAGAGGAGGCAGGAAGATCAGCTGCCGTATTCAAACAGAAGATGAGCACTGACAGGCCATCCAGAGAATGATGATGCTCCACAGATTTAAACAAGAAATACTGCTTTCCAGGACATCCTCAGTGCTCCAGTTTTAGCGGATGGTCTTGGAATGTAATTAGCAGGAGAGAGTGGGATTTCCATGCTAGCAGAGAGAGTGGGATTTCCTCTGGGGGAATTCAGACAAGACATCTTCCTTCCTTCTTCAACAGCCTTTAGTAACTTCTTCCTGCTCTTCAGAAGCTCTTCCATGGCTGTGGCTGCAGCAGGATTTCCTGCATCGGAGCTGCTGCCCACATGACCCTGGGGCTCTGGGGACCCTTGGTTGACAATGGGGCGTGGGGGGCATGGAAAGGCAGCAGGAGAAAGGAGAGAAAGCAGCACCGGGAGACCGTGTCAGGGAAATCAGAATTTATTTCTTTTTTTTCAATTAATGGAAGTTGAAGCCCTGCTAGTGCTGCTGGTGGGGTGGCCTCTTGCAGGGTGGGGAAGAGTCCCGGGGGCCGGGGGAACTCCGCTTTGGGGGGCGCTGGGGCCTCCTGCGTGAGCGGTCCCTGTCCTGGCCGGGAGTGGAGGGTCTGTGGCTGCAGTCCTGGGCAGAGAGTCCTGCCACCACCTCCCCCGGCTCCTCCTGGAGCTGCTCCTGCTCTGCAGGGACACGCACAGATGGGGGGCGTCCAGGACCCCTGTGGAGGGCAGCCTCCAACATGCCACTGTTCTCCCCAACGTCAGCACTTGAAGGGCTTCTAGAGGAGGCCAAGTTGGAGGTGAGAGTCCCCAGCTGGGAGCTGCTGCAGCTGGAGCTGCTGGAGCTGGAGCTGGCTGCACAGCTGTCATCCTCCCGATCAGCACGGGAGCGCAGCAGCCTCCGGGCCTCCTTGCTGCACTGGCGCGCAATGATGTCGATGACGCCACGCACCACTGGTACTGCGTATTCCTCGAGGTCATCCTGCAGCACCTCGCCCATGACCTCCACATCTGGACCACAGACACACAGGAATTGCAGGATGATGCTCTCTGTACTATTCACCTCCCACCACCGTGCCCCATATATTGCCCCCAGCTCCTGGCGCAGCCAAGGCAGCACGGGATTGAGGAGATGCCGTTCACTTTTGAAAAGTTCTGCCCAGACCTCAGGCAGGAGGCCACCCACAGCCCTGGCATCTGTCCCTGCAGCCCTCTGCTCAGCTGGGGACAACATCTCCTGCGGAAAAGATGGAGAGGATGCCACTGCGGGGTGGGGGCTGTTTTCAGCTGGGTGACCAAGAGCTGTGCCTTCCTGGTTTCTGTCATCTGGCAACTCTACAGGGACTCTGATGACATAGTCCGGACAGTCATCTTCTTCCGACATAGGAAACCTGACAGTCTCCATCTGTCTTCTGCACAGAGGGCACTGTGGTTTTATCTTTGCCCAACGCAGGATGCAGCCCAGGCAGAACTGGTGGCCACAGGGCATCGCGTTAGCAACGTGATCTCGAGTGTGATGGCAAATGGGGCAGCTCCACTCTGTGTTAGTCGCCATGTTAGTGCTCGACAGAGGGTTGGGAAGAGCTGAGGATGAGGAGCCGCCCTCCCTCGCTGGTGCTGGCGCTGCCAAAGGGTGTGATGCACTGCAAAATGGAGAGAGGCCATGGTCACTCACTGTCCATGGGAGAGAAAGGGAGGGGGAGAGGAGTGGAGGGGGAGGGGAGGGGAGTGGAGGGAGAAACACTGAGGTCCTTTGAAAATTATGACCTTCCTTCTCCCCGAGCCTCATTGCCTGCCCCACGGCCATCCCAGGGAGATGTTTCCCCACACCACTCACCTGCGCTGCGGCCAGCACACCCTGCAGTGCCCAGCTGCCTGAATCAGGCAGGGACAGGGAAACACAGAATGGCTCCGGGACGGGCACCGAGAGCTGCAGACAGCAGCCCCCAGAGCACCACCCAGCACCAGGAGAAGCCTCGCTCCACGCTCCAGACCTTGCAGACACGTCTGCCAGGTGGCCAGGCACGAGCCAGACTGAGCCACACTGTGCCGGTGCCTCAGGGTGAGCAGTGAGGGACACCAGGTGACGTCACAATGGGCCATCTGCCTCCACGGATGCACACACATCTGGGGCTATTGCAGCACCACTCTCCGCTCCCTCTCCTCACCTGCGTCTTCTGCTCGCCTTTGCTGTTCCATGCCAGCCACCAAGGCCTTGGCTGTGTCTGCCATTCAGCCCCGTCAGGTGCTCTTCTGCTTCACTTTCTCCAGTCCAGCCTCCCACCAAAAGAAACAACTCAGCTCTATTTACTTTTTTCCCCACTGGTCCCAACTGGGCTACTTCTGGTCCCAGATCTGGTAGCACAGAAGCAGAGGGACATGGCTGGAATGGGGAGCTAAATCAGGCACATGTGCATGGACCTAAGTTTACACAATTTTGGGTAGTGGAGGTGAGCAATTTTTGCATGCCATTTAAAAAACAAGCCACAAACAAAAACCACGAGTCCATACAGAGAACTGCAAAACAACTGTTGCAATACGTCTAAACGTGGCTCTGTGGGCTCCACTTTTGGAATTTATTTTGACTGACGTGTAACCTCGGTACAAATTCTGCTCCCTCTTTGTTGCATATGGAGAACATCAATCTCTTGCTAATGGTGAAAGGTTGAATCTCGAAGTGTGTATTAGGTGGCAGCGTGTTTTCTGGAGAATCAGGAAATGTCAGTATGAGGCAACGGAAAATGCGTTATACAGCCGATGAAAGCACGTCATAGTACTGGTGGTACGAGGCGTAAGATGTGTAAGTTTGTTTGGATTTAGGAGTTTGCAGATACGTGTGCAGATGGACAGCTGCTTGGCCTTGCCTGCTCTGACAACGTCTGTTCTGAGGATACGATGATCTTAGCATGGTGATTATATTTTTTCTAACAAATAAAATATCATCCAACAAAATTATGATTTAAGGTTAGGACTCTTAAATCTCGCTTCCACATAAAGCACATTCTGATATGGCACAACCAATACAGACAACTGGATTAACTGAAACCCCTTCGTTCTCTTGTGGGTTTTTGACTTTTGTGGCTGTTGCTGGTTTCGTTTCTTTTAGCAGGAATCGAAAGAAAAAATTCCTGCAAGGATGTCCTTAACGTTGAGTGACTTGGCTATAATATTCAAGCAATAAAAGCTGACTGTGAGGCACTGATTTTCCTTTTCATTTCATCCACAGGGAATTAATCCCATTGAGAGTCCAATGGATTTCTTTCACTGAACAGAAATGTTCCAGTTCAAAAATATCTTTATTTTGTGATTTTCCACCCAAAGGACAGTAAAACACCTTGTACCTGCTGTATTAGAGAAAATTCAGTGACTTCTGAAGTGGAAGGCAGCAGTTTTAGCCAAAACAACCACCTAACAGCTTAGAATTTGAAAAGGCTTTAATTAAAGTTCAGGTCAGAATTCACTTGTGTAAATTAAAGCTTTGAAAATCAGAATCTAAAAAAAAAATATTAAAAAAGAACCAAACAGCAAAACAAAAACCTTACTTTTTTTACCAAAAATGCATCTTGAAAATTGGTTTTCTATTTTGAAGGCTTTTTCATGACTTGACGGTTTTCTCCCATGGTGGAAAATTCCTACTGTTATTCGTGTGAAGAAAAATATGCCAAGGGAAGCACAACTCGTTTGGTTTTTTTTGAAATTAGGGTTCAGCTGAAAAAAGAGAAAGAGTAGAAAGGTACTTAGTACGGCACACATTTAGTCGATTAGGAGCTACTAAGATGTCTGTTTCTGAAGAAAGTGAGGAGAGTTTCAAGCAGCATCGGGTTGTTTTGCTGGATCGTTCACGTGTGATACGGCTTTGATTTTGTCAGTAACCTGGTGGTTGGAGACGGATGAAGCTCTTACAGTGCTCTGCGTACCAGACTGCACGTCGACAAGAAGCTTTACCCAGAGAAAGAGAAAGGCTCTTTGCCTGCTAAGGCGGGCGCACAGGTGGCCACGTGGGAAGGGAAGTCACCAGAAGAAAGCAGAGAAAGCCAGGCAGGAGGAAGTTCCTTGTCTGCCCCTCACTTTTGAGTGACAGCACTTTTCCGAAAATGTACACAAGAGATCTCTTATCCCTGGCGTAAAGGTCACTGGGGAATTTTCCAGAGTTGTTGGCTAAAACCTGACTCAGCAAAACTCTGTGGGATTTCAGGAGGTGAGAATTTCACCCATAACGATGCGATGACCGTTTCTTTCCTGAGGCTGAACACTCACAGAGGCTTCAATAGCTCTTTCCCTTCTGCAGTTACATATTTTTCCCCCAGTCTTCAATGAATGAAAAATTCTGTTTGCCTGGAATTCATCCCTTTTTCATCAAGCAGGCAGATCAGATATTTCAGACTCTTAACCCCAATGTCTTTATACAGGAACAGGAATTCACTACTTTAGAGAAAAAAAAAAAAAAAAGATGAAAAGGAAATAAGTTTAAAGATAAAACCCCGAATGACAATTTTCTTGAATTCTTCACTAATCCCCTAGTTCTTTGCTGTTTCCAGCTGGTTAAATGTTCTTTTGCTGTCAATCAATTCCGTACCTTTGACTTCTTCGCACACAGCCTTCTCATTTTCTCGGATAAAGGCTGCTCTCTTCTGCTCCTTAGCATTTAAAGCTGTGCTTTTAGCAGGCTAGTCTATTATTTCCTTAGTATCTACTAAATGTTTGAATTATAGGCCCATTCTTCTTCTGAAACTTTAAAGCTATCCCACCACTTGTTGCTTTCTGAAAACACATACTCTCTGCCTGTTGTTACAAGTGCATGATTCCTTATGAATCTTTTTGTTGTCTATTTCTGGATCAACAAACATTTTTCCAAGTTGTCTTCCAGCCATTTACAAAGCTAATAACGTATGACACTGCCGAGAGATTTATCTAAAGGAATTGAATTTGATGAGATGTTAAACAAGGGGGTTTTTCTCTTCCAGGACTTTTAAGTCATAAACCAAAAATGAAATACAAAAACCTGAGAAGATCTGACGCTGGTTAGCTGAGTGACTGAAAATTGATAGTTAAGAATCAAGATTCAGCTTAAAATCCCCTTCACTAAATTTATTGATTGGTGTCTAGAGCTTAGAGAAGACAAATGGAAAACAAACTAAACAACTATAGTATTTTAAGGCCAAACTCACTACGGAGACACCTCGGCTCTATGTCTCTCACTCCTGATCAGTACGGCTAAAATCACCAGACAGTTTTGTCAACGGTAGCCCTGTCTCTGGCAAGTGTGATGTGTTTCTCAACAGGCCTCTGTAGAAAAGCACTTTTCTGAATCATCCATTGAATTCTTGGACACATAATGCACAGTATTTTAAGCCTTTGATTTCAGGATGCCTAAAACTAAGTGAAATCCTTACAATGTGTACTATTGTTACACCAATCAAGTGCAGGGAGATGATCTTAAATAGCTGCTCTTGAATCAGAGCTGAGCTTCATTGGGATATCTCCTCATGTAGCCCATTATTAACATTACTCCATGGAAAATACCAAGCATATCAGACATGCTGTAAACTAAGTGGATTGAAATCCCTTTCTCTGCCTACCATATGATGCAACGAAACACTAAGTATCCCACAGAATAAGAAGATCCATTTAGTCTCAAAACAACTGGGTTTTGGCTAAGATGAAGGCAGAAGATGATAGTTTGAAAGGAAATTTGATAGCTCTAAGTCATTTTTCAGCTGCTGAGAACACAGATGTAAATTTTTTTAATGTGCCCAATTCAAAACATATGGAATATGGAGCTCACCACAGATGAGCCTTGTTTCCTGCTGAACAAGTTTCCTGAGTGAGTTACATCTCCTGCTTCCTCAGTGTGACGTCCTCGCCCGAGAAGAGGAGCAGCACTGAACAGAATGTGGTTGCATTGGCCACATTCCTGATGGGAATCCAACATGCTGTAAGGCACTTCAGTGTCTTCTCACTCTACCCTTTTCTTTTCAAATGGGCTGAACTGGCTCTTGGGTATTTCTGTCTGCATTTAACATCCTGTCTACTCCTATATGTTCCCCAGCTTCTTTCAGGGAAAGGAAAACTAAGCTACCCTTCATCAGGACATGTGTTCTTAAGGAAAGTACAGTCCAGAGGAGACAGCCAAGAGCAACAAACCACAGTAACCAACGCTTGAATTAAGCACCAGCAAAGCAAATAATTAAAAAGCTCTTCTTCCCATAAAGTAACATTAAAAACCCACCAAAACATTGCTGCTTGCGAGACAAAAAGTCAGTAAAAGAGAACATGAAATGGGCCTCAAATATATATATAACTTAGTATGGTGGATAAAAAACCCACCAAACCCATACTTTGTGAAAAGCAATTTTATTTTTTTTTTAACGTTTCATGACTGACATACACAGAAAATTGGGTCATACCTACTTATCCACAGAACATGCAAACATGTTACGGTCACAGGGCCAGACTTACCTTCTCTATTGCTCAGACAGTACATTCCAAAATGAATATAACAGAAATGTCTTCTACACATGAGAAGGAACCACTCTTAATTCCCTCAGTCCTTTATCTCTCTTCAGACTAACGACAGCATCAGGTACTGCTATATACATTGTTTTGTGAAACCATGAGCTGGTTAGGAAAGTTTTGTTTAGTTTTGCTTTTGTTTAGTGTTGATACCTAATTAACTACTCTGATTTTCTTAACTTTTGTCTTTCAGCCATCAATTTTTTAAAAAATTGTCTCTCAATTTCCTAGTGTCACAACTTCTCCCATGTTTTCCTCCGTAACTTTCAGAAGTCTCATCTCCAAAAGCAGTACACCCACCACCAATCCGCATAAATACACAGAGACTCTGTCACAGCCTACTGTAGTAGCATATCAAAGAACTGTGCATTCAGAGGTAGAATGCAGTCTACATCAAACAAGCACACAAGGATAAAAGCTGGTTATGAAAGCAATCAAGAAGAAATATTTTAACGCATCCAAGACAAAAAGCAAGATTTGTTAAAAACCAAGAGGAAAGAGTTCAGAATATCGTCCACATAAGCTGTCAAAACCGAAAAGTTTCAATGCTGCAAGTAATATCAAGTATTCCCTAACTAAATGGTTAGTTATGAAGACAAAAAGATGAAAAAGAGTGAGAAAAAAATAGTAAAATGCTTTAAGCACTTCCATAGTGCACTGTGCTTTTTTAAAAAAATCTAGCATGCAATGGGCATTCATACACTTCACACACCAGCTGTGATAGAAAATGGAAATAACACGAAAAATAATACAAAGTGTTAAGCTGATTACCTCCGCTACAAAGTTTTTCCTTCAGACGCACCTTCATTTGAGTAAGAGTCCACATCTGCACTTCCAGGTATTCTATAATGCTTCTCCAATGCCTTTTTATGTCAGCTTACCTTTCCACACAAGACCTTAATTTCTCTTCAGACGAGAGAGAGAAAAACAGGTGACAAAGACGTGACCTTCCTCCTTTTCTCGGCACTCATCTATTTACCCCAATTCTATTCCACGATTCATGCGTCTTCTCCGTCTATCCCTTGTGTCCTTACCCTCTGAGTTCCCAGCTTTCTTCTCACACCCAAAACATGCACTCCACTAATCCATGTTCTATCTTTCTTTTATCCTTGGATGAATTGCATGTGCCAGTTAATGATTTCCACTTAAATTCACATCCCCTTAAAATTCCCTTACGACACTGTGGGAAAATAACTGAAATTGAGGAAAATGGAGAAATACAGCTTTGCAAAGTTCAGCTCAAAGGCTGCAGTATTAGAGCAGCTTTGAGGTGAGACACAGTTGCTGCTCCCAGGACGGACACGGCCTGCTGGTCAGATGAAATGAGCAATGTCTTTGAAGTGGGGATTAGAGTGGTGCGGAGGTACCATGGCTCATCCCTGTTATCAGGGGCAAAGAACATCTGGTAAAGATAACCATCTAATTGCCATCAAGGAAGATGGATCACAACTGTTGCCCCAGGAAATCTTGTCCTTTAGTTGAACTTTGCTCATTATAATGTCATTATAATACCAAAACACACCTCCACCTCAAAAGCTACCCACCTCCGGGCTGCGACCACCCCTCACTGAGCTGGCGCCCTGAATTTCTTCTTGCCTATGCCTTTAAATCGAAGCGAGAAAAGTTTACACCAATCCTAATAGAGGTATGTATGAGTAGAGTCACTCGAGCTCCACCTGAAAGTAAAGGTATAAAATGGCAAAAGACAAAGGGGATGTTAGGGAGAAGCCCCTCCATCGAAACGTCCGGGATCAGTCGATGGGCTGAACCTCTCTTCTCCCCCCCCACAGGGACGCCTATTGGGTAAGAGCTCTGTGTTACGTGCTTTGATTTACTAACATCTTACTAGCTATTTGGTATTATCACTGATGAGTAATAGTTTTGTATTATCACTGCAGTATTTCAATTAAAGTTGTTTTTGTGGTCAGTCACTATCACCGGCTATCCAAGAATCTATATCCTGTCACCAATAAAATCTTATATATACAAAAGTTCTGGAGACTTTTGCCCTTATTATAAGGAGGTTGGGCTATAGTACTACCGACCCGGTGTACTCGCCAAAATTATATTCAAAGGTTCTAGGAACCTTTGCCTTTACGTAAGGAGATTGGGCTATAGTATTACCAAACTGATATATTCTGAATATTCTGTAGCTTACCGTTTCCAATCCATGCTTTGCTTTACTCATATGGTGAATACACTCAGCTCCATTTCTAAAAATAAGTCAAAGAAGTAAGAACTAAGTTTACAAAAAGTCAAGCATTTACTTCAAGCATTTCATTAGAAATCAGGATTTTAGGACCTCTAGCCAACAAGGTAGATACCCTGAATCTATATTGGTACTCATGCTTCAAAGTCTCATGGAAAAAAATGAAAAAAATATGCACTCATGCCAGTATTAGGCTTTCTGCTTTTCTACTAAAACCAAGATGCATTTAAAGAGAAAAAGAGTGTGACATGACACGGAAAGGGGGATGAGCAGTGAGTTGAGAAAGCTTGCAAACCCTACCTTAGAATCACCACGAGAAGTTTAGTTACCAAACAAGCCAATGGCAAAGATGGGTGAGATCATTCACATGCACAGACAACACGTGCAATTCCATGAGACTTTAAAGCACTTTGAGAGCAGTAAGCTCAAGCTGAGAGGCAGCATTCAGCAGCCGACTCAGGACAACATGCTGGGATGCAGCTAGAAAGCTCTTCCTGGTCCTTCCCTTGTCACCCCTGGCTCAGGTGCGCAAGCCAGTGCACTGCTTTGTCTAGTTGCTGAGTTCCTGTCCCGCTCTGATTCTACAGGTAACATTAACAGAAAGGAGATAACAGGAAGACCTCTAGTTCATGGCACGGGAACCCGAAAGTGTATGACAACTTTTCTCCAAACATGGGCAATGCTGCTTAGATTCTATCCCTAGGGAAAAGAAGGAAGAAGACAAATGGGGCAAAGGATGACACAGGAATGAAACATGAGGAAGGTACAAGAGACATTAAAAATATTGATACGTGCACCGGAAGACTATTTTGTAGTCAACTCACCTGTTCGTACCCAACTGTGGGCATGAGGTCTCTCTTCCGACATCCACTCTCCTCCTCTTCACTGTTTCTTCCACTGCAATACTTGCTGACACTTTGTTTCTTCCCTTGACCTTCAAAATATTGCAAACTTGGTACTGATAACATTTGATTTTGACTTTTCTATTTCAGAACAAAATTCAGAGCGAAGATATGTTCCTGTTTCGCAAAATTGTTCATGTGTACACAATGAAAACCAAAAAAAGGAGGCAGGAAGAAAAGATCAGCTGCTGTATTCAAACAGAAGATGAGCACTGACAGGCCATCCAGAGAATGATGATGGTCCACAGATTTAAACAAGAAGTACTGCTTTCCAGGACATCCTCAGTGCTCCGGTTTTAGCGGAGGGCCTCGGAACGTAATTAGCAGGAGAGAGTGGGATTTCCATGCTAGCAGAGAGAGTGGGATTTCCTCTGGGGGAATTTGGACAGGACATCTTCATTAATTCACTTCATCTTCAGACACTCACCCGTACTGAAAACAAACCTACCCTGAGCTCTGGTTCAACAAAAACTTTCCAAAGAAGCTGAACTTTCTCCTTGATGACACACAGAGCACCTAGGAAACGACTTCATTATTCAGCAATATTGACCTTATGCAGACTCTCCCAGTGAAGGAACCTTCGGACAGCCCAGCTCAAACTTGCAGAAAACACATTTAACTGAAGCCAGCAGGGCTCTCAGGTCCTGAGGCAGGACTTGATTGAAAGTCCGATGGAATCGACAGAGATTCCTCTCAACTTGCCTGGTTCTAGGTGAGAATTCAGGGTCACTTTACATTGCCTGACTGACCCAGAAACAGCAGAACTATAGCATTGCCTATACATACATATATATATATATACATATTCTGCTTCTCTAGACTATTTAGAATATAACTTTAAAAAAAAAACCCACAAAACAAATACACAAAACTTACAATATCATCACTGCCCTTGTTTACTTCTTGACCTGTAACAGAGATATTATAAAATTTGGTGAATGTTTAGTGACTGGACTTGCTTTAAACAACTTAAAAGTCCATTTTGGCATTGCCCTCACTTTCTGAGCATGAGATAAAGGACTTAGAAAAATGCTGGACCTGCCAGTGATAAGTTTATAGATGTTTCTACAATGTACTTGTGTTTATACACAACTTGAAACATCAGTGCCTAAAAGTAACAGCACCTTATGCTGGGCGCAACTAGAGAATTGAAGCGTTGCATAACTGTATCTGGGGAGGGCAATTAAATGCTGGAGCAAGGTGTGCAGGAGAGTGAGCGAGTGAATTCTCCATGTTTAGAAGTTTTCACATCCAAACATGGTATGTTTGATATGGGACGCCACGCGCAAGCCAACGGCTGAAACTAAGAACTCACCACTTGTCCATTTTATAAAGCAGACAGGAGTATCTATTTAGGAGTCACAAGAAAAACTAGCAGCTTTCCCAGGGACCAAAAATCACAAAAGGAAATAGTAAGAATAAACACTTTGTTTTCACAACTGAAGAGGCTGAATGTAGAGTCCCATAGAGGTCTCAGCAGGGGCCTGAGGCTGTCCAGGGAATTCAGAGAACACCTGGAACACTAAGGAGATGACAACATTTGCTAATTATACAAAAGATATTATTACCATTATTACTATCATTACTTAAAAAAACCCACACATTATTTCTTTAGGAAAATAGAAACAAAGAACGTGAAGCTCAATGTCAACAAACATACTCAAGCACAAGGAAGAAAAACATGCATTCCATATCCATGTGCTGGCTCCAGCCTGGCTACTGACACTAAAGAACAAAGGTTGGGATCCACTGGCCATTGCTTCATAAAAATACTAGCTGAAAAGTCAGCAGGGGTTGCAATGGCAAAGAAAGACTTAGGAAATTTTAGAAAACACAGGACAAAAGAGAACACACTGTTCCACTCTATTTCGAATCCACGGTACGGCCACACTGCTCGCAGTTTTGCTCCCTCTGATTCAAAGGCACAGTAGATGAAGGGAAAGGGGAAAAGCAAGACATAGATCATAGCTGCACCCAGAAATTCTCCAAACATAACCGTACAGACTTACCACGAGATACGTTTGGCTGAAATGAGTTCAGTTCCAGGTACATAGTGCAAACGTAGGGATAAGGCACAAGACGGACATTGTCATGTTTGAACCTCATCTTTGATGCTCTCTCCCATTTACTCCAATCTGAGAACGATGATAAAACTGAAGAACGTAGCACTAACATTTCAAAGGAGCAGGAGTCCTGACAATGTCTTCTTGTAAACCTTCAAAAGCCACACCACACCGAACACATGCATAAGGGACCAAATCCAATCTGTCGGCATGAACTTTGTGAAAAAACACTGGTAACACACTACAAAAAAACGGCTATCCAGACAACACTTTCCCATCAGTTGCTTCTGCTAACAGCGTTGTTTTTCCTTAACTGGACTTGGCTTCAGTCCTGACATTCTCTCGCCAGAAACAACATGCCAGGCTCTTCCAACTCTAGGAATAAAACCTCAGCAGCTTTCCTAACTAAAAAGTAACTCTTTTAAAAATTATTTTAAAAAGGGAAAAGACTTGGACTCATAGGAGTAGCATCATTACACTAACTTCACTGTTCAAAATGGGAGGAATAAAGACAATTGACACAACAACCACCACAGTTACAGACGTTCCACCTTGCGGGTGCAGGTCTGACACCTGGGAGCTCAGGCACATAAGAATGGATGATGCTACACAGCTTTCTCCTTACACACCTCTGATCTCAAGAAGAAACAGGTAAAATGAACATTTTTAGTCCATTTGCTAGCAGAAACTAACATCTTTAGGACTGGAGATGGAGCTCAAGATTTGCCTAGATGAAACACTGACACAATCACTTCCTTTAAGGGATGAAATTGCTCATTTGAGTTTGGCTTCAAGGACTCCCACAGCTGGTGATCAACTAAGAGTTCTGCTACAGTGAGAAGCTCACCACAGGGCTTGCAGGACAACTCATCGCGCCAGGCCTCCCTCTGAGCCTGCAGTTCTCATCAGGGCCCAGTGCTGGCTGAGCACGTGGATGGACCTCCAACTTCCCAAAATACAAGGGTCTGAATCAAACGTTCCTCAGGCACACATGCAAAACTGGCTGAGCTTTCTTGAAGCAAATCAACGAGGCTTTGTTTGTTTGGGTGCTTCCTGTCTGACGATGCTCTTGGCTACTTTCTCTTCCTTGCAGTAACAGGAATAAGTTGCTGTCCTACACACCAGCTTCTGACGGAGAAAGAGGATGGCCTCATACTCACCTGCTATTATGAGGTGTGGCAATAATGCAGTCTTCCAAGCCTGGAAAGGAATGCCTTGGAGGTGGAAACACGTAGGTGTTCATTACTCCTGCTCATTCAGAATCATGGGAGGTGCTGCCAAAGGGCCTGATCTGATTCACAAGTCAACACATCTTAGGACTGAAAAGGCTTCTCATTCAACTAACATACTTTTCGCTTTAGCAAGAGCCTCAGGAGAGTAACTCTTTACCTTACACCAACTACAATACAAACATCAATTAATGGCTACCATTTGTCTCCTTTAGCTGTTGTCAGCTTAAACTAATAAGCTGCAGAATACGCAGCAGACACACCTAAATTCTGTCCAGTTATGCAAGCAAGAAAAAAGAGATGAAGGCTAGCTGGGCCCTTGAGGTGTTCTGATGAAAAACCATCTAGCAGGAGAAGAAGCCTGCAGTAAAGCTGCTGGCCAGAATAATCCAATCTCAAATGCTTCAGCACTGACACACCAAAAGTGAAATCCCCAGGAAGCTACACTCAACAAAACCTGTGCGTGCGAATATGCCAATATCAACTTCTATACGCCTGTGCTGTGCAGTGGCATGAAGCTTTTACAGCGCTGTCTTTTGGCAGCAGGCCAGACTGACAGCAGCTAAATGCCCCTGTAAACTTTAGAGAAGAAGGAAAAAAATCTGATGACTGGTCCCAAAGGAGTAAGGGGATGAGCAGAATAAGGTGAATACTGTCAGAAGTGATTAGAAGAAAGACTCTATCCAGAGCTGTCTGACCTTGAAGGGAACATCCCAGAAAATGTATAAACTTTGTTCTCAAATTTTTCTGAGTTATGAGCAGGACGAGGAGCGGCAGCGCCCGGTGTGCGAGGCTGAGGGGCCTGACCCTGCCCACCATCACCAGCGGCTGGAGGAGCCGCACCGCGCCCACAGGCAGAGCTGTCCGCCCATGGCGCTGTGGCTGAAGTGGCTCGGCTTGGCTCAGCTGGCCTCTGCTCGGCTCGGCTTGAAAGCATTCGGCTCACTTGGAGTCGGATTTGCTCGGAACCTTTCAGCTTGTCTCGTTTCTGCTCGGCTCGGAAACTTTCGTCTCTGTTCGCCTCAGCTCAGAACGCTTCGGAAGAGCTCGCCTCAGCTTGGAACCTTTGGGTTGGGTCGCTGAGCTCAATGCCATTCGGCTCGGCTCTGCTCCGTTCCACTGAGCTCAGATGAGCTCGGCTGACTTCGGCTCAACTCTCCTTGGCTGGAGTTGGCTCAGCTCGTTTCCATTCAGCTCGGAACCGCTCGGCTTAGCTCAGCTCCGCTTGGGTCGTCTCGGAATCGCTTGTCTCAGGTGTTGGCCGGAGCTTGGCATGGCTCGGCTCGGCACAGTGCTGAGCCCCCACCGAGGTGAACCGCTCAAGATGCTGAGCAAGCAGGAGGTCAGCTGAGGCAGATCCTGGGACATCCCTGCTAAGCTCAGCCAAACCCTCCTCGCTGGGCAGCAGCTGGCAGGACAAAGAAACCCTGATGGACGCAGGACAAGAGACATGGCTGTAACGGCCTGTTACAGGAAAGAGGAGCCAGCAATGGCTGTCCCAGGGCTGATGGCCCATGGCCACCCGTGCACCTGCACCAAACAGGGTGGGAAAGGGACCAGGCTGCCAACCCCAACTGCGCTTCCCCGCAGGAACTACCCAGACCGAGCGGGCACTGCCCGAGGATACCCAGCTGGCTCCAGGCTTGGGACAGGGATTAATCCCACGGGAGACTTTTCTGTCACCCCTGAGCCCTGCTGCTGGGAGCGGGGTGGGGAGTGTCCTGCTGGTGACACCCCACATCACGGGTAGGCAGCGCGCACAGGCAGCACGTCCCGCATCTGGACTGGTCGCCCTGTGGGGATTCCTGAAAGAGCTTGTCGTGTGCATCCATTGGCTTTGCTCTTGTACCATGGAATATTTGTGTTTCTAGCAGAAATTCATAATGGCTCCTACTATAGAGGGAGAGAGATAACTTTGATATAGATAGATCTATGTATGTATTTGGTTTTACCGGTGGCTGTTTTGCAACAGTTTGTAATAAAGGGGCTGTGGACAGGGACTCAGGGGCTGCAGGCAGGGGGAGGGAGCCAGGGCAGGGGGATGGAGCCAGGGCAGAGGGACAGAGCCAGGGCAGGGGGACGGGTGCAGCCACGCATCCCTGCTGGGGCTCCTACCGCCGCAGCCAGGCTGTGTGTGGGGCCAGGCGAGGCATGGCCATCGGGTCTTCTGCCCTTGGAGCCAGGGCAGGCATGGCTGGGGCTGATCAGCTCCCAGGGACAGAGCTCCTGCCCTGGGAGCAGAGGCGGACAGCTGAGACCCCCTTCCCGTCTGGCAGGGAGGAGGAATTTGGGAGCTGGGTGCAGGACCGTGCAGGCGGTGCGTGAGCTGAGCACAGAGTTTGTGTGGGCCAAGTCCCGCAGCCAGAACCGTGCTCCCGCGGGGCAGCAGGAGGAGAGCAGGTCACAGCAGATGCAGGGAGCTCCTGGCTGCCTGGGCGCAGGGAGCATGGAGGACTTCAAGGCCAGGCTGGATGAGGCTTTGGGCAACCTGGTGTAATGGAGGGTTTCCCTGCCCATGGCAGGGGGGTTGGAACTAGACGATCTTTAAGGTCCCTTCCAACCCTGACGATTCTATAATTCTATGATTCTATGACTTGCTCCGTGGGAGGCAGGGCCCAAGGGGCACAAACGCCTGGCCACCAGGTCCGTGAGTGGGTCCCCGCGGGAGCAGGCAGAGGCACAGCCCTTGGGCATCCCTGGGCCGGGTGCCCCCAACTGGGTGCAGGGCCCAGGCTGGAGCGCTGTCCCGGAGAGCAGCTTGTCCCGCTGCTGTCAGCACTGAGTGAGCCTCTGGGCTGGCCATCAGCATGACCATGGCAGACCCTGCCGCTGCCAGGAGGAAAGGGCTGGATGCTGGCCAAGCTGGGGGGGCCAGAGGGGCTCCCCTCCCTCCTCACGGCCCCTCCGCCGCCCCTGGGTGCTTCTCTGCCCCTGCCCGCTGCTGCTGGGACAGGGCTGTGGCAGGGCAGCCGGCACTGAGCTGCCCGCTAGCGAGCGGGGTCCGGAGAGGGGCCAGGCTCTGGCAACAGGCTCCTGTCACATGTCCCATGCCCCATGTCCCATCCCTGCTGTGGGGACAGGCCCAGGGAAAGCCAGGCTGTCGGCAGGAAGGAACAGGATCAGGCTCGGGCTGCTGGAGATGCTCTCGGGCTGCAACCAGGACAAATGAGACACTGCCAGCAACTCTGGATTAGAGTCCAACACTCCACTTTTATTGGGCGCGTGGCCGGGTGGCATGTGGCGGCTTCTTCCTGACAGAGCACCACGCCTGCAGCCTTTCCAAGCAGGCCACATATTGCACAGGGCAGAAGAGCCCCAGGTGACCTCATGCATGGAGGTCCTTGAAGTTCCCCTGACAAGCTGGCCCAGGGAAGAGAGGCGGAGGGACTGGAGGGCACAGCTGGAGTCCTGGTCCTGCAACAGCCAGGGATTGCTGGCAAGAAATGGTCCTGAGGAGCCCTGGCAAGGGGCCATGCTCAATGCTGCAGAGGAAGGCAAAAACCCCTGGGCACTTGTGCCAATCTACCCAGGGGAAAAATTCCTTCCTGACCCCAGAACTGGCGATCGGCTATTCCCTGAGCATGTGAGCAAGACCTGATGCCTGGACCCCTGGGGCTGCCATGGCTCCAGGGAACACTAGCACTGTCCAACCTCTTCCCTCCCTCCCCTGGAAGCATCTCAGGGGCTTCTCAGCATGGGCACCTGAGGTGGTTTTCTCCCTCTGGCAGGTGTTTGTCATCTGAAGTAGGTACTGAGGGCTCCTGCCAGGTAGCACGAAAAAGGAAAATCCCTATTGAGGGACCTACCCAAAACTCCTCAGAGGAATCTCTCAGAGTCCATTGACATCTGCCTTTGAGACGTGAGATGAAAGGCAGCAGCCCCACACTACTCCAAGGAAGCTACCCGAGATTATTTTTCCACTTTGCAGGAAATTCTCTCCTCCAGGATCAACCCGAGATTGCCCTCAGGCATCTCCCAGAGTTTTTTATCTCTGCGTCAGACAAATAAGTAGCTGGGTTGCAGCCATAGATTCCTCCAGGGAAGCTTCCTGAGATGATATTTCTTCTTTCAATGAATCTGCCTGCTCCACGATCCATCTGAAACTTCTGGCAGGAATCTTCCAGAGTCTTCTGTCCTCTTCTGACAGGGACCTGGTATCCCCTATAGCAGCCCCAGACTCTTTCAGAGAAGTTACCCAAGATGTCCTTCTTTGTAGAATCTCTCTGCTCCGGGATCCACCCGAGATTTCTCCCATGTATTCCTGGACCTTTTTTATCTTGGCTTTAGACTCTTGATATTTCTGGTAGGAACCCCAGACTCCTCCAGGGAAGCTACCCAAGAAGATTTTTCTGGTTTTGGAAGCTACCTGCTCCAGCATCCACCTGAGACTCCTCCCAGGCAGATCCCAGAGCCATTTGTCCTCTTCTTTTGACTCTTCATATCATGGGAGAAGCCCCAGACGCCTCCAGGAAAGATACTTGATATGATTTTTCCTCTTTATGTAAGCTCTGTGCTCCTGGATCAACCTGAGACTCCTTCCAGGCATTTCCCAGTGCCTTTTCATCTCTGCTTTAAACACCTGATATCCAAGGTAGCAGTCCCAGACTCCTCCACAAAAGCTACCTGAGAGGATTTTTTTCTTTGGAAGCTGTCTGCTCCAGCATCCACCCCAGAAAGACTCCTCCCAGGCAGATCCCACAGCTTTTGACCTGTTCTTTAGGCTCTTGATATCCTGGGTAGAAGTTCCAGACATCTGCAGTGAAGGTAACCGAGAGGATTTTTCTGCTTTGGAAGATGCTCTGGTCCAGGATCCACCCAAGACTCCTCCCAGGCGTTTCCCAGCGCCATTTGATCTCTCCTTTAAAAATCTGATATCCCAGGTAGCAGTCTGAGACTCTTCCAGAGAAGCTAACTGAGAAGACTTTTCCAGCTTTTGGAAGCTGGCTGCTCTAGGATCCACTCGAGACTCCTCCCAGACATTTCCCAGTGCCATTTGACCTCTTCTTAAGACTATTGATGTCCTGGATAGCAGTCTCAGACTCCTCCAGGGAAGCTACCCAAGAGGATTCTTCTGCTTTGGAGGAAGCTGGCTGCTCTGGGATCCACCCAAGACTCCTCCCATGCAGATCCCAGTTTTTAAAATCTTCTTTAGACTCCTGATATGCCAGGTAGGAGCACCAGACTTCTCCAGGGAAGATTCCAGAGATGATATTTATCCTGTGGAAGAAACTGTCTCCTCTGAGATCCATCCAGTACTTCTCGCAGGTATCTCCTGGTGCTTTTGGATCTCTTCTTTAAAATCCTAATATCCCAGGTAGTAGCCCCAGACTCCTCAAAGGAAGGAGGATATGTCTGCTTTAGCAGAAGCTGTCTACTCTGAGATCCGCCCGAGACGCCTTCCAGGCATTTCCCAGTTCCTTTCTGATGGCGATTTTAAACACCTGATATCCAAGGTAGCAGCCCCAGACTCCTCCAGGGAAGCTACCCAAGAAGATTTTTCTTGTTTTCCGAAGCTGCCTGCTCTGGCATCCACCCGAGACTCTACGCAGGGAGATCCCAGTGTGTTTGACCTCTTCTACTCTGAAGCAGGACATGCTCCCCAAGTAGATACTTGCAAATCTTTTGAAGGGGAGCAATACCTGTTCATTTCCCGTTGGATTTTTTTGGGTCCTTGTGTTCCTTCTTAGAAATGCCTGATCCATTTCCTATGGAAAAATATGCTAAAACAGAAGAGCCTGACAACAACATTACGCCATCAGAGAGAAGGTCCATCTGGCCCAATCCTCTTCTCTCTTTTCTCCCTTCATTCACCGGGAGTTGAATAACAAAGCTTGTTCTGCTGTTCTCCTTGACCAGGGGTTCAGGAAAAGCGCTCTGGTGCAGCCCTGCACTTGTCTGGCACGTGAGGAGAGCTGGGAAGTAGCAGCTCCAGATGGGGCAGCAAGCCTGGGGCCCTTCCCAGCACGGGCTGTTCTGCACAGGCACCAACCCCTGGGGAAACACAGCCCAGGAAAGAGCAGAGCTCCCGCTCCAGCCTTGCCATGGGCAAGAAAGGCTGAGAGAGCCAGGGCATGATGGCGCCTTGGAGAGAGGGGCAAGAGCAGCAGCAAGAAGCAGCCAAAAGGGCCCAAAGGAGCCCCGGCAAGGTGCCGTGCTCGATGCAACAGAGGACAAATCAACTCCCAGGGCCACCCATGGGGCCCACCTGGAGTCTAAGAAGCTTCCTCTCCCCCGATGCAGGGCACAAGGGCTGCGAGGGCAAAAAAGCCCCAGGGACAATTGCTGGCCCAGGGTGGGGGAAAGAAAGCCTTCATTCCCTGGATGCGAGGTGAGGCACGAGAGGCCATCTTCGTGGTACATGGGCAGTAGGCAGTGACCCAGCCAAAAGGGATCGGAGGAGCCCTGTCAAGTGGTCATGCTCAATGCTGCAGAGGAAGGCAAAAAACCCCCAGAGCCCAGGGCCAATCTGCCCCCGGGGAAAATTCCTTCCTGACCCCAGCAGCGCTGGTGATGGGCTGTTCCCTGAGCATGGGAGCAAGACCTGCCTCCTCCTCCCACAACCTGCTCACACCTCCCAGAAGATGCCCAAGCCCTGTCTCCCTCAACCTCAAGCCATCTCAAAAGCTTTCAAGAGTGGCCAAAGGCCTCCGGCCTGATCGATCTTGGGGGCAAAAATCCTTCCCATGCCTGGCAGGGCACCAGTGGGTGCTCCAAGCCCTGGGACCTCTGGCAACATCTCTGCATGCCCCTTCTTAACAGCTCTTGCCCCTGGATCTGTAGGCAAAGAGGATGGTGAGCTCTGCAGTGCTCTTCAAGAAGGCATTCCCTTGGTCTTCTTTGCTCTCCAGCTGAAAAAGCCTGATAGCCTCAGGCACCTCCAGGAGTAGTTGGTGCTTCTCTCCTCCAGCAGCCTTGTGCAGCTTCTGGTCTTCTTCTCTCAGACCTCTCCAAGTAATTCCACAAGCTTGTCAAGGATTTGCTCTCAGATGTCTTCAGGCCACCCTTAGGCCAGCTCTGGCTGCTGGACACAAGGAGAGCTCCCTTTTATAGTGCCTGGGGCATTGTGACTGGTTGCCGGGTGCTGGCACTGTGACATGGGGGTGACAGGCCCCGCCCCCCCGTGCACAGCCCCGCCCACCACAGCCCCGCCCACCTCCCCTCCCCCCAGCATCCTTCAGAGAAAGGCCTTTGGGATGCTGATCCCGAGGCAATCCTTGTGCCCCCAAGGATTGTCACCACCCTTGGTGGCCAGGCACTGGGCACAGCTGCTGGGCGTCCCTGATGTCTTGTCTGCTGTTGGAACCCAAAGACAAACCTCGTGCTCTTCTTCTTCTTTGAGACCATGGCAGAAACCATCCTGGCAGCCCAGAGACCACCCCTAGTATCCGTCCCCTCTCTGCACCAGAACTAATGGTCTCCGGAGCGAGGAGGACCAGGGACCTCATCTGGCTGGGCACAAAGCCTTTTCCTGGGCTGTAAGGGAGGGTGATTTTGGCAGCCCCAGCCTGCAGGAAAGCCTAAGTGAACCAGAGCCTTAGGCTGGCATGGACGGTGCCATGGAAATCACCCAGGCTGACGGTGTTCTTCAGTTTTATCAGAGGCAAATCTTTTTCCGAAGGAGTGTTCATGAGTAAAAACCTTGTTATTTACTCAGGGACCTTAGCAATGGCATTAAAGAAAAGGACATTTTAATGGCTTTTTTGAAGGGACATGGCTTTTGAACCAATAGAAAGATTTATCTGTCTTCTTCGGGGTGCTTGAAAAGGAAAAGGATATCAGTGTTTTGCCTTTTCTTGTTCTGTTTTCTGATCAGAGTGGTGTTGCTACTTAGCAATAAGAGTGTTTGTTTCTATAACAAGTTTTAGGAGTTTGAAATACTGAAGATTACTATGTAGTATTTTGGTCAGTAGGCATCGCTAGCAGTAATTTCCTTCTTATTGCAACAGGGCTGCTTTTCCTCAGCAGCCCTGAGGAAAAGGACTTGGGAGTGCTGGTGGATGAGAAGCTCAACATGAGCCGGCAATGTGCACTCGCAGCCCAGAAAGCCAACTGTATCCTGGGCTGTATCAAAAGGAGCGTGGCCAGCAGGTTGAGGGAAGTGATTCTGCCCCTCTACTCTGCTCTCGTGAGACCCCACCTGGAATACTGTGTTCAGCTCTGGAGTCCCCAAAACAAGAAGGACATGGAGCTACTGGAATGAGTCCAGAGGAGGGCCATGAAGATGATCAGAGAGCTGGAGCACCTCTGCTATGAAGACAGGCTGAAAGAGTCGGGACTGTTCAGTCTTGAGAAGAGAAGGCTCCGGGGTGATCTTTTTGCAGTCTTCCAGTACCTCAAGGGGGCCTACAGGAAAGCTGGAGAGGGACTTTTTACAAGGGCGTGTAGTGATAGGACAAGGGGCAACAGATTTAAATTGAAAGAGGGCAGATTTAGGTTAGATATAAGAAAGAAATTCTTTACATTGAGGGTGGTGAGGTACTGGAACAGGTTGCCCAGAGAAGTTGTGGATGCCCCATCCCTGGAAGTGTTCAAGGCCAGGCTGGATGAGGCTTTGGGCAACCTGGTGTAGTGGAGGGTTTCCCTGCCCATGGCAGGGGGTTTGGAACCAGATGATCTTTAAGGTCCCTTCCAACCCTAACCATTCTATGATTCTATGATTCTGTCCAAACAATATTTCACTGTCTATCCTCCCTATTTCAATTATAAATTATATTTTTCCTGTCCTAGAACTGAAACCACATCAGTCTAGGTATTCTGTTAAAGTAGTAAAACTACCATTTGCTATTCTAAGCTATTAAACATCATAGTTCCATGTGATGATGCTAGAAGGTTAAAGGCAAGAACAGGTTTTTTATTGATATGTCACAGTGTATTTAAAATACGGAGCATTCTAAACTTCCACAATTTTTATTTATATATGGAAAGCAGAGATGTTGAAAAATTATAACTATTTTTAAATCTGGTTTTCTCTTCAAAATACGACAATATGCAGAGAATAAAAGCACTGGAATTCTCGTGTTCTCAAAATTAAAGGGAGCAAATCTTTATAGGACTCTCAAGCTGACATTGTCTTATGGAAAACACTTTTTGATTTGGAAAGTAACTTCATTTTTTCAAAAAAAATATTTTGGAAGTGAAATATTTTTCAAAACCAAACCTGAATTGCATTAATCTAAATTATTCTGTGTGGTGTTTATGTCTGAATTAGGTTAAGTTTATTTGGATTTTTTGTTGTTGTTGTTCTATTCTTCGTTTTCTAACACAGATAAGGCCTAACATTAGGTACAGAGATTTTGTTACATGAACATAGAATTATTTCCTCTTTTCAACTAAAAAAAAAAAACAAAGGGACTTCATTTTCTTTCAAAAAACTCAAGTCCTGGTTACAACTTAGCACGACAATTAAAGTGGCATTTCTCCTAGGGGCTTCTCTAACTGAAATTTTGCCTTGAGTTACTTGACTAACAGGTAAGGCACAGTAAAAACTGTGGCTGGAAATGCTAGGACATCCCCAAGTAATGATAGAACCAGGGTACAAATAAAACTCAAAAATTTGTATCACGGAATGGACTTCTATAGAATTTCCAGAATAGCCTTTACAAATGCATTAATTGGCATTTAAGTAACCTGTGGTAGGCAACGCTAATGCTAGGTCTTGTCTCAGTTTCAGCTGTTAACTGCTGAAGTCAGGTACTGCATATGGTGTCCTGGGCCCCAGGAGGATGGGGTTGTTCAGACGAGCCCCAGGAGCCTGTCGGCAGGGCTCTTCTCCTGCTGCACTTCCAGGACAGCCAGGTGGTTTCATAATTGATCTGATATGGATAGTGTCCTTGCACGTTTGCAGGTCACTCATTTTCACTTGTGGCCTAAACCAGTGTAGATGTTCTGGGTTGGGCCGAGAAAGGGTTATTTTTTTTTTTTTTCTTTTTATTTTTTTTTTTTCTCTTTTTCTGGGGAAGCTGAAAGGGACACGGTTCAGGCAGCTGACCCAGCCTGGCCAATGGCTATTCTATACCATGTGGCGTCATGCTCAGGGTATATATTGGGGGAGCAGCCGGGGGAGGGGTTCGCTTCGGTGATCGGGAGCGGGCGGTGCGTCGCGTTTCGCATGCGGTCGGTTCGTATTGTTTTCGCGTTTATACGTTCAGAGTTGTTTACCTTTTTTTTTTTTTTTTCTTTTTCCTGATATTGTTCTATTAAATCATCCTTATCCCAACCTACTGGTCTCACCCCTCTCGTTCTGATTTTTCTCCTCCCATCCCGCCGGAGGGAGGAGTTGAGCGAGCAGCAGCGTGGTAGATCAGCCGCCGGCTGAGCTAAACCACGACAGTAGAACAGGATTTCTCATAATCCAAAATAAACCCATATATCTCTTAAAAGGATTGTAGCTGTAACCCTGTTTAGTTTTTTTCCACTAGTCCTTAGCAGAGAACAACTTACCACTACTACTCTTTGAATCCTCATAACAGCGTTTCATTGTACTATGTCGTGGTTTTAGGCTGATCTAGCAACTAAAACTCACACAGTCTCTCCTTCTCCAGTAAAGTAGAGAGGAGAGGGAAAAAAAAAAACAAAGGGATTGAGAGTTGAGACAAGAACAGAGGGAGCACCCACCAACCATGGTCCCGGGCAAAACAGACTTGGCTTTCTCAAAGCAAAAGAGTTTATTAATGATTACTTAGAAGGACAAAGGGAAACAAAAACCGATTACTCGAGAGGACAGAAAGAAACAAAACCAGATCTTAAAACCGACACCTTCCCCCCCCCTTTCCTTTTCCTCCCAGCTCTACCTCCTCCCCCAGCAGCACAGGGGGCAGGGACTGGGGGAGTGCAGGTCAGTTCATTCCGTGCTGTTGCTGCTGCTTCTTTCTTAAAGGAGAAGGAGTCCTTACACCCTTTTCCCCTGCTCCAATGGATCCCCTACCCACGAGGAAAAATCCACAAACTTCTCCAGCGTGAGTCCAGCCCACTGGAAACAATCCTTCCCCACAGATTGCTCCGGTGTGGGCTTTACCACAGTCTCGGGTACTTAGGGAGCTGTAGCCACTCGCTCAGGCTCAGGCATCTTCTCCCCACGGGCTGCGAGTGGGTCTCTGCTCCACCGAGGCCGTCCTGGTTGCAGGGGGGCCGCCTGCTATCTCACCACCAGCTGCAGGGGAAACTCGGCTCCAGCACCTCCTCCCGCTCCATCCTCAGTGACCTGCTGTCGATGCGGCTGTTTCTCTCAGATCTCAGTCCTCTCCAGGTGAACTCAGCCCAGTGGGCACCCCGGGAGTGGGGTGCCCCCCGAGTTCCCCAGCTGGCTCCGCCGCCGCCATTCTCCGTGGACGGCGCCGGCCCGACGCAGGCAGCTGCCCGGCCGGGAGCCAGGGAGCGGGGCAGTGCCCTCCTCCCTTCTCTGCTCGATCCTGGGTGAAGCACCTTTTCCGGTCCCTTTGTCCTGACTTAAATAGGGCAATTCGCAGAGGTGCCCTATTGGCTCAACCCCGAGGGGGATGGCAGTCTGATCTGGTGGCCAGAACTAAGCCTAACCCGGTTCCAAAACCAGGGAGGTCGCAGGGAGCAAAACCTCTCTCCTGCCACCAGAACCACCCCCCCCTCCACATCAAACCATGACATATGACTATAAAAGTTGCCTTTATAAATGTCACTTAAGTGGGACAGCAACCCTGAGGGACTGGCTGCTGGAGACTAGGTGAGTTTGAGTAATTTCAGCGCTGAAAAATAGCCAATCCGTTGCCACAGGGAGACAATCTTTTAGTGCTACTGTCACTTTCTAAATGCTACGACCTGGCTCAAAGCCTGATTGGAAAGGCTTCAGGATTTTGGCAAGCATGCTGTTTTGTTGTAGCTTTCCTGGCATTACTTTCTCAGTGACTTTAGCTATCAGTGAGAGGTGGACTAGAAGTCAATTACCTTCCCACTCTTTCCAAGAGGGCAACTGAGAAAAATGGAGCATGAAACCATACTGAAGATGTGGATGCCCCATCCCTGGCCGTGTTCAAGGCCAGGTTGGATGAGGCTTTGGGCAACCTGGTGTAGTGGAGGATTTCCCTGCCCATGGAAGGGGGATGGAACTAGATGATCTTTGAGGTCCCTTCCAACCCTAACCATTCTATGATTCTATGATTCTATGATTTTTGTTCATCCATTTCACAGACATTCTGTATATGAGGCTGGAGGCCTGATTTAAAGACTCAGGCTGCTGCTGTTTTGATTTATTTCAAGTGATCCTTTAAATAATTTTTAATACATGTCCCAAACCTCCACTACTTTAAGTCCTCTTGGGAATACCGTCTCCCTATGGAAAGAAATATTTCAGAATTTGGAAACCGATAAAAAATTGTTAAGCATGATTCCATTGGTTTCTAAAAAAATATTTGGACGTCACCAAATATTTGGACTTGTCCTGCTAGAACAGGTTTGGATCCAAAGCATCTCGTTCTGTGTCACTACTTCCAAAAATAGTTAGCAACATCTACTAAAATAGTTTCCAATTAAAACTGAGAGTTGGGAATTGTTGCTCATGCCTAGCAACATTTTACATTAATGACAGAATGTTAGAATTTTTAAACTCTTTCTCCTAGTTCACTGTATCTGTTGGGGGCGGAGGGGGAGGGTGGGGAGGAAAAATACCAGTAATGCTTCAAGGAAACCATGACAAAGAGAGGCTGTGGTCATCAGCCAAATAGTTTATTGAGGCACGTCAATGCAGTCTTTAAAATCTTCAGCTTTCAACTTGGCTAGATTGTATATTTACGTTACACATGCTGCTCTTCTTCCCTTGCTCTCTTCATCTTCGTAACACCAAAAGTCAACCTATTATTATGCCTCTGAAAGTAATATGCATGTAAATAGGAACTGTATAAGCAGTGCAGAGGGCATAATTTTGACCTTAGTCACTGTTTTCTGGTGCTTGGACACACCGTGCCTTTGCTATTATCTTCAAAACAACACTTCAAAAGATAGAAAGTAATCTCAGAAAAAGAGATTAATTCGCAGTCTCATTCTCTTTTACTCTTGATATGTTGCAGGTCATGAGTTAGTTAATATTAGGGGTAGGTATCTCCATTGAGAAAGGTTGGAGTCAAGTGGAAACTCTGAACCTGATTGTATGCAGTTTTCAACTGAAATACCCATCTGTGCCCTTCGTTTCCTTCAAAATATATTTTCTTTTCTAAATCTCCCTCTCCCTATCTCCCACCAGCATGGTATGGGAAGATGGAGATATATTATGTGCCAGTAAACCATCTGCTTATTTTTCTTTCAAGAGCCTCTTCTGCACTGACTGGTCTGTTGACCTAAATTGATCCATAAACTTCACATAGAGTAGCTTATCTATCTGAAACTTTTCTGTAATTAAATATGGTTTGTATTACACTATAGTCATCTTTCACAGCATTTCTGCTTATCAAAGATGCTTCTACATTGCTTGAACATGGCTGAAAGCATGTGGGGTGCTAGAAATACCAAAATCATACCAAAATCTCCATTTTCATTCATACTCATAAGTCTGGTAGGATTGTTGTCTCTGTGTTTCCAACACTTGTGAGAAACCTGTAAGTCGTGTGTTCCTGTCATTCTATATAATTTTGACTGTGCTGCGTATGAGAAAGTAATATGTTTGACACAGGTATATACAAAAATGTGTTGCCATGAAATCTCAAATTTTATTTTGAACAATGTTAGTGGAAAAACGGAATAAATAACAAAATATTTGGCTGGAAGCCAAAAGCTTGCTACTCAAGAAGAATATTTTTGAAAGGAATGCTCTGAGAATTGTGTTCTTAGAAAAACCTTAAAACAAACAGTGAGAAAATGTTGGCAGCTGGGAGGTAATTAAAAGTCTATACTGGCATATAGTCAATATAAGTAACTTCATTTGTACTAAAGATAACAGAAGAGCTTTTAAAAAGATAGTAAATTATTTCTTATGAATGGCTACATCACAAAATATGAAACCTGAACTTGTCTCTGTTGAAGCCAATGGCAAAGCTCCCACTGGCAGCTGTGAGAGCAGCTTTGAGCATGCGAGCCGTTACAACTGTATGCAATTCCTTATATCGTAGAATCATAGAATGGTTTGGGTTGGAAGGGACCTCAAAGATCATCCAGTTCCAACCCCCTTGCCATGTCCAGGGACACCCTCCATTACACCAGGTTACCCAAAGCCTCATCCAACCTGGCCTTGAACACTTCCAGGGATGGGGCAGCCACAACTTCTCTGGGCAACCTGTTCCAGTGCCTCACCACCCTCATTGTAAAAAATTTCTTCCTTATATCTAATCCAAATCTTCCCTCTTTCAGTTTAAAGCCATTGCCCCTTGTCTTATCACTATATACTCTTGTAAAATGTCCCTCTCCAGCTTTCCTGTAGGCCCCCTTCAGGTACTGGAAGACTGCTATAAGATCACCCCGGAGCCTCCTCTTCTCCAGGTTGAACAGCCCCAACTTTCTCAGCCCATCTTCATAGGAGAGGTGCTCCAGCCCTGGGATCATCTTCACGCCCCTCCTCTGGACTCGCTCCAGCAGCTCTATGTCCTTCTTGTATTGGGGACTCCAGAGCTTAATTTTGTTTGAAAGAAATGAATGCTCTAGTCTAAAGTCTGGCAAACTGAGTACTTGAAATGGCTGATACATTTTTACTTTTTAATCTGAAAAACTTTAATTGCCTCACCAAAATCATTCTCTGCAAATATTCACAGGCTCCAAAATGTAAGAGGCAAAGTCCCAGAGAAAGAATTAAGATGAATGGAAGAGACCATAATGTGCTTAAGCTCACTTTTTTCATCTTCTCGGTTTTGGACTGCAAGCAGATGAGGAAAGGTTTTTGTGGTCTCTAACTTTTAGCACCTTCTGTTAAGCTCTCAGTGTAGCTCCTGATTTGCCTTTAGCAGCACCACTTGTCTCATGTTGAGGCTTACAAAGTAATACTCAGAAGGCAATCCTCAAGGATTCGGCACTCCGTCCTAGCTGGAAAGGCCGTTTTGTGCCTATTGATTCTCTTATAAAAGAAAAAAGGAGCTGGATTTGGATATTGATTTTGTGTATATATGGCCCATGAGGTGGTTTTCTTTTATTTTTTTTTTTTTCAAGACAACAACTGTGGCTTAATGCCACTAAGATTTGATTTCTGTTCTAGAAGCTTCTTTAGTTTGTTGCATTTTCATAGCAATGCAGCATTAATATTTTGTAGAAGTTGAGTCTTTCTAGTTATTGGCATGCACCCTGGCATGCACTAATATTCCGTGGAAGCAGAGATTGTTTGGAACGTACCTCTCATTTTTATGTTCTCGTGGATGCTGCTGTGTTGATTACTCTGTGGCATACACTGTGAATTTGGACATTCTGTAGTACGTACTGTGAGGAAAGTTATCCAGCCCCATGTAAGCATGGGATTAAGTGATTGAGAAGAAAGAAAGAAACCTTACAAAAATGTTTGGAGAGCTAATAGAAAATATTCCATTTCCTTAATTTGCTTGAAAAGCCTAACTTTAGTAAAAATATGAATTAACGTCAAAACAGAAGCTTTGTTGTCACAAATTTGTGCTCTGTAATGTACTTGAAACTGAGCCTTGAAACTGAGTGCATTGTTGAGAATGTTATTTCATGACTGTACCTTCATCCTTTGTAGAAAGTGAAAAATTCTGGATGTGTTTCACTGTATGAGACATCAGCACGGTTCTATTTAACAAAACATTTGGTAAAAATATCGATTTGGTTTCAACAGAGGTTTTTGACATTTCCTGGCAATGTCCTGTAATCAATGATGTGAAATTGTCTCCTGATGTTTGAATATCAAGAAAAGGTTGTTAATGCTGTCAGAGTTTTTGTTACTGTTCCTTTTTTCTCAGTATAGTGCGGAATTTGTAACGCTTACAAAATGTGGGAAGAGTGCAAGTGGGTAAACATTATGTTACGACTAAAAGAAAGTTTTCTAGAAACATTGAACTTCCGAAGGAAAATGAAGACTAATCTTGTAAATGGGGCTGGTGATCTGTCTGACAGTATTGCAGAATGCCTAATGAAAGCAATGTTTTCCTAAGTACTGTGGGAAAGTAGAAACTCAAGAGTTGCCAGTCGTCATCTTGAGGCTAAACTGAAAAAGTTGCTGTAAAATGTGCAAAAACCGCCAAAGTGACTTAAAATTGATCTGCCTGTTTCTCAATCCTTTTGCTTGCAAAGGAGAAAGAAACATGCTTGCTGTTGACCTGGGGCCTTAGAGTCTGGGTCCAGATGTGTTGGAGTCTGTTTTTCATCTAGGGTGGTATTGGCGCAGTTGTTCCCAAGACGAGGGATGAATTGTGGAGTTGGTGGTTGGGTAGTGAGAAGGTCCCTGTTTCTAGAGCAGGTTCTAGATCACTTGTCGGTTCTAGAGCCAGCGATACACCCTCATGGCAGAGTAGGCCAACAGATGCTACTGCACACTACAAAATGTACTGCTGATATAGCAAGTCAGATAGAAATTGCCCCAGCATTAAAAAATATGTAAATTCGCTTTGTTGTTCATCTTCAGATAATGAAAAGTGAAAATCAAGATTTAGTTCTTCAGCAGATAAATGACAGTCAAGCACGAATCTAGATAATGTGGCAGAGTTCCAGATAATTCAGAAGTCAGTTTTAGCTTATGAAACACACAATAAAATTTACCCCTGTTGTCTGCTCGGGAAAGCTAGAGCTGAGGGTAGATGGGAAAAAGAATAAAAAGGAGGCAGAAGGAAAATAAGGCTTGACAGGCTCTGACAGCACAAGGTTAAAATGACAACGATATTTATGCTAATAAGTCTGTCATACGACACATACTCCCCTTCTGCCTTCTGTTAGAGTCTGTATTTACTCTTATGACAGCATAAAACGTTGAGAGGGAAGGAAAGAGAAGCTTGGCATCATTTCCGCAAACCAAAACCATACATGAGCATTTCTGTCATCCAAATAGCTTTACACTCTAGAAGAGGTTGCTACGTTTGCCATGCTGGATTCCGTTTTTCCCGACATTCAACCGGCTCTGAGCATGGAGGTAGATACTCAGTGCACACCACCAACGACAAAGGTGGATCTGTCCTCCGTGGGGTATTACAAGTGTCACGTTTTGAGGTCAAAACGACCAGTCTATCAGCTCCCAAGTCAGGCGAGACCCTTGGGTCCGACTCCCCCTGCCCTCTCTTGGCAGCTCAGCAGGTCAGAGGGTGATTCGTCTGACTTATTGTGGGATCCGTCACTAATAGACAAACAGGAGGTAATCTGGCCAGTATACCAGCTCCCAAGTCAGGCGAGACCCTTGGGCCCGACTCCCCCTGCCTTCTCTTGGCAGCTCAGTGAGTCGGAGGGTGATTCGCCCACTTATTAGGGATCGTCACTAGTAATACTATGGGCCAACTCCTTATAATAATTCAAAAGTTTCCGGAAACATGCATATATATTTTATTCGTGACAGAATACAGGTTCGAGGATAGCCGGTGATAGTGACTGACTACAAAAACAACTTTAATTGAAATACTGCAGTGATAATATAAAACGATTACTGATCAGTGATAATACTAAATAGCTAGCAAGATGTTAGTAAGTAATTAAGTAAGTGCACATAACACAGAGTTCTTACCCAATAGGCGTCCCTATGGGGGGGAGAAGAGAGGTTCAGCCCGTCGACTGATCCCAGACGTTCCGATGGGGGGGCTTCTCCCTAACATCCCCTTTGTTTGCTGCCATTTTATACCTTTTTCGTATCTTTTAGGTGGAGTTCGAGTGACTCTAGTCATACATAACTTTTATTAGGATTGGTGTAAATTTCTCGTTTGAGGGGTGGTCGCAGCTCGGAGGCGAGTGGGGGTGTGATTTAGTAGCTGAAGGACACAATTTTGCCATCACCGCTGAGACAGCGGTTGTGATTCACTTCCCTCAATGGCATTTTTATGGTTATCTTTACCAGGCGCCTCATCCCTGATAACAGGGATGAGCCGTGATACCTCCGTACCACTCTACTCCCCATTTCAAGGGTATTGCTTGGGCCTTGTTCGTTGTTTCTTGTCCCCGATAACAGGGCTGAGCCATGATACCTTCGTATCACTCTCCTCCCCATCTCAAGGATATTGAGGCCTTGTTCGTTCCTGAGAGCAGCAGCTGTGCTTCATGTCAGAGCTGCTCTAATATTAGTTTGAATTCTAGGGAACAATGTTCTCCCATTCCCCATCGATTTCAGTCATTTTCCCACATAATCCACCCCGTGACTATAGTCACTCGAGTTTCACAATGCCTGAATAGGTTTGGGGATGCCCATAGTGTGTGGGACATCAACTGTGTTATGCGCACTAGATATGGATTCTAAATAGGTTAAGCTCTTCCAAATTCTCACGTACACCACTGCCAGTAAAACAAAACAAAGCATAGTTAGGATTAAAAGAACAACAACAGGGTGAAGCATTCTGTTAAAAACTCCTGTAGCAGTGGGTGACCGTCCAAAAAGGGTATCCCACCATCGGTGTCATGATGTATGGTAATCAGTCCTTTAAATCCTGATGTTGTAGCAGCTTCATTCCAACAGGCACTGGTGACAGCTCCCGAATCAGGGTAAGATTTGCTTGCAATAGTTGAGAAGATATGACTGGTGCTAAATAGGTAAAGTCGCATCCTACAATGTCAACAAAATTACACACACAAAGATTTGAATAGTTTTTCATATCTACTCCATTTTTCCGGGTCCATACTCTATGCTATAGAGGATAGAGTATAGTTCCGTTGCGATTTAATTTTAATGCAATAATGGGGTGTACCGTGAATACTGAAGCATTGTATATAGTTAGCACAAAGGCTGTGGCTTTGCTGGTGGTGGAGTCATAAGTGAAATTTCCCAAATCACTTTCCTAATTTCAGTGGGTAAGGTGCGTTTTTCGCCTTCCCTTATAAAAACTATTGATTAGTTCCCAAAGCCAATAGGGAAAATCATAAAGGATGCTCCAATTTATTCAAGTCACTGATTGTGGTGACTAGTTTGTTCATCAATACTTCAGAATCCACGCTATTTAGATGCCCTGTATACAGTCAATGTTTGTGTAGGTGTATCCACTTGTCCACATGCAGATCATTCAAAGTACCTGTAAAAGAAAAAGAAAAAACACACGCTCGGTTGCTAATACAACCGGCAAATTTAGTTAAAATGTTCTGAGCAATGCCAGCAGGTAGTGGTGTGCCTTTGTGGCTACCCACTTCTCTGCTCGCACTAGAGACAACAGGTCTTTGTGGCAATGGGAACCATGTTCACTGAACTCCCATTCTATACAGATAGGATCCATCAGGTGGATGAGACCGAGTTGTTGAAATAATCTCAGTCCTTTTATCAGGACCTCTAATGCATCTCCATGCTGGTTGGTCCAGTCCCATGATCTGCCTTTTTTGAGCAAATCATACAAGGGACGAGCAACAATGGAAAAATTGGGGATGCGTTTACGCCAGTAACTTAAAGTTCCCAGGATTTGCCGCAGCTCTTTTTTGTTGGAAGGGTTTTGTCCGTGCTTTATTGTTTCCAGAGTGTCCGGAGGGACAGAAGTAGTTCCTTGAATTTGAGTCACTAATTCTGTGATGTTTGGTACGGCTGCTGTTAGAGGCGCAGTGTTGGCATTTAATTGCCTGTAACCGATGGTGAGCCTCCACTGTCCGTTTGGCTTTTCAAGCAGCCAGACAGGAGAGTTGTAGGGGGAGTGAGTGTGAGCAATAATAGCTCGCTCCTCTTTCACCACCCCGTCAATTCCTGCCTGCGCTGCAGCTGGCAGAGGATTTTGTTTTGTATTTGTGACTCGGGATGGGGGCAGGGGAATAGACACTTCTAACAGTTTCAGTTTTACAAAATCAGAATCAACCCACAGCCGATCTTCATTACGCCACCCTGCAAAACTCTTTAAGGAACTATCAGGCAATTTCCATGACCAGCCATATAGCAAATCAAAGCTTAATATGTTAGTGCAGGCGGCACCGACTGGCACTTCAGCACGGGTTAGTTTTTTATCTCCTGGAAGCCACAGAGCTGTTTTTGCTGTTGGTTGTTCTCCTTTAGTCTCAACAACCTTCACTTTCTGGCGACTGGGTGTTATGTTTAGATCCTCAGCAGCTTTTTCAGTTATTACTGATGTTTTTAAACTATCAGGGAGACCACGAATTAGAGGTGTTAATTGTGCTCGATCAATGGGAGCCAACACTGAGGATTTTCTTGTCGGGTCTCTCTCACGCGTTGCTTGTGTGCATGCCACCTTTGGCACTGAGGAAGCCAAATCAGAGAACCCCACAGTGGTAATTCTCAACAGATCACCTTTTTTCTGAGGATCTATACCACCTGCCCAGTATGCCACTCGTGTAGTTAAAGAACAATAATGGTTTCCAGGTATAGTAGTTAAAAACACACCAGGACTCCAAAAACCTTCTGCCTCCTCCTCACTTAGTAAAATCTGATCTCCCCCTGTAAGGGAGACTCGCCACACATATTCCGTTTCTGACTCCTCGAGATGTTTGGAGTATTTTTGTTTTAGTTTTGCCGATTCAGCAGGGGACCGGGGGACTGTTTGCACAGTGGCGTGAATTTCTTCACTGTTATCAACAGCAGTTTCAATCTTCATTAACGGTCTTAAAGAAAGTGGCTGAGAGTTGGGATCGGGGGTCCTCGTGATTTCTCCGTCCCAAGTCTCAGCGCCTGTGTACTGAACAGACATTCAACCGGCTCTGAGCATGGAGGTAGATACTCAGTGCACACCACCAACAACAAAGGTGGATCTGTCCTCCGTGGGGTATTACAAGTCACAGTACTTTCCTTGTGATATTGACAGCATTGCCTGAAAAGGGGGTCTTTGATTTCGCCATCTTCTGTGATGAGATCCTGCCGTGTCCTTCCTAGTGTTTCCTTGTACTGCAGTGAACTGTTTGGGTGATACAGTATAAAACGTTGAATTCCAGGTTGCATCACTATCCGTCTGTTGTTACGTAGGCAAGCCTGTGCATCTTGAAGTTTCTTTACTGTCACATGTTTGTCCAGTGGAAGTTTTCAGTCAGAACATTGTCTGCATATCACAAAAACAGAGTTTAAAGAAGGAGATGGGGAGTGTTTTGCTGTTTTGCATGCAAGGCCCCATCTTTATCTGTTTAAATAAATCAATCGGTCAATCAATCCTGTTTTGATCTTTGAAAGCAGGTGGCTTATTTACGTTCAACAATCTCAATTACTTTGAGGGGCTTTTAAAGTGTTGACAGAGCTATTGATAAAAGAGGCAGCCTTCACTGAGAAAAGGTAACTGAAGCAGGAATAAGCAGGCCTATTCAGGCTGCTGCTTTTGTAACTCAAGCTTTCTGCCTTGGCTCAGTGATTTCATCGAAAGTAAGTCATTAAGGGAGAGTCCCATGTTGTGCTTTGTTTGTTGAGGAACCAGGGGCGGCACGTGTTCGTAATTTTGCAGTACTGATATTCTGCAATTTCTGCAGCGTAGGTGAAATCTGCCACAAAACAAACCTCACTGTCCAACTCTTTTTTTTTTTTTTCTGCTAGTCAGTAAGGTGCCTTTCCGCTCAGCTAGAGTTCTCTGGAAGAGCTGACTCTCTAAAGGCACATCACACGGGAAAAATTATTAGATTAACATTCCAGTTTTGCTGGATATAGATATTCATGGTCTTTGTACTCATTTTCTGTTTCCTTATCAAACAATAGTGAGGAATCATATCAAGTCAGGGAAAAACGGAATGATTACCCTCCGACATTTTAGTGATTAATAATCAAAGAGTCGTCAATGGCAATCAGTAGCTATAAACAATCAAATATTCTCAGTTTCTAATTGTCTACATCTTATAATTAGTATTGACAAAGCTGGTATCTATCTCCAGCTAACACAAAATTAATATGGGCTCCAGAAGTCAAAGAGTTCGTTTCTGGCAATTAGTCAGTTAGGAGTCCCACCACAACAGTGTATAGCACATATTTGTGGAGTTATTGCCAATAATAATTTCCTCATGTTTATAGTATACATCTTCATAATTAAAAAGCACACAGAGCTGTTCAGTTATTAATTACTGTCTTCTAGACTAGAAATATCTACACAAGGGAAATGAAAGCTTCATAGCACCAGGTGAAATGAGTGTGCAGGGGAGGAGGCATATGAGACAGCCTTGTGGTAAGGCCAAGGTGCAGTGGTTGTTAGTCGGCACTAGGATCTCAGCATCCTTCGGGAGCCACGTCCGCCTCTATGCTCCTCAGTAGCATGAGATGTCCTCAGCATGGGATGGATGGGGTTAGGAATGAGGAAACCTGAGCAAAGTTGTATACCAAGGGCAGCCACACACCACTTGTGATTTGTTTCACAGCATATTGCTGCACTTGCCTTCAGTTTTCCTACCTCTAAAGCGGAGAAGTGCTACTTTTATCTTAAAAAAAAAATAGATGCCTTTAAGAAAAAAAGAGAAAGCATCAACCTTTACTACTGAGTATTGCTATTAGTTACTAAGAAGTTTAACTTCTGAAAAACTCTAAGCGTATGGTACATTATAAATTGTAGAAAATGTAAGAATGCCTGCTTTAATCTTGTGAGTATTTATTTATACTGGTATTTGAGATTTTTCTGAATGAAATCAGCTTGTGAGAGATGCACAACTGGATGACTGTCTTTCTAATATTTACAGTCACCAGGATATCTTAGAAATACCTTTGCTAAGGATGATTGCACCTTGCACTAGCTGCAGGGTTTTGAAAAATATTAAAGAAGCAATATTGAAAAGAGGATTCTGTGTCCTCAGCATTTTGTTGCTTTACTGGGGGGTGTGACAGCTTAAGGGTTTAGCATTTCTAGGAATGTACCACAAGAGTCTGCCTAATTCCACAGTAAATCACCTTATATGGAGGGTATCAGGTATCTTTATCTCTGCCCTTATGATGATCTCGCTCTGTACCAGTCTGACACGCTATTGAACTAAATACTTCTTTCACTTACACTTTGGCAAAACATCTCTTGATTGTTTTGTTTCTTTTTCGATTTTACTCACAAATGTAGATATACATGTTCAATATGTGCCCTGTGATAAGAACAGTATCACAACACACTGCAGAACATTTAAACTTAGTTAGGAGGTAAACATGTATTTTAAATGATCTAAAAAAGGATCATTTAAAGTGAGTAAGTATATCTTCTGAGTACTTCTATAACTATTTCTAGAAAGGTGGTATAATCAAGTGCATTAACCACAGAAACTTAAGCACAAATTCCATTGGGCTACCAAAGTGTGTACAATTAAAGATCTGCTAACGTTTTGCAAAATGTGGAGCTGAAGGACAAATGGTCTGAAGCCTGTATTTTTATGCTTGTTATGCCTGCTCAGTGTCTGTTTGGAACGATGTTCGTTGCAGGTGCTCAATGAAGCTAAGCAATACCCTAAATATTTACTTAGACATTGTGGGAATCTTTAGATTTTTTTTTAATGTAGGACTCTAGAAAGTTTCTTGAAAATTTGAAGTCAACCAAAATACCTGGTTATCTACCACAATCCTATTACCCCAGCAGTTAAGATATCTAAGATTCAGTTAAGATATCTAACTACTCAAATCTTCGAATAGTTTTATCACAGTTGTGATATCCATGGGCAAGAAAAATCCTTTTATACCTCTTTATAATTGGAGAAGCCGAAGTGCAGAGACAAAAGGCCCAAGCTTTGAGACTGCTGACATGTGGAATGTATGTGAGAAGAGATGAGACTAAGGTCTTTCAAGCTTTAAGTAAGCACTGAATTTCCTTGCCTGTTCTTTAAGCAGATCTTCTTTGAGTACTGCCATTATTTTCATCAACACTTCTGCGATATGTAAAGGGGAAAGTGCCATGAAGCCTTTTATCGCTGTTTTTTGTGTGTATCTGTTTTGCTTTATTGAACCCGTGCAGATTACGCAGGTAACTACACAGTCTGTAACTGGTAAGGAGTAGAAACCTTTTTAAGTAGAGTACATCATATTGTCACAGGCTTACGTGATTTACGTTATGAATGATGAGTATGACCATGCAGAATCCTTTGAACACTAGCTATTGAAGTAAACATTGTGCAAGTAATGCCTCAGAGAACACTGCCTGCAAATTTTCTAGGCCTTGAGACAGTTGTGCATTTTTAATCTAAATCAAAGAAGGTTGTAATATAATCATCGAGTCATAGAATGGTTAGGGTTGGAAGGGACCTCAAAGATCATCTAGTTCCAACCCCCCTGCCATGGGCAGGGAACTTCTTGGGCAGCCCTGCCCTGGTGCTCGGGAATGGGAGGCTGGGAGAGCACAAGGGACACGTTGCCTCTCGCAGCACTTAGCTGAAGGGAAATCATGGTGCTCTCCGAGAAATTCTCCCCTTTGGCTTTCCCGCACTGCCAAGACAGTGATGGAAAGCATACCCCACAGTCGGTTGCTCTTTGGTCATGAAATACACGTGTCCTGGCAAGCACAACAATGTTTATTGGGTGCAGAAAAGGCAGATGCCGAGGGGACGCAGCTGCACTGTGCTAATTGTGTGGTTCCAGAGCTGCAGCAGGGCCAGCTGCGCGCTCTCCTGCGCCTGACGATGTTGGCTGTCAAGAAGCGGTGGGTGCGGGAGCCTGCTGGGAGGTGGTGTCGGAGGGCCCCGGAGCAGCCTCCGGACTCAGTCCACGATCGGTCGGGCCCCGGAGCTTCTCCCTGCCTTTATTGGCGACAGGGTCCTGGAGCTGCTCCCCACCTCTGGATGCGGGCAGACCCCAGGGCTGCTCCCTGCCTCTGCCTGCAGGCAGAACCCAGAGATGCTCCCCACCTCTGTCTGTGGGCAGACCACGGAGATGCTCCCCGCCTCTGTCTGCGGGCAGACCCCGGAGATGCTCCCCGCCTCTGTCTGCGGGCAGACCCCAGAGATGCTCCCTGCCTCTGCCTGCGGGCAGACCCCGGAGATGCTCCCCGCCTCTGTCTGCGGGCAGACCCCGGAGATGCTCCCCGCCTCTGTCTGCGAGCAGACCCCAGAGATGCTCCCTGCCTCTGCCTGCGGGCAGACCCCGGAGATGCTCCCCGCCTCTGTCTGCGGGCAGACCCCGGAGATGCTCCCCGCCTCTGTCTGCGGGCAGACCCCAGAGATGCTCCCTGCCTCTGCCTGCGGGCAGAACCTGGAGATGCTCCCTGCTTGTTTTCACGATTGGGCTGCTCAAGCCCACTCCTGCCAGCCAAAGAGTGTTTGTCCATAAGCCGACTGCGCAGGCTGTAGCGTGGCTGTGGGGACTGGCTGCGGGCCCTCTTCATGGCCAGGCAGGGGCTTGGAGCAGCTCTCCGCCTCTGCCTGCGGTCAGGCCCCGGAGCTGCTCCCTGCCTCTCTCCACGGTCAGTCCCGGGAGCCGCTCCCTGCCTCTGCAGATGGTCGTGCTCCGCAGCTGTGCCCGGCCTCGCTTCACGGTCGGGCTGCTCAGTCCCACTTCTGCTGGCCAAGGAGTGTCTGTCCATGGGCCGACTGCGCAGGTCATAGCGTCGGTGTGGGGACTGGCTGCGGGCCCTCTCCGTGGCCAGGTAGGGGCTTGGAGCAGCTCTCCGCCTCTGCCTACCGTCAGGCCCCAGAGCTGCTCCCTGCCTCTCTCCGCGGTCAGTCCTGGGAGCTGCTCCCTGCCTCTGCACATGGTCGTGCTCCGCAGCTGTGTCCGGCCTCGCTTCACGGTCGGGCTGCTCAGTCCCACTTCTGCCGGCCAAGGAGTGTCTGTCCATGGGCCGACTGCGCAGGTCATAGCGTCGGTGCGGGGACCGGCTGCGGGCCCTCTCCGTGGCCGTCCCCCTGCGCAGGCGGGCGGGCGAGCCGAGAAGGGGCTCCTCGTAGCTGGTGTCCCATCGCACAGAGTGCAGCAGCATCTCGCAAGGCTGCTGGCAGAGTGGGCAGTACTGGAAACTCTTGGTCCACTCCCGGATGCAGACAAAGCAAAAGACGTGCATGCAGTACACCACATACGCCGCGTTTTGAATGCTTTCCAGGCAGATGGGGCACCGGGAGTCTGCTGCTCCCTCTGCCCGCCCTGCCTGGGGCTGCTGGCTGCTGCTGCCGTCCCTCGCAGCAGAGCTGCTTTCCCCCATGGCTTCCTCCTTGCCCGACATTGTGTCCTGCCAAGAGAGAAGTGCAGAGTGATGAAGCACGTCTGATGGGGAATTTGCTCTCCGCCCACTGCAGGATGCATGGGTAGCAGAACCGGTGAAGGCACGGCGTCGCAGAGCTGGCCTCCTCCCAGCTGTTCAGGGAAATGGGATGGCACTTCTCCAGCTCTGTGACCAGGCTCTCCACGTGCTGCAGTGGGCTGGAGGGAGCTGGGGATGTCAAGCTGCTCCCTCTCACTGGCACTGCAGCAACGGGTGTTGCACAAGAATGGGAAGAGAGGCCACGATCTGGACAGAGGTGGAAGAAATACCCAGATACCTCAGGAAGGACACCCTCCCAGCTCCCCGGCGTGAGGTTGCCCCGCACAGCTCACCTCTGTTACTGCAAGTGTGCCGCCTGCCTGTCCCGGCTGCCTGAACCTGGCAGGTCCAGGGAAAATCCTTGGGAAATGGCTCTGGGGTCGGGCACCGAGAGTTGCAACAAACAACTTCCTGAGCACGACACCAGCACCAAAGGCCTCACTCCCTACTCCAAACCTCGCGACCTTGCTCGGCTGGAGTGTGGGCGCAAAGTGGCTGGGTGAGACTCAGCGCCCAAATATAAGCAGCGAGGGATGCGTGGTAATGATCCGTTGCTAGGTGATGTCACAATGCATTGCTGAGGGATGTCACAAAAGGCCACCCTGGCCCATGGTGCTTGGCAGCACTGCAATGGGGTAAGAGACTACATTGAGGGAACTTTAATGAGAAAGAACCTAACAGAGACCTTGAATTAACACATACTGTGGGGTCTGATGTTACTCTTCCCTGTAAGATTATTGTTTTGTTTTGTTTTAATAAAAGGACAATTTGAGATTCTTACTTCAAATCAGTCTGTCTATACCTGCATCATTCACAAACTTTAATTTCCATGCCCTAGAGGACTATTTCCATTTTCCTGGTGGGATTCGGATGAAGTCCAACAAGTCCTCTCTGCCTCTGTTGACCAGGAGTAATTAACTGTCAGCTCTGCTTTAACAAGGCAAGGTGTTAGGGAGAAACTTAGGGAAAAATATTTGAACTGCTGCGATCTTTTGATATTTTATTTTTGTGGATGAAATTAAATTTGTTTAAAAACAAAGTAGATAGTCAGAATTGACCTTTTTCCCTCCCTAAATGAAATAGGGTAGTGGGGTCTTCGCAATGACTCTTAGAAGTTTCTTACATAAAGGCGAAAGCCTGACCTTGCATTGTCATGCTGTTAAGTCGCTGACACAAAAATGTATGTCCAGAAAGCATCACGTCAGTACTGTTGCATTTGTTAAAACCAAAAGTAATTGGCTAAAGCATAGGCTAAGACACAAGCTGATGAAGACTAAAGCTGAGCATGCATTTGTTTTTGTAGGATGAACAGAAGAACTTCTCTTTTTATCTTCTCCAACAGTAATTAATCTAGTAGTCTTTATTATGGTAATTACTATAGTTAAAGGCAAGTGAGTTAACCAAGTTCTGTCTGGCTTTATCCCAAACCCTTGATCTGACTCTGCCCCCTGGCCCTGGACAAACATGAGCTAAGGACAAGAAGAGGCAAGACAGAAAAATATTCAGACATTCTACTGATAGTCATAGAAGAGGAGAATAGTCATGCACCACACTCAGGACAATGCCGTCCTCAAAGGTCTCAAATCTACTCCCACTATTTTAATCTAACTGGCAGAACTGTTCCCCAGCCCCCTGTGGTCTGCACTGTAACCGTGATATACTCTGTACGGTAGCCTGATGGTGTTGAAACATTACTTGCCCAGTGGTATTTTAACTACAACAAGAGACGTGGGACACTTTATTCCTGTACTGTGGATCCAGCTGCTATCAATGAAGTTAATTATCAATTAAGGTGAGGGCCCTACCTACAAAAGGCGGGTCATTGCCTCCTGGCTGTGGGAGATGAAACAACCTGTTGTAGAGCTGCAGCTTGAAGCCCTCTTCTGGTGAGTGACATCTGGTGACCCTGATGTGATAATTAAGAGGCCTCAAAAGAGACCCTGCCAGAGCTGGAGCCAGTGCCAGAAGATCTGGAGCCAGAGCAAGAATTCCTTTGTCAAAAAAGGTAAAGCTACCCTGAAAGAGGGAAGTGAGAATTCTATTTAATTTGGTCTCTGTTCACCATGAAGTTCTAAAAACTAGTAAACAAAAAAGGGGGAATTGTGGATCCAGCTGCTATCAATGAAGTTAATTATGGATTAAGGTGAAGGCCCTTCCTACAAAAGGTGGGTCATTTTCTGCTGGCTGTAGGAGATGTAACAACTTGCTTTGGAGCTGCAGCCTGAAGCCCTCTTCTGGTGAGTGACACTGTACAACAGATATTGATGCTTTTAGGCCCCTGTTTCATGGCCTTTGTCTGGCAGGAGGTACAACTCAAAGCATTTCTTCCAAAATCAATTTGTCCCTTATCTAAGGAACATCCCATTTTCACCTTCTTAACTTTTGGGTTCTTTGCTCTTCCTAGTACTATCTGTGATAAATGAGTGAGTCCCAAACAGAACTCCAATTAAAGCTTACAATTTATTAGGCGAATAAAAGCGAGCAAACAGCGCTGGGTGTGCTGGGAGTCTCCGCTCCACCAAGACGCACACCTGCCGTGGCAGTTTTTCTTGTATTTATACAAACATATTCATAGCCCCCCCAAAAAGGTCAGTTTTTTCCCATGAGATCATTTCTATAGTCCCCGCCTTAGGATCCGCCTCAGGCTCCTCCTCGACATGCCTCCTGATGGTTGTGGGCCTGGGTCTTCAGGATGAAGGCCGGAGGTCTTCCTCACTGTGCACTTTTCACCTCTTCTCTAAAATTCCCGATTTGGCTGTGTTTGCAGAGCCAAACCGGTTCCAGCCTGGTCTGTCCTTGAGTGGACATCTGGTTGTCTCTTACATCTGTTGATGTCCTTGAGTGGACATCTGTTGTCTTTTGTACCCCAATGTGTTTGTGCATGCAAGCGTTCCAATATTTGTCTAGCATATGCTTTTGGCAGCATTTCCCGTCCGTCGGGCAGTGTCCATTTCCCTTGCTCTAATTTTACTCCTATCTTTTCCAATTTTGCTTGTTCTTCAGGGGTAAACTTTTTTTCTTTCTCCCTTGTTTTTTCTTCGTCACTTCACTGCCTGAAGACAAATGTTAGTTCTTGTTAGTCCTTATCTTGCCCACATAGGCTAGTTTTTGTCTCCCTTCCTCCCTACAGATGTGTGGGTGATGAGTTACGGCTTTGCTGGCATCTGTCTTATCTCTCTCACCAACCTCCTCCCTGGGCAGCCAGCAGGGTCTGGGACTTCACACTTTAATTAAGGCAAGCAATAATTCATACAGCAGTTAATGTAGCAGTTAGTATTGAATGTTTAAACAATAACTTGTTAGTATTTAGTATTTAAACAATAGCTAATATATACCCTCTTATGTGATTTTGTTAGTATTTCTATATTCCCTCTGTCAGCCCCCCCCCCTTTTTATTAGATCAAGTAAATTCTTTTACTTGCATAAGTTTTCTGATTGATATAACACTTCGTGCACTGAAAATATACACACCAAACCCGTATGTACAGCAGTGTCAGTAGCAATATTAAAGCAGCTGCAGCTATTAACAGTATTGTCACAGGATATTTTAAATGACTGAAAAATCCTGGAGCTGAAGGTGACCACCTGAAGAGAGCTTCCCAGCATCTATGCTCTCCATCCTTTTCTACTTTTCGCCATTTCCTTTTATCTCGTTTTGCATCACGATGAACTGTCACCAGAGCTCTTTGTTCTGCAGTGCCAGAGCATCCTGTGTATCACTCTGGCGGTCGGCAGCATCATGAGGAATTTCGCAAGTTTATGTTTTTGCATTTCACAGAGATCTTGAACTAAGATAATCATTTATCTTGAATGGGCACACCCCGTTCCTTACCACCATATTGACACGAATCAAATGAACATATTTCACATATCTAAGCAACTTTTCTATTTAGAAAGAAAGGAAGCTAAAAAAAATGAAGTATTTCTGCCTTTAAGATTTTTTTTCTTTATACCTGTTGTGGGTTAGGCTGATCCAGCAACTAAACCCTGTTATAGGTTAATTTCAATAGTTTGGTGAGAAAATGATTCTCAACAGCCAATAACTGTAAAATTAATAGTTAAAATTTATTTTGGGCAAGCAAGCAAAACAGCACTGGGTGCGCCGGGAGTCTCTGCTCCACCAAGAGGCACACCCACCATGGCAGTTTTTCTTGTATTTATACAAACACACTCATAGCCCCCCCCAAAAAAGGTCAGTCTTTCCCAGGAAATCATTTCCATAATCCCCGCCTTGGGATCCGCCTCAGACTCCTCCTTGACACGCCTCCTGGTGGTCGTGGGCAGGGGTCTTCAGGATGAAAGCCAGAGGTCTTCCTCACGTGGGCAGGGGTCTTCAGGATGAAGGCTGGAGGTCTTCCTCACTGTGTACTTTTCACCTCTTCCCTAAAATCCCTGATTTGGCTGAGCTTGCAGAGCCAAACTGGTTCCAGCCTGGTGTGTCCTTGAGTGGGCATCTGATCGCGTTACCTGTCACTATCTGAAGACAAATGTTAGTTTTTATTATTCCTTATCTTTCCTACATGGGCTAGTTTCTGTGTATCCCTTTCTCCCTGCAGAGGTGTGAGACGTGAGTCACAGCCTTGCCGGAGTCCGTCTGATCTGTCTTTTCTTTTCTCACCAGCCTCCTCCTGGGCAGCTTGTATTTTACAGCAGGGACTAGCACTTTGCAACTTCTAACATTCTACAGCAATAATCAATACAACAGTTAATGTAAAAGTATTTAAACAATAATTGGTTAGTATTTAATATTTAAACAATAACTAATACATATCTTAGCTAGTTCCTGAGAGATGGTGGTTTCTATTTGATTGGCAAATTTTAATATATTACTTATTACAAACCCCACGCAGCTCTCCCACTCCAGTAAAATGGAGAGGAGAAAAAATTTAATAAAAGAGCTGAGGATTGAGACAGGAACAGAGGAGCACCCACCAACCATGGTCCTGGGCAAAAGAGGCTGTTTTCTTAATGCAAAACTATTTATTAACAGCTACCTAGAAAGAGAAAAGCAAACAAAAACCGTTACTTGAGAGGATAACAAGAAAACAAGGCCAGGTCTTAAAAACAACACCACTCCCCGCCTTTGCCTCTTCTTCCCGGCTCTACCTCCTCCCCCCAGCGGCGCAGGGGGGCAGGGAATGGGGGAGTGCAGGTCAGTTCATTCCATGTTGTTACTGCCGTTTCTCTTAAAGGAAAAGGAGTCCTTACACCATTGTCCCTTGCTCCAGTGGATCCCCTACTCACAGCGACAGCGTGAATCCTGCCCGCTAGGAGGCAAATTCTTACCCCATCGGATTTGCCCCAAGTGCGGGCTTTACCAGTCCTGGACTTTTAAGGAGCTGTAGCCACTCACTCTGGTGTGGGTCATCATACAGACTTTAAATGCGCTCCGGCGTGGGTCGTCATATCGACCTCAAACGCATCTCCATGCAGACTTAGATGCGTAAATGCGCCTTGACCTGTGCCCACGATTCACAATAGTCTCAGGCATCTCCTTTAACAAAGCACCTCCCCATTGGCGGGGGTCATCCCATGGACTCTAGATGTGTGCCATACTCAGGCTCTGGCATCTCTTCTCGACGTGGATCCTCCACGGGCTGTGAGTGGGTCTCTGCTTGCTCTGCCGAGGACTGGTTGCAAAGGGGGTGCTTGCAAGGGAGACTCAGCCACGGCACACGTTGTTCCGTTCCATCTTCACTGACCTCTTATCTGTGTGGCCGTTTCTCTCAGATTTCAGTCCTTTCTGGATGAACTCAGCCCGGTGGGCGCCTCAGGAGCGGGGCTCTCCCGAAGTTCCCCAAGCGGCTCCGTCGGGGCCATCCTCGACGGGGTGGGCACCGGCCCAGCCCGGGCCGGGAGCGGGGGCCGTGCCCCCTTCTCCTTGCTCCTGGGCAAAGGCACACCTTTCTGGTTCCTTTTGTTACCGAAAATCCGGAATAAGAAACTTATCAACACCAATGGGATGTAGATAAGCAGACACTTCTTTATTGCGGCGCTGGGTGCACGGGGGATATCTCCTCCTAGTGTGCGCACCTTGCACCGAAATCAAACTTCTTATATAGAGCTTACATATGCATATTCATTAGGTATTCATGCATAAATTCCCGAAAATAATTAGCATATTCTCCTCCCATTTCCGATTCTACGCAATCAAAGTTAGAATCTATTAGAAATGAGTCTGGGGTGCAATATAGGTAGGTGGTCTGTAATTCGGTGGTCGTGATCTCCCCCTGCCGGAATTACCTTTTGCTTAAGTTCACGGTTTCTGGCAGGTACCCACAGATCATTACGAAACCGTTATGGTTGGCTTTCCCCATCTTCATTAATCTAGACCTTGATAGCTACATGCATTCCTCTAGTTCTATATAGGTATCATAAATCAATTTACAAATCAACTTGTGCTTTGTACTACATGTTCTTACTAGATGATTCTGACCAATCCCTTTGGTCCTGGTACAGGACTTTACAGGAGTTCCATAGCAGCAGTTTCATAGCAGCATGTGTTTACTATACGAGTATACTTTTCATTAAAAGATTTCTTATACTTCTATATTATTAAAATCAACTACTAACTAGTTTATAATTAAAACTATTGATCAAAAGTTAATTACCAAAAATTCTAAGTATCAGTAACACTTTGTCCCGACGTAAATAGGGCAATTTGCAGAGGCGCCGATTGGCTCAAGCCCCGAGGGGGACAGGAGTCCAGTCTGATGGGCAGCTTCTGCCACCCGGACCTCCCCCCCCACTTCAAACCATAACATTCCACCCCTCGCCTCTGCGGATTCCCTATTGAGGCACAACTTCAGTTACATCAACATGAACACAGATTTTGCAAACAATATTGAACAAGAGCAGGCTTTTCATAAACAATCCACCCCTGCTACCCTCACCAGTCACAACAAGCTGAGCTTTCCAAGGTCCTTTTGTTTTTCACCACTGTGCAGTCCATGTTTTGCCCATTACCTTTCCCAATCTCCATCCTTATCTCGAATTCCTCAGCCCCACGTTGGGCGCCAATTAAGACTGTGGTGGGTTAGGCTGCTCCGGCAACTATCCCCTACACAGTCCCCTCTCACCCTCCCACACCTCAGGGATGAGGGAGAGAATCAAAGAGGAAAAAGGAAAGAGACCCGAGGGTTGAGATCAGCACAATTTACTGCTACCATATATATGTATACAGATATGTACAAGGATAAACATATGCAAACGAGTGATGTATGGTGTAATTGCTCACCACCCCTTGACTGAGGCCTGTCTCGTCCCGAAGCTGCAATCCCGAAACAGATAAAACTCGATACCGCGATCCCGGACGAACGGGAGGCCCTGAGACAGAGAGTGGGAGAGAGAGAAAACACTCTGAGCACCCGAAAGTGAGAGTCCCAGAAGGGCAAAAGCCCTTCTTTCCGGCTGACCCTCACTTTTATACTGGGCATGATGCTGCATGACATGGAATACTTATTGGCCAGTTTGGCCTCAATCTTAAGTTCAGGTACAAATCGTAAGAAGAGTCGTGGACCCCCTGTCCCGGCTATACTCCCCCCTTATCCTGTTGTGCTCCTGCACACTGGCAAGAGCCCGGCAGACTGAAAAGTCCTTGAGACCTCAGTGCCAACTATAAACATCAGTGCACTATCAGCATTCTTCTCAGAGCAAGCCTCTGAGTAAAACCAAAACACGGAGCTCTTCTAGCTGCTAAAAAGAAGAGCTAATCCTGTCCCAGCTAAAACCAGGACAATATCTAGAGCTTTCTGAATAATAATGTGTTAACAGGTGTGACCTCTGTATTCTCTGCTGATACCTGTCCCCTCCTCAGTTGTGACTCAGCTGCACTGTGGTGCTGGGCCAGTCAAGGATCTTTCTGCCAGGAGGACCACCTTACCTGGCAGAGAGATGGTCAGGCAAACAGCAGAGCTGGTGTTACGGCAGAAGCATCCTGCGGAAACTGATGAGGAAAGAGATGGGGCAGGCAGTTGTGCTGTGGGGCTTTTCCGCAATGCATGGAGACACTTTCAAGTCATTATCAAGAGAATGTCTCTTTGAGACAGGGAAATATTGTGCCCCTTTGATAAAGTAAGAACTTGAGGCATGAAAGTAAGACTAGTCTCCTGAGTTTCACTGAGTACTGTCTCCCATTTCAGAATACCAGCAGAATAGCTCAGCTTTCCAGTATTCCCAGCTTAGCACCCCTGTATAGCTCCATGAACACTAATGAGAACTTACCAACTCTGTTTTTCTTCCATCTGGGAACAGGAATTCAGCTATGCCAAATAAACGTTACATTTGTTATCAACTGAACTCACACATTCATTCAAATAAAATAATACTTATGTTTCCTTACAGGTCCCTGTAAGTTGAAGACCTACGTAAAATACTGCTAGTGCTTTACTGTCATTGACCCGAAAGTCTCTCAGATGTTAAAGGCGTTACATTCAAAAATCTTGAAAAATAACTGACTCTTTTTCTCAGTTTTGTGCTGACAGACTCTCCTTAGCTGACTTTTTTTCTTTGGAGGTCACTATGGGGATAAAGTTGACATGTTTTTACGTCTTAAAGAACTGTAGATGGTGGAATGGTAAGCTTGTTCTCTCCCATGCCTTGTCCTTCTTGAGGAGGTCAGAGCTCAGAGTGCCGGCAGTTGAGATTCCATGTGCAGGAATCCCCTGTACTCTACTGATTTTTTTTTTTTTTTTTTTTTTTTCTATTTCAGAAATATATTCCCCTGCAAATTCTTAGAACATTTAGAACCATGGTTAAGTATTGAAAACAATTTTCATAATGGGAATTGTTGAATATACTCTACTTGTTAGATCAAATCCTTCTCTAGCTTTACTCACATGTGTCCACGTGAGCAAATGAGATATCTTGTAGTCATTTTTATAATACGGTCATCAACACAAAGTTAGTGAGACAGTAATATTGAAACCTCAAGGTTACATGACTTTTAATGTATTCACTCCTGTTTAAGGTCAGTTACAAATCATATCCAGAGAGGAAACAAAATGGTGTATGGAAATATCAGGATCTAGAACTTATTTTTTAGAGTATTAAATTTTAGTTTCTTTCGTAGTTATTTTTGTGTGTTGTTTTTCCCATAAAGTTGACTGCAAAGCATGAGGATCTGAACACAGCATAGAAACCTAGGATTTTAGCTACAGATGAGTTAATCTGCAATTCTGTATACTGCCTGTTAAATATTGAGTCGACCGATGTGTGCTTGAATGCATTTCCTATCAGCAAGCATTCCAGCCTCTAGTAAATGAAGATGAGCTAATGAATGAATTGCACGTACAGACACACATGGTGTGTTGTGTACAGCAAAAGTGGGAAGTAATACATTAATATTAGAGCAGGATGAGAATTGTTCTTGATTTATATTTGCAGAATGTGGAACGATACCTTGTATATATGGCATTGGATTTAAAATTATCACCTTGAAGTATAAAATGAGATCCATCAGAAAGCAGATGAATTACACCTTGCATGGGGGTTATATGGCGGAAGAGGATATTTGTCGGTTGGCAATCACACAGTACAAACTGTTGTTGTGGCAAATGAGCCCCAGCAGTTTTAAGGGTCTTGCTGCTTGTTCTGATGCTGTGTGCTAAGCATCCTTACAGTTAGTTGGCTGTGGATTACGTTGCTCACCACAGGTAATGATTATCCGTAGCTGTAAAATCCACAGTACATCAGAAGGCTCTAAATAGCTTTCTGCAAAGGACACCTGAAGGAACTGTCTGTTATTAAAAGAAAATTTTAGCCTGACTAATCTTCTAAAAATCCCAAAGCCTTTCAAAGACATTCATAGGAAATATGTACCTCAGTGACATTCCGTATCTTATTCCTCCCATCTATTTGTAGTTGCTAATCTTTTAAAAACAGTGTTTTGGTAAGGTCTGTATACACATCCTGAAGCTCAGAACTTGAGGAATTTTAATAAAGTAAAAATAAGTGGCATTTTTTTTCCATTCTCAGGAACTCTGACTGAATTATATTTGTATATGAACCTTCTGCTGTCAGTTCTAATTTGTTTATGAGGCCAAGACTTTAAAAAGAACACATGCTGGATATTCACACACAGCCAGTTCAGGCCAGCTCTTGTACATCCCGCAAGCGGACCCTTAACATTCAGAAATCAGACTGGCAGGTTCAAATACAGGAAACTTCAGATTTGTCCATGTGGTTGTACGGAAATACTAGTTAACATTTTGTGGCAGTGGAACGAACATAAAATGTTTTATGGACTGTACTCTATACGGCTAAGATCACTCATATTCTGAATGAAGTGTAAATCTGTTTGGCGAACTTGGGCCTTAGCCAGTTTAAAGTTGTTGGGCATTTCTAAGAATGCTTTTATTTTTTTCCTTTCTTCCCTATTCTGCACATCGATGGCACCCAAAAAGCGTATCTTTTCAGTAACCAGTCATTTTAAGCAACTTTTAAATTGCCCTAAAGTACTCTCTCCACTGTCTTCACTACTATGAGGACTGCAGTGCCAAGTCACTGCTGCTGCTGTGGCTGGAGTCTCACAAAATGCACGATTTGTGAGATAAAATATACAGTAGAAGTACAAGAAGACTTCTGGGCAAGTTAAGAGGACTGTTATGATGTCTGCTGCCAGTGTGCCTGCTGTCTTTGCAGGAGAAAAAGTTCCAGTCTACAAATATGATCTGAACTGGGAAGATTGGTTCATCTGCGTCAAGTCTGGGGGAAAGAAACACAGTACGGTTTCCAGCTAAAGTCTTAGATCTAACTCAATTTTTTTTTTTTTGAGAAGAAAGGCCCTCAGAGGGCAGTGGACAGATATAGCAGCCAGTCAAGACCAAAAAAACAACGGAAAGCTAAAGAGACTATATTTAGCCACCTGTCATGCAATCCTGAATGTACATAGTTATACTACTATGTGTAGCTGTGCAGAAAAGGTTATAAGAGACTCTCCAGTAAATTAAAATGGTTTGGGGGAAGACAGAGAGAGATAACACTATCTTTCTGCCTGTCAGCCTTCAGTATACCTTGCATGACTGACCTCATATGCTGGAAGAAATAGAATGAAATCACATTGCCAAAGGTACTTGCAATTGCAATGTTCATACGAAAGGCTCAGCTCAGTTGTGTCCCAGTGAGGGACTCCTCAGTGTTATTCTGTGTTGATCACAGATGCAGTTTGCCCCCCTTGATGATCCAGAGAGACATTGACCTTTTCTTTTTTGTTTTATCAATTTGATGAGTTTCAGATTTTAAATGCTGTTTTAGAGATGTCTTTTGCTTTTTTATTTGGAATCTTGCTACTCTTCTAAATTGCAGCAGAGGTGGGGTTTTTTCCCATTATTGGTTGTATTAAAATGAACAATCAGCTGTTGGAAAAGAAGCTAATTTTTCAAGCATATGCATTTCAAGTGGTCACATTCAGCATCAGAGCTGTGTTACTTCCTCTGCAAACTTGCAGGGCCTTTGATATGCAACTCTTACTCACTTTCACGTTTTTATCACAGATCGTGTCAGATCACAATAGAAAGGAATAGTATGTTTAACTATGCAGAGCAGGTCTCAGTTTCTCTTAGGACAATGCAAAGCAAACACTAGTAATGTTGCAAAACATACTCACCTAGCACTTTTGCTCCTTCCATAAATATGAAATTAGACTTCACTGCTAAGAAAGGATGATAGAAATAGCCCAGATTTTCACTCTGTCTGGCTAAAATCCCACAAATTCCATTTAGTTGCCCACTCTCCACAATAATAAGTCATCTCATTCTCGTCTGCTCTTAGTGCTCTTAGACCTTCTTAACCCTAGTCTAGTCAGCTTCAGTTCTGTGGGGTTATTTGGCAGCTGGGAAAGGACTGACAAATGCATAGCAATACAAAAATGATGCTGTAGCCCTTACCATTGAGCTTAAGAATACATGATGCCATGAAATGCATGTGCAGAATCTGGCCCATGAACTCAAATATTGGTAGCTGATAAATGTCAGCAAATGTTCTGGTAAATTCTCAGCAATTAAGTGGTAGCCACTTCACATGTTGGAAGTACTGTGAAATGAAACATTGCTTGGGATGTATAATCTCAGATTGCCAGGTAGTACAGTTTTTAAAAAATGAATAAATTGTTGTCTACTTTGAATTTTAAACTCCATTTTACCTCATAACATTTTCCTATTTATCTTTGGATATGAAGAATGTCAAAAGGACTTATCTATCAGCTATAAAAAAAATCATCTTTAGAGAATCACTAATAGTCAAAGATAACCACAAGCACAAAAGGAAGGCAAGGGAGTAAACTGAGAGTGTCTCTGCCATCATAAGATGAACTGGACTAGGAAGCCATGATAGTCTTTTGTTAACCCCCCCCACTATACGTACTTATTTCTCCTATTTAGGAAACTATGAATTCTCTTTATTATAACTAAGCTAGATGTTGGAGAAGTATCTCATCAGGCATCTCTAATAGGTGGCAATATTATAACATTTATGATATGGAGCTGCTTAGCACCCAAATCAAAACATGTTTGATGGTGCAAATCAAGACAATTTTTTCCTCCATGGGCATTACTCTTGCCAAAGATATGCAATGTTGAAATGCTCTCAGTGCTATAGTTAATATAGAAAAGGCCTCTTGTTGCTTTAGTTACAAAATCCAAAACCAGTAATGCCAAGGGTATCCAAGGTATCTCTACATTAGTGTTTTGTCTTTGCTTGCGTGTTTGCTTTTGAAACAAACCTTCTGATTATCCTCACCTACCGTGCTTTCTTCCACGTGGCAGAGCAGTCTCAGGGCACATGCACTGTCTTTCTTTGGGGTGAAACCTAACGCGCTCCAAACACCAACATGTGTTGAGTGAATGAGACCACAATACATAAGTCCTAAATAATCCTTCCCTCTCCACATCCAAAAGTGTGTCTGTATTGGTCTTGCACTGAGAAGGGTGGTTTGACCTGGAGAGAGATCCAGGGCTGCCTATTACCTGTTGCACTGGCTCACTGAATAATATAATTGCAACTTTATAATGATATAATTATTTGTTATTATTACAGTAATTCCCCAGTCACATTGGGGAAACGCTTTGCACTTATCTTATTTTTCCCAATGCATAATAGTTGCAAATTTTTTTAGTCTTCTGCAGTGCATGCAGGAAGACAAAAACTGGTCTCTTCTCCCTCACAGAATCCCCACATATTCAAGTGTCTGTGTTCTTTTCCTACGATTTCCATTACCTTGTATCTGAGCACTGGGTGACTGAATTGTCATCTTCCTGTGCCTTGTTTAAACACCAAAACCCTAGGATTTTCAGATGATGAAAGGAGTCACGGAGAAGAGTTCAGTCTAAAACCACAAGGGATTCAGTGTGAGACTTTCTTGTTGGAATTTGGTAAGTTATAGCAAGAAGTTTCAAGCGAACCCAACAAGAAGTATTTTATTAAAACAGACAGTTTGACATTTGCTATTTTAAGAAAAGTTCTTGCCAGGTTTTGTTTGACCTTCACAAAAGTGCTCCCTGCCCCTGCAGGTGTATTCTGCTGGAAAAGAATTTCCTTCTTCCAGATTCCACCAAACTTTCTTCTATTGCAGTGAAACCTGAACAGAGATCAGAGGAGAACCTGTAAGCGGCAGATATTAGCTCAATCTCTTAAAATAACTAGGAAATTCTAGCAGCCCAGATGCAGAAGTTGTATGCCTTCCCTCTGTTATGACTTACTGATAGAAGAAATACATAATGATACTTACTTGGCTCTCAAGACGTAATACTAATCTTGAAACATGAGAAAATGGAATTTCCCAAGCTGCTGTAGGTAACTCAGTGTGGCTATCCTTTAAAACAAAATCTACTAGCTCTTTAACAGTTAATTTACAGGAACAGGGGAGAGGAATAGTCATGCTGGGTATATATCAGCTTATATATATTCTGTTATCAAAGCTGATAGGAAGTTTATGTCACATTAGAGTCGAGCCTTTTAAGACTGTAATGGTGAAGTGTGTAGTGGCTTGTTTGCAATTATTTTAAAACAAACATATTTAATTAAGCTAGTTTTGATACAGTGTTAGGAGTTGAAGGAGAAACAAAAATCACATTTACAGAAAACAGCTATTTTTTTTAGTGGAATGACAGCTCTTAACTGCAAATCTTTTCAGCTAGTCGATCTGTGAAGCTCCTTTTAAATCAATAGAACTGCACTGATTTACAGAGATATAGTCATGTATCTTCCTCATCTCCTTACACAGATATTTTCCTCCTCCCTCTGCATTTATCTTGACAGATTCGTGTCTGTATGCTTAAAGCAGCATTTCCTTACGTGCCTTTCTTCACAATCCCTTACCTGTAATCTGCTCCTCTGTGGTTTATGACCATAGTGGTTCTCTGACGAAGTTCATTAAGCGGTATTTCCTTTGTACTTGAGTAGAAGTTCTCATTGAGAGGCTTTTTCCTTGGAGACGTAGTGTCACAACTTCAGAATTTAATTATATTACTCTTTGTCTCCAATTGCCTTGGGAGCGACTACTTGATAATAAAACACTTGGAAAGTTACCCTAAATCAATATTCTTGCTGTGAGCTGCAACAGTGACTCTTCAATAGACACATGCTAGTGATGAAGACCAAATTATCTCCTTCATGAGTAAGTCACTTTTTCCCAAAGGGCTTTGATCTCTGATCTGTGTTTAGGCAGATCTGTGCACTCGTTTGTCTGCTGAAAGTAACTTTACTGGTCCACCCACCTCTCACTGTAGCACAGGTAGACATCCGAGCTGTTAAACTCTCAGTTCCCCTGAGAAGTGTTCATATTACACCTAGACAGCAAGTCTGACATGGTGTAAAATTTTTGTAGCACATCAAACAATGTTTCTGTTTGGTTTAGTGCTTTTGGAACAAATACATGAGCTATTTCTACTTGTGAACAAAGTACAAACTTGAGACTGAAGCAGAATAGCCATTCTGTGTGTTTTCACTGTTCATTGTAAGCCAAAATGTTGAGAGTACTTACTGCATGTCAAAGTAGTCTTTCAAGCCCCTGTGGAGTAAAAGATTGCTGAGCATAAAGAACTAAAAAATGTTTTTTCAGAGTAGGTTGAAATGCAACTAGCTAGCAAAGACAGTCTGGATTACAAATCAAATAATGTTTCTAGATATGAGTGAGCAAACAGGAGAGTAAATAAAACAAAAAAAAGTGAAATATTATTGTTGCCAAGGTGATGCATCTCCTTAGAGCCAACAATTTGTGACTCGTGCTTGCAGTCTTGGAATATTATTGGGCTTGAAATATAATGAGATGAGCTTAGCATAAACATTTTGGGAGGATTTTTTTCGTCTTCCTGTGTATCTGTAAGAGCTGTAAGATCGTATGTATAGAGTTGGGGATAAAGGAATCCCTGGCCCTAGCTAACAGAGATTCACTTGCCTTGAATCAGCTGGTGCCAATTCCTCTTCAACAGACAATTCAACTGACTATCTCAATAGACAGCTAAGTTGGAACTAAAATAAATAAAAGAGAGGAAGAAAATAAGATTCTGTTGTTGTTGTTTATTGAATTAAACAGTATGAGAACTAAAATATTTGCTAGGATGGGACCATGCGACCAAGACAGAGGGGCTGGAATGAAAGAGTACTAGGAAAGAGATAAATGTTTGTCTAATTCAATCCCTGCACAAGAGTAGTACTTCTTCTTTCTTCAGTCTACTTGGAAATCAAAGCTCATCTTTTTTAAACAGGCGAGTTATCTCAGAACTTTTGTTGTTTAAACGTGTTTGATCTACAACTGGATGTAGAGTAAGTCTGGCTCTCATGGTGAACCAGTTCAATTCATTGACCAAGCAGAAAATGATCTGTAGGGTTTGGAGCCTTTTTTCCTGTATTAGTTTTCGTGTAATTAGCTTTTAGTTAGTGAGTTATTTTGGTTCATGGGCAGATCCAAGGAATACCAGAGCTGGTACACTGTAAGCAGTATTTAATTCTCTACAACAGTAGAAATGGAGAAATAGATATCATACTATCTCACTGTCTTATACAAGTACAAGCTTTTCTTTTTGCTCCTCATTTCCATACAACGGATGTTTGATAACTCTGCTTTATAAAATTTAGTTGAAAGTCTTCAGAGGATGTAAGGATTGTAATGCTGCAATAGAATCTTGGGTGAAATAAGCCTGTGCGACATGCTGTTTGTTCTGGTGCAAGCCTAACCTGGATGTTATAGCAATTCTTTTCTATTTTTAACTGCTATTATTCTGTAGTGTGGAGAAGTCAAATCATAGAATCATAGAACGGTTAGGGCTGGAAGGGACCTTCAAAGGTCATCTAGTTCAACCCCCCTGCAAGGAACAGGGATATCTCCAACTAGATCAGGTTGCTCAGGGCCTCGTCCAACCTGGCCTTGAACGTCTCCAGGGACGGAGCATCCACCACCTCTCTGGGCAACCTGTTCCAGTGTTTTACAATTCTCATGGTAAAAAATTTTTTCCTAATATCCAACCTGAATCTACCTCCCTCTATTTTAAAACCATTACCCCTTGTCCTATCACAACAGGCTCTCCTGAACAGCCTCTCCCCATCTTTCTTGTAGGCCCCCTTGAGGTACTGGAAGACCGCTATAAGGTCACCCCGGAGCCTCCTCTTCTCCAGGCTGAACAGCCCCAACTCTTTCAGCCTGTCCTCATAGGAAAGGTGCTCCAGCCCTCTTGTCATCTTTGTGGCTAAAGTAAATCCAGCAACAACTACAAAATGATAAATTGACTGACAAATTGTGTGATAATTTGAGGAATACACGTATTGAAGCCATGTTTCATTTTTATTCAGGTCATGTTTCTGACCATATCATGTACATTTATTTATCTATGTATTTACTCATTCATTTATTAAACAGAGAAGTGTGGATATAAAGTATCTCCATACAAAGGAAAGTCTCACTGAAGATTAGGGGAAGAGTGGGAAGAAGCAGCTAACGCCTGACAGCTCACGTAGAAAGTTCGTAATGAAACTAGAACAAACTTTTCAGGATGTCTTAGCAAAGTTCAGGGAGAAAGCTAGGCAAGAGTTAAAGACAGCCCATTACGCAGGATCAGCGTAACATTGTCTTGCTATCCCAATGATAACAAAATAGAAATCTGAGCACAGTGCATGGTCTTTCTAGAACATGCTGTATGTGCTCTGCTTCTCATAACGTGAGCCATCTGCCCATCTGAATAAGCTGAGTCTCAGTAGTTGAAATGGTGAGAAATAACAAGAGAGAGAGAAAGGTGGTAATATGTATTGCTTAATTTGTCAAACTTCAGAACTGATTTAATTGGACAAATACTTGATTTAGGATTTGTCTCTTTTTTCAGTTTGGAGGAGGATTGATAAAAGATCCTTGAAGATTATTTACAAGAAATATTGCCTTGAGAACACCTTACATAGATAAACACAATACCTATAATTGCTTCTCAGTGGATTCTTTGTACTTAAAATCCCGGTGATTTTGGTCTCCTTCTTTCTCCCACTAGACATGAACAGAACAAACTCATTAAGCAGTCAATAAGGCCATTTCTTTGACTTTTGTAGGGCTTTTTTTCAAAAAATGACGATTGTTTTCTAGAAAAAGGGTACTTGTACTTGCAGTAATTGTGTACATGTGCAGCTGTGTCACTAATACGACCAAGATAAAGGGTACTATGGGACTCAATAGTTTTTCTCACATGTACCTCTTCTCCCATATCCAAAATTTAGAAGATCAATGAAATTAACTTATCTCATACATATATTCTACTGAGGATGACTGACATACTTTAAAATATTTGAACTGTGTAATAGTTAACAGGTCCAGCAAAGAAACCAATCAAGAGCTTGTGTGTTTCCAAACAACGGTAGCTTTTTAGCAGGTGTTTACAGTAATTTTAAGCAGATGAACAGAAAGGAAAGTGTCTGTCTTTCTGTCTCTCCTTTTCCTGTTCTCAAGCTATCACAAAATCTTGCATATGCACCAGTACAAGAGTAGGAATCTCAGGTGGATCAGAATTTCCCATGGAAAGGCAAAATCTTCATATTCCAGCATAGATAGAAAGCAGCGTGTGGTTATTAGGTGTCACTGTGTCATTTCATCATCTTTCTGACTGATGTCCACACATTCTCACCCTTTCCAGTGCCTCACCCTGGTCTTACCTTCCTTTTTTCATACTGAAAACTCAGAGTCCAAGATTGTGCTTCTCCCTTTCTCACACTACTTAGGATCCCTCTGTAATTTTTACCTCCTAGAACTTCATGCTCACCTTTTTTATTATTTCTGGTGGTGATCTGCCTATGCAGTTTTCCTCAGTTTGAAAATAGACTAAAGGCCTTCTGAAGGTACTCTAGCAGGAGAAAAACAATCCACAAAATGAAGCCAGAACCAATAAAAGCTAAAAAGGAAAACTCAACAGGAACCCACAGATATTGTTAAACTCTGTTCCAAAGTCAGTTTCCAGATGACAGTACCTAGGTTCGGTGGGTGATGGATGGTCTGGGCTGAGTGGCAGCCATGTGTGTTGCCAGAATATTCAACTCAGGTGTGCTCAGTGAAATCTTTTTAGACCATTCAGCTAGTCCCTGAACAGTTTAAATTCTCTTAAAAAAAATATATATAGCCACATCTGTAGCACAAGTCCTGCACACTGAGACATTCCTTCAGCTCCCTGCCCAACTAAATCTATTGCAAGTAAATGCTTGAGCAACTGTGACCGACTTGGCCACACTGAGAGACGTAATGACTTCCTAAGACATAAGGGGGAATAAAAAAATAAGGAAAAGAGGTATGGTTTTTAAAAAATGTTTTATTTTAACTATATTTCAGAAACATATTGCTCAACTGACACAGCATTTGGACCCCTCTACTCTAAACCTTCCCAAGATATGCTAAATATCACCATGGACCAAACACAGTGATATTTGAAGGTACTCAGCAATTAACTTTTAAAGTAAAAGTGTCTTCAGCCGTTGCTATTGCAAAGCAGAGCTCTGCAATCATGAAAAAAAATGTTCCAAGGTGCCATTTAGTTCCTGCCCTGTGTCACTGAAATCACAGGTTTTTCTACCACACAGATTCCCAAGAGCAAGCTCAAGAACCAGAGGCCCTCGGTTGTTTTTATTCATGAGAAACAGACTGATAATTTTGTGAGATGAAAACATTTAATTGCTCTTATTTCAAAAGGAAATACCTAGCCACAAAAGTTTTGCATTCAAATGATGCTTTATTTTTTTCAGAGTTTTATTTTCAGAGTAGATTTCTATGTTTAAGAGTGCTTGAAAGCACTCAGAGTTGCTTGAGTTCATCCTTCACACTTTCTCATGATGAGAGAAACATAAATTTAAGATGAGAAGATAAAAAACACTTTCAAATGTATGAAGAGGCAGCCTTATAGGTTCAACAACGCTCCAGAATAAATACCATTAAACTACGTTACGGACAATATTTAAATTTTGGTGCAGTAACAGCATTTCAAAAAAGCCCTTTTTCTAAGGTAGAAAAGCATCAGTGTACATTTTATATGTCAATATTTTCTGTTACTACCCCATCTCATGTCAGGAATGTGATGGATTGAACCAGTCCATGACAAATATTTTATTTCTGTTTTTTAAAAAATGTTCAGAGAATTTAGAGAAGACTTGGTAACAGCAAGAAACATGAATTTTCCCTTGCAAGTCAGATATGTTCAGGAAACAAAAGCTAACAACCTAATAATGTCTTAGATGTGCACATATCTGACAGCTGTTGTCCAACTGCAACATTTTAATTTCAGAAGACAGATCTCAGCGGAGCTCTACTGACTTAGAAGGAATTTTGCAACAGTTATCTGTCAACTTCATTGCACTGCAGAATGAGTACTCTTAACCTGCATATTTTAATGTCAGAACTGTCAATTGGGTTGTGCTGTAGAACATCAGGAGGTCAAAGGAAAGGCATACCAACTTTCCTCGTGTCTATGCTGTGAGGTTTGGATGATATAAAACTTGGATGAGACTGATTATCCTGTGCCAGGAATGGTGAGAAGTCTGGGCAGGCTAGAGATCTAGACAAATTCTCCTCTTGACTTAAGCATCTCCCTTTTGCTATTCTTGTAGTAGGATTTTTGTTTCTCCTAAAGATCTCCTAAAGATGTCCTAAAGATAGAACTATAACGATGCAGAAGCTTCACTCTTCCAGGGAAAAATATATGTGTAACATTTTTTTATTTTGAGAATCCATGTTTTCTTCAGGGAATTGTTCCAACAGAAAAGTGTGTTTTGTGAGACTTAAGGGTGATAAAGGAACACTGAGACAATCTAACACAGGTTAAAAATCTCAGACGGTATGATACAAATAGGATGTTTTCAATAACCCTTCAACCTTTAGTTTTCAATTGAATTCTGTATTACAACACTCAATATAAGTTCTCAGATCTTTGCTTTATATGTTGTCACCTCCATAAAATCATTTAAGACAAAAAATGGAGGGGATAGAGATTCACCGAATATGCAGTGTTCTTAGAGATAAGCGACCGTTGGCTTGAGTGTTAAGCCTTAACAGATTTGCTTCCCCCTCCCCCCCTCTTCTTTCTACTGTCCCTTCTTTTTTCACTCTTCACATTGTCCCTTAAAAAAAAATATATAATCCAGTATTAAAACAGATATTCTTAGTCACTGAGTCCAGTTTCCTGCTAATACATGAATAGGAACGATTTGTTTTCATTAACCGTTTCTGCCTCTTTCTACTATGCATACACACGTATGCTTCCCATTGAAAGGTTGGTTGGGAACATCACCTCTCCTAAGGAAAAAACCACTTTTCTCTCATTTCCCAACTCAAGTAGTTCATTGTCATTTGTATATTTCAGCTGTATTCAGGTTGGCATCACATGTTATTTTAAAAAGTTTATTTGCTTCCCTTTGATTCGCCCAGTAACCACTTACAGAGAGTGTTCATTTCAGTAAGCTAGTGCGATGGGTTCTCTCTGGCTGGACACCAGGTGCCCACTGAGCAATTCTATCATTCCCTTCCTTGGCTAGACCAGGGAGAGAAAACATAATGAAAGGCTCATAGGTCCAGATAAGGACAGGGAGAGATCACTCACTATTTACTGTCACAGGCAAAACAGACTCGACTCAGGAGAATTAATTTAATTTATTATGAATCAAGTCATAGTAGATTAATAAGAAATAAAAGCTAAATCTTAAAAAACCTTCCCCCCACCCCTCCCTTCTTCCTAGGCTTCATTTCATTCCTGATTTTCTCCCCATCCTGCCCCCAGCAGCACAGGGGGACAGGGAAGGGGGCTTGCAGGTCAGTCGTTTCTGCTGCTCCTTCCTCCTCAGGGGAAGGACCCCTCACACTCTTCCCATGGAGACACTCCTCCACTAACTTCTCCAACATGAGTCCTTCCCACAGGCTGCAGTTCTTCATGAATTGCTTCAGCTTGGATCCCTTCCACAGGGTGCAGTCGTTCAGGAACAGACTGCTCCAGTGCAGGTTACCCGCAGGGTCACGAATCCTGCCAGCAAACCTGCTCCAGCATGGGATCCTCTCTCTATGGGGCCACAGGTCCTGACAGAAGCCTGCTCCAGCATGGGTTTCTATGGATATGCATCCAGCTGGTGCAAATTTGTGATTATGTAATTAATTAAGGTTTAGGCCCTTCCTACAAAAGGTGGGCCATTTCCTTCTGGCTGTGGGAGATGCAACAACCTGCTGTGAAGTTGCAGCCTATGTTGGTGAGCAACATCTGGTGACTCTGACGTGACTGAAGAATAAAGAGACCTCAACTCCCTTGCCAGAGCCAGAAGAGCTGGAGCCAGAGTGAGAATTCCTTTGTTGAAGAAGGTAAAGCTGCTACCCTGACAGAAAGAGGGAAGTGAGAATTTATGGAGTCAGAATGTTCAGAATGAATAAAATCTTTGAAGCTATTTAACTGGGTCTCTGCTCACCTTAAAGCCTTAAAAAAAAAAAAAACTGCCAAACAAAAAGGGGAAATTATGGATATACATCCAGCTGGTATGAATTTGCAATTATGTAATTAATTAAGGTTTAGGTCCTTTATACAAAAGGTGGGCCATTTCCTCCTGGCTGTGGAAGATGCAACAACCTGCTGTGGAGCTGCAGCCTATGTTGGTGAGCAACAGGCTTCCCACAGGGCCACAGCCTCTTTCAGGTGTCCACCTGCTCCTGTGTGTGGTCCTCCATGTGCTGCAGGTGGATCTCTGCTCTGCCATTAACCTCCATGGGCTGCAGGGGCACAGCCTGCCTCACCGTGGTCTTTACCATGGTGACTGCAGGGGAATCTCTGCTCCAGAGCCTGGAGCACTTCCTCGCCCTTCCTTTTCACTGGCCTTTTAACAATAAATTCAATTAATTTGGTAAATAAGTACAAAAATAGCAAATGAAAAAGATGTCATGCTGTTTCAGCAAGGGCAAAAAGTGAATATTTCACTGGGGCCATGTCTTCCTTCCGTTGTCAGATGTGGTGCAGTGAAGTCATAGGATTCCTGCAGTTGGAGAAAGTGATTATTCCACTAATTGAACTTAACATCAGAGGATTATCTGATCTAGAATTTGAACTTTACATTTCTGGCCAACAGTAATAAAACTTTTACCAGAACTGTTGTATTCTCTCAATAGTTCATTGGCTTTGCAGCTCCAATAAAGGTAAAAGGAGAAATGCATTTACTTTTACATATCTCAATTAAATAACGCTCATGTAGTTTGTAGTAAAAGATGGCACAAAGAGAATGGATTGGCGGAGAATGGATTGAGAGCAGCCCTGAGGAAAAGGACTGGGGAGTGCTGGTGGATGACAAGCTCAACATGAGCCGGCAATGTGCGCTGGCAGCCCAGAAAGCCAACTGCATGCTGGGCTGCATCAAAAGAAGCGTGGCCAACAGGTTGAGGGAGGTGATTCTGCTCTGCTCTCGTGAGACCCCACCTAGAATACTGTGTTCAGCTCTGGTGTCCCCAACACAAGAAGGACATGGAGCTGCTGGAGCGAGTCCAGAGGAGGGCCACGAAGATGATCTGAGGGCTGGAGCACCTCTGCTAAGAAGACAGGCTGAGAGAGTTGGGGCTGTTCAGCCTGGAGAAGAGAAGGCTCCGGGGTGATCTTTTTGCAGTCTTCCAGTACCTCAAGGGGGCCTACAGGAAAGCTGGAGAGGGACTTTTTACAAGGGCATGTAGTGATAGGACAAGGGGCAATGGCTTTAAATTGAAAGAGGGCAGACTTAGATTAGATCTAAGGAAGAAATTTTTCACTCAGAGGGGAGTGAGGCACAGGAACAGGTTGTCTAGAGAAGCTGTGGATGCCCCATCCCTGGAAGTGTTCAAGGCCAGGTTGGATGAGGCTTTGAGGAACCTGGTTTAGTGGAGGGTGTCCCTGCCCATGGCAGAGGGGGTTGGAACTAGATGATCTTTGAGGTCCCTTCCAACCCTAACCATTCTATGATTCTATGTTCATAAGAACTTGATTTTTGGTGAACATGTGCATGCGTGAGACCCATGGCTCTCAGCCCAGCAGCCAAGCCTTATTTGCAGGGGTAGGAGTGACTGGCATTACATGGAAGGGAACAGACTGGTGGATGGCTGTCAGCTGAATGAAAGCACAGGATACCGCCTTGTAAGGCCTCATCGTATGAGCCAGTGGTGCGTGGGATTAAGGGCGGAGGTGAGATCAAGGCCGTGGGCTATTTGGCAGTAACAGCAGTGCAGTGTGGAGAGGAATGCTTGGATAAGCCTGGCTGGACATGGTCACAGAGGCATGAGACAGGGATGAAGGGAGTTAATTCAAAGTGTAAACCAGGCCTTCACTGTTAGGAGTTAAATTTAGCAATGTGGGAGTCAGGTGGAGGATTTAACAATCCAGCTGGCTTCTCATAGTCATAATGATGACTGTGTGGTCTTGAGCAGTATGAGGTGACAACTGTGGGAATGGGAAGGAAAATTAGGATGGGAACTGTGTTATGGAAAGGAGGAAGATGTCTGAGGCATGTGCTGTGCCAGTGTGAATTAAATGGATGATGCCCAAATTTATGCTGAGAGTACTGTAACCTCCTCTACCATACCATGTTTCATTGAACAGAGGAGAGCATATCAAACCTTCAAAAACATCCTGCCTGAATGGCAGAAAAAGCTGCAGCATTTGAGGACACGGATTCAAGCAATAACTAAAGTCATAAAGGATTATTGTTGTTATCCTTGTGTCTGAGTCACAAACCAGAGACTGGGTATCTTCCTTTTCACATTCTCTCGAATGATGAATTCAAAGGCAAGTATTAACTTCACAGCAGAGAACAGGATTTCCGTTGCTGTGTAACAGCTGTCTGTTTGAGGTCAAGAGTAAAACCTCCAGAGATTTCAGTGGGATCACAGTTGGGCTGCCATTGAACACGTAACAAACTATACCCGTTTTGGCTGACCTTATTTACCTGATCTAACTGTGCACACAACCAAACACAAGACAACCTACAGGAACCCAGATGAGTCTTGTCCATCCTGACTGTTGTCCGCAGCTCTCTGGAGCAGTAGCTGTTTCCCCTTTAGTTCAGGAACAAAGAAGAGGGAAAGGCTGCTGGTGTTGTGAAGTGAGGCAATGAGAACAACAGTTGTGTGGTTATTGGCGATCCAGGTTGCCAGATCTGGATGCAGTTAATTAATAATGCTTCAATATAGCCTGAAAATATTGTTGCAACAATATTTTCAGGCTATGTTAAAGTATTTGAAAATCCACTCGCAGATTCTTTAAGCAGAGTTCTGCTTTTTAAACTGTTACACCTAAATCTATTCTGCTTTTGCCTCTAGCTCAGCTATAATCATCTTTGATAGGGTACAATAAAATGAGGGAGAGGCACTTTTGCAAATGTTTATGCTTACTCACAAGCATTTGAAATTAAAATTAAGTGTTACTCATTCCCATGATAGGGCTACCCAATCTCCTGTACTCTTAAATGTCAGATTCCAGTCCATTGAGGAGACTTTGAATTTAAGAAGTTACTACTGCCTTCAGCAGCAGTTAATGTGCCTGTATCTCACTATGTCACCTTGCTGTAGGGACCAGTGTGCCATCAGTCTTTGAAGAGTTGTGGCTGTGGGAATTTCAGTTCCTCAGGCTTTCAGCATTTCAGGCAGCTGGAAGCTCCTGTCTGGTGTCTGTTCAGGCAGGCCCCTTAAATGAAACAATTGTTTGCCAAATGCCCTTCACCTGAGCACAGCTGTGGTGGGCAGGCTGAACACTGATTAGGACAGGTGAACATTTCATTGCTCTAGTTAAGTTGGTTGATTCATGTAAGTTGACTGATTGGCCACTGTCAATCTTCAGAAGAGCCAAGTAGATTTGGATGTACAGCCTAGATCTAGTCATAGGGAAAGCTGAATTGGATGGCTATCCATGCTGGAGGAGAAGGTACAGCTGTATTTGCAGAGAACATAGCGAAAAAAAACCTATATCTACTGAAACAAGTGCTTGTTTTTTGACTGTCTTTGTTTAAAGAAAAAGAAGAAAAAAAAGTTCAATTTGAATGATGATATGGTTTTCAGTGGCAGTTAGTTAACTGTCACTGTTGGCTTTCAGTGGTAGTGCAAACAACAAGCTAGTTGTATCTAGTAAGCGTAGAAAAAGGATAATGTGTCTTTTCCCTGGACCATGGAGTTGCCCTATGCCTGACAAGCTGGAGGGTTTGTGAAATAAAAGAAAGAGCAGAGGTGAGGAAGTAGGAAGAAGGTGGTGGTTTTGGAAGCTCTGCGAGTTCCTTGAAGTAATTGCAGGGAAGACACTCAAAATTATAAAAGTAGCTCCAGAGAGCCTCTTTTCCACAAAATATTATTTTAACAAGGCACAGCAGCTTTTTCTACAAGTGTTGGTTTCGTGCTCTCTTGTCTTAGTGTGCAGCATGTGTGGTCGGATGACAACTTGTTTTTTATTTGTTGACTGGTAAACTTCTGGTTCCAGCTGTGCTGAGCACGGCATACTTTGACAAAAGAAATGGTCCTCTCAACGTATTGTTGGGAATCGTGGTGGTTTTGGCTCTGAGATGTTTCGACAGAGAAGGAGTATGCTCTCTGCTACTAGTCCTTCAGTGATATCTTTAATCTCTAATTTAACCACCATTAACTTTAGTCTAAGACAGTCAATGATTAACGTTGTATTGATTTGATACTTTTTGTTTTGGTTAGTTATTTGGCTTCAAATACTGCCACATCAATATGCTAGGCTATAATCTAAGTATAATGAGGAGAGGATGTTTTTTATCGAACATGAAAACTCCATGTTCTGCAGTCAAATATTTTTATGGGAAGCACTACAGTCTTAGATTTGGAATGACCTGAACATTAGTGCTTATTTCCACTTTGAGTTTTAGTTCAGGTTTTCAGGCTTAATGCCAAACTGTGGTGATGCAAAGGTAAAAAGATAACAGACCACCTTTGTTTTCCAGACTTGTGAGAGACTGGACAATACGCCTATGAATTTATTTTCCTTCTGTCTGTTTTTGCAGAGTCTGAAACTGCACAAAACTGCTTGTGGAACAGCGTTATCGGTGGGCTGACCGGCAACCTCAAGGAAAGGCCAAAGCCAACCATTATCAGTGACCCTAGACGTCCTGAAGAAATCCTAGTGGGTGAACTACCACCAGCGGACAGTCCCGAGGGGTTGGTGAAAACATCTTTCAGGTCTGACGGATACGAGTTTACTTTGTTTATCCGTGAGAAGGTACCTGTTTACGATTAAGTCTGCAGTGTGGGTTCGGTGGGAGAAATGGATACTGAAAGATTCTGCAATGCTGCACATCTTTGTACCAAACAAGAGTGAAAAAAGAGGCCCATAAATAATACTGACTGAACTCGTCTTTCCCTCTCAGACCTCATTAGCCTTCTTCAAAGATTATGGACTAGACAGATATAAATACTGTAACTAGTCCAAATGGTCGACGCAGCTCATTATACTAAGATGTCTTTGAAGGTTGATATTGTTTCATTTGAAAGTGGTTTAGTGATGAAGACCTACACTTTAGGTCACATGATGTGCTTTATTGATGCAAGGGAGAGCTAAACTTTTTTATGTTGATGTAGCGTCTTGAGAACTGTCTAGCATTCATTTATTTTTTCAGGGAGAAGGATTCTGGCCAGAGACTTGCAAGCGATTGCTGCTTTTGTAAAGGGCATGATGTGTCTAGTGCTGGGTTTTCCTCTCTTCTATTTAATCATGTGGATGTACAGTTGTCAGGTGTTTCTTGGAGGCGTGTTTTCTTGGATGCATGTTTTCTGAAAATAATTTTCTCAAAATGAGGTAAAATAGAGAAGCCATGTGCATGCAATGGATCTTTGACCAAAATGTGAAAATTAATGTGCCCAGCAAAAACAGAGTGGCAGAACTGATTTTTCCAAGTGTTTTTTGAGCTTTCTTTGTTGTTGAAAAGCTATGCTCTACTTTTCTTTTCTATGTGCAAGCATAAAATGGATTTGGCTTTGCATAAACGACTACAGTGATTTTGATTATTCCTCAGTCTGTCAAACTTATTTCAGTCTTCTTATAATCATTATTTTCAAGGTAATTATTGAAGTCATTCTATTGGGTAGTAATTTAAGATATCTTATTTATACTGCTTGACATTTAAAAACATGTTATCATAAAGTGAGTTTATGTCAGTCTATATAAATAAATCCTGTAATTCCATAGCACACCTTCATTCTTTAATATTTCCATTGAAATTAGTCAGGAGAAGTTTCAGAACCTGGATCCCCCTTTTATGATGATCTGTGGTACTTAATGGCTTTTGAACACTTTGCGTCTCTGAGATTTAAAATGTATAATTCCAAGAGATCTAACTCTTTCTCAGCTTTCACTTCTCAAATTCTAGATAGCAGCAATCCTTCCATTGCGATCGTCAAGACAATCTTCAGCCATTTTATACGACCAAATAATGTCACAGTGTTTCAAATGGCAGGATTTGATTATGCGAGTAGGGGTGACTCTTGGAAGAAGTGAGCTTGTATATAGCGTAATAAGGACTGATGAGTTGGAAAATGTAATTTAGCAAAATAGTTTTGCTAATGCAGTTTAAATGGCTTTCTAAACGTTAGAGAACCTTTGTGTTGACAGGGGGATAAGTATAGGAGTAGGCATAAGACCATATAAAACTATATTAGCTATTATTTCTATGGATAGGTATAAGAATAGACATAAGACTATATTAGCTCTGTGTAATAGCTCTGTGAAATGTTAGAAGGTTATTGAATACTAATCCCTGCTTTGAAACACTAACTACCCGAAAAGAAGGCCGGTAAGAGAGACAAAATAAATGCTAGCAAGGTTGTAACTCGTGACCCGTAGGGAGAAAGGAAACACAAAGAGGAGAGATAAGGACTGACAAGAACTAACATTTGTCTTCAAACAGTAACAAGTAGGAGACAACCGGATGTCCACTCAAGGCCAAGCCAGGCTGGGAACTGGTTTGTCTCTGCAAGCTCAGCCAAAACAGGAATTCTAGGGAAGAAGTGAAAAATACACAGTGAGGAAGACCTACGGCCTTCATCCCGAAGACCCCTGCCCACGACCACCAGGAGGCGTGTCGAGGAGGAGTCTAAGACGCACATCAGTGTTTTATCAGTACAGAAATTACTGTACAATGTGGCATTTTGGGGGGGCTTTTATAGATGGAAATCCAAACAAATTGTTGTTACAAAGTACATTGTGTCTGTCTAGTTTTATAAAACAAGGAAGCCCCATGTGTGTTTAAGAGCTCTGCAGAGGAGGGAAGATAAGAGAGTACGTCACAGTTACGGTCTAAAGACATGAGAAAATAAAAACGCTGCGGTGTTTTTATTCAGTTTGGGATCTTGTTGATATTATGGTGCAACGTGGGGTAGGAGGCAGTAGTGTCTTTTGCGTGATGGGTCGCGTGTTTGATTCCTCAGGGTCTTGTGTGGGTAGGATCTTCAAGTGCTTCCTTGACAGAGTTTGAGTGGCATGTCAGTGATTGCCTGGCAAGCTTGGGCTTTCCTTGTTTCGTGTTTACTAGACGCTATTGAAAGATCTTGCTACCCTGTTGCCTTTGGGCAATGAAACGTGCTTCACAAGTTGTCCAGTCCACCATATCTTAGTTAGGAATCTGGTGGCTGAATCTAAGGGCGCATGTGGGGCAATGTTTGGCTTGTATGACCTGATTTTAAAGAGAAAAGAACCAAGCCTAGTTTTGGAATGTGACTGCTGCAAACTATATATTCAGCGACTCCCTTAGTACTTCTGATTGGCCGCTGTTAGAGCAGTGCGTGGCAACACTCGCGTCTCCCACTGTGTGTTGATGACGCCTTTTTCTGCCCAGCTCGGTGAGAGGCCTGAAGAAATGCTGCCACCAGAGTGTACTGTGCGGTGGAGCACAGGACAGAGAGGTGCAAGCTAACAAGGTGCAGCGCATCTCCTGCTGTGTCTTTTAGACCAGTTTCAACAACTATGAAGCTGCTCATGCTCAGGAGCAACCTTTTGTGCATATGTTCTGCCTTTCTGCAGTCCCTTCTTTGCCACGGTAATGTTGCTTTCAACTCTGAGGCCAGACCTGGGTGCTCTTCCCTGAGAAGTAACGTGCTCGGTTGCCTCCTGTAAACATGGCCTGACTCTCCTGTGTTGAATGTAGGTTGCACCTGTGAATTGCAGTGTTTACTACAGAGATACTGGGAAGGTGTCAGACCCTGTCTGTTTCAAGAGCTGATCCAGACTGCCCGATTCTGCTTGAAGTTGTGTCAGTTTCTCATGCTTGTGTCTCAAGTAAGTAGGAGTTAGGTCAAGTTTGCAACTAATACAGATGCATACTCCAAAGCCCCCGTGAAATCCTAAATTGGTCATTTCTGCTTTTTGGGGCATTAGTTAATGAAAATGCACAGAAGACTGTAGTCAGTGAGAAGAATACAATGTTGAGTAATGGGAATTGCCTTCTAACGGGGAGCGAAGGGATCCCCTTTTAAACCTCTCTTCAGCTTTTGTAGTCAGGTCAGTGAGTGTCCTGCAAGAAGTAGGCATGGAGCGTGCAGTACAGCGGCAGAAAGCAAAGCAGAACAGCTAAAGAAACGATGCAGAGAGAACCCCCCGAGACGATCCCAACGCTTTCTGGAGACCGTTCATTGGCACCGTAGGGGTCAGTTCCCAGGGGTTCTCTGTCTGGTCATCACGTTCACAACGTGTCTGTCACTCACTGTCAGCTGATGGGATACATCCACAGCGCCTGTTTGCTGTGGTTTGCCTGTTGCTTCTGGTTTTGGAACAGAAGCGTGCCATGTTACTAGAGCAACATGGGGACTGAAACCTCAGCTTTAACTCCACTTCTTTGAAGTAGGGATAGACTTGTCAGAAAATAATCTGGTTTATAACAAATTAATAGTAAGGAATCTAAACCAAAATGTTGACTATGGGACCTCTCTTTGGGGTTTGCCCTGCTTTGATCAGGGAGCTGGACTGGGTGAATGACCTAAAGCCTAAAAGTATTTTAGGATTCCATCAAAAGTTTCAACTACTAAGAATTACAATGCCCGGTTAGCATATAACTGCAGGTTTTCCGGTGCAATAGCAGCCTTAAAACCCAAGTTTTCCTCAGAAAAATGCCTAAGCAGTTGCTAAAGTGCGGGCAAAATCCAAAAAGAAACATCTGCTGAGGGTGACGATAAGAGGAATTTCTACATTGCATAAATCAGAAAGCCAGGGCTTGAGCCTAAAGCGATCCTGTTCCCTTTGTTCAGCCTGAACCCTGGCCATGGACACCCACTGAATCCCATCCAGAAGTCTGAAATCTGAGCACAGAAATCTCATCTCCAGCCTGAACATGACATGCAATAGTCCAGATCAGGTCAAGCTTACACAATTTAAACCAAGAGAGATTTAAAGTGCTGCTGAAAAGGCTTGACAGATCTGTCTCCTTACTTGTCTCTTCCCTGCACCAACATTTGCACAGCTGATCCTGCTCATCCACTAGGACCAGAGTCATAATTGCTCCGTGGGCAAGGATGTCCTGCTGTGACTTCCGCAAGTCGGTTCTTGTCACCGACTCTGGAACGATGGATTCCTTTGTCACTGACTCTGGAACAATGGGTTCTGCTGTCACCTAGTGACTAGAACCTGGCACCCAGTCCCACCCAGCTGGTTTGTTGTTGCCTTCCAGCTGAGCACTCGCGAGGCTGGAGTGCTAAGTGAGTGTTGGTGGTACTGTCCTGGGTGGGCAGTTGCTCCTTGCAACTCTTCATTCCAAACCCAAAGTGATCACAGGCTTTTCCCCAGCCCTGCCAGCTGCAGGCAGCTGGGGCACGCAGGAGGCACGCTCGCAGCAGCAGAGGTGAGCTGTGCGGGGACACCTGGCCCTGGGGAGGGAGCTGGGAGGGTTTCCTTCTGGAGGGACCTGGGTGTTTCTTCCACCCCTCCCTGGGCCAGCCAACGATTGTGGCCTCTTTTCTTCTTCCAGAGTGACACCCACTGCTGCAGCGCGCTGAAAGGGTGCAGTTCACCAGCCCAGCTCCCTCCAGCCCACCGCAGGGAGTGTGGAGAGCATGGCCTCAGAGGTGGAGGACCGCTGTCCAGTATGCCTGGACAGCTGGGAGAACGCTGCCTCTGTGGTGCCATGCCTCCACCAATTCTGCTATAAGTGCATCCTGCGGTGGGCTCAGACTAAGCCCGAGTGCCCCCTCTGCAAGAGGAGAGTGGAGTCCATCTTGCACTCGGTGAGGGCAGACGACGACTTCGAAGAGGTCGTCGTCACACCATCAGCTGGGTTGGTGGCAGTGGCAGCTGGCAGCCACCAGGCAGCAGGTGCACCCGGGCACCCAGCCCCTGGCAGTCCCCCTCGCCCTGCAGCAGCTCAGCCGCTGGTGGTGGAGTCAGGGCCCAGGGCTCCGGTGGGCGGCCTCCAGCCGCACACCTGGGCGGCCCTTTTCCACGAGCACCCGGCTCTGCTCCGACGCTTTCAGCCCTGGCTGCAAGAGCGGCTGGGGCTGATCTTTGCAGAGGAGCCTGGGACGGCAGCTGTGATGGAGGACTTTATCCTGGCTGTGCTGGGCATCTTTGGGCTGGAGGAAGATGTCCTGGTGCAGCTGCTGGAGGTGAACCTGCACGATCACACGGCGACATTCGTGAACCATCTCATCGGTGTCGCTGTGCAGCGCTGCAGCGCGGAGGCCCACCGCCTGCTGGGCCTGGAGGACACCCCTGCTGCCCGGGAGCAGGAGGCTACCCCTGCGGCTGCCCCTGGTCCCGCTGCCTCCCAAAGAACGTCTCCTGTCCCCGACCCAGCCCCCTTCAGCAGCACGGCCGCAGCGGATGAGGAGGACCGTCGCAGCACTGCCACCGCTGCTCTTCATGGAGATCCCAGCAGCCCCCCCAATGCCCCCGTTCCCACCCGCGGGGAGCAGGAAGAGCAGCAGGAGGATCTGGTGGAGGCTGTGGCAGGTCCCTCCGCTCCTGACCTGGGCAGGGACCGCTCTGCTGGGGCGCCCCGGCGAGCCCCGAAGCGGAGAGCCGGCAGCTCCCAAGACTGCTCCCAGCCCCCCAAGAGACCACCTCGCCGGCCACGCTAAAACCAGCACAGGAGCTGCCACAACCAGGGCCGGGCCAGCAGCTGGGGCATGTGCTGGCCCACAGATCCATCTCAACTACATCGCCCGAAGACAAGTGCAGCTGCTCCTGGGGCACATGGTTCCAGCCAGGGGGTCTCCAGGCCCAGCCTGTGCCCCACCACTCGTCAACCCAGGCCTGACCTCCTCCTCACCGCACCCTCTGCCCCCCTCCCCGTCCCAGGGCTCTGCTCTCCTGCCATCCTGCACTGCCAGCGCACAAATCCCTCCTCCTGCGCCGAGTCCCGACTCGGTGCTGTGCTCTGCATCCCCCTGGGGCTGTACCCTGCCAAGGCAGGAGCCCAAGAACTTCAGGCAGGGGAGCGCCAAGTTCTGCAGCTGGGCAGCCAAAGAACTGGAGCCGAAGTTCTGGAGCTGGGAAGCAGACCTGGGACATCCAGGAGACAGAACAGAGTCTTCAGCTGTGCGTCCGGGTATGCAGTCACCAGGGAAACACTACGGGTGTGGAGCTCCAAGAGAACATCTGCTCGGATCAATTCCGATCAAACTCAAATCAAAAATGATTCTAATTCTTGACACAGTGGGTCGCCAACATTTGGTTTTTCAATGGGTCCACAACAATGCTCTGAAAAATAAATGGAAGAATTTTGGAAAAACACTTAGCGTATTGGTATTACTGTGATTCTGACAGAGGTCTGAAAACATTCCATAGATTAAGTAGTGCTGTTGGAGCACTAAAAAATCTGGCTGCTGAATACTTAGAAGAGGTGTGTTGCTTTTTTTTTTTAAAGTTGACATATTATTTTGTCCTATGACACAATGACTGCTTGGCTGATTCCAGCAATCAAGGGACAAAATCCGAAGCCTGGATTTAGGACAATAACCGTCATACAAGTAATTCATCCATTTTCTTCAGAAGTCCCTTGAGGTGTCAGAACGTTAGCTTCTCAGTGATACACTCTTTTCCATAACCCTATAAAGCTTAATCTGAAGACAGGTTATGTTCATGTCCTGATTTGGACATCATTCCATGACTGTACTCCAAGGTACTTAGGAACCCTCCTTTAATTTCCAGTTTAAATTTACTCAGGACTGTTGGATATTAGGCATTTATCTTAAATGTCATTTGCCCTTAAAAATTTATCTCTCTCTCCCCCTCCAAAGTTACCCCTTCCCATCTGTTCGTGTAAGAGGCATTAGCCTTTTGCACAGCTGCTTTATTTTGGAAACTTAAAAGTCCTACCACCAGAAAGTACAGGCAGGTTTTTATCTTCTTATCTTATTACCTTCAGTTCAGAAGTCCTTTCTAATTTCTAGCTAAACCCATAACTTTACTCTCTGTCCTGTTGATATTTAAGTCCTTTTCTAGCACTGGAGTTGACAAAGTCATCTAATTTTCTGTCAGTGTCTTTCAATTTTATTCAGTCTTCAATTTACATGAGCACACAGGCAGTCCTGTACATGCGTTTTAGCTCACCTGTATGTAGTTACTATACAACTGGTTTAATGTGGGCTTAAGAAAATCACAGATAACTCTTACTTCCTATATTCCTTTTCCCTGTACTCTTTCTCCAAGGAGATATAAGTAAGCATCCAGTTCCTCTGAGAACAAGACAAAACAGGTATTCTCAGAATAACCACGTGTGGCTTGTTTCATCTCATGTCCACATTGAGAACAACAGGATGTGCCCTTTTGAAAAGGCGGTTCGTTTTACTCTCTCCTATCGTTGTATCAAAAAAAACAGAAAAGGACTTCCACTCTGACATTGCTGACCAGTGATCTCAGGTAAATCTTGCCTCTAGGGAGGTAAAGGTGTCCTGCTTGAAGTTTCTTCTCTTTCCCTCAGAGGCCTAGAGGTACAGAACACATGTGCCTCTGCCACTCAGTTCTGAAGTGAGTATTTGAGCTTTCCAACAGTGTGCCTTTATGGTGAGATACTGAAATTTGCTGTCGAATGTGTGGGGCCCAGGAACACCCTCCTTTTCCACAGCCTCTGCTACAGTGTGCTCTTAAGACTGTGCAGAAAGATACAGACCAACTTGTCTATTAATACCTCAACTGGAATCAATTTAAATCCGTTGGAAATCTTGCATGTTTTCTCTTGACTGATGTTAAGACACTTTAAAAATAATATTCAGTCTGAAAATGAATGCAAAATTGTGTTTTTATATTATACACACTTAACTAACTTGAGGATTTTGAGAACAAGGAGTTCCTAAGAATTCAGAAAGTTGCTGTCAAGTTTTTTCATAGATATGTCCCAAAGCTCAGGATAATTTAAAAACCAGTGTCATATCAAGACATTTGTTAAACTCTAGAAATTTTGAAAGTGTGGACTACCCGCATTTATCGAACTGTGTTCATTTAACTCCATGTAAATTGCTGAGGCTGTAGCATCAGGCACGTGCTGCAAGCAGTAAATGAAAAATGAGGTACTTGTGGGTGAAACACACATTTGGGAAATCACTCAAAAATTCGTTTATAAGTTTCTTAGTCATACCATTAACAGAAATAGTGAAAATGCAAAAAGGTACTGTGGCCTTTATACAATGAATTTATTAAAAAAATGTTGAGTGGGTTTCTGTGCTTCTTTCGAGGCAACTCGCGATAGGAAGTTAATTCCTAGAAATGATCTGTAGAATGATAGTGCTACTCTTGAGGAAATGAATGTTCGTCTTATTTGGCTGTAATAAGAAATATTCTAATAATTGACTGTCCTCTCCTTCCGTATATTTCTGACTCCTTTCTAGTTACTTTCCATGTATGAAGAAGAAGGAGACAATATGTGCAGCAGTAGGAAAACTCTTTGCTGACTTCTTTTAGATGCCTTGCTCCTTCTACTGATGCCAGCAGTTGTCAGAATCACGAAGTTCCGTTTTGAGTGAACTGATGAACTAATTTTCCTTGAACTTACTGCACATTTGGATTATTTGTTTCAATAGTAGCGATTTTTGGAGAATTTCTTTGCCAGCAGAAGAATTCTTCCAGTGCCATGACTTTGTTCTGCGATTGCATGGAAAAATCTGTGTAAATTCTTCTAATTCCACAAGAGAGAGTCACATCCTAGTCACAATCAGAATATGAGGAAGAAATACTAACAACAAATTGCAGCATGTTTTCTGATATTTTTTGGAGTGAAAGGCTGGGAATAGTGTATGTGCTACATTAGAGTATGGTGTGACTTTGGAAGGCATTTTAAACTTCTCTGCGTTCTTAGGAAGCTGAAGCTATCCATTTTCCCTGCTGTCTCTCTCCACACCAGTAACTGCCAGTGTACATGAGTCTTTTGAGCTTGCAGTTTACTTCAAAAGCACAATGTGATTGGAATTCCTGCTTCTAGATGTGAAATGTTCAAACAAATGCCTGCTGTTCCTTCATTCGTATCACTGTGTGCAGCTGTAGTCATTATGTGCTTTATATGTAGGTAACCGTGTTGGGAATTGCTACCTGCAGTATGGGCCACGAGGGGGTGGGAGCCTGTCCTGCAACACTGAAACTGGGGCTGGAGTCAGTCATTCCTCGTGCTGCTGCTCTCTGGGCAAGGCTTGGGGAAACCCCTGTGAGATGTGTCCTCCTGTAAACAGCAGTAAGGAAATGTTCTTTTATTCTTCCCCACCCAGTTATTATAGGAGATGCTAACAAGGGTGGGGAAAGCATTTAAGATATTTTACTGTATTACTGCACATTTATCATTTAAGAAACTCCTTATTTTCATGAGGCAGTGTTCTGGCACAGTTGTAAAAGAAAATCTCCCTGCTGCTCTCAGAGGGGTGATGCAGAGGTGTGGACCTGAGGATCAGAAGACCTGACCTTTAGTCTTCTGTGACTGTCTTGGTGCCTGTTCTTACAGTAATAAATCAGTGATAACTTTAGAAGGCCCTTCCCACTGGACCAGGCCCATGTACTTGCTAGTTTTGGGCACTTGGATTTATTTTGCTTTGACTTCTGTCCCATTAAAAAATCACTAAGGTAGTTGCAGCTGTGCTTATGTATGTTAAGAGTGGAATGGATTGCATGCATCTGCGAGGAAATTTTACTCAGCAACTCCATGTTGGTAGGGAAATAAAGAAATTCATAATGCTTAGAACTCAAATCATGCCTTTAATTCGGAGAACTGCAGTAGTTCTCAAAGAAGAGTGTTGGTAACTCTTGGGTAACTAAGTCACTCTTGAGTACTTTCCAAACTGTTGCCGGATGACACTGAGAAATTTTGCGGAGCTTTGAAATCTTTTGAAGGAATAATGTGACAGAAATGTCAAGCATGTTTTTCTTAGCAGTCTCACCATGGTATGAATTCCAATTTTAACACATATCTTTATCAGTGGTGTACAGGGATTTCATAATAAAGAACTAGTCAAAACGCAAAGTATGTGTCTTTATAAAGGCACAATGTGGAGAAAACGACATTGTGCCTGCCTTAAGAATAGCTGAGGTTATGGTAATATTTGAAGCAGAACTCTTAATCCTACCTTTATTTTCTGCTAATCTAATGCACTTGCTTTGTTTACTGTGAATAGGTCAAGAAGAGTAGAAAACCCATGAGTGTAGGGAAGAAGACTCACTAAAAACACAAAAGAAATTTTGCATTTCTGTTGTTATCATTTTATTCTTCATATGGCTGACATGCTCTCCTTTGTTACACGTTACTTTAGTGGAATCCAATACTCTCTGTCTGGGAGGAGAAGGATTCAGACCAAATCCATCACTATTCTTTTAGAAGGTGAGTTGATTGTAAATGACCATGATGGCTTAAAATTCAAAAAAGTGTCATTTTCAGAGAGAGGTATACAGGAACTATACTTTGCAGAAATCATTACATTTAGTGCAAAGCCAAACCCCTTGCTAATACGAATTGGAAAACAACATGACGAAAAGGCATACTGTAAATGAAGAAGTCCAACAATATTTCAGTAGGAAAATAAGCTGATGCATACCTTTTGTGTGCCTCCTTACTTGGACTGGCCTTTGAAATTGGCCCCTGAAGGATAAGTCATTGATGAAAATTATGGTTTATGAGTGGAAGGTGTAAGTTCCAGGAAATACTCATTGGACAAAGGAACTCCGATTCCAGTGAGTGTGCAGGAATGAGGAATTAGATGCCAAATGCCTGTAAATGGTAATGGAAGTTGAACTCCATGGGCTGATCGGGCTGAAACGTGCTCCTGAAGAGTGTGATAGTTTGATGTGGGGGGGCGTTCTGGTGGCAGGGGAGGGGATTTGCTCCCTGTGCCACCAGACCTGAGTCCCATCCCCCTCGGGGGCGGGAGGGGGGTGAGCCAAATCGGCGCCTCTGCGAATTGCCCTATTTAAGTTGAGACAAAGAGACGGGAAAAGGTCTTTTGACCAGGAACGAGGAGAGCGGCGGAGGTCGCTGCCCTCGCTCCCGGCTCCCGGCCGGGCCGCTGCTCGGGCCCGGGCCGGCGCCATGTGCTCAAGATGGCGCCGGGGGAGCCGCATGGGAGACTCGGGAAGCACCTCGCTCCCGGGGTGCCCGCCGGGCCGAGCTCCCCCAGAGAGGATTAATATCTAAGAGAAAACAACCACAACGACCAGGTCAGTCAAAATGGAGCAGGAGGAGGGGTACTGGAGCTGAGGTTTCCCTTGCAATCGGTGTGAAGATGGCAGGCGGCCCCCCTGCAGCCAGGGTGTACCTGGCGGAGCGGAGACCCACTCATGGCCCGTGGAGAAACCCACGTCGGGGAAGAGATGCCTGAGCCCAGGAGAGGTCGTGGAGCAGGGGATGCACGATGAGGTACTGTTAATAATGGGCATGGAATGCACGACGAGGTCGTGGAGGCATTTGGAGACCGTGGGACGGCCCACGCCGACGCGAGTGACAGCAGCTCCCTAAGAGGCCGAGACTGGTAAAGCCCGAACTGGTGCGATCCATGGGGAAGGATTGCAATCCTGCGGGCAGGACTTACGCTGGAAAAGTTTGGGGATTTTTTCCTCGTGAGCAGGGGATCCACTGAAGCAAGGGAAAAATGTTGTAAGGACTCCTCCTCCTTTAAGAAAGGAGCGGCAGTAACAACATGGATGAACTGACCTGCACTCCCCCATTCCCTGTCCCTCTGCGGCGGGTGGGGGGGGGGGAGGAGGGGAGGTGGGGAGGTGGAGCCAGGAACGAAAGGAAATAGGGGGTGGGGAGGTGCTGTGTTTAAGATCTGGCCTTGTTTTCTTTTTCTCAAGTAACCGGTTTCGTTCCCTTTTGTCTCTTGTTAAGTAACTGTTAATAAATTGTTTTGTTTTAAGAAGAAAAGCCTGAGTCATGTTTTGCCTGGGACCATGGTTGGTGGGTGCTCCCTCTCGGTTCTTGTCTCGACCCTCAGTCCAAAAAAACCATGACAAAGAGCTATTTAAATGGCAAAGAATGAGCATCTCATCCATGCTTTCATTAAGAGCAATTTAGAAACAAACAAAAATAATCCATGTGTCATTTAAAAGCTACTAGTTGGTAAAATTTCAAGTGAGTACTGAAAGTCTCTTGTTTCCTTTCATTCTGGGATGAAAATACATAGTCTTTTTTTTTTTCTCTCTTTTCAGACATTGATGAATGTCAGGAACTGCCAGGTCTTTGCCAAGGTGGGAACTGCATCAATACTTTTGGCAGCTTCCAGTGTGAATGTCCGAAAGGCTACTACCTCAGTGAAGAGACAAGAATCTGTGATGGTTGAGTCCCTTGAAACCTTGTCTATCACAGTGCAGTTATTAAGAAAAACACAATCATTTTTAGCCTTAAATCGAGAAGCGGATATGGTACCACACACTGACCTAAAATCTTCTCTGAAAGCATCATCTTTGGCACCAGTGATATCGTTAATATGAAACTTGAGGTGCATCACTTAAATACACCAACATTTATTTCTACATGATAGATCTCAGCTCAGTGTATTCAGTAGACTAAGGTGGTTATTCGTGACTTCTGGTTTCTCACTTCAACACCTTGTATTTCCTGCAAGCTTCACTAGGCTCCCTGTATTTTAAGTGAGAAAAGGTGTCCTCTTGGCAGTATCTCAGAGTAGCAGTTGATTTTACGCAATGTGAGGTAAAGTTAATGTTGATCTTCCTTCTGTGTTTGAGAATTGTCTGAAGAGTTAGAACGAAAAATTGTAAGTAGACCAAAAAAGGTAAAGCATCTTTCATGGTTTCTCCTAGTTTGGAATGTTTAAGTCAGCTTCCCCTTCTTCATTCACTTTGTGAGAAAAAAACACACGTCTGCGTTCAAAACAGCGCCTGTGAATCCTGAGGCTTTGCTAAGCTCAGATGAATCAAGTGACCAAACTAAGTTTGCAATTAAAATTGGATGGCCCAAAAAGTCTTACACTCCAAATACCTTAAATAAGAAGATCCAGGGTTAGAACAGCAAGACTGTGTGATTCTTCAGCTTACCTGTGTGATTCTTCAGCTTACCTGTTTCTACATAGAGTAGTTAAAAGGTCATTTCTCAGTGGAGTAGTGAGCACATTAACAGAACTTGAAAGTGACAGTAACATTCCTGTGAGAAGAGTATATGAATGTCTTTCATGGAGCTGATGGGGCACAAGGTGCTCCAGTTTTAGTGGTAAATTAAACAGCTGGATTTATTTGGAATGTTCTCTTGCGCTTCACTGGCTGGACTTAATGGAGGTTAGCAATTATGACTTCAGTAGCTTCTTAACCCAAATCTGAGCTCTGCTTTCCAAGCTAGCCTTTAAATGAAACATTTTTGTTATCTTAGCGTAGTTTATTATGGTCGTATTTCTCAGAAACATTTGCTAGGACCTGGTCCTCTTTTCCCTTGTGAATAGTAGTGGTTTTGCTTGGTCTCTAGATATTGACGAGTGTGTTGCACATCCTGGTGTCTGCGGTCCTGGCACCTGCTACAATGTCTTGGGGAGCTACACCTGCCTTGGCCCACCTGAATATCTGCAGGTGAGCAGAGGACACAACTGCATGGGTATGCAACATGTCATCTTTAGCAGAACTGTCTGAATAACAGACCAGAGTCTCTGCTTAAAATGTCATTTTAGATGAGGCCAGTTCTACTGGTTCCTTCCTGGTTCAGAAGAGAACTAAAACATCTGAAATACAGATGTTAAATCTTCTCCTTGTCCAGGAAAGGGAAAATTAAGAACTTGTTCAAGTAAGAAGAGTCTGCTGCCACAGAATGGCACTATTTGCCAAGGAGGTTCTTTGCCTTGGCAGTATAGCTGCCAAACTACTGCCAGGAGCATCCAGCGCCTCTGCTCCATGCTGTGCCTTCAAGTAGGCCAAGGAGCCCAAGCTGACTCGGAGACTTGGCCTTTTGTTAGTTAGCACTCCTCTTGACAGCTTGGAGAGCCGCAGAACTCTCTTCCAAACTGTCCCAGTAATTCAAAGGCAATTAGCCCATCCCAATAGAATCCTTTGGAGGTATTTCTGCTTGTAGAGCTCAAACACGGAAGAAATGCACTATGGAATAAACTAGTAACAAAGGCACAGCTGTACTGGCTGAAGCAGAAGGTGCAGCTTTTTCAGGAGTTGGTACTTAATGCTTCTGAAGAAGACTAAAACTGCTTCACTAAAACTGATGTTAGTCTGCATCATTCAAATTCAAGTATTGTAAAACAGTGAAGTGTAAGTTGTTTACACCATGATGCTTATCCGGTCTCATTTGCATTTATTCTGACACTTTCTCGTCTGTATTTTTCCTTATGCAGTGCCCCTTGAAGTTGCATCATTGAAGTAACTCTACAAAATAATAAGCATTTTCAAACCTCATTTTCAGAGCTGTTATGAAGGAGAAAATCGTCCTGCAGGAAGCAAATCACATATTCCAAAATTTGAAAATTACAAGGCAGGTTTAGGAGGAAACTCGAGCGTGTATAAATGCAGATAAAACCCAGGACACTGCGTGTAACATTTTCTTTTCTGTGTCTGGAGTTGGTATCATACAGCCACTTGGCAGTAACTGAATGTCTCCAGATGCAGTAGCTGAGGTAACGCTGCAAGTTTGAGAATTATAATACCCTATAAAAAAAGTGTTGTTTAAATAGAACATACACCTTAATGCACTGGAGTGAGAGTTACTTTCCACTAGCTGTCAGCTGCTCCCTTGTTGCTGCTGCATTTCCCTTTTCCACAGAAATATTTATTGCAACTTGAGTGTGTTTATAACACACTGTCTATACTGTGCTGGGACTCCACTCTCTTTTGGGTTTTTTACAGATATCGATGAGTGCAGTTCCTTCTTCGGTCAGGTGTGCAGAAACGGAGGGTGTTTCAATGGAATTGGTTCCTTCAAATGTTTGTGTAATGGAGGATGTGAACTTACTCTGGATGGCAAGAACTACATTGGTGTGCATGACACCACATGGAGATGTTAAAGTACTGATGAGCTGAAATAATCCAACTGTTAGCTCCCATCTGGAGGGAAGCACCACAATCTGATTATCTAAGTCTAAAGCACTGTAGAAGTAACTGGGGTTTGGAATAGTTGTTGATCTTCAAGATTTAAATGCCTTAGAAAAAGCAACAGTCTTTTTCATGACTAAGCCTGTTTTGTTGCCATAAGAATTATGTGGTTCTAAACCTTTCTTGATTCCATCTGCTCTCCAAAGACACTAACAAGCGTGTGGCACTACCCGGTTCATGCTCTCCTGGTACCTGTCAAAATTTTGAAGGATCATTCAGATGCATCTGTCTACCAGGAGATGAAGTAAAAAGTGAAAATTGCATTGGTAAGGCAAGTAGTAACTGTTGCTTCTGAACAATTTAAAAATTAGAGAAAGTATCTGGTTCTAATTTGCTGAAAAGTAGTTGAACACTCTGATGTTTGTGAATGTTGCCGGACTTAAAATCATGGTGACAGGGAATCAGTAAGTAGGAGAAGTCTTCAGCAAGAGGTTTCAGAAGTGGAAGGCGAGATATTTTGTACTGTATTGTACTATCATTTGTATGTTACTTCTTCATTAATGCAGACAAAACTCTTGACTTTTCAAAAAAACAGTGGTTTATCTTTCGTTTGCTTTTCCTTTTTTATTTAAGTACCATTCATACAACAAACCAGCCTGTGTCCTGGGTTTACCTAATGTTCGCAGAAAGGTAATTACTGGGAATCAATGCATGAACTAAGCTCCTGGCTTCAGGAGGCTACAAAATTTCAAAACTGTGATAAAATCTTGGAGCTTGTGGGAACAATTGCTTAAATTAGTTGCTTCTAACATCTGCTTTCCGATTTCATGTTTTGTATAATGTCTCTCAAGTGCCCTCACAGGAGGAGGCAGAGGGTCCAGCAGACCCTTCCTCAGTTTGCATGTTCTTGTTTGTTCACATGAGTCTCGTTTAAAGCCTTGAATATCATTCAGGAGCTGAATGTCGCACAAGGAATTAAGATTTGGTGTGGCAGAGAATGGGAAATAAATCCAACTGAGCACTCCCTTTTCCAGCAGAGCAAAGCACAGGACTACTGTGAATTTCCTGGGCATTTAAATTAACTCTGTGGGGACCTTGGCAAGGAAGGAGCGCACACTACTGGTTTTAGGTCGCGAACCTCGAAGCCTTCAGTTTCTGTGTGGTCAGAGGACAGAGTAAGCACCTGTCTCTCCACTGTGACTATGTTAAGAGACCTGGTTTTCAGCTGGCTGAGGTTGGCTGGCGTGACATGTTCACCCACATAAATCCTAATCATAAATGAGCAGCTTGTCCTTGTACGGGCTGAAGAAAACACTGGTGAGGACTTAAGATTTGGCCTGTAGCCACCTAATCTGTTTGGGTGCAAGAACTGGTTCACAGCAACATTTTTGAATTTTTGTCTGGAACAAGAGGATGTGTTTTCTAAGCCCCAGAGTTCTCTCATCCCTTTGTATCATGCCACCATATTCGGTTACCTGCCAACTTTATGGTTTCTTTCGGGGCTGCTGTTTCCATGTTAGAAATTATGTTTGAGACTAATTCAAATCACTTACTGTTGTAAAATCATGACTTCAAAATGAAAGCTTTTGGTTTTCCAGGAATACCACTGTTTATGGCCACTTTAGTGTCCTGACAGAATCTCTTGACGTTTTCGACAGAATCAGTGACTGCCAAAGAGATTTTTGCCCAACTTGAGTAAAAGGGACTTAATTACATTCTTTTCTTCATTCTGTCATGTGTCCAGGAAATTTGCAGCCAAAGTTCCTAGAAAAAGCCCAGATGATCACACTTTGAAAATCACATGTGATTTTACTAATACTTTCATTAATATTACGACAGCTCTTGCAACATACGTTCCCCATTACTTTCTGTTGGTCTCATGTGCAAACAGCTTTGTAAGAATTCATTGCTTCTGTCTGTAATGGGAAGGTTGGGGATGGCTGGGTTTCTTTTTGAGCTCAGGGTGATTTTATGTGGAAGAAACCGAAACATGGGAGCCACAGAAAAATTCTTGGTGTTCACCTGCCCATTTAATGTCTTTCCATTTGTTTTATGAGAATGAAGAGGACAGGACTAGTTTACTTCATCAATCTGGCTAGTCACCTGTTCATCATGGCCACAAAAAGAGTTTCTTCCACTAGTCCCAAGCCATTCATTACAGTAGTAATTGGTACTTCAGAAGAGCAGTTTTTCCATCCCATTAGTGCAGCTGAATTGCTGAGCTTTGTGTATTAGGAACTGCTGCACTAACTGGGAAATGAATTACCTTTTTTTCACTGAAATAAGATGGCTTAAAATGCTCCACGTAGTAAGAGCCTGTCCATGGGAAGCTACTGCAGAGTTTGGTCCTACACCAGATTATGCTACAGTGGCTTGTTCATGTGCTATACCTTCCAAAAATGGGGCTCAATGTAATATTTTTCAGAATGAACGTCACATTCTACCTTGACTTCTTCCACCGCTCCACTTATATTTTCCTAGTGATAAAGACTGTGTTTCCACCATGTCTTATCTGCTAAATACAGGTCAGTTTTCTAAGATTCAGTACGGTAGAGAGTCCAACAAATACCAGGAAAAATGGTGCTACGAATTTGTGACTCAACATCTGTGAAGCTCATTTTCATAGAGAACACCTATTCCTGCCTACACTTTGACTAAAATCAATGTGGATATTATAGTAGAACACTTATACAGCCGTAAGTCTTTTTTGATGGTTCTTTTAATATCTTTTACTGAAAGACTCTGAAGGGTTTGTACTTGCAGGTGAAGCTTTGAACATTATTAAAATACACTTCAGAATTTATTACATTATAATTACCTTACAGATTACTTTAGCAAGGAGGCTTATATCTCCTGTCAGTATTTGCTGAATAGAATAAATTAAAATAAAGTTTAGAATAATAGACATGAAAAATGAAAGGTCTGTTAGTCTGTCTGTGGATGCTGGATTTGCAGCCTGATACGTCTTGAGCTGCACAATTTTAAAGGCACTTGATGTTTACATTAAGTACTCTTATTTTGGTTTAAGTTTTTAATAATTCTAAAAAAAGTCTATTTTAAAAAAACTCAAAATCTCACATTTAAATACTTATAGCAATATATTCTAAATTATACAATTGAAGAGGAAAGAATTTTAAGTAACGTATCAAGAGTGGCTGTGGAAGACTGGTAAATATAAATCTGAATTTATATATATACAGACCTCCCTCTACTAATAACTAGCTACAGTTTCAGTTCAAGAATCAGTTGATCAGCATGAAGAAAGCCCACCTTTAATTATAAAGAACCCTCACCAGACATATTTTTCAAAGTTCATCTTTGGATGTCTTATGTTTACTGAAAAATATTTTTCTTATCAGAAATACATCTTCTCCTCTGTTTCAGTCTAAAAGCGTTTATTTACTGTTTGTGTTATAAAGATGACAAAGAACAGAGAATGGGATTTGGAAAGGAAAGTGCATGCCAGTAAAGGCTCTAATTCGAAAGAGTTGGTGGAAGCTTCAGGCTGCTTTCTCTCTTGGGTGCTTTATTACAGGAGCACCTCCTGCTGAAGTCAAATAAGTAAATAATCTTTCTTAACCAAGGAACTCACAGCCTGTGGGGTTACAGTGAAACTTTTCTCCTTTAATTTACAGATATTAATGAGTGTAACGAGGATCCCAACGTCTGTCTCTTTGGCTCTTGTCTGAACACTCCAGGAGGTTTCCAGTGCATCTGTCCTACAGGTCTTGTGCTGTCTGATAATGGACGGAGATGTTTTGGTAAGTTAATGATTAAGGAACTTCATAACTTACTCTAACAGATAACAGGTACTCTGCAGAATGACTGCAGGTCCTTCCAAACGACACCCTTGTGAGGGCTGGAAAGTGCTTTCAGAAGAGTGTGAAAAATACAGGCCTAACATTATTCCTTTCAGGCTGGACAGGCATCATCTAACCAGGTCGGAGGTGCGAGCTGCATATAACTGTATTTTCTTCTTGTAGACACTCGCCAGAGCTTCTGATTCTCTGACTTTGAGAGTGGGAAATGCTCAGTGCCAAAGGCTTTCAACAGCACAAAGGCAAAGTGTTGCTGCAGGAAAACGCCAGGAGAAGGATGGGGTGATCCTTGTGAGCTCTGTCCAAAGGAAGAAGAAGGTGCACATCAAGCTTTAAAATAAAGCCTTTTTAGGTGGGAAAAAAGGAAGACCACATTTGTGTTACACTTTTTTGATCATTAGAAGGAGAGAGCTTTTTGACATTCTCTCTTAATGGCCTTTTCTAGAACCATTTTCAGGTCAACAAAAGGAACAAATTGGAATAGAAGAAACCACAGAAACAGAGAAATCCCGAGTTCTTGGGTTTGCTCTCTGGAGAAAAGAACTAGTAGCCTCCATCTGTAGATCTAGCCTGCTTCAGGCAAAAGAGAAGAGCAAAATGGAACTGTGCCAAGAATCCCTGAAGTAATGGAGGGTTTTCAGTTCTTGGTTTTCTCCAAGTACAGAAAGGGGAAGGCACCAAGCATGGGCACATGGAAGCTCAATGAGTCGTAGTGCTGCTTCCCTGACCTAGAGACAGCGTAACGACTGTGATTTAAACAGCTGACAGTTTTGAATAATGTGATATAGAAAGATTTTTGGATGGCTTTAACCATCTGTCATGGTTCTTTCTCTCACTCACTTGTTTTTTTTAAAAACGTACCTCTACAGTTGCTTTTCAGGACCTATGTCCATATGGTCATGAAACTACTCCTGGAATTGATGATACACATGAAGGTAGGTATTCTTTTTCCTGATAATTAAAAAAAATTATTTATACTTAAAACTAGACTTGGATATTACATACAGGATGTGATGGCTTATTCCCCACAGCCCCGGGTGACAAGAGGCTGACCTTTAATAAATGTGGACCCACTCTGAAATGATAGTTAAAAGATTACCTTTGAAATTGCAGGGCTGGAGACAAACAGAACGGGGCGCTTAGTTTTTTAAAATGTTTTTTTGAAGCTTGACACAGGAATGCAGCAGCTAAGTGGTTGCTAGTATCTTCCTGCTTTTTAGATGTCAATGAATGCCTTGAAAGCCCAGGGATTTACTCAGATGGTCACTGCATCATTACTGACGGATTGTTCCTCTGTGAGTGCCCCATGGGATACGACTTAGATTACACTGGAGTATGTTGCAACGGTGTGTCCATCTTTCATGAATTCTAAGAATTTTAACACTTGAATTTAAAACACAATTTGAAATGTTTCCCAGTTCTCTTCAGTTTCCATTTATTCATTTTATGCAGATCCTGATGAATGTTCAGTTGGCAACCCATGTGGAAACGGTACGTGCACTAACGTACCGTTTTTGAGTGCAGCTGTCATGAAGGATTTGAGCCAATGATGAATTGCGAAGGTAACTTGTTCTCTTTAGTTTTTTTCGTTTAGTTTTTGTCTAGTCCTTGGTATTCAGATTACTATATTAACCAGGTCTTTGGTGCTGTAATAACTAGGAGGAAAAAAAGTTTCTCTGCTTGAAATATGTCATTGAAAAAGAAGTCCTGAATTGATTTAAGCAGTATTTTTAGTTTATCACAGGATTTTCCAGGCTCCCATGTTGTGGTATGTTACATTAATCAGCTGCTTTTTGTAAAGGGGGTGGGGGGAGGGAGAGGCAGGGAAAAGTAACTGTTGAGCCCCCAGAATATCCTCATAATTGAATCTGCTGATGCCAACTGCCTCCACAGCCTCTTGTGGCAGCAAGATCCAGAATGTCACTACTTTCACTACTCAGAGAAGTATTTTCTTTTGTCTGTTTTAAACTAATCCACTATTAGGGTGATACAAGTACCTCTTATTTTCATAGTGTGGGAATTGTGTATAACCATTCTGCTGTCATCAGATGCTGGTCAGAATGCTTCCTACAAATTTTGTGGTTTATGAATCATAATTAGTTTGCTTTCTGAAGCAAGAATTCTTTTTTTTTTAAGAATTGGAAAAATGCTGATATCTCTCATCACACAAAAATACATTAAAAAATTGTCATATAATAAAAATCTGAAATAAGCCTGTCCCAACTTGTCATTCCAAGCTCAAGTAGTTCCATACTTATTATGCCATTTTTTTTCAGCAGAGCTTTGTTCAGTTTTCTCTGGCTACTCAAAACCAAAAACATCCACAAGTTTCTGGTTTGAATGATTACATTTCTGATACTTTCTAGCTGACAAGAGAAGCACAGGTGTAAGAAAACCTTCTTGGTGGTTGTTTTAAAGCTTAGTGGAGAATGATCATTTTGTTCCTTTCTGTTCAGATGTACACAGTGTGCTCAGAATCCCTTGCGGTGTGCTGACGGTTTCTGTGAATGCACACGTCCAGTTGGCTGTGAACTAAGAGAAGACCAAAAGATGTGCAAAGGTAATGACTGACTTCTAGACTTTTCCCCAACTTCCTTCACCCTGTTCTGGCCAAAGCATAATCCAAATATTTCTGTGCATCTTGCATTCGTCCTCAGTGGAATATGTCAAACCGCACAGCGGATCGTGATTTACTCTTTCAGAACTCATGTAAGACCAGTATCTACTGGTTTTGTTATCAAGCATACCCCTTGACATGGATTGTATAAGCCAAGCAGGTCACAGTGGTGAAGTTTTTCTTTAACATGACGAGATCATAGAGCTCACAAAGATTAAGAGAACTGCAATTCAGTGTGGCTGTCAGATTTTTCTTCAGTGCTTCTTAGTTAGGGAAGCCTGTATGTCCTTTTGCTTGAGAAGGTGCTAGTTGTCTTCAGTAACGAAAGCTACTGGAAGGAAGTTCAAACACAAATGTGGTTTTTTTTTTCCAGATCTGGATGAGTATGCTGAAGGCCTCCATGACTGTGAATCAAGAGGCATGATGTGCAAAAATTTGATTGGTACCTTCATGTGCATTTTCCTCTGGAATGACCGGGAGACCTGATGGAGAAGGCTGCACAGGTAGAGCTTAGAAAGAGAAGAAGACATCTACTGAAATACAAACAAGCAAAGAAATGAAAATTCCTCTATATATGAATATAGTAAACTAGAAAATAACAATTCATAAAGGACACTTAAGATAGATAATGATGCTCAACATCTTAAACTTCCTGTTTTGGTTTAAGGTTTGAGCCTTACCTGAAAGTAGTTCTAAATTATTAGTAAGTATTTCAGAAGAAAAACTCTGGGTTTGTTTGTTCTGTTGTAAAACAAAATCAGAAAGTTTTTCAGACACTTGTTAGATTTTCAAAATGAAGTTGCCAAGAAAAAGAGACCTCATTTGATGAGTAGGAAGCAAAGTTATCATAAATAAAAAGTTAACATTTCCTTTAGCATTAATACTGTTTATAAATCATGTGGCAGTTCCTTGAAGAATTAAAACTGTGAGATTCTAAAACAAAATAGAAAAGCCATGAAGAGCAAAAGATATGAAAACTGCCATAGTTCCAAATAATTCTCCATCCTGTAAGTAAGAAAACAGCTTTTCTCTGTCATTTTCTCAGTTAGTTGAGGGGGAAACAATAGCTACATTTTGGCAAATTATACCTCCTTCTGGTACAGAAAAGAACACAAGACCATTCAAAAGTACTCTGTGAGTAGAAGTAGCTGAGGCTGTCATTGGCTCAGAGGAAAAAAAAAATTAAACATTGATCTCAGTGAATACTTTAAAGGAAAATATTTGCAACCAGTGTTCCTTCAGCAAGAGAATGACTACTCTCCTTTACAGAACTTTATGTGGGTTTTTTTTTCAGGGGAAATAATCTGTATTAACAAGAATTTTGCCTTTTTTGCCATGTAATGCTGCCTTTAACTCACCGGAGGTTTTTCTAAGGTTTTACTGTAAGCATCTATAAAGACCTGTAATTGCTTACGGTGTCTGTGCCCGTTAGCTGTGGAAGAAAACCCGAGGATTGCAAACTGTTTCAGGGAAATGATATGTGGACTGAAATGGGACCGATTGCAGAAGAGGTCAAACGTGTTCAGAGACTCTTAATGATTACGAAGTGAAAATCTGTTACTGAAATCATGCACGTATTCCAATTTTATTTAAATGTTAATTACCAGGTAAATGTTATGACTAGACCTTGCTCTGCTGCAAGTGTTTTCTGCTGCTTCTTTTAAGTTGCAAAGAACCCACAAGATTAAAGCTTTCGTCTTAGGGCGCAGTCCATAAGGAATGGAATAGGATCGCGTTACTAGGAAAGTCCTTTTCAGACTTAATCAGTTGTTGATTTTCCAATTTTGCAAATATTACACTGAATAATGCATTCTAAGAGTCTGATATATTTTCTTGAAACAATTTACTTGACTATTTTTATTACATTTTTGTGAAGATGAAAATGAATGCCGCACCAAGCCAGGTATCTGTGAAAATGGTTGCTGCATGAACGTTATTGGGAGCTACAGATGGGAATGTAATGAAGGACTCCGGTCACGTCCATCAGGCGTTGAGTGTCTTGGTAAGTGCCCCTTTCGTATACATTTCATCTTACATTAAAATATAAAAGATGAAGAGTGTAAGTTAGGCTTCTGGGTATGTAACAGTCTGGTATCTACAGAAATTAAATAATCATCCTTATTAATTCACCAATGATACGATACTAAATAATGACAGGAATAAGGAGCCTCTAGAGAATGTCAGCTGAGTCTAGCAATCAGGGGCCTCACATGGAAGTGTCTAAATTCCAAAGGACATAAATATGGTACTGAGCAACACTATCCAGACAAAAAGAGGTATTTTTAAAGAAGAAACAATTTAGTTAGCTCAGGTAGATCAAAAACTGGGATGCAGAGCAAAAAAGTGTTTGCATATTCAGAATAGGATCCTAAGCACCACAGTACTGCAACTAGGTATCTGCATTTTCTGTACCTTTAATTCAGACAGTGATTATGAATACAAAATGCTAAGATTTCACAAAAAAATTGCAAGATATATTAAAAAGTTTTCAGGCAGGCCTTCATATTAAATGCTGATGAAGGGTTTTACATTCATCAGCCTGCATTTTCTTTTCAGTATGTTTAAACTTGTCTTTTGCACTATAAAATTAATTGTTCTGGTTTTAGAAATCAAACAGAACTGAAAAACCTTACTTTTTCACCATCAGTGTTCAAGTGCAGATACTTCAAAGTGTTTTACAATATTGAAACTGTATGAGTATTTATTAGGGACAGTTTTGTTAATGGATGTACTGTAGGTTTCCCGTCCTCGATCGGAATGAGGCGTCTCATCCCCGCCTTGTGTTGTTTGTGCAGCCTAGAAGCTGTACGGCCTTCCCTGGAGCTTCTTGAACGCGTGAAGCAGCATTCGCGGCGACCCATTTGGATCAATGTGGACATCCTACCGGGACCTAATGGAAATACTGCTGTAGTGGATGCAAAAGGGTTCCTCGACACCGTCACTTCGTTTCTGCCAAACGTAACCTTATCACTGGGATGGACAACTGGCTGGTGTGCTGACAAACACAGTAAAGGTGAACACAGACAATCTAATGCTCACATTGCACAGTCCATTTTCTTCAAATTCGTTTCATAATTGGTTCAAAATAACTTATATGCCACCTGTTCAGTTGGAAAATCGTAGCGCATGTAAGAAGCCTTGTCTTCTCTGTTGGTGTACATTTGATAGGGTGTTCTAGCAGGTAATGCAAGGGTTGAGTTGCAGCAGAACGGTAGAAGAACTGACACTTTTGTTGTTGAACAGTCTTTGGTTCTTCAGCTCCATTGCACATACTGAGGGATTTTTGGGGACCAATTGCTTACGCCCTGTTTCAGGTAGTCTGATCGCTGAATCCTAGCGGGATTGGTGCGGTGATCTGAATTCTGGCATGTCTCCTGAAGGAAAATAGGTTAGCTGGAGATACCAAATTGCTAATTGTTCATTATTAAGATTCAGTATTGTGTCACGAGGATTTTGTTGTACGTTATACAGTAATTTTATTTACCTACATAGTATTTTGTCCACAGTATTTTTAGTGCAGTACAAAGTTGCTGGAAATTATGTAGCCGAAGTATTGGACTGAGTGCTCTTTTTTAATAAACATGATTTTATCTCCATTCTAAGTTTCAGTTTATGGTGATGCTAATTAAAGATATACTGTAAGACAGGAGAATAAACAGCCTATTTGACTGATCTCCACTCCAAGTTGCTGTTTGCCAACAAAATCATCTTTATTTTTTTAAGATTTGGTGCTGTAAGTCTTTCCGGTCACAACATTGGGTATGAGTATGTGATAGTTTGATGAGGGGGGTGTGTGTGTTCTGGAGGCAGGGGAGGGAATTTGCTCCCTGTGCCACCAGATCGGAGTCCCATCCCCCTTGGGGGGGTGGGGGGGGACGGGGGTGAGCCAAATCCACACCTCCGGGAATTGCCCTATTTAAGTTGAGACAAAGGGACGGGAGGGGCTTTTTGATCTTTTGCCCAGGAACGAGGAGAGGGGTGGAGGGCACTGCCCTCGCTCCCGGCTCCCGGCTGGGTGGCTGCCCGTGCTGGGCCAGCACCATGTGCTCAAGATGGCGCCGGCAGAGCCGGATGGGGAACTCGGGAAGCACACCGCTCCCGGGGTGACCGCCGGGCCGAGTTCACCCAGAGAGGACTAAGATCTAAGAGAAACGGCCACACTGACACCAGGTCAGTCAAGATGGAGCGGGAAAAGGTGTGCCGGAGCTGAAGTTTCCCTTGTAATCAGTGGTGAGCTGGCAGGCAGCCCCCCTGCAGCCAAGATAGACTCGGTGGAGCAGAGACCCACTCACGGCCTGTGGAGAAGCCCACGTTGGGGAAAGAGATGCCTGAGCCTAGGAGAGGTCGTGGAGCAGGGGGTGCACGACCAGGTACAACAAGGAAAGTTGGTATGGCTGCAGAGCCAGGCTTTGGAGCGTATTCCTCTTTCACCTCTTTTCCTGCCCTTTGCTTTTCCCTGGGGAGATAGTGAGGGATACCTCCCGAGTGGTTCTCTCACTCCCATTGAGCATCTTGCCTGTGTGTGGCTGCTCGGCAGCTGAGCTCCCCTGTCCAGGGACACACACCATGCTCGTGCTGTCCAGGCTCTTGCGGGCTGAACCGTGCCTGCAGATGGCTCAGACACATCAAACAGAGTGACCATGGGTGCTCGTGACAGCCCACCGGAGTTGTGAAGCCAACACAAGGTCAACTGCCAGGAGCACATGGCAGGACACCGACTGCCCGTTCAGTTACTGTGCCTGCTGCTTGCTACAAATGGGTCTCGAGGCTACACGCTTTTCGGTGAATCCTGTACACTAACCTTCTCTGTGTTTGGAATGCCCTGTGTTGGGGATTTTGGAGAAACATCAGGGACAAAAGATGATGTGCAAGACATTAGTACTACTTCCCTCCCTCCCTCCCTCCCTCCCTTCCTCCCTTCCTTCCTTCCTTCCTTCCTTCCTTCCTTCCTTCCTTCCTTCCTTCCTTCCTTCCTTCCTTCCTTCCTTCCTTCCTTCCTTCCTTCCTTCCTTCCTTCCTTCCTTCCTTCCTTCCTTCCTTCCTTCCTTCCTTCCTTCCTTCCTTCCCTCCCTCCCTCCCTCCCTCCCTCCCTTCCTTCCTTCCTTCCTTCCTTCCTTCCTTCCTTCCTTCCGCTTCCTTCCTTCCTTCCTCCCTTCCTTTCCTTCCTTCCTCCCTCCCTTTCCTTCCTCCCTCCCTCCTTCCCTCCCCTTCCTTTACTCCCTCCCTCCTTCCCTCCCCTTCCTTTACTCCCTCCCTTTCCTTTCTTTCCTTCCCTTTCTTTCCTTTCCTTCCCTTCCCTTTCCTTCCCTTCCCCTTCCCCTTCCCCTTCCCCTTCCCCTTCCCCTTCCCCTTCCCCTTCCCCTTCCCCTTCCCCTTCCCCTTCCCCTTCCCCTTCCCCTTCCCCTTCCCCTTCCCCTTCCCCTTCCCCTTCCCCTTCCCCTTCCCCTTCCCTTTCCCTTTCCCTTTCCCTCTTCAGAAGCTCTTCCATGGCTGTGGCTGCAGCAGGATTTCCTGCATCGGAGCTGCTGCCCACATGACCCTGGGGCTCTGAGGACCCTTGGTTGACAATGGGGCGTGGGGGGCATGGAAAGGCAGCAGGAGAAAGGAGAGAAAGCAGCACCGGGAGACCGTGTCAGGGAAATCAGAATTTATTTCTTTTTTTTCAATTAATGGAAGTTGAAGCCCTGCTAGTGCTGCTGGTGGGGTGGCCTCTTGCAGGGCGGGGAAGAGTCCCGGGGGCTGGAGGAACTCCGCTTTGGGGGGCGCTGGGGCCTCCTGCGTGAGCGGTCCCTGTCCTGGCCGGGAGTGGAGGGTCTGTGGCTGCAGTCCTGGGCAGAGAGTCCTGCCACCACCTCCCCCGGCTCCTCCTGGAGCTGCTCCTGCTCTGCAGGGACACGCACAGATGGGGGGCGTCCAGGACCCCCGTGGAGGGCAGCCTCCAACATGCCACTGTTCTCCCCAACGTCAGCACTTGAAGGGCTTCTAGAGGAGGCCAAGTTGGAGGTGAGAGTCCCCAGCTGGGAGCTGCTGCAGCTGGAGCTGCTGGAGCTGGAGCCGGCTGCACAGCTGTCATCCTCCCGATCAGCACGGGAGCGCAGCAGCCTCCGGGCCTCCTTGCTGCACTGGCGCGCAATGATGTCGATGACGCCACGCACCACTGGTACTGCGTATTCCTCGAGGTCATCCTGCAGCACCTCGCCCATGACCTCCACATCTGGACCACAGACACACAGGAACTGCAGGATGATGCTCTCTGTACTATTCACCTCCCACCACCGTGCCCCATATATTGCCCCCAGCTCCTGGCGCAGCCAAGGCAGCACGGGATTGAGGAGATGCCGTTCACTTTTGAAAAGTTCTGCCCAGACCTCAGGCAGGAGGCCACCCACAGCCCTGGCATCTGTCCCTGCAGCCCTCTGCTCAGCTGGGGACAACATCTCCTGCGGAAAGGATGGAGAGGATGCCACTGCTGGGTGGGGGCTGTTTTCAGCTGGGCGACCAAGAGCTGTGCCTTCCTGGTTTCTGTCATCTGGCAACTCTACAGGGACTCTGATGACATAGTCCGGACAGTCATCTTCTTCCGACATAGGAAACCTGACAGTCTCCATCTGTCTTCCGCACAGAGGGCACTGTGGTTTTATCTTTGCCCAACGCAGGATGCAGCCCAGGCAGAACTGGTGGCCACAGGGCATCGCGTTAGCAACGTGATCTCGAGTGTGATGGCAAATGGGGCAGCTCCACTCTGTGTTAGTCGCCATGTTAGTGCTCGACAGAGGGTTGGGAAGAGCTGAGGATGAGGAGCCGCCCTCCCTCGCTGGTGCTGGCGCTGCCAAAGGGTGTGATGCACTGCAAAATGGAGAGAGGCCATGGTCACTCACTGTCCATGGGAGAGGAAGGGAGGGGGAGAGGAGGGGAGGGGGAGAGGAGCGGAGGGGGAGGGAAGGGGAGGGGAGGGGAGAGGAGAGGAGGGGAGGGGAGGAGAGGGGAGGGGAGGGGAGGGGAGGGGAGGGGAGGGGAGGGGAGGGGAGGGGAGGGGAGGGGAGGGAGAAACACTGAGGTCCCTTGAAAATTATGACCTTCCTTCTCCCTGAGCCTCATTGCCTGCCCCACAGCCATCCCAGGGAGATGTTTCCCCACACCACTCACCTGCGCTGCGGCCAGCACACCCTGCAGTGCCCAGCTGCCTGAACCAGGCAGGGACAGGGAAACACAGAATGGCTCCGGGACGGGCACCGAGAGCTGCAGACAGCAGCCCCCAGAGCACCACCCAGCACCAGGAGAAGCCTCGCTCCACGCTCCAGACCTTGCAGACACGTCTGCCAGGTGGCCAGGCACGAGCCAGACTGAGCCACACTGTGCCGGTGCCTCAGGGTGAGCAGTGAGGGACACCAGGTGACGTCACAATGGGCCATCTGCCTCCACGGCACTCCCACCTCTGCACACACATCTGGGGCTATTGCAGCACCACTCTCCGCTCCCTCTCCTCACCTGCGTCTTCTGCTCGCCTTTGCTGTTCCATGCCAGCCACCAAGGCCTTGGCTGTGTCTGCCATTCAGCCCCGTCAGGTGCTCTTCTGCTTCACTTTCTCCAGTCCAGCCTCCCACCAAAAGAAACAACTCAGCTCTATTTACTTTTTTCCCCACTGGTCCCAACTGGGCTACTTCTGGTCCCAGATCTGGTAGCACAGAAGCAGAGGGACGTGGCTGGAATGCGGAGCTAAATCAGGCACATGTGCATGGACCTAAGTTTACACAATTTTGGGTAGTGGAGGTGAGCAATTTTTGCATGCCATTTAAAAAACAAGCCACAAACAAAAACCACGAGTCCATACAGAGAACTGCAAAACAACTGTTGCAATACGTCTAAATGTGGCTCTGTGGGCTCCACTTTTGGAATTTATTTTGACTGACGTGTAACCTCGGTACAAATTCTGCTCCCTCTTTGTTGCGTATGGAGAACATCAATCTCTTGCTAATGGTGAAAGGTTGAATCTCGAAGTGTGTATTAGGTGGCAGCGTGTTTTCTGGAGAATCAGGAAATGTCAGTATGAGGCAACGGAAAATGCGTTATACAGCCGATGAAAGCACGTCATAGTACTGGTGGTACGAGGCGTAAGATGTGTAAGTTTGTTTGGATTTAGGAGTTTGCAGATACGTGTGCAGATGGACAGCTGCTTGGCCTTGCCTGCTCTGACAACGTCTGTTCTGGGGATACGATGATCTTAGCATGGTGATTATATTTTTTCTTACAAATAAAATATCATCCAACAAAATTATGATTTAAGGTTAGGACTCTTAAATCTCGCTTCCACATAAAGCACATTCTGATATGGCACAACCAATACAGACAACTGGATTAACTGAAACCCCTTCGTTCTCTTGTGGCTTTTTGACTTTTGTGGCTGTTGCTGGTTTCGTTTCTTTTAGCAGGAATCGAAAGAAAAAATTCCTGCAAGGATGACCTTAACGTTGAGTGACTTGGCTATAATATTCAAGCAATAAAAGCTGACTGTGAGGCACTGATTTTCCTTTTCATTTCATCCACAGGGAATTAATCCCATTGAGAGTCCAATGGATTTCTTTCACTGAACAGAAATGTTCCAGTTCAAAAATATCTTTATTTTGTGATTTTCCACCCAAAGGACAGTAAAACACCTTGTACCCGCTGTATTAGAGAAAATTCAGTGACTTCTAAAGTGGAAGGCAGCAGTTTTAGCCAAAACAACCACCTAACAGCTTAGAATTTGAAAAGGCTTTAATTAAAGTTCAGGTCAGAATTCACTTGTGTAAATTAAAGCTTTGAAAATCAGAATCTAAAAAAAAAAATATTAAAAAAGAACCAAACAGCAAAACAAAAACCTTACTTTTTTTACCAAAAATGCATCTTGAAAATTGGTTTTCTATTTTGAAGGCTTTTTCATGACTTGACAGTTTTCTCCCATGGTGGAAAATTCCTACAGTTATTCGTGTGAAGAAAAATATGCCAAGGGAAGCACAACTCGTTTGGTTTTTTTTGAAATTAGGGTTCAGCTGAAAAAAGAGAAAGAGTAGAAAGGTACTTAGTACGGCACACATTTAGTCGATTAGGAGCTACTAAGATGTCTGTTTCTGAAGAAAGTGAGGAGAGTTTCAAGCAGCATCGGGTTGTTTTGCTGGATCGTTCACGTGTGATACGGCTTTGATTTTGTCAGTAACCTGGTGGTTGGAGACGGATGAAGCTCTTACAGTGCTCTGCGTACCAGACTGCACGTCGACAAGAAGCTTTACCCAGAGAAAGAGAAAGGCTCTTTGCCTGCTAAGGCGGGCGCACAGGTGGCCACGTGGGAAGGGAAGTCACCAGAAGAAAGCAGAGAAAGCCAGGCAGGAGGAAGTTCCTTGTCTGCCCCTCACTTTTGAGTGACAGCACTTTTCCGAAAATGTACACAAGAGATCTCTTATCCCTGGCGTAAAGGTCACTGGGGAATTTTCCAGAGTTGTTGGCTAAAACCTGACTCAGCAAAACTCTGTGGGATTTCAGGAGGTGAGAATTTCACCCATAACGATGCGATGTCCGTTTCCTTCCTGAGGCTGAACACTCACAGAGGCTTCAATAGCTCTTTCCCTTCTGCAGTTACATATTTTTCCCCCAGTCTTCAATGAATGAAAAATTCTGTTTGGCTGGAATTCATCCCTTTTTCATCAAGCAGGCAGATCAGATATTTCAGACTCTTAACCCCAATGTCTTTATACAGGAACAGGAATTCACTGCTTTAGATAAAAAAAAAAAAAAAAAAGATGAAAAGGAAATAAGTTTAAAGATAAAACCCCGAATGACAATTTTCTTGAATTCTTCACTAATCCCCTAGTTCTTTGCTGTTTCCAGCTGGTTAAATGTTCTTTTGCTGTCAATCAATTCCGTACCTTTGACTTCTTCGCACACAGCCTTCTCATTTTCTCTGATAAAGGCTGCTCTCTTCTGCTCCTTAGCATTTAAAGCTGTGCTTTTAGCAGGATAGTCTATTATTTCCTTAGTATCTACTAAATGTTTGAATTATAGGCCCATTCTTCTTCTGAAACTTTAAAGCTATCCCACCACTTGTTGCTTTCTGAAAACACATACTCTCTGCCTGTTGTTACAAGTGCATGATTCCTTATGAATCTTTTTGTTGTCTGTTTCTGGATCAACAAACATTTTTCCAAGTTATCTTCCAGCCATTTACAAAGCTAATAACGTATGACACTGCCGAGAGATTTATCTAAAGGAACTGAATTTGATTAGATGTTAAACAAGGGGGTTTTTCTCTTCCAGGACTTTTAAGTCATAAACCAAAGATGAAATACAAAAACCTGAGAAGATCTGACGCTGGTTAGCTGAGTGACTGAAAACTGATAGTTAAGAATCAAGATTCAGCTTAAAATCCCTTTCGCTAAATTTATTGATTGGTGTGAAGAGCTTAGAGAAGACAAATGGAAAACAAACTAAACAACTATAGTATTTTAAGGCCAAACTCACTACGGAGACACCTCGGCTCTATGTCTCTCACTCCTGATCAGTACGGCTAAAATCACCAGACAGTTTTGTCAACGGTAGCCCTGTCTCTGGCAAGTGTGATGTGTTTCTCAACAGGCCTCTGTAGAAAAGCACTTTTCTGAATCATCCATTGAATTCTTGGACACATAATGCACAGTATTTTAAGCCTTTGATTTCAGGATGCCTAAAACTAAGTGAAATCCTCACAATGTGTACTATTGTTACACCAATCAAGTGCAGGGAGATGATCTTAAATAGCTGCTCTTGAATCAGAGCTGAGCTTCATTGGGATATCTCCTCATGTAGTCCATTATTAACATTACTCCATGGAAAATACCAAGTATATCAGACATGCTGTAAACTAAGTGGATTGAAATCCCTTTGTCTGCCTACCATATGATGCAACGAAACACTAAGTATCCCACAGAATAAGAAGATCCATTTAGTCTCAAAACAACTGGGTTTTGGCTAAGATGAAGGCAGAAGATGATAGTTTGAAAGGAAATTTGATAGCTCTAAGTCATTTTTCAGCTGCTGAGAACACAGATGTAAATTTTTTTAATGTGCCCAATTCAAAACATACGGAATATGGAGCTCACCACAGATGAGCCTTGTTTCCTGCTGAACAAGTTTCCTGAGTGAGTTACATCTCCCGCTTCCTCAGTGTGACGTCCTCGCCCGAGAAGAGGAGCAGCACTGAACAGAATGTGGTTGCATTGGCCACATTCCTGATGGGAATCCAACATGCTGTAAGGCACTTCAGTGTCTTCTCACTCTACCCTTTTCTTTTCAAATGGGCTGAACTGGCTCTTGGGTATTTCTGTCTGCATTTAACATCCTGTCTACTCCTATATGTTCCCCAGCTTCTTTCAGGGAAAGGAAAACTAAGCTACCCTTCATCAGGACATGTGTTCTTAAGGAAAGTACAGTCCAGAGGAGACAGCCAAGAGCAACAAACCACAGTAACCAACGCTTGAATTAAGCACCAGCAAAGCAAATAATTAAAAAGCTCTTCTTCCCATAAAGTAACATTAAAAACCCACCAAAACATTGCTGCTTGCGAGACAAAAAGTCAGTAAAAGAGAACATGAAATGGGCCTCAAATATATATATAACTTAGTATGGTGGATAAAAAACCCACCAAACCCATACTTTGTGAAAAGCAATTTTATTTTTTTTTTAACGTTTCATGACTGACATACACAGAAAATTGGGTCATACCTACTTATCCACAGAACATGCAAACATGTTACGGTCACAGGGCCAGACTTACCTTCTCTATTGCTCAGACAGTACATTCCAAAATGAATATAACAGAAATGTCTTCTACACATGAGAAGGAACCACTCTTAATTCCCTCAGTCCTTTATCTCTCTTCAGACTAACGACAGCATCAGGTACTGCTATATACATTGTTTTGTGAAACCATGAGCTGGTTAGGAAAGTTTTGTTTAGTTTTGCTTTTGTTTAGTGTTGATACCTAATTAACTACTCTGATTTTCTTAACTTTTGTCTTTCAGCCATCAATTTTTTAAAAAATTGTCTCTCAATTTCCTAGTGTCACAACTTCTCCCATGTTTTCCTCCGTAACTTTCAGAAGTCTCATCTCCAAAAGCAGTACACCCACCACCAATCCGCATAAATACACAGAGACTCTGTCACAGCCTACTGTAGTAGCATATCAAAGAACTGTGCATTCAGAGGTAGAATGCAGTCTACATCAAACAAGCACACAAGGATAAAAGCTGGTTATGAAAGCAATCAAGAAGAAATATTTTAACGCATCCAAGACAAAAAGCAAGATTTGTTAAAAAACAAGAGGAAAGAGTTCAGAATATCGTCCACATAAGCTGTCAAAACCGAAAAGTTTCAATGCTGCAAGTAATATCAGGTATTCCCTAACTAAATGGTTAGTTATGAAGACAAAAAGATGAAAAAGAGTGAGAAAAAAATAGTAAAATGCTTTAAGCACTTCCATAGTGCACTGTGCTTTTTTAAAAAAATCTAGCATGCAATGGGCATTCATACACTTCACACACCAGCTGTGATAGAAAATGGAAATAACACGAAAAATAATACAAAGTGTTAAGCTGATTACCTCCGCTACAAAGTTTTTCCTTCAGACGCACCTTCATTTGAGTAAGAGTCCACATCTGCACTTCCAGGTATTCTATAATGCTTCTCCAATGCCTTTTTATGTCAGCTTACCTTTCCACACAAGACCTTAATTTCTCTTCAGACGAGAGAGAGAAAAACAGGTGACAAAGACGTGACCTTCCTCCTTTTCTCGGCACTCATCTATTTACCCCAATTCTATTCCACGATTCATGCGTCTTCTCCGTCTATCCCTTGTGTCCTTACCCTCTGAGTTCCCAGCTTTCTTCTCACACCCAAAACATGCACTCCACTAATCCATGTTCTATCTTTCTTTTATCCTTGGATGAATTGCATGTGCCAGTTAATGATTTCCACTTAAATTCACATCCCCTTAAAATTCCCTTACGACACTGTGGGAAAATAACTGAAATTGAGGAAAATGGAGAAATACAGCTTTGCAAAGTTCAGCTCAAAGGCTGCAGTATTAGAGCAGCTTTGAGGTGAGACACAGTTGCTGCTCCCAGGACGGAAATGGCCTGCTGGTCAGATGAAATGAGCAATGTCTTTGAAGTGGGGATTAGAGTGGTGCGGAGGTACCATGGCTCATCCCTGTTATCAGGGCAAAGAACATCTGGTGAAGATAACCATCTAATTGCCATCAAGGAAGATGGATCACAACTGTTGCCCCAGGAAATCTTGTCCTTTAGTTGAACTTTGCTCATTATAATGTCATTATAATACCAAAACACACCTCCACCTCAAAAGCTACCCACCTCCGGGCTGCGACCACCCCTCACTGAGCTGGCGCCCTGAATTTCTTCTTGCCTATGCCTTTAAATCGAAGCGAGAAAAGTTTACACCAATCCTAATAGAGGTATGTATGAGTAGAGTCACTCGAGCTCCACCTGAAAGTAAAGGTATAAAATGGCAAAAGACAAAGGGGATGTTAGGGAGAAGCCCCTCCATCAAAACGTCCGGGATCAGTCGATGGGCTGAACCTCTCTTCTCCCCCCTCACAGGGACGCCTATTGGGTAAGAGCTCTGTGTTACGTGCTTTGATTTACTAACATCTTACTAGCTATTTGGTATTATCACTGATGAGTAATAGTTTTGTATTATCACTGCAGTATTTCAATTAAAGTTGTTTTTGTGGTCAGTCACTATCACCGGCTATCCAAGAATCTATATCCTGTCACCAATAAAATCCTATCTATATATACAAAAGTTCTGGAGACTTTTGCCCTTATATAAGGAGGTTGGGCTATAGTACTACCGACCCGGTGCACTCGCCAAAGATATATACAAAAGTCCCAGCAACTTTTGACCTTATTATACAGACCGGTTGTTTTTACTTCAAAACGTGACAGACACTTACGATGTCCTCTCCAAAACCGCAGGATCTGATTCACAGGCATTCATCTTCCAGTTGGCTTCAATATATCGTTTCACAGCTACTGCAGTGGCAGATTGATGGAAATTGGCTTGACTCGCAACTCCTAAGCTGAGACCTGGGATGCCTCTGATAGTTTTGCAGGTGACCTTATGTTCCTTTCTGTTCTCCTAAGAGCGCATATATAAATGTTTCAGAAGATACCTCAAATAGACAACTGGAAGAAGCCACCTGATCACAGGCTCTGGTACTTCTAGGGTACTTCAAACACAGTAGTATCTGTTGGAGGGGTGATACAGCTGCGAAAGCAATTCAAGAGATTTCTTGAGTGCCTTGGTGAAAATTTCTTGGTGTAGTTGCTTTAAAAGCAAAAATACTGGAATGTTTATGTCTAGGACAGAAAGAGTCCAGCAAATAGGAGGATCTAGAAAAAATGCTACATACCTTCTCCTCTACCTCTTTACATACTGAAACAGATTAGAGCCAATGCCATAGAAGTTGGCAGTATACTTTTAACAAGCATTCCCTTTCCACTGGCCCCCAAACCTCACTCTCAAGGCCTATATTTAAATGCATGGAAAAACTTAATCAATGAATATTTAGTAAATAAAGGATATGTAGTACAACTCTGAATTTAGTAGAAGTTAATTTTTAAATAAAAATTCTCAGTCACTCAGCTACACTGGGAAACATCAAAATTGATGAGGGTGAAAAGTTCTCCAGTGGTTCTAAGTATCATTTGATGTGAGAAAACAACTTGCTGTTTCTCATTATGCTCTTAAACTTAGATTTTTCAACTAGTTTCTAGGTGAATGTACAGCAGTGGAGTTAAAGGTATCACTGCCCACAGCAGGGGGGTTGGACCTAGGTGATCTTTAAGGACCCTTCCAATCCCAACCACTCTATGATACAGTCTATGATTCTGTTGCAAAGGCACTTATAAGCAAGACATAGAATCATAGAGTGGTTTGCGTTGGAAGGGACCTTAAAGATAACCTAGGTCCAACTCCACTGCAATGGGCAGGGACACCTTCCACTAGATCGGGTTGCTCAAAGCCTCATCCAACCGGCCTTCAACACTTCCAGGGTGTGGGAAAATAACTGAAATTGGAGGGGAATGGGAGAACATTGTCCCCCGAAATTCAGCAACACCTTAACGTAAGCTGTAATAGCAGAGCAGCTCTGAGATGAGACACAGCTGCTGCTCCCAGGAACAAACAAGGCCTACGTAATATCCTTGAAATGGGGAGCAGAGTGATACGGAGGTATCATGGCACATCCTTGTTATCCGGGATAAGGATAAATTAAACAGACCTTCACTGTATTCAGCAGCAAAACAAATTGCATATGTAATAGGAACAAATTTTCAGATACTCATGTTCCAACTTAAACATACCACGTATTGCGGATTGGTCTGCATCGTCTGGCAAGCCAGGACAGATTTTAGAGAGCAAAATAAGGTTCATTTTTCTTATGGAACCACTGTTCTTCCTGACCCAGTAGTGGCTAACATTCCTCCTGAGAACAACACACTTGTCTCCTCATACTAAACAGCTGAATGACTTCATGTTTTACTTATGGTCCTACGCAAATTCCGCATTAAAGGTATCGGACACCTGCGATAAGCATACTCACATACCAGGAACTATTTTCAGCATTAATCTGTTATAACTATGAACACTATTCCCTATCCCCCACCAATAAAAGCCGTCTTTGTTAGACAAGGCAGTTGTATTGAATTCACTTCCTTTTACTGCAGTGACATCTCCCTGGTACAATGTATTAACTGCAATAACTAACGTTAAAATATTAGAAAAGCATTTGTGTGTGACAGTTACAGTACAGGATCAAATCTTACATCTTCATACTGAGTGGGCCACTACCCACTAATGCTCAAACCTGTAAAATTATTTTCAGTTAGTTTAAAAAATGTAATGTCAGAAAAAGCATATAAAAAGAATTTATGTAAAAGGAAATCTAAATAAAAACACAAGTGAACTAATAAATAATTGTTTCCTCCAACTATTCCTGTCTAAACCCATTCAAACAAATCTAATCTATAGAGGGTATGAATTGCCATGTGTAAGTGATTTCATTTTCCAAGTAATTAAGAACGATTGGAACGTAACTAAATTTGGTGTCAAAATCAAAGCAGAAGTTGGAGTGACTGCCACTAACTGACGTCTGTTGCAAACAATTCCATTAACTGTTGAAATTTTAGTGTAGCAAATAATGTTGAAACTTGACCTCATGCTGAGCACTAGAGGACTTCTGAGAGAGCATGTGAAAAGCCATCTATGTTATTTCACAGGCATTGCCTTAACTATCCCCATATAGAATCACAGAATCATAGAATGGCATAGGCTGGAAGGGACCTTAGGGATCATCTAATCCAACCTCCCTGTCATGGGCAGGGACGCCTCTCAACTAGATCAGGCTACTCAAGGCTCCGTCCAACCTGGCCTTGAACACCTCCAGGGAGGGGTCATTCACAACTTCTCTGGGCAATTTATTCCAAAGCCTTACCCACCTTGTACTGAAGAATTTCTTCCTAAGATCTAATCTAAACCTGTTCTCCTTCAACTTAAACCCATTTCCCCTTGTCCTATCAGTGGACATTCTTGCAAAAAGTCCCTCCCCAGCTTTCCTGTAGGTTCACTTCAGGTATTGGAAGGCAGCTATTAGGTCACCCCGAAGTATTTTCTTTTCAAGGCTGAACAATCCCAGCTCCCGCAACCTGTCCTCGTAGCAGAGGTGCTCCAGCCCCTGGATCATCTTTGTGGTCCTCCTCTGAACACGCTCCAACAGATCTATGTCTCTCTTGTGGTGGGGACATCAGAACTGTACTGGATGCAGCATTCGAGGTGGGGTCTCTCAAGAGCAGAGTAAAGGGGGAGAATCACCTCTGTCGACCTGCTGACCACGCTTCTCTTGATACATCCCAGGATGCGGTCGGCCTTCTGTGCCGCATGAGCGCACTGCCGGCTCATGTTGAGCTTCTCATCTATAAACACCCCCAGCTGCCAGTTCCTTCAGGACCCGTGGATGTATCTCATTAGGTCCCATGGACTTGTGCACCTTCAGGTTCTCTAGGTGTTCTCGGACCTGATCTGCTCCTACCTTGGGTGGTTCTTCACTCTCCCAGACCCAGCCAACATCCTCTGTGATTTGGGAGGTGTGGTTCGAGTGGTTCCCAGTGAAGACAGAGGCAAAAAAGTTGTTGAATGTTTCAGCCTTCTCCACATCCTCCTAAATATAAATATTTAGATCTATTTTATATAATTTTATACACATATATGTATGTATACACACACTTCATTTGGTTCCTGAGTTACAGATCACAAGCAATGGTTTCCTGAATGGGCAAAAACCCTTTTAAATAAGTGTACCTGTGCACATTCTTCTTCAAGTTCTTTTTAAGATAGCAGCACTAAGTCCATGTCTTACTGTCCATCTGTTCCAAAGAATGTAATCCACAAAACAAGAAGAAACATGGCGATGGTTCCATATTCACAGTGTGACATCCTTATCCCCTAAAAACATTGTAAAACCTGTAATAGATACATTGGTAAGTTTGATCCTCAACCCCTCACCTGGAAGGAAATTGCACTTTTACTGCAAACTGTCTTATCTGACAATGTTTACCGTAACAAGCTGGGTTCATGCTGGCATCAGTTTTCTCACACTTAGCAGCAAAACATGCATGTTTGTTGTTTGTTGGGGTTTTTTTTATAGTTACATGATTCAATAGTCTCAAATTCAATTGATAGAAACAGCAAAAACTTTTTTTTCTGTTTACCAAGAACTTGACAACAGTGTATACTGCACTGTGTAGAATTTTTTTATCTTTAATCACAACGTGAAGCTCTACCTTGCCACACAATGAGTACACTTTGTCCTTCAAAAGGAACAGTTACATTTCAATTCGATTTTGTATTTAGCACAAAAATACATCTTTTCTGTGCATTCTTAAATGAAAGTCACTCAACCACTGGTAAACTGATCCACTAGCATGCCTAATGCTAACAAACTACTAAAAACTACTTCAAATCTGATCCACTAGCATGCCCAATGCTAATAAACTACTAAAAACTACTCTATTTGCCCTACTCAAACTTCACTTGTAGTATGACTTCAAGGAGGTCTGAAGCAGGCTCCTGCAGAAAAAGACAGCCAAGAGACCTACGATATGCATTCTACTTGTTTACACCAAAAGTAATTCCATAGAAATCCATCAGCAGGATGATGATCTAACTTCATCGAGAGAGATTTCTTAGAAAAACAACTGAAAGAAAGGACCTGAAAGCAAGAGGAATAGTTGACATGCGGGAGTGGAAGGAATGGGAGAATCCTAAGCCACACTACAAGTGTGGAAGTCATCACCTAACGCAGTGTATCAGAAGCACGAAACTACACAGGCCCTTTTTTTTTGTTCATCAGTACAGTAGCTCTATACTTCTAATAAACACTTTCAGCACTGAAACCTCCTTGAGTATTTCTATACTTTAATGCCAAGGCACAGACTTTTTCCTAACCTGTATTTACACAGATTTACACTTCAAATTACCATTCTGTATTCAATTAGGATAACAGCACAAATCGTTTTCTTACATGACAATTAGGTTAGCTGTCCTCAAATGTTCTTTCAGCAACTCATTTAGCCTAATCTGGCGGTAAGTCTGTAATTAAAACAAAACAGTTATCATCAATTGGTATGAGTCATTTATAGAAAGCAGGGACTCCCACCTCAGTTTGGCAACTTGTTCACTTTTCTGAAGTACCAATGGTTGCAAGGCTGGGAGAGAAGAAAGCAGTAAGCTTAGAATGTGCAAATAAGCCAAGTACTATGAAAGCCAAATTTAAGATAGTTCCTCTAATAATGATACCATCCTCCGTAGCTCCTGGAAGCAAAAGCCCCTTATGCTGCCTTCAAGGTTCTTTTAACTATCTCCTATAAGCTCATAGAGAGCAGGTCTTACAGAAATAGAGCCCCATCTTCATTTGTTAAGCCTACCTCCCTAATGGGCTCCCCTTTTTTTACTACCCTATCTTGTCATAACATCTGATGTAGCTTCCTCAGTAATTTTCAGTTCTCTTGTGCCAACTAACTTTCTAGAAAACGTTTTGAGTTAACCATTTCTCGTAGTTCTGTTGTTCTCAGAACTGAGAGCTGAAGTCTAGTTAGCCTTTGGGCTACTGTCTGCAGAAACAATTAAGCTATCAGCAGACAACAGAATAAATCACTTTAGTTATCTCACTTCAGTGAGTCTTGGCAGTGTTGGTAGACATGAGGAACAGCCAGGCATCAAGCAGTTCATTAACTATAAAGTAACTATACTTTTAAAAATCTTTCCCTCCAGCCTCTTGGTAATATGCAGTTAAGAGATCTCAGCAGGAGCTGCCAGTCAATGTTAACTACTTCTTGAACAGATGCCTGGCTTTTTTTCTCCCCTCCCCACTTACAATGCAGAATGACCTACCATTCCCATTTCTTCTCTACTGAAAATCCTCACAGAAGTTGTAAAAAACACACAAGAGAAAGAAGATAAGAGTGGAATATACTCAGCACCATCTTGAAGAACTTCAGGTCACTGAAACTTTAACCAGTCTTTATCTTTAGATACGTGTCTGTATCTGTCTGAGTCTCTTCCATAGAAGCACTTGAGAAGGAGTATCTCTGACATCTCTATAGTGCACAACTGCTTGGGAAAAAAGGTCATACCTTTAATTGCTCCTTATACCACAATTAGATGGGTGGTGTTTTGTTGTGGATTTTTTTTTTAACAATGAAGAAAAAAATGTTAATTTGGTCAAACAAAAAGTCAACAAACAGCTGAATACAGATGATATCATTCTAAATTAACTGCTGAAATACTGTAGGAAAGCAATTTAGCCAGACTGACCCACCCCCCGAAGGCAGAAACATTTTTACTTTTTTTTTTTTTTGTGAAACACCCAAATGGTTTTAGATGCTGCTTTCCATCAGCTATTCATAAAAGCAACTATGAAGAGAGAATAACAATAATGAACTCATTGATAATCACATCTGCAAATGCAGTAAGAGAAAAAAGTTTACCAACATTTAACATAACACTCTAAAGAATACAGAACCTTTGTTTTGTAAAGCTCAGGTTCATTATCTGTTACCCTCCACGGTTCATCCTCCTTCATTTTATCTGCAACTTCTTGTTCTTTATCTTTTTCCTGAAGTCGGAAGGGCTCTATCATTTCTTCAAAAGCTGCAATACTGGAACAATTACATGAACAGCCATATTAAAACAGGTACGAGCCTGTAGGTCAGCAATGACTTTCATGGTATCAGAAAGTACTTTTACATGGTAAGAAAACTTAAGGTGAATGGAAATATTTTCACTGCCAATTGCAGTTAGAACATCAAATCAGCTATTTGTATGCAGACAGTATAATTCAACAAACAATTAGGGACATCTGTAGGAACTTCCACTGTTCACCATGTAACTAAATATTAAGTTTTAGCCGGTTTAAAAACCAAACAACTTCTGCTAGACTTTTACTGTAACTGTTTAAAGAGTACTACCTTAGAAAATTTATAGTAATTAACAGCAGCTTCTTCAGAATTGAATTTGAAAGAGAAGTTTACATGTCACACAAAATTATAGCTATCGAATCTCATATTTAGTGCCATGAGGATTTTGGCTTTGATATTTTTACTTTGTTTCTTTTTAATCTTTCTAATACAGTCTGAGAGCCACATTTGAATGCAAATAACCATAGCTATCTTGTTTACTGTTTCCCTTGCACTTGTTAGAATATGAGGTGGCACTTTGAACTCACTTGAACTTTATCAAGAACTTGGAAAGAAAACCTCAGTTCTGAAGACTAAAGAGGCATTCGTTTCTACTAGCAAGAACTTACATTACCCCATTTTCCTTACCCACATGATACTCAAATAGTAAACAAAGGCTGCCACAAGTTATGAAAGTAACTTGTCTTTGAATAGCTCCAGCATATGAGATATGAGGAAAATAAACAAGATTTTTAGCAGAACATACTGAAATGTATGCCTTACATCCAGTGAAATAACTGCATTTTGATGCTATTTTTTTTTTTATATATAAAAATGACAAGGTATTGCCAATCTTCTGTAATTGCAAATTGCAGTGCGGAAAGTTTACCAAACATTAAGGAATACCTCTTAGGATATATTGTAGTATCAGTATGTGTAACATGTTAGCTCCCATATAAACACTCCCCTCATGTCCATTTTCTAACTGAGGTGTTCCCATTCCTCCAGGAAACCCCTGCACTACTAAAAAAACACCTTTTTTTCTATGCTTGGTGTCTTTACTGAAGTTAGTTGATACAATGACTTCACCATCAAAAGGGAAAAAACAAATGCAATCTGCTATCTTTTGGCTAAACAGAAAGGAGAAGTATTAACAATATTCTACTATACAGCACAGCAACTGTTAAAAATAAATAATCTTCCTTTACTTAGTTTACAACTATTGTTCATGTGTGGTATCTTAGAAAGGTTCTGGATGTATTGTGGAGAATGTATCCACAGAGAGAAAAAACGCTCTTAGAAGAAATAACTCATGGATCACTTCTATGAAATGAAAATAATTCCATGTAATTTTACAAACTCAACTTTTTACGCATAAATGTGTGTTATCTCTAAGTTTAAACATTTTTCTGCAGCAGGCTCCCAGGAGCGAAGACATCCAAAAGCGTCAGAGTGCCCAAAGTACTCTACCATTTTAGTTGCTTCATATATTCTATACATTTAAGAAAAGGTCATTAAAAAGCAGGGTATAAAAGAATAGCATTTACCATTTACATAAGTTGTAAAACACTATTTCCTAATTTGCATGACATGTCCAATTATTCAGATACATGCATATCCATGTAAAAGATATTTTTACAACTTCAACGTACTAAAGATGACTTGAAGGATAAAACTCGTAGATCTTACACATCCTGTCAAATGTGTACTGAAAGAAATCTCCAATTAATATCTTTTAACTTGAAAATCAGAGATATCACATGTATGATCATTCCTGTGTAAATTAAAAGTCCAACCAATTTAAAATAAAAAATAAAACAAAAACAGGCTACTTGAAGACCAAGATTTGTTACATTAAACTAAGACTCCAAGCAAGAGAAAAACCACTTGAGTTTTTGTGAAAGAAGCAGCAAGTTTTGGTTTTCTTAAGTGTTTGTAACACAAGTTATTCTATAAAATTTTTCAGCCAGAATTGGTCTGCCTTTCAGTGCTACCAAATTACACTGTGATACCTGAAAAGAAAATGGAACTTTCCAAGACTTGTTTTGGAGTTTTAGAAAGCGGCATTCTTTATTGCAGCGCTGGGTGCACGGGGGATTTCTCCTCCTAGCGTGCACACCGGCTTCTGGACAGAAAATTAGTTATACACTACAATCATACATAATTCATAACATATTTAAATATTCTTAAACAATAGGTTGATTTTCTCTCACTTTACATGTAAATTCCTTTGCATGCTCAGTTCTCTTCCTCTGCCCCTTTCTTTTGGGTCTGGGATGTGTTTAGGGTAGGCGGTCCATGAGTCGGTGGTCGCGATCTCCCCCTGCCGGAATTACCTTTTCCCCCAAGTCATTGCATGTTCACAGTTTAGAAAAACATGATCACAAATTTTGTGCAGTTTCTGGGATGTTCCCTCCAAGGGCAGACAGTTCTTGATAAAGAGTCTCCTTTTTAATCACTCCTTACAGCTTCAAGGATGGTCAGTGTGTTAGTTTCTTTAGGTATGCGTAAATGACCTACTGCCAACTGAACCCTTCATGAAACTCTTACACAAAAACTTTAACCTATTTATTGTTGGGTAGCACTGGGATTTCCTTTCCCCATCTTCTTTTTGGCTACCATATTATTTTGTCTGTCAATGCTATGTATATTGTAAGATATTTCTTGTAGATGAGAGCAAGGTTTAATGAAGGTAGAAGTTCAGCATAAGAGTTGATTCAGTCTCTACTACACTTAAATCTGTACAGAAGTAGTGAAGGAAGAACCTTGCTTTCGACAGAAGCTATGCTTTCAAGAATTCAGCAGACTGGCACGTGAGACACTAGTTCCATCTCTGAAGACAATAACAAATACTTCCAAGTATAAAAAACACTTCCAATTTTGATGTTCATCTTCACCACTTTCATTTAAAAAAAAAAAAAAAGAGAGACAGATGTACCTGCATTAAGTATTGTCCTCCATCCCTCAAGTCCTCTGCATGCACTGGTGCACAGAAAGCCTTCATCTTGTTTTCAATTTGCCATCGCTGATATTTAGCCAAATCAGTTGACAGTTCCTTAATGGCTTGCCTCCGAGGACCCTTTCAAAATAAGGAAATAAAAAGAGAAAAGGGAAGAAGAATTAAGAGTGTGAGCAGTAATAAAGCCCCTCCCTTTTTTTTTTCTTTCAATTTCACTGTTAGAATCCAATTCAAACTTGAAGAACCTCAAAACATGCTTACACACTATCAGAAAAAGACCAAAGCAACAAAATACTGGGCATTATCAGAAACAAAGAGTGGACAAGATTCTTGTTTTTAGGAAGAGGATCTTGTTCCTGCAAAGCACGACCCACCTCCCCAGCTTGCGGCACAAGTCTGTCCTCCAAAGCATAACATAGTTTTAAAAGGAAAGGGCTTTTTAATTAAACATACCCAGATACAGTATTCACTTAATATTAGGCTTTATGGGAACATTTGTTTCAAGCTGCACAAGAGTGCCTCTGTGTGTACATAATCCTAATCAGAAAGCCTTTGTCACAGTGGTGTCACTTCTGCAGTCTTATGTTGCAGTCCAAGTCATCTCCTCTTTAAAGACTTTCTTTTTATTGCTTCCATCAGGATGAATCATTGTGTTCCTCCTAGACATCAAAATGCAGAATACAGCACGAGGTATACTCAAGAACACAGTAGCCCAGTCTTGCAAAAGGATACAGTCTCAGACCAAATGGTCAGAGTTAGTGAAGAATACAGTAGTGTCATCTCATTCTTTTAGGAAAGCAATTTTCAATAGAGATAGGATACGTTCCCAGAAAATCTCCAATCAGAATTCTTTTCCAAGAAGAAGGATGACACTACCTTGTTCCTTTCAGTACAGCCCTACTTTCCAAAGACAATAATTCTGTGATATCTTACCTCCCTAGTACTACTCGGTTTCTGTCCTTTGCACTCACTGAAATTTTAAGATTGTATAGACAGGAATTAATTAAAATTTCTGACGACAAAACTGGCCAATATTTGCTTAGCAAAATGTATGTTCTGTGGATTGCATTAACTTGATTCGTTGCTGTCTGTTCATTGGATGAGAAGATGTGGATACAAAAAGGCTAGAAGCAGAAATTTTCCAGCTACTGCAGCGTCCTGTGAAAGTTCTTTTTCCCATGCAGGCTAGCTGAGAAACAGTTTGAGGTTTTTGTAAACTAAGACTTTATCTTGCACCTGTAGCTTGTTATGCGGTCTTGTTTATGGCACACTGGGAAAGTTGTTTTGAAATGGGTGTTGTAGCATTTAGCCAATCACTCTGGGAGGTGGATGATCAAGCGACCAATTGCCTTGACCATCCTTGTGAACCATATTATATATAGAGAGAGATTTGTAATTAATAAACGGCTGATGCTGCTGATGCTGCTGCTGCCGCTGCTGATACTGCTGCTGCTGCTCCTGCTGTTGGCGTTGGCTCTTTCTCCTGCACCTGAATTCTGTGTCGTTCTTCTCTCCGTCCCCGAGACGGCTGCGACATTTGGTGACCCCGACGTGATACAACCGCAACTGAATTTAGAAGGTACGTGCTTCCCCCGAGGCTCCGGGGACAAAACTCTAGACTGAGAAGATGGGGCAAAGCTCCATGAAAGAAAGCACGATATTTTCTGCCTTCAAAAATGCAATAACGATCGCAGGAGCTGACATAAGTGATGAAGCTCTCTGTGAATTGCTAAATTGGGCAGCAGAATATGAGTTTGTAGCTGATCCAGACACTGCCCTTAACCCAGAAGCTTGGGAACTGTTAGGGGATAAGTTATTTCATGAGATCATGCTTGGAGATAAGAGCGTACTTGACCTGCTATGTACGTGGTGGTCCCTATACGGTATAATGCGGAAGTGGACAGCAGGAAGAGAAGGAAAAGAATTACCGGGCTCTGACGAATCTGCGGGTGAAGGCTCTGAAGGGGACAATGAGCTATTTGAGGGATCACTGACCCCGTACAGCACAGGCAGCGTACCTGCCGCGTCTCCGCTGCCCTCGGGCACTGAGAGACTCGCGGGGACTGCGCGGAGGTCCTACCCCTCCCCGCGGGATTATGTTCCGCCTGAGTACCCCTCACCAGTGGAAGAGTTAGCAAAACTAACCGGTCAAAGCAAAGCGTTGGAGAGTCCCCCACCCTCCGCCCCAGCGGCCCCCCCCCCCTCCTCCTCCGCGCTACGGCCGCCCCTGCAGCCGGCTGCTTCAGTGACTGCAGCGGGATCTGTCCTTCCTACGGCTCTGCCATTGCCGCAGCCAGGCACGGCAGCCGGGGTTCTACCGCAACCGGGAGGGGCAGGAGGTATCACGGCGGCGGCGGTTCCGGCGCCTTTGTGTCCCGCGCCAGCATCCGCGCATTTCCCGGCGCAAACGGCGCAGAGGCCGGTGGCGGATCTCTCGGCACACCAGCCTACGACGCTTTTGCGGGAAATACTACAGCAACTAGTGGTGCTGACGGAGGCGGTGCGACAGGCGCCGAGGGCGGCGTCAGCACCCTCCCCGACGGCAGCCCCCACGACGGCAGCCCCCGCGACGGCAGCCCCCCCGACGGCAGCCCCTCCGACCGCGACGGCGGCCCCGGAAGTGGCGCCGAGTGCGGCGCCGGCAGCCCCTCCGACGGCGGCGCCTGCACGGACAGTGATGCCGCCGCAAGCCGCAGCCCCCCAAGCTGCATTGCCGTGCGTAGCTCCGCAACCGTCCACAGCCTCCGCCGCTACACCGCCCGCTGGCCCGGCTCCTGTGCCCTGCCAGCCTTCCTCATCCGTGCGGCCCGACGATGCAAACAGTGTTACTGCGGACTTGCTTACTACACTGCGGGAAACTGTGGCGGTGAAAAATGCAGAGGGGCAAACAGCTACAATTTGGCCCTATGTCACTACAGCTCCACTTAACCTCTGGGGGCGGGATGTATTGGCGGCTTGGGGGGTACGGATTGGGACAAATTTTTGATGGGGGCCACTGTGCTGAAGGGCGCAGAGTATCCTACGCTGCCTTTGCGGTGGCTAGTAAGCAAATCCATCTGGCAACCCCAGTGGCCCCTACCAAAAGAGAAACTAGTCGCCCTTCATCAGTTAGTTCAGGAGCAATTACAACAGGGACACCTTGAGCCTTCCACTAGTCCCTGGAACACTCCTGTTTTTGTAATTAAGAAAAAATCAGGAAAATGGAGATTGTTGCAGGATCTTCGAAAAATCAGTGCAGTGATGGAAAGTATGGGGGCATTGCAGCCTGGTATGCCCTCACCCACCATGATTCCAGCAGGGTGGGAAATCCTGATCGTTGATTTGAAGGATTGCTTTTTCACTATTCCTTTACATCCTGATGACAAGCCAAAATTTGCTTTTACTGTGCCTGCAGTTAACAATGCGGAACCTGCGAAGAGGTATCAATGGAAGGTTCTACCTCAGGGCATGAAGAACAGCCCGACTATCTGCCAATGGTATGTCGCTCAAGCTTTGTCCGGAGTCCGCGAGCAGTTTCCTGAGGCATACTGCTACCATTACATGGATGATATCCTGGTAGCAGCATCCACCCAGGACGAGCTGCTGAGGATACAGCCTCCGCTGCTCGCTGCTCTGCATTCTTATGGATTGCAGGTGGCTCCGGAGAAAGTTCAAAAGCATCCTCCTTGGAAATATTTAGGAGTCAAAATTCTGGATCAAACTATACAACACCAAGAGGTGCAATTCTCGGGTTCTATTAAAACCCTGAATGATGCTCAGAAATTGCTGGGTATCATCAATTGGTTACGTCCCTATCTAGGGCTAACCACAGCACAACTTTCCCCGCTTTTTAATATTTTAAAGGGGGATCTCGAGTTGAATTCAGCTCGGAAATTGACTCCTGAAGCGCGACGAGCGCTGGAGGAGGTTCAACAGGCTGTTTCTGCTCGTCAGGTTTATCGAGTGGATCCCTCCATTGATATCACTGTTTTCATTACCACTCCAGATTTTCATCCTACAGGTATCATTGGCCAGTGGAATAAACAGTGGCCCGACCCTTTGCATATTTTGGAATGGGTCTTTTTGCCACATCAGCCAAAAAAGACAGCATCCACATTGTTTGAATTGATCACTTGTCTGATAATCAAATGCCGCCAAAGGTGTTTGCAATTAATGGCAGCAGATCCTGGAACAATTGTTCTTCCAGTACAGCAGGAACACTTTGAGTGGAGCCTTACTAACAGTGCTCCTCTCCAAAGTGCGCTGCAAAACTTTTCGGGACAGATTGCTTATCATCTGCCCGGCCATAAATTACTGCAATTGGCAAAATCGACAAGCTTTACCTTGCGGCCAAAAAATAGTCGGGTGCCAGTGCAAGGACCCACCGTCTTCACCGACGGGTCCGGGAAAAACGGGAAAGCTATTGTTACCTGGAAGGAGGAATCTGAGTGGCAGGTGCTGGAAGGCCATGAGTCAGGCTCAGCCCAGTTGGTTGAACTGAGGGCTGTTGCCATGGCTTTTCAGCGGTTCTCTCAGGTACCTTTGAATTTGGTCACTGATTCTGCCTACGTAGCAGACATAACCCAACGCTTAGATTGTTCACTTTTGAAGGAAGTGAATAATGCGGCTCTGTTTTCACTATTGAAAACTTTGTGGTGTGCAATTCAAGCTCGAGTTCATCCGTATTACATTTTGCATATCCATAGTCACACCAACTTGCCAGGTTTTATAACAGAAGGCAACGCCAGGGCTGACATGCTAGCTAACCCTGCGTGGGTAGCGCCTCAGCCTGACAAAATTGCACAAGCCAAAGCATCGCATAGTTTTTTCCATCAAAGTGCGCATACCCTGCAGAAGCAGTTCCACTTAACGCCCACTGAGGCTCGGGACATTGTCAGCGCTTGCGCTGACTGCCACGGACTTGCGGCACCTCTGCCATCGGGGGTAAACCCCAGGGGCCTAAAGGCCCTGCAGCTTTGGCAGACGGATGTAACGCATGTTCCTGAATTTGGCAGGTTTAAGTATGTGCACGTGTCTATTGACACTTTCTCCTCAGCTATGTGGGCGTCTGCTCATACTGGGGAGAAAGGTCGCGATGTCATTGCCCATTGGAAACTCGCCTTCGCCGTCTTGGGCGTGCCTTTTTCTGTGAAAACCGATAATGGCCCGGCCTATGTCTCACAGAAGACACGGCAGTTTTTACACCTATGGGGTGTAAATCATACCTTGGGTATTCCGCATTCTCCTACTGGCCAAGCCATTGTTGAACGCGCTCATGGCACTTTGAAGCGTGTTTTAGATAAACAAAAAGGGGGAATGCATGGAGAAACCCCACAGAGTCGACTAGAAAAAGCATTATATACAATTAATCATCTTACAGTGCCACCAAATTCAAATAATCCTGTTATTCTGAATCATTTTCTTTCGTTGCAGTCTTCAGGCGAGACGCACCTGCCTCGAGCGAAAGTCTGGGTACGGGACCTACTCACTAAGAAGTGGGAAGGCCCGTGTGAGCTTATTGCTTGGGGTCGTGGGTATGCTTGCGTTTCCACAGATACTGGGGTACGATGGCTACCTGCAAGATGCGTTCGCCCTGACCTGCGGCACCAGAAGCAGAACGGGCAACCTCCAAGGCAACCTTCAAATGACGGCCAGAATGCAGATCATTCGATTGATGATCCTCCTGATGACGACCAAGACATCGACTGTCGGAGTGCAGATCCTTGAAGAGACTGCACGAAGAAAAACCCTGTGTAAATAAGGACTGGAGCTCTAAAGTTAGGCCTCAGGGGCAGAATGCCCTTGAAGTTAAGGATAAGAAAACTATGCAGCATGATAAGGGAGTAGTGTTTGCTTAGAGCAGAGCTTCGCTAGGCGGGTACCTGTTTGAAATAAGCTGTTAAATATGACAAGCATATGTATCATCCAATAATGGTGTAGAAAAGGTGTGGTCTCAGGATTATTGGCAAATACTGTCTATATAAGCAATAAGAACTGCGCAATAAACGAGACTTCCTGCAGCTAACTCATATTGAGTCGTCTCAGTACTTCTCCAAATCCCTTCTCCGCAATCGACCATCAGCCCGGTCCTTCTACAAGCAGAGACTGAACTTAAAGTTTCTTATGTTATGGAGTCAGAATGTAGAGCCTTTAAGGCTATTTAGAATTAATGACTGGACGTATAACTGGGTTTGCTATATGCGTATCTCTTATGGCATTGCTGGAGAATCTCTCTGCCTACTTTAAATTAGTCTTAAACAAAAAGGGGGAATTGTGGATACAAAAAGGCTAGAAGCAGAAATTTTCCAGCTACTGCAGCGTCCTGTGAAAGTTCTTTTTCCCATGCAGGCTAGCTGAGAAACAGTTTGAGGTTTTTGTAAACTAAGACTTTATCTTGCACCTGTAGCTTGTTATGCAGTCTTGTTTATGGCACACTGGGAAAGTTGTTTTGAAATGGGTGTTGTAGCATTTAGCCAATCACTCTGGGAGGTGGATGGTCAAGCGACCAATTGCCTTGACCATCCTTGTGAACCATATTATATATATAGAGAGATTTGTAATTAATAAACGGCTGATGCTGCTGATGCTGCTGCTGCCGCTGCTGATACTGCTGCTGCTGCTCCTGCTGTTGGCGTTGGCTCTTTCTCCTGCACCTGAATTCTGTGTCGTTCTTCTCTCCGTCCCCGAGACGGCTGCGACAAGAAGAAAGTGGTATTTAATAAGTGTGGTAAATTTAAACATATCTAAGAGTAACCCATCTTTGTATTTAAAGTTACACTTGCTTGAACGTTCTTACAGATGTGGCAGAAAAGGTTTGGCCTTAAAATACGAAGCTGAACTACACAATCCCAATATGCTAAAACGTAATCACCAATGTTTATCCTGAATGCAACAGTCTCTCTGCAGGCAACTGAAGTTTTGGTACAGATCATAGTATGACAGTCACCTGGCATCACAGTTAAGACAACTCATGACAAGTGTGATTTTGAAGAATAGTTTCTTGAAGCTTCCTTCCTTCTCCCCACCCCAAAACCTCTAGAAGTCTGCCGCAGAAAATACTAAGTATCTTATGATAAGCAGTAAGAGCTACTTATGTAATGAAATTATGAATTAATTAATTATGAATTACTTATGTGATGAAATTATGTCCTTGCAGAACAGCCCTCACCCACCCCAACCCCTCAAAAAACCCTCACATCTCATACGAAATTTACTGCTCAAGAAGGATTATTTTAGACCTAATAATTTTAAAATAAATTCGATAATTTTAGATTATTTTATTTTAATTATTTTAGATTATTTCTTTGTAAGAAATCTACACAGGAATCAATCTCCCTGAAACAGTAACACTGAGAGGAAATCTAGCTGTATACTGCGCACCATTTTGATCCACTGCTCTGTCCAGAGCATGAAAGAGCACGTGCGACTACAACATAAGGAGAGAAAGAGACCCAAGCTGTAATCCAGTGTTCACTTTACTTCCTGCATTTAAGCATCAAATGATTAAAACGTCTTAATTTTGCAAAGTTTCCCTTGTAGCATACCTAACCGGAATAGTGACGACCCATACGCGAGTAGATTTTACCAGTAAATCCTACCAGTAGATCTCTCTTTGCAAATAGGTAAAAAAAGAAACAAACAAACAAAATAAGGCAACTTTAAAGTAAAGACAGAATGCACTTACCATATGTACGTGGCCACATATCATCAAGCCCACATTCTTGGTGAAAGCACGGACAAGGTGAAGCAAAGCTGGACGTGCATTTGGAGCACCCATCATAATTAAGCACTGAGGTCTAGAATCGTGAACAGATGAGGAGAAAAAAAAAGGTTGGAATTAATTTCATCTGGAGTTGTGGGGTTTTTTTTATTAACAGAAGGAAGTTTCTTCCAAATATTGGCCATAAGAACATAATCTTCACTGGAGAGGTCGTACTGCATCTACTTTTACAAGACTTTATTAAATTAAGATCAAATTTTCCGCAACTGGCAGCAGACCTATTATTAATTGGTTCCAAATTTAGTAATCTCACTAAATCTGAAAATTTACACATTTAAAAAGATCAGAAATAGATTTTGGACAAGACTAGGTCAGAGGAATTAATTTCTTGCCCCATTTGTAAGTCACATCTCTGTGCATTTACTACCTTAGATTCTTCTGTGCACAACAGAAAAAAATGGAATCAGATGCTTTTTAAAAAAAATTACTATAATTCAGAAGGCAGAGCCAAACAACTGCACGTTATTTTAGACAACTTTCTAATCAATATTAAAAGATAAAGTGTCCAGACTCCAGAGTTCATTTCAGGAGGTAATTTTTCATATCATAAGAAGCATCTAAAGTCATCTGTCGCAATCTCTATAGTAGCTCCAGTTCATTTTCCACAATAGACTCATAAAATTGTTTAGGTTGGAAAAGACCTTGAAGGTCATCCAGTCCAACCATTAACCTAGCACTGCCAAGTCCACCACGAAATCATGTCCCTAAGCACCAGATCCACATGTCTTTTAAGTACCTCCAGGGATGGTGACTCAACCACTTCCCTGGGCAGCCTCCGTGCTTGATAACCCTTTCAGTGAAGAAATTTTTCCTAGTATCCGATCTAAACCTCCCCTGGCACAACTTGAGGCCGTTTCCTCTCACAGAATCACAGAATGGTTATAGTTGGAAGGGACCTCAAAGATCACGTAGTTCCAACCCCCCTGCCATGGGCGGGGAAACCCTCCACTACACCAGGTTGCCCAAAGCCTCATCCAACCTGGCCTTGAACACTTCCAGGGATGGGGCATCCACAGCTTCTCTGGGCAACCTGTTCCACTGCCTCACCACCCTCAATGTAAAAAATTTCTTCCTTATATCTAATTTAAATCTGCCCTCCTTCAGTTTAAATCCATTGCCCCTTGTCCTATCACTACACGCCCTTGTAAAAAGTCCGTCTCCACCTTTCCTGTAGGCCCCCTTTAGGTACTGGAAAGCTGCTATAAGATCACCCCAGAGCCTTCTCTTCTCCAGGCTGAACAGGTGGGGTCTGACAAGAGCTGAGTAGAGGGGCAGAATCACTTCCCTTGACCTGCTGGCCACACTTCTTTTGATACAGCCCAGGATACGATTTGCTTTCTGGGCTGCCAGTGCACATTGCCAGCTCATGTTGAGCTTCTCATCCACCAGCACTCCCAAGTCTTTTTCCTGAGGGCTGCTCTCAATCCATTCTCCACCAAGCCTGTACTTGTGCTTGGGATTGTTCTGACCCACGGGCAGGACCCTGCACTTGGCCTTGTTGAACTTCATGAGGAAGTTATCATCCATGCATTCCAGGAACCTCCTGAATTGCCTATGCCCTGCTGTGTTGTCCTTCCAACAGATATTCGGGTGGTTGAAGTCCCCCACGAGGACCAGGGCTCGCAAACGTGAAGCAGCTCCTGTCTGTCTGTCTGTAGAGGGCCTCATCCACCCAGTCCTCCTGGTCAGGTGGTCTGTAGCAGACCCCTACTACTATGTCCCCTGTCCCTGCTCTCCCTTTAATGCTGACCCATAACCTCTCATTTGGGACCTTATCCGTCCCCAGGTGCAGCTCCATGCACTCCAGCTGGTCTTTGACATAGTGGGCAATCCCTCCTTCTCTTCTTCCCTGCCTATCCTTCCTAAAGAGCCTGTGCCCTTCTATTCTGACACTCCAGTCATAGGAGTCATCCCACCACGTCTCCGTGATGCCAATAATATCATATCCCAACAGGCACACACACACACTTCTAACTCCTCTTGCTTATTCCCCATGCTGAGCGCATTGGCATAAAGGCATTTAAGTCGGGCCCCAGATGAATTTGACTTCCTGGCTGGAGCGGCTGGAATTCCCTTCTTCTGTTCTTCAGGTACTTCCAGCCTATCTTTATCATTCTTGGTATTACCCCCCTCCCCTTTCGAATCTAGTGTAAAGCCCTGTCAATGAGCCCTGCTAGCTGTTGCGCTAAGACCCTCGTTCCCCTCTGAGAAAGACAAGTCCTATCTGGTGCCAGTAGGCCTGGTGCCATGTGGCCCATGTTTGTTGCCTGGGAAACAAGACTGACACCCACCTCAGTACAACCTCTTTTCAGGTACTTGGAGAGAGTGATCAGGTCTCCCCTCAGCCTCCTCTTCTCCAGGCTAAACAATCCCAGTTCCCTCACCAGCTACTCGTAAGATTTGTGCTCCAGACCCTTCACCAGCTTCGTTGCCCTTCTTTGGACATGCTCCAGCACCTCCATGTCTTTCCTGTAGCAAGGGGCCAAAAACTAAACACACTAGTTGAGGTGTAGCCTTACCACTGATGAGTATAGGAGGACAATCACCTATTACAGACCACGGGATCAGGATGAGGAGGTTGATGAGGCCTTCTACAGGCATCTGATAGCGGTCTCGCAAATGCAGGCCCTGGTTGTCATGGGGGACTTCAACTATCCTGATACCTGCTGGAAGGCCTACTCAGCCAGCCATCCACAGTCCAGGAGGTTCCTTCAGTGCATTGATGATAACTTCCTGATGCAAATGGTGGATGAGCCTACTAGGAGAGGAGCGCTGCTGGGTCTTATTCTCACTAATAAGGAGGGTCTGGTTGAAGCGCTGAAGGTCGAGGGTAGCCTTGGTTGTAGTGACCATGAAATGGTGGAGTTCAGGATCTCATGGGGCAGGAAGAGAATACCTAGCAGAACTAGAAGCCTGGACTTCAGTAGGGCCAACTTTGATCTTTTCAAACAATTGCTAAGAGAAATCCCATGGGACAGAGTACTGAAAGGTAAAGGGGCCCAAGATAGTTGATTAGCCTTCAAGGACCTCTTCTTCTGAGCTCAAGACCAGTGCATCCAACAGGTAGGAAGTCAGGAAAGGGTACCAAGAGACCTGCATGGTTAAATGGGGAACTGTTGGGCAAACTCAAGTGGAAAAAGAGAGTGTACAGATCATGGAAGGAAGGGCAGGCCACTTGGGAGGAATATTGGTCTCCTGTCAGAGGATGTAGGGAGGCAACTAGGAAAGCTAAGACCTCCTTGGAATTAAACCTTGCAAGAAAGGTCAAGGACAACAGAAAGGGCTTCTTCAAATACATTGCAGATAAAACTAACACTAGAGACAATGCAGGCCCACTGGGGAACGAGGAGGGTGCCCTGGTGACAGAGGATAAGAAGAAGGCAGAGTTACTGAATGCCTTCTTTCCTCAGTCTATACTGCTGGAGGCTATCCTGATGAGCCCCGGAACCTGAGGAATATTGTGTTCAGTTCTGGGTCCCTCAGCTCAAGAAGGACAAGGAACTGCTTGAGAGAGACCAGCGCAGGGCCACAAAGATGATTAAGGGAGTGGAGCATCTCCCTTATGAGGAAAGGCTGAGGGAGCTGGGTCTCTTTAGCTTGGAGAAGAGGAGACTGAGAGGGGACCTCAATAATGTTTACAAATATGTAAAGGGTGACTGTCATGAGGATGGAGCCAGGCTCTTCTCAGTGGTATCCAATGACAGGACAAGGGGAAATGGATATAAGCGGGAACATAGGAGGTTCCACTTAAACATGAAGAACTTCACAGTAAGAGTAACAGAACACTGGAACAGGCTGCCCAGAGAGGTTGTGGAGTCTCCTTTTCTAGATATGTTCAAAACCCGCCTGGATGCGTTCTTGTGTGATCTGATCTAGGTGATCTTACTCCAGCAGGGGGATTGGACTAGATGATCCTCTGAGGTCCCTTTCAATCCCTAACATTCTGTGATTGTGTGATTTTGCCATTTTAGCAGGGCAGCAGAACTGTGTTGAGAACTAAACGCACTTCACAACAAAATTCTCACAGTTCACCAAAATACGCTTTTCCACACGTTGTATGGTCAAATATAAATAACTGGGTAAAGACTGAGAGGAGGACTGGCAAGAGAGATATTTTAACACTGCTTTCTGAAGAAAGAAACCTCAGACTAAACTGTTACATATACGTGACATATACGTTAACATGTAAGATTTCATTTTGAAGCTTCAAAGGCACCAAAATCCACAAAAGTAATAAAAATACATCAGTGTTTCCAAGATCACGGATGCATCCTGTTTTATTACTTTATCCTCTTCTGTTTGCTTGTCCTTTGGGACCCTTAGGGTCCCAAAGAGTAATCAAATGAAACTGAGGATACTCAACATTTCATGCAGTGAGGCCCTAAACTTTGCAGTTCTGTGTGTTCACATACTCGCTGCACGACAGATTCCCCCACTGGCTGAAACTAACAGTACTTAAAAATAAGCCCTCGGCTACAGGAATTGTTTACACCTTTTTTCAGCCTGTTAGTTGCGTTTTCAATCCAGCCTTGCTCATCTATAAAATCACAGAATCATAGAATGGTTTGGGTTGGAAGGGACCTTAAACATCATCTAGTTCCAAACCCCCTGCTGTGGGCAGGGACACCTGCCACTACATCAGATTGCTCAAAGCCTCATCCAACCTGGCCTTGAACGCTTCCAGGGATGATGGGGTAGCCACAACTTCTCTGGGAATCCTATTCCATGTTTCACCATCTTCATTTCTTCCTTAGATCTAATCGAAATCTACCCTCTTTCAGTTTAAAGCCTTTTCCCCTTGTCCTATCACTACATGGCCTTGTAAAAAGTCCCTCTCCAGCTTTCCTGTAGGCCCCCTTTAGATACTGGAAGGCTGCTAGAAGGTCTCCCCAGACTCTTCTCCAAGCTGAACAAACCCAGCTCTCTCAGCCTGTCTTCACAGGACAGGTGCCTCCAACCTCCAACATAGGGTTGTCCTGGAGTTGCCACGGGGATAAGTCCAGAACCTAACTGAGGTAACCATACCCCATAGAATACTGAAATCAACAACAGAAAAGCCAAGATATGAATTCTTACTTGCCACTAGAGAACTTTTATATCCAGAGACACTATCTACATTCAGAAATTAACTACTATATATGAATCAAAAAATCTATTTGTAGAATCTCGCCTAGTTTAATACAAAGTTTCCTTACAATTTCAGGTAAAGGCAAGAAATCCAGTGATACAATGAACCACAGTCTTCTCCTTTCCTCCCCATCTGTACAAAAAACCATCCTGCCTGCAAAAGCATCCTGGTGTTAAACACTCAGTATCAGTGCTGCCAACTAAACCACTCTCCTGCTTAAAAAAGGGCAAAGAAATGAGTGATCTGGGGCTCTGAAACAAATATCCAGCCACAACTAGTCCCAATGTCGAGGACTTCTGTAACAGTTTCACTGCAAACATGTCATCAGTTGTGTGTGCATTCACACATTTTCCTGCATAATCAGCACCCCTGCCTCCTCTCTCCCCACTCAACTTGGACTTGGAAGCTGGTCACTGTCTCTTTCTGCAGGCAAAACACAACGCAAGTCCTTCTCTTGCAAAAGTCGCAAAATACAATTTGGAATTCATAAAATGAGAACCTTCCACATGCTTTTGTTACATGACGTGGCTGTTTGATATTTTAGTCCTCAGATCTGTAACCACAACATACAGCACATATGAAGATTTTAGGAAGATTACATGAAAATTTTCAGGGTAAACATGTGGAAAAACATTCCTGTTGTTTTTCCCACCACCCCCCCTCTTCTCCCCTACCAGTCATAACCTCCTACAGTATCCTTGCTTGCACTCTGAAAAAGAAAAAAAAACAATATGCCACTTCCAGATCTAATCCTCTGTCAGCTTTATCTATCTGAAGGAACGGAACGGAACAACAAGGTAGGGAGGTGCCCTTAGATGACCACTACCGAGATGGTGTTGGTACTAAGAGCTGAACAACTGAGTTACTGACAGTTTGGCAATCATTTCAGATCTTCTGACCACAAGTCAAACGCCAACAGGAGAAAGTCACCCAGATGGATTCGCGTTCAATATGCAGCCGACAGACAGCAGTAGCTTCTGCTACTAAAATCGGGAGATGGAAGCTGGAGATTTACAGCTAGACAGGTGAATGCCACCCCAATCTCTCCCGACACTGCCTTTTACATCTCAGGATGAAATTACTTTCATTGGGCTCCATTACTTTCCCCTTGGAAACTATTCCACGTCCTACAGCCTCAAACCAATTCTTCTGTCACAGCCTGATAATCCATTGAGCACAAAGAAAAAGGAAAAAAAGAGAGACAAGCTCATTTTCCCCACAAGGCTCACGGGGGGATGCAGGATGGTTTGACACGAGCTCCAATGCCGTCATGTTGGAGCGACCTCACCCCTTGCCACGACTGTTCCCTACGCTTAGAAAAAGAAAACGACATCCGGCTGAACACCGGGATGCCCCTGGCAGGAAAAGAGTGGGACGGAGCTGAAACGGCACCCAACGACCGACCCGTCCCGCATGTACCCGGGCAGCCCCAGCGAAACCTCCACCGCGCCCCCGGCTCACGAGCTGCAGCCAAACCTCGAGCACTCGGGTGCTGCCCTCCCCGCGGCCGGGCCGGCCGGGCGGGTCCCACGCGGTCGGTGCTGCTGCCGCCTGCCCTGAGCTCTGCCCCTCCGTGCGGCGCCGCTGACCGTGGCCCAGCAACTCCTCCTGGGCCCGGCCCCGGTACCGCGGCGGGGACTGCGGCCCCGTCTGCCTCCCGCCCGCTGTCCCGTGCCGCCCGGGCACCTGGCGCTCCCGCCTGGCCGACGGCTCCTCCTTCACCCCGGCACGAACGGACACAGCACCCCCCGCTGCACCGCGCACGGCCGCCTCACCGCCCCGGCGGCCCGCTCCCTCCGCGCGCCCAGCCCCAACTGCGCCTGCGCCACCCCGCGCCCGCGGGGCGCGACGGGAAATGCCGTCAGGCGCGGCGCGGAGCTCCGCCGCTCACCGGGGCGCCGGGGACGGGGGGCGGGGCGCCGGCTCCGCCGCTCTCCGCCGCCCCGCGGGCCTGCGGCAGCTCCGCTTTCCGCAGTGGCGGCTCCCGCCGTGCGCGGTGCGGCGACCTCTCTGGGTCCGTGTTTGCCCCCCTCGGGACAGCCGCCTCCTGGTCACACCCGGGCTCTGCCCCGGGGGGCGGCCTCCGGAGCTGCGCTGGTTCGCCCCGGCCGGACGCCTGCTGCCCGCCAAAGCCGCTCTGTCACTCCCCTCCTCAGCCGGGCAGGGCACGGAACGTACAGCCAGCGGCTCCTGTGCGGAGATGAGGACAGAGAGCGACCACGCACTCCCTGCTCTCCATCCCGCCAAGACACGATGTCAGGTCAATGGAGGATAGACAGGGGCACTATCTCCAGCCCTTCCCAATTTGACCAGTCTACCAGTTTCCCAAGAAAGACGAGACCCGCGTACCCGACCTGCCTGCCACACCCCTTAAGGGGAAGGGGTCACCTCGAGCCCTTTACAATTTGGCCAGTCTGTCCGGCTCACGCTGGCAGCATCACCGGGACAAATCTCTCTGGGTTGCCCGCTACGTCGGAGAGTGATCGGCTGACCTGTTCAGGGACCCTCACGGGCAGCGGCACCAGGACAAATCCCTCACCTCCGTTGTAACAATTGCTGAAGTTTCCGGAAATGTTTGTTCATACATGACAAATTTTATTTCATATGCTCGTGACAGGACACAAAGAGAGCTGCTCGTGGGTACTGACTGTGAAAACAGATTTGCAACAATATACAAACAGAACTGATCGGTGACAATTCTCAACAGCTTGCAAGATGGTAGTAACTAACAGCATGTAACACAGAGCTCTTACCCAACAGGCATCCCTGTGGGGGGAGAAGAGAGGTCCAGCCCGTCGACTGATCCCAGACGTTCCGATGGAGGTCTTCCCCCAACACCCCATCTCTTTAGCCATTTTTATACTGTTTTTTACTTCCAGGTGGAGCTTGAGTGACTAGTCATACATACCTCTGTTAGGATTGGTGTGAACTTTCCTCGCTTTGTTTGAAAGGTATAGGTTAGAAGAATTCCAGAGCGCATGTTCAGCGAGGGGTGGTCGCAGCCCGGAGGTGGGTAGCTTTTGAAATGGAGGTGTGTTTTGGTACTAGAACGAGCAAAGCTCAGCTTCAGGACACAATTTCAACATCATTGCTGAGGCAGCAGTTGCGATCCATCTTCCTTGATAGCAGCTATGCGGTTATCTTTGCTGGTCACTCTCTATCCCTGGTAACAGGGATGAGCCGTGGTACCTCTGTGCCACTCTACTCCGCATTCCAAGGATATTGTACATTCCACTCCACCTGAGCAGGCCTTGTCTATGCCAACTGCGTCATGTTCCTGGGAGCAGCAACTGTGTCTGGCCTCAAAGCTGCTCTAATACTACAGCTTATGTTAAAATGTAAGCTGAACTTTGGGGGACAATGTTCTCCCATTCCCCCCAAGTTCTATTATTTTCCACACTCCAACAGGCAGAACAGATTCGACTTGGGGAAATGAGATTATTACCAATCAAATCTGTCTAGGGTAATGGAAAATAAAAGCTGATTCTTCAGACACCTTCCCCCAACCCCTCCCTTCTTCCCAGGCTCAACTTCACTCCTTCAACTTCCTCTACCTCCTCTGCCTGAGCGGTGCAGGAGGAACAGGGAAAGGGTGTTGCGGTGAGTTCATCACACGTTGTCTCTGCCGTTCCTCCTCACACACTTCCGTGGCATGGTGTCCCACCACCTTGGCGTTTGCAGAGTGTTTTCTCCCACATAATCTCACTCCCCTCTCCCGACCGCTGTTTCCTCCTCTTAAAATGTTATCTATCATGCAGCTGCTACCACTGTCGCTGATGAGCTCAGCCTTGGCCAGCAACAGATCCCTCTTGGAGCCAGCTGGCACTGGCTCTACTGGACATGGGGAAGCTTCTAGCAGCTTCTCACAGAAGTCACCCTTGTAGTCCCCCTGCTACAAAACCCTTGCCATGCCAACCCAGCACAGAATTAATTCTTCCTGACCGTACCCTCTTCTGCGCCTCAGTTAGGCACAGCTCTGCAGCTACCAAGAGCCCCTGTCTGGACAGCTCTGGGCACTCTGCACACTTTTTTCTTCTGCAGATGCCCCATTGCAACAGGGTGTCCAAGGAGGGAGTCTGCATCCATCCCATCATCTAACACCACTTAGAAATCCAAAGAATATCGTACTACCAATTCACCCTCCAGTGATTATAAAACTCAACAACAAATAGGATGAGGAGGATGATGAAGACGAAGAGAACTGTAAACACTGTTTTTCCTTTTTTTTACAAGGAAGCAGAGTGGGCATTTTCCACAACCCATTGACTGTAACAACCATGCTGTTTTAAGAGAAGAGTTGTTCACAAGTTTTTGAAATAGTTTGCAGCTAATCTTCAAAATACAAGAAGTGGTAGTCACCAGATTTGAGTCAGGCAGCATTTTCCAACGCCTGCGAAATGCCTAGCTGTATATTTCAATAATGGTAGAATTTGCAACTCTCTTTTTCATTTAATAGAGTCTAAAATGTGATCCACGGTTCAGACAGCCATCAAATGCTCTTCAAAACGTCTCAAAATTTGAGGATGAAATTTCAGATTGAGGAGGTCTCATTTTGTTACAGCTAGTTATTCTTAAATCTCGTGAACAGAATCCACACAAAACTCTTCACTACTTCAAAGGAAAGTGTACTTGTGTGTATTTTGATATACAGAGAGAGAGGGATATTCTAGAATTGCAGTTAAACCGTTGACTGTATCTCACTCAGAACTGAGAGATTCCCAGGGAAGGAATGAATCTCACATTTCCAGAGAGTCAAAGTGAGAGAACAACCTACTCGCATGCGTGCACCCCGCGAATTGCTGTGCCAGCTCTCAGGCAGCCCCAATCTGCTTTTCACTTTCCCCCTGCCCTTCAGGTTGGCAGGCAGGGTGTTCTCTCAGTGCCTCCTCACTCGGTTGCGGTCGGAATAAGGCACATTAACCTAAACAACATAAAAAGCAGGGCTTTGCTGATCTCAGTAGCCTTAACTGAGACAGAGAAGGAATACTCGCTTCACCAGTGAGTTTTTGCATTTTTGCTTTGATGTGAAGGTGCTGCTGCCTTCTGTCCTAAGCTCTGCCCTGCTAACCGCTCAACGACTCCTCCTGGGCCCAGTCACGATCATGATCACGGCCCTGAACCCGGCCAAAGTCCTCGTACTGATCTCGGTACTGCCGCGCGGACTGCGGCCCTGTCTGCCTTCTGCCCGCTGCCCCGTGCTGCGCCGGGCACCTGGCGCTCCCACTTGGCCAACGGCTCCTCCTTCACCCCGGTCACGAACAGACACGGCACCTCCCGCTGCACCGCGCACGGCCGCCTCACTGCCCCGGCTGCCCGCTCAGCGCCCAGCCCCAGCTACGCCTATGCCACCGCGCGCCCATAGTGCGCGATGGGATATGGAGTTGTTTCTACCACATGTTCTCACTCCTCTCTCCCTGCTGCTACTGCCCAGCAGTATATTCCCCCTCTGAAATATATTGTCGCAGAGGTGCTACCGGCATCGCTGACGAGCTGGGCTTGGCCAGCAGCAGGTCCCCCTGTAGCCCCCCTGCTACAAAACCCTTGCCATGCCAACCCAACACAGAATTAATTCTTCCTGACCGTACCTCCTTCTGCGCCTCAGTTAGGCACAGCTCTGCAGCTACCAAGAGCCCCTGTCTGGACAGCTCTGGGCACTCTGCACGCTCTTTCCTCTGGCTACCTCGTACCATTTGTGCCTGGGGAGTCACTGGCACCTGCTTTTCATCTCACCCTTTTCCCGTCACCCTTCCCACGTGCAGACCAGTGGCGTACAGTACAGGTGCGCTCTGGTGATGAGTGCTTCCAGAGTGGTTTGTTGGTTTTTCATCCAAAGAACCACCAGACACACGCTCTGCTGGTGGTGCTATGAACCACCGCTCCTCCTTCTTGAATTCTACCATAGATCTACCTCCCTTCTCTTTGGCTTCATCTGGATCCTTAATACTCTTTAAGCAGTGGCATCTTTCTCTTTTAAAAGAGATCGTGGCTGTTTTTCCTTTCCACACTTCCTTTTCTGTTTTACTCCTAAGGTCCCAGGTTTGCACCTAACGGCGCTCTGAAGTGTTCATCTCCAAGCGACCCGTGTCCCTCTGTGTTGTAAATTTGTCCCCATGTCCTGGGGATAACAGGATACGTTTTCCAGGACAGAAACTTCATTTCCTCCCATTTAACCCCAACAATGTCAGCAGTGAGCAGCTAACAGCGTATGAACGGGAAGCAGCAAGGTTCCCCATCCAAAGAAAGGGGTGCAGTAAGAAGAACGAACATTGGGCACAGGGATTTTAGTTAAAAGTAGTCAAAGAATCAGGTCGGTCTTTGTGGTGTCAAAGACTTGTTTGCAAGACCACAGTTCGTACAGCAAGAAGTTGGGTGCTATTTCAGCCCCGCCAAATGGGTTTGCTCCCTCTCACGTTGAAGAAACACCGGCATGGGAGACTCTTTGAAACGGTCCGATTTTCTGTACTTTACTCCGAAGCACTGGAGATAAAGGAGGATGTTAAGCTGGACAGGTCACGAGGCACCATGATGCTCATGGAACCAGGAGCCCCTAGAAGCCTGGCAACTGTAACATTCTATACCGCCTGGCAACCGCACTTGTCAGTTGAAGAAGGCTGGGGAAGGGAGCACCTCCTGCGTTCAGGTGTAAGTTGGAGCTTTCTTCCAAAAAAGCAGCAGAGCTAGGTTTCTGAAGGTGCAGATTTCAAAAGAAAACTACCACGTTCAGGATAAGATTACAATTTGTCTGAATGTTGATAGCTCTAATGGTTTCATGTATGTTTTGCCAGCATTCGGAGAGCAGAGGAGCAGCAGAGGAGGCAAACATGGCAGCAGTGGGGAACCACCACCATCTCCATTCTTGTTCCCCCTATGCACAGGTAAATGCTGTAGATTTGAGAGTGGTTTGTATCCTTGATTTCCTCCATATACCCCTGTTGAAAGGGAGCATTATTATGTAAAGGCAGTAGTTGGTCGGTGACTCTGGCTGGGTCATGGCCGCTTCTGTAGATCAAACATCTGATCTTCAGAAGTGGTGAGAAGATCTAATGATCACCTAGGCTACAGACAATTTCTCCCATGAAATCTGCACAGCAGATTTCCTCTGAGATCGACCTGATTAGCCCACCATGCAGGCAAGGAAACTCAGCCTCGTGACAATTAAGTGACTCCTAGATTTTCTGTCTTCCCAACACATTGTGAAAAGTCTGCAGGACAGGAAGTAAACTGCTTCACTCCTATTCTCACCTTGGAACAGGTTCCCATCATGAAAGCTCCACTGAGCTTAAGAGAACTTTCAAGATCACTTGAAATGTTCTAAAATAGCAGAGCGTGGTCCCGCAGAATCTTAGCCATATGTTCACGGGAGCGTACTGCGTACTAATCCATTTAGTCCTTTTTGGGTTCCCTTTACAATACCTGAAAACTGTTTCCTCCTGCAGCGAAAGTACACCAAGATCCCCTGTTTCTGGGAAAGCCGACCCTCTGGCTGCTTGAAGATCGCCTGCATGTACCATCACAGCAAGCCACGCACGATCAATGGACTTTTTTTGCCACCTAGTAACAGTGAGTAAAAATATTTTCTTAACAATTTGTTTGTTAGAGTAAGTAAACTCACGAAAACGTCCTCCCTGCAACAACAACTGGAATCAAAGAAAATGACCATGTTTCATCTTACTGCTTTTAAACTGGGAAACATACCCAACTGCAGTATTTTTAAGAGGACGCAGAGAATCCTGATTGCATCTCTAGTTGCAAAGTGCTCAGCTCGAACAATGCAAACAGACCCACCAGTTTTCTCTGTTTTTCTTTTCAGTCAGTTGCATTTCCTGGCTCGCAGAAAATGCTGTCCCAGTACTGACATAGTTTTGATGCAAACATCAGGGGCAGATAGACATTCCTAAGGAAAAGAACATCTGTTCTGATTTTCTCCTAATTAAGTGTAAATTATTTTCATGAACTTCCTGTTCTTTCTCAACATCTACATTTTGTGCTTAGGAAAGAGAGTTCGGATTCAGAAAGCTGTGATAGAAAACAAAAGTCTACGAACTAAAATGGGTAGTCCTGTGCTTAACACTGCTAAATTCTTCACAAGGGATGCCACGGGGAGTGATACAGGCCTGTCTGTTATCCATCATGCTGAAAATAATTTCCCTGGTGGGGTCATAACCTCATGTACTCACTTCAGCCCAGGTATTGACTAACCACATGTTTCCCTATATTGTCAATGCCTTAAAAGGGATTGGAAGAAAGAAGGTTACTGACTCAAACCTATCCAACAGCTGGAAGAGCTATCCAGCCTTTTTTAGACGGCGTAGAATGATCCAAATGTTCCTCTGTTCAAAAGGCTTTATTCAGCAGTGCCTCATCTGTCCGTTCCGAGGAGCCCGTACCTGTGTTTTTTCATACGTTCCGTAGCTGGGAGGTGCTCTTTTGCCAACCTCCACAGAAGATTTTGCCCAAAAGACACAATCTCTCTATTTAACGATTCCTTCAACAGGACAACGACTTCAAAACTATACCTGCTGGTCTGAAGCTGCATTTGACAATCTACTTCCCTCCCAGTAAACTAAACGTAAGCTTCTTTTCTGCAGATGCTCCATTACAACAGGGAGTGCAAGAAGGGAGCTTGTATCCATCCCAGCATCTAAACCCACCTGGAAACGAAAGAATATCGTACTACCGATTCATCCACCAGTGATTATAAATCTCAACTGCGAAGAGGACGAGGAGGACAACGAAGATGAGGAGAACTGTAAACATTTTCTTGCTTTCTTTTACAAGGAAGCAGAGTGGGCATTTTCCACTCTTGCAATGTACTTCACAACCCACTGACTGTAATAACCATGCTGTTTTTAGAGAAGGCTTGTTGACAAGTTTTTGAAATAGTTTCCAGCTAATCTTCAAAATATGAGAAGTGGTAGTCACCAGATTTGAGTGAGGCAGCTTTTTCCAATGCCTGCGAAATGCCTAACTTTATATGTCAATAGTGGTAGAATTTGCATCTCTTTTTTTCATTTAATAGAGTCTAAAATGTGATCCACGGTTCAGATGGCCATCAAATGCTCTTCAAAATGTCTCAAAATTTGGGGATGAAATTTCAGGTTGAGAAGGTACTTCTTTTCTGGGAAACAAACTGTTGCACAGGGGCTGTACCCACTCCTCACTGAAGGTCAAGTCAAAGATTTGTTTACAAAAGAGAGTTTCTCACCCCAGAAAATGCCAACAAGCCTCCCACAGAGCACAAAATGACGCACGTGCATGTCCTCACTGGGGCCAAGGGCCAAGCCACCTCTGTGGACAGCTGCGAGTCCTGCTGTTCCAGAGTCCCCGCAGAGGTCAAGCTGGGTGAACAGCCAGTTGCAGCCCTGAGGGAATACTTGCATTTGGTAAGGGAGCTGTCCTTGGAAGCAGAAAAGATGAACCTGTCATCTGGAGAGATGACCAGGCAGGTGACAGTCAGCTGGTGGCCCCAAAGCACATGGATGCTGGCCAGATCTGGAGGCTGCACTTGCAGGGGGAGTGGGATGTGAGCTGGGCTGCCCCAGCCCTCTTCCTAAGCACAGCACCCTCCCTTCTTCAGGCCTCCAGCAGCTGGCACCCCGGGTGGGACAAGGGCTCTGGTGCCGTAGCTGGCACAGCAACTCAGAGTGTCGGCCATGGCCGTGTCCAAGTGGCCCCCAAAGCCAGCACTTACAGTCTGGTACGCCCTGCCAGCTCCAGGCTCTTACATCTTTGGCAACCAGGCGTTGCAGCTGGCCCTTTTGCTCCAGCTGGGGAAGAAACAGGAGGTTCAGCAGAGGCAGCCCCAGGAGGGAGTCAGAGCCCACCGCTGCCACTGGGACCGAGTGGACATGCCCACCCCACTGCTCACCATGTCCTCCTTCAGCTGGTCGCCAATGAGATCTGCTGGCTGGGTCTCCTCCTCCTCCTCTGCCGCGGTGCACTCCTCCTCTGCGGCAGACATGGGGCGTGAGAGCCGCGCTCAGCACTGGGGGCTGCCCTGCTGCGGCACTGGCTCCGAGGGCCAGGTGGGACTCATTTTGCCGGCGGAGCTGCTCCAGATACAACTTCGCCAGGCGAAGCTTCTTCTCCTGCGGCGTCTCCTCCACAGCCTCCTGCCGCCGCCGTCCCAACAATGGGCTGCAGGGACAGCATGAGCACCGCCACCCCCATGGGTACTGGCACCCGCCCCGGCGCAGCCCTTACCTCTCTGGCTCGGAGTCGCTGGACACTTCCTCATCGACAGGCCGAAGAGCAGCCCGCAGCTTCCCCTCAGCGCTTGGGGCCTGCAGGATGCATCGGGGTGATTGATGGTGTAATAAGTAATATATTAGAATTTGCCAATCAAATAGAAACCACCATCTCTCAGTATAGTTCCTAAGATATAGAAATATTAAATACTAACCAATTATCGTTTAAATACTAACCGTCACATTAACTGTTGTATTGATTAACTGCACCCTCAGCAAGTTCGCCGATGACACCAAGCTGTGTGGTGCCGTCGACACGCTGGAAGGGAGGGATGCCATCCAGAGGGACCTCGACAGGCTGGAGAGGTGGGCCCGTACCAACCTCATGAAGTTTAACCAGGCCAAATGCAAGGTCCTACATCTGGGTCATGGCAATCCCAGGCATAAATACAGACTGGGTGGTGAATGGATCGACAGCAGCCCTGAGGAGAAGGACTTGGGAGTACTGGTGGACGAGAAGCTCAATATGAGCCGGCAATGTGCTCTTGCGGCCCAGAAGGCCAACCGCGTCCTGGGCTGCATCAAGAGGAGCGTGGCCAGCAGGTCGAGGGAGGTGATTCTCCCCCTCTACTCTGCCCTCGTGAGACCTCACTTGGAGTACTGCGTCCAGTTCTGGAGTCCCCAACATAAGAAGGACATGGACCAGTTGGAGAGGGTCCAGAGGAGGGCCACGAAGATGATAAGAGGGCTGGAGCACCTTTCCTATGAGGACAGGCTGAAAGAGTTGGGGCTGTTCAGCCTGGAGAAGAGGAGGCTCCGGGGTGACCTTATAGCGGTCTTCCAGTACCTCAAGGGGGCCTACAGGAAAGATGTGGAGAGGCTGTTCAGGAGGGCCAGTTATGATAGGACAAGGGGTAACGGTTTTAAAATAGAGGGAGGTAGGTTCAGGTTGGATATTAGGAAAAAATTTTTTACCATGAGAGTGGTAGAACACTGGAACAGGTTGCCCAGAGAGGTGGCGGATGCTCCATCCCTGGAGACGTTCAAGGCCAGGTTGGACAAGGCCCTGAGCAACCTGATCTAGTTGGAGATATCCCTGTTCCTTGCAGGGGGGTTGGACTAGATGACCTTTGAAGGTCCCTTCCAGCCCTAACCATTCTATGATTCTATGATTCTATGATTATTGCTGTAGAATGTTAGAAGTTGTAAAGTGCTAGTCCCTGCTGTAAAATACAAGCTGCCCAGGAGGAGGCTGGTGAGAAAAGAAAAGACAGATCAGACGGACTCCGGCAAGGCTGTGACTCACGTCTCACACCTCTGCAGGGAGGAAGGGATGCACAGAAACTCGCCCATGAAGGAAAGACAAGGACTAACAAAAACTAACATTTGTCTTCAGATAGTGACAGGTAATGCGATCAGATGCCCACTCAAGGACAAACCAGGCTGGAACCAGTTTGGCTCTGCAAGCTCAGCCAAATCAGGGATTTTAGGGAAGAGGTGAAAAGTGCACAGTGAGAAAGACCTCCAGCCTTCATCCTGAAGACCCCTGCCCATGACCACCAGGAGGCGTGTCGAGGAGGAGCCTGAGGCACATCCTGAGGCGGGGACTATGGAAATGAGTTCCTGGGAGAGACTGACCTTTTGGGGGGGGCTATCAGTGTGTTTGTATAAATACAAGAAAACTGCCACAGCGGGTGTGCGTCTTGGTGGAGCGGAGACTCCCGGCGCACCCAGCGCTGTTTGCTTGCTTGCCCTAAATAAATTTTAACTATTAATTTTACAGTTATTGGCTGTTGAGAATCATTTTCTCACCAAACTATTGAAATTAACCTATAACAATTTGGTGCCGTGACTTGGATGCGGGTTAATTTGGTTTGAGATCCCCTCTCTGGGAGGGCGCCCCCGTCTCTAGACGGCCCAGGGTGAGGTCCCTCAATGCCAAATCCCGTACATTCGAACTCGATATAGGATAAGCAAGCAAAGGAGAAAAGCCGGCAATATACCCCGTAATATTTGTGCACAAAGACCGAATATTGAGTATTCCAGGAAGAGAATACAGGTATTCCAGGGAGAGAATACTGGTAAAATATTTGGTTGGGGTACCATTCGGTATTAGGAGTTCAGGCAGAAACTCCGAGTCTCCAGGCAGAGGGCCTGATACCGATTGGCCGTGGGACGATTGCGATAAATCGTCAGTATTCCAGGAAGAGAATACGGATAAAATATTCGGTTGGAGTACCATCGGATATTAGGAGTTTAGGAAGAAACTCCGAAGCTCCAGGCAGAGGGCCTGAAACCAATTGGACTCGGGACGATTGCGAGGAATCGTCAGGAAAAGGTTTTTCAGTAAGTGAGGAAAGGCGACTTCGGGTAACGAATCACAGGACCGGAAAAACGGAATCGGGTAAGTAAATGCGTTTCTGCTCGGATTTATTCGGAACCAAGGTGCGAATGAGTGCGTGTGTCTGAGACGTTCACCGGACTTAGAAGTCCACCGGACGAAGCGAGTGTGGACCTCCTAGTAGTGCGGTTCCCATCGCCCGCGAGGGACTGGGCCACAAACGGAGGCAAGCGAAAGGTTATTGTGTGCAAGAAGGCACCTTTGGAATATGGGACAGAAAAAGACTAAGGCTGCCAGCCCCTTAGAGAATTATAATGCTAGATTACCAGATATTCCCCCAAATAGCCCTCTGGGCCTAATGATTGCTCATTGGGACAACTGGCCATCTATGCAGGGGAAAAGTAGAGAGAAAATGGTACATTATTGTATGAAAGTTTGGGGTGGACAACAGATAAGAGGAGACCATTTGTACTGGCCTGTTTTTGGATCCTTCGAGGACTGGATATGCCAGGCTCTGAATCTTTATGTAAACAGTAAAGAGCCTTTCAGTCAGGAGGAGAGTGAATATGCTAGTTTATGGATTAGATCAGACACCCGTACACATATTTTTACTCTGAAGGAAAAGAATAATAGAAAAAGAGATAGGAGGAATGAAGAGGTCCTTTTATCTCCCCCTCCCTATGTTCCCCCTCCTCCTGCCCCTGCACCCACTGCTCCACACCCAGATTCTTCTCCAACTCCTTCACCCCCAGATTCCCCTCAAGAAATGAGGAGGATCACTAGGAGTCAAGCTAAAAGGGAAACAGCAGATGCACTTCTGTTTCCTTTAAGGGAAATAGCAATGGGGGGAGCCCAGCCTGCTGTGGGGTTCGTATCTATGCCATTAAACCCCGGAGATGTGAGAGAATTCAAAAAAGAAATGAGCAATCTACTAGATGACCCCTTAGGGGTTGCTGAAAAATTGGATAATTTCTTAGGGCCAAATATTTATACTTGGGATGAAATGCAAGCGATTTTGAGAATATTATTCACAGTAGAAGAAAGAGAAATGATTCGGCGGGCAGGAATGAGAAATTGGGATTTACGACACCAACAGGGACCGGCCGCAGACATAAAATGGCCATTACAGAAACCAAATTGGGATAATCAAAATGCCATGGATAGAGGACACATGGCCGATTTGAGAGATATTGTTGTTCAAGGCATTAGGGAATCAAGTTCCTAGAGGACAAAATATTAATAAGGCTTTTAACGAAGAACAAAGAAAAGATGAAACTCCCACGGAATGGTTAGAAAGATTGAGAAAAAGCTTACAGTTATATTCCGGAGTAGATCCCGGACTCCTTTGGGACAAGCCTTATTGAAAACTCAATTTGTAGCAAAATCATGGGTGGATATAAGAAAGAAACTCGAAAAGATTGAGGATTGGCAAGGAAGAGGGTTGGATGAATTGTTGCGAGAGGCGCAGAAGGTGTATGTAAGAAGAGAGGAGGAAGGTCAAAGGAAGTAAACCAAAATTTTGGTAGCAGCAGTACGTGAAGGTACTCGAAGAGCTTGGGAGCCAGATAAGCCACGACCCCCTCGGGTTCGCAGGCCACAGCAGGCTCTGAAGGGATGGGAGAATAGGAAAGAAATAGAATGTTACTATTGTCACAAGAAAGGACACTTGAAGAAGAGCTGTAAAAAGAGGCAGAATGATGAGAAAATTTTTAAGGAGGATTAGGGGGGTCAGGGGCTCTATCTGCTGGGGACTCTGAAACAAACTGAGCCCTTGATAAAATTAAAATTGTGTCCCCAGCAACAAGAGGTGGAGTTCTTAGTGGGCTCTGGGGCAGAAAGATCTACTGTCCAAACAGCACCCTGGGGATGTAAAACCTCCTCGGAAAAAGTATCAGTTATTGAAGCTAAAGGGGAGCCTTTTACAGTTCCCGTTATCAAAGATGTACCCATAGAAACTCCCTCTAAATACGGACTGGGATCATTCCTACTAGTCCCAGAGGCAAAATATAATTTATTGGGAAGGGACTTAATGGTAGACTTAGGAATTGAACTAAGAGTGCAAGATAAAGAATTAAAAGTGAAAATATATGCTCTAACGGCAGAAGATGAAGAACAGATTAACCCCAAAGTATGGTATAGCCCTGACTCGGTGGGAAAATTGGATGTATCACCAATTGGAATAACTATTAAAAATCCTGAAGAGCCGATAAGGGTAAAACAATACCCTGTCCCGTTAGAAGGACGGCAAGGATTACAGCCTGTAACAGACAGACTGTTGGAACAGGGGCTATTAGAGCCTTGTATGTCACCTCATAACAAACCCATCCTCCCCGTAAAGAAACCGGATGGGTCATATAGAATGGTACAAGACCTGAGAGCTGTAAATCAGCGAACAATCACTAAATTCCCTGTGGTAACAAATCCTTACGCTTTACCGAGTCATATACCCCCACCAAACACACTTGGTATAGCGCAATAAATGTGAGAGATGCCTTTGGGGCTGCTCTCGGGATGCAAGACCCAGGAACCATTTTCCCTTGGAGCGGGAGCCCGGCTGCCCGCGGCTGCTCGCGGAGGTGGCGGCGGGGCTCGGCGCGGCGCACGGCCCCCCCGGGCCGGGCTGCCGGTGGCCGCGGCCCCTCGGCGGGGCTGGCCCTGCCTGGCGCGGCCGCGCTCGGCCCGCCCCGGGCCCCCATTGCCGCCGGCGGCGGGACGGGACGGGGGGGGGCGGCTTTGTGGCGGCCGCGCCTCCCCGTGCGCGGGCGGAGCGGGTCCGGGCCCGTTCGGCTCGGCCCGGCCGGCGCCGGGGGCCGCCGAGCCTGAAGCTGTTGCACACATCGGGGAGCGAAGGCGTTAAGCGATCGCTTCCCTAAAACAATTCGGCTGTATTGGGATTTACGAAATAACAAAGCAAATTACACAAAACTACATAACTTGCAAAAAGATAAATAAGAAAGTGTTTCAGAAAAAATAGCTTACAGACCTTTCGAGAGAATACAGATTGATTTCACTGAATTGCCCAAGGTGGGAAGAACAAAATATTTGTTAGTAATAGTAAATCATTTAACATGATGTGTAGAAGCTCACCCTGTAGCACGAGCTACAGCACAGATGGTGGTAAAAATTTTGTTAGAGCACTTGATACCTCAGTATGGGATAATCCAGTACATTGATTCTGATCAGGGCACACACGTCACTTCTAAAATAACAAAACTGTTATGCCAATCGTTAAGTATTCAATGGGAGTACCACACTCCATGGCATCCACAAAGTTTGGGAAAGGTGGAAAGAATGAATCAAACAATAAAACAACAATTGGCTAAATTAATGATTGAAACTCAAACGCCTTGGACAAAGTGCTTACCTTTGGCACTTTTAAATATAAGAACAAAACCACACAGTGAGACTGGATTATCACCATATGAAATGTTATACGGTATGCCTTATTCCCGATGAGTGCCCTTGGGAAATAATGTAATTGAAGATGATAATATCCAAAAATATATAATCAGTATTGGAAAAAGATTGAAAGAGCTCAGAGAAATTGGAATGTTAGCTCAAACACCTTTAGGGTTTGCAATTCACCAAATAAAACCGGGAGATAAAGTTTTGATGAAAGCATGAAAGGAAGAAACCTTATCTCCCCTCGGGGAAGGACCTTTTCTTGTTTTGTTAACTACAGAGATAGCTGTAAGAACTGCTGAAAAAGGATGGACACACACGTTGCGAGTGAAAGGTCCAGTGAAGAAGTGGAAAATAACATCTGAACCAAGAGAAACTAAGCTTACCTTCAGATGAACTTAAAAGGGACTCCACTGGAAAAAAAAAAAAAAAATATATATATATATATATATACATATATGCACTAAGTTACTGTGGGAATTTCATAGCAGTAACTCCAATAAAGCTTAGCAGGAGGTAATATTTCTATAAGCCTCTGGAGAGAAGTTGGCACTTGTGCCTGTTGATTGTTTAAATAATGTTGTTTGTTTGTTAGTGCTAAGTGTTCTGCGTGTTTAATATTTACATAATTATTCAAATTTTTTTTGAGCATTCACTGTGGAGCTACCACTCCGTTGATATAAATAGAGAGTAGGACGACAAAAACTGAGTATAATATACCAATTAAAAAGAGCTAACCTTGTAACCCTGCAGGTGCTAAAAAGGACCACCCCTTCGAATTTAAGGAAGAGGGCAAGACTGGATAGGGAAACAGTGGTGCGGCTTAGAAGGTCTGCCAAGGGCTGCAACCCCTTTGGGCTGTGACCGCCGACCACTATGGCCCTTACCAGACCTCTTCTAGGCCTATATGGGGTGAGTTTCTTGACTGACTGCAGCAAACAATTGCAGCCGATGTGTGGTCATTACTAGAAGGGGACGGGTAAGCTCCCAAACCTTGGTATATCATATTATTTATGATGGTAAGACTAACCTAACTCAATATGATTTATGCAAAGAAGGAAACAGAATTGTATGTTATGATCCGAAAGAACTCCCTATCAATATTGGATGGAAATAAGAACAAATTCAAAAGAAAGCAGACTGATTGGAACAAGTGAGGATCGTGAAATAGAAACAAGAATAAAATATGAAATTCTCACAATGACTAAGAATTTATTTGTGAATCTTGGTAAAAACATTGCTAAGTAGTTACATGTAACTAACTGTTATGTTTGTGGTGAAACAAATCAAAGTGATCAGTGGCCATGGGAGGCTATGAAAGTAATATAAGTGGTCCCCGAATATGGAAGAATGAAAATATTACAACAAAGAGTAACAGAAAGCAACAATGGATACTCCAAACAAGTAAAATTGGAAGGAGTCGTTTGCAAAATCTAAAATACGGTGAAAGGCAAGTAGGTAACCTGGAATGTGAAGGGGGTTACTTACGGAATGAAACAAGAAATAAGTGGGACAAATGGGGAAATCCATTAAAGATGAATAAGAAATTTAAAAATTGGACCGATGGGACAAATATACCAAATGGGTGGCTAACCCCTGAAGGACATTATTGGATTTGTGGCAAACTAGCCTATGCATATTTGCCAAAAATTGGACAGGATCCTGTATATTGGGAACTATAAGACCCAGTTTCTTTCTGTTACCCGTGAGTCGGGGAGAGCGGTTGGGAGTGCAGGTATATGCAGAAGCTACTGAGTTAAGAGAAAGCCCTCAAAGACGGGATTTACAAATTGGAAATTGGAAAGATAATGAACGGCCACCTGAAAGAATTATTTCCTATTATGGACCAGCTACATGGGGAGAGGATGGATCCTGGGGTTACAGAACCCCAATATATATGCTGAATAGGATAATAGGATTACAAGCAGTACTGGAAATAGTAGTAAACAAAACTGGGGATGCGCTTGGATTAATTGCTAAACAAGAGACCAAAATAAGAACGGCTTTGTATCAAATCACCTAGCCTTGGACTATTTGTTCTAATTATTTTTATGATAATATTGACTTTTGGACCTTGCATATTGAATAGAATCACTGGATTAGTTAGAAGAAGACTTAAGGCTGCCAATTTGATGATGCTAAGAAAATATTATGAGCCTTTAGATGAAACAAAATTGGATGTGGATAACGGAATGGAAATGGAGGTTCTGTCCTGATTTGATGAGCAAATTAAGAAGGATAAAAAGAAAAAGGGGGGATTGTAATAAGTAATATATTAGAATTTGCCAATCAAATAGAAACCACCATCTCTCAGTATAGTTCCTAAGATATAGAAATATTAAATACTAACCAATTATCGTTTAAATACTAACCGTCACATTAACTGTTGTATTGATTATTGCTGTAGAATGTTAGAAGTTGTAAAGTGCTAGTCCCTGCTGTAAAATACAAGCTGCCCAGGAGGAGGCTGGTGAGAAAAGAAAAGACAGATCAGACGGACTCCGGCAAGGCTGTGACTCACGTCTCACACCTCTGCAGGGAGGAAGGGATGCACAGAAACTCGCCCATGAAGGAAAGACAAGGACTAACAAAACTAACATTTGTCTTCAGATAGTGACAGGTAATGCGATCAGATGCCCACTCAAGGACAAACCAGGCTGGAACCAGTTTGGCTCTGCAAGCTCAGCCAAATCAGGGATTTAGGGAAGAGGTGAAAAGTGCACAGTGAGAAAGACCTCCAGCCTTCATCCTGAAGACCCCTGCTCATGACCACCAGGAGGCGTGTCGAGGAGGAGCCTGAGGCACATCCTGAGGCGGGGACTATGGAAATGAGTTCCTGGGAGAGACTGACCTTTTGGGGGGGGCTATCAGTGTGTTTGTATAAATACAAGAAAACTGCCACAGCGGGTGTGCGTCTTGGTGGAGCGGAGACTCCCGGCGCACCCAGCGCTGTTTTGCTTGCTTGCCCTAAATAAATTTTAACTATTAATTTTACAGTTATTGGCTGTTGAGAATCATTTTCTCACCAAACTATTGAAATTAACCTATAACAATGGGACACCTGGCGACACCGTCAGGGCAGCCCCTCCTTCCCCTCCTCCCGCCACCTCTGGCCTGGCCCTCACCGCCACCCGCAGCCGCCACCTTCCCGCGCGGGGCCTCAGCCCTCCTGCCGCCCGCCGTCACTGCCGCCATGCTGCTGCCGCACGTGGCACCGGCCCCTCCCGGCTCCATCGGCCCCAGGCCACGCTCTCCACGCCGACTGGCTGCAGGCGCCCTGCGGCCCGCCCCCCCCCCCCGGAAGCACACTCCTGCCGCGCCGCTGCTCCAGCGGGAACCGGTACCTCAGCGGGTGGCTCAGCTGGAGGCTCCCACTCCAGAAGCAGCCCCCTCCCCATAGACAAGCCGGAAGCAAAGCCCCCTCGCCCGGGCTGAGGGGGAGCTCTGCTCTAGGGTCCCACCTCGTCCCCACTCACCCTCTCTGATGTACTCCATCTTCTCGTGATGGACCACCTGCTGTCCCAAGAGCCCTGGGGGGACACAGTGCACTGGGGACTCCGCTGCCGATCCGGGACCTTGGCACCCAGCCCGCCTGGCAGCACAGCTCCGTGGGGCGCAGCGTTGGGGAGGGCACAGAGGAGCCTCTTGCCTGTCCCGCATGCAGGCAGGGCTGGGAGGGGGTGAAGGACTGTGCCGCAGGTCCTACGCTGGGACACTGGGACCCTGGGAAAGGGACGGACCCCGGGGCTTGGGGCTCACCAAGGAACCTGATGGTCTCCTGGCACAGGGGCTCCTCTGGGTTCTGCAGGTAATGCTGGCTCTGGTGCAGGTAGTCCTCAGCCCTGCTCTTGTTCCTGGCCAGCTGGAGAGAGAAGGGCTCTGGGTGGACGCAGAGCTGCCCCCGAGTTGGGCTGTCCCCTCGCCCAGGACCACCCTCCTTCCCCCTAGCAGGACATTCCCAGCTCCCTGCCATGTGGCATCGGGGTTCGGAAGGAGCAGAGGACTCCCTGCAGGTGCCAGGGTGCCATCCTGTTATCAGGGACCCCTTTGGAAGCCCATATCGAGGGCAGCCTGGAGCAGAGCCTGCTCTGGGAGGATGCGTGCCACCACAGGGCATGGGGCAGGGCTGGCCCAGGGCAGATCCTGGGGGTGTTGGGGCTGTGCTTACCAGGCACTCGCCGATCCTCCATGCCTGCGCAGTCTCGGCCAGCTGCACCAGCTGCCTCCACTTCAGGAACCGGCCAGTGCTGCAGAGGGCTTCCTGGGAGGCCTGGCATGCAGCAGACATGCCACCACCACCACTGGGGACACAGGACCCTCTGTCCCCCTCTTGGCAGGGCTCAGAGCCTGTCGCAGCCCGTGCAAGGAAGATGCACAAGCTGGTGCCTGATGCTGCTACCAGGTTCAGCACCCCAGGGGATGATAACGTCATCTGGCTGGAAGCTTGTTGGGGCTTCAGCATTTTGGCCTTGGTGGCCCCAGTCTCTGGGTCTGCAGGGAGCCTTGCCGGGGGCTGTGCAGAGGGAGCTGTGTGGGAAAGGGACCCATCTCCCTGTCCATACAGACAGCAGGAGGAGAAAGGCAGCAGTGGGCAGGGAGCAGGGTTCTGCCTGGTCCTAGGGACTTGGTAAACTAGACCTCATGGTGACACACATTAGGAAGGTCCGGTGTCAGCACTGCCCTACCCAAAGGATAAGTCAGGTTGGGAATCTCACCTTGGCCAGATTCTTGTCCTGGTCGTACAGGTGAAAGAGCAGCGGCAGCAGGCTGTCCCATGCCACCTCCTTCATCTTCTTTTTGGCACCCGCCACGAGCCCCATCGTGTTTTGGAAGAGACCGATGGATAGCTGCCGCATGGTGTCCGACTCCTGGGGGAGGAGGGGAGGAGGACCTCAGCCCCGAGCCCCTGGCAAGCAAGGGGCTGACGTGGAGATGGCTGTCCTCAAAACAGCTGCAGGCAGCCCTGCTCAAAAAGGGAGCGAGCTGCAGCATGCAGGTCTGCCCAGGGGGGCTGGGGTCCCTGTGGCTGGGGGCCAGAGAGGGAGGCCCTACAGAGGGCTAGGGGATGCTGCTAGACCAGAGTGCGCATCAGTGGGGCTCAGCACGCCTCACGCTGTCCTGCCTCCAGTCTCCCCTGCCGCAGGGAGGCCAAGCCAAGGTGAGTCTGGGGGCTGCGGGGCAAAACATCCCCCTGCAGAGGACGGGGTTGGGGTGGGAGATGTGAATGGAGGTGCCTGGTGAGGAGGGTATGGGGCTGTCCCCTAGCCTTACGTCCTCGAAGAGCCGCCAGAACTCGTCAGCCAGCGGCAGGGTGGTGCGGCTGGACGCCTTCCTCTCCAGGAGCTGGAGCATGTTGGCGAGCATGAGCAGGGCCAGGTCACTGGCATCACTGTCGCCATCCTCCAGCTGCTCCATGACGTTAGGCGGCAGGACGAGGGTTTTCTTTGCCTGTGTGAGACACACCACCTCCTTTTTGTAAAGCAGCAGTGAAAACCCTCTCTGCCAACACCGGTCTCCCCAGAGGGTTCTCTGCAGGCAGCGCAGGTTACAAGGGCAAGGTCCTGGTGGACAGGGCTCACCGGCATGGCCATGGGAAGAGCAGAGCGCAGAGCAGATGGACAGAGAGCGCTGGCTCCTTGCCAGCCCCTCAGCTGCCCCCTTCTCCCCCAGACACCCTGGGCAGGCTGCTGGGTGGCCGGCACTGCCTGGAGAGCCACCCAAGCTGCCAGCAGCCCCCTCTGCGGCCTCTGTGTTTCAGCCCAGGGCTCAGCGCCCCATGGCCAGACTCTGCAGACCCCGTGCTCAGGCTGGTCGCCCTGCCGCCAGCGTCTCTGCTGGGACGTGCTGGCAGTGGGAGCCCATTTCCGTTGGCACTGTTGCCTCTCTCCTTGCACGGCACAACCGTGGGGCAGAGGGCCAGGGAGGCAGGAGAGCCGGCAGCAGCCGGCACAGCTCCCGATGCCCAGAAAAGCCTGAGCTGCCACGTTACACACAACCCGCAGCTCCACCTGCGGCTGCTGTCCCAGCTGCCCCCTACTCACCATGTCTGGTCTCTCGATGAGCCTGAGGATGCCCCTGAGCGCCAGCCTGGGCATCCCTGGGCACTGGCTCTTCAGATATGTGGGGAAGATTTCCAGGACACGGTTCAGCTCTTCACTGAGGTTGGTGCAGCCCAGCATGTGAAATGCACGCAGCAAGAGCCAGCGTGGTGCGGTGCTGGCTCCAACCATCAGCTCAGGGCAAGGATGCCAGGGCAAGACCAAGCCCGGATGGAGGTGGCAGGGATTGTGGAGAGCCCCCGTGACCCACAGCATACCACACTGCTTGCTCACCTGCTCCTCCACAGTACCAACTGGAGCCCACCCGCCACCTCAGCTTCCCTCGCAGCGGTGGATGTGGGAGAGCCAAGTGTCAGAGGGTGCTTGGCGCAGTGCCATCAGGCCTACCTTGATCAGGAAGGCCATGGCAACCATCTCCTGGATGGGGTCCTCCACACTGAGAAGCTCTGCCAGAAGGCAGAAGATGGTGGAGCACAGGTGTCTCGGGGTCTTCATCACCTCCCTGGCAGAGAGAAAGAGGCACAGTCAGGCCTGAGTTGGGCAGGTGAATCCCTCTGGGGTTTGTACCAGTCTGGACATCACCAGTCTGCAACACTTTCTCGGAGCGACGCGGACCCCTCTGCCATCAGCCCCAAGGGAGAAGGTGGCATGGGATGCCCGGTTCCTGAGAGCAGGGAGAACGGGCTCTCATCTGGCCACGATGCACACTCCTGAGAGGTGGGTCTCAGTGCTCAGCAGGGCATCCCAGCCACCATGCACCTCGATGGCCAGCTCGATGGCCAGCAGCACCTGCTTCTCAAAGCCCATGCTGCAGAGCAGCAGTCTCATGGACTTCACCACGGACCTGCACGAGAAGAAATGCTCAGCTCCCACTGGGACCCCTGGCTTGGCTCTGGGTGTCTGGCAGGGATGAGAGGACAGGGATGGAGCACCTCAAGGGAGTGAGATCCTGTTGGTCCTCCATCCAGAAGATGTTCACCTCCTGCAGCGTCAGCTCCCTGGTGAAAGACACTTGGAGAAGCAGTGCCAGGAAAAGCTGTGGGAAAATCACCTCCACCGCCTGCAGGTGGGTGGGCTGTAGGAGGATCTTGCTTATCATCTCGCTTATTGTCTGGCCTGCAGAAGACACCCAGACACCGAGATGTTGCCACACCCCTGGGGAGATGAAGGCTTGGAGTGGGCAGGGAAGGGGACCGAGGGTCCCGGACAGCTAAGAGCAGCCCCGGAGGTCAGTGAGGCCTCATGCAGCAACTCACGGCCAGGGAGAGGACACGTGCGTTGTCCCGGGTAAAGGTGGAGGCTGTGCACATCAGCGGGTTCGTCAGCGTGCTGAGCGGCTCCCGCAGCACCCTTTCCGCAGCCTGGGGCTGGGAGAGCATGGTCTCGCACATGGCCGTGGTGACACTGTGGGAAGGTCGGGCACTGTTAGCAGGGACACCCCAGAGGATGGCTGGGCTGAAGTCCCTCAGGAGGGTCTTGGTTGGGCTGGTGGGCCCCATACCTGGTGCATGTAGGGGAGCACTGCAGCAGGCTGGCCACCACCTTGCTGGGGTGTCTGTCTAGCAGCACCAGCAGGGCCCTGTTCAGGCTGTTGAGAGCTCCTGTCTCACTGATGGAGGGCAGGTTTGTGTAGATGGCCCACACAATGTTCACAACCTGGAGGAGAGACACAGGTGGGAGTAGAGATGCCAGAAGGGTGAGTGTGGTCATTTCCCCAGCTCCGACTGGGAGTTGCTTCTGTTCCCATTGCAGCTTGCCGGCTCGAGACGGCATCAGTGCTGGCCCGGTGCAGAGCCAGGGGAAGAACGGTTCCCGGTGGGCTGGAGTATCAGCTGAGCCACTCACAGGTTACTCACCTGCCTCGGCTGGAAATCAGAGTCTGCCACAAGGACGTCCACCATGTGGGCAGCCACTGTGATGCTGTAGGCGCTCGAGGCTTGCAAGTTGCTGATGGCCATGAGGATGATGTCTACCTGGTCGGAGGGCTGGAGGTGTTCCAGGATCTTCTGCGGTATGAACAAGAGGAGGGGAGATTTGTCACCTAGAGCGTCACCCAGAGCATCTCAGCTGTGCAGCGAGAGCAGGATGCAGAGCCAGGCTGTGTTGGAGAGGAGAACGATGGTGGGGGTCAGGGTCCCATGGGGAGCCGGAGCTTGCTGGGGGCCTTTGCCTAGCACCTGCTCGGACACCTCATCCCCTGTCATCCCCATGCACCCAGTATCCCATCACTCACCCTGACCCTCCCCTAGCCAGAAGCCGAAGGCACTTCTTACCAGGAAGATTTGGTACACGTGGCTGGCTTCCAAAAGCTGCCAGGGCTGACCCACTTGCCAGTCCTCCTGTAGCTGCTGCTGCCCTGCCTCATGCAGCCCCAAGTACCTGTCTGGGGAAAAGCAAAACCAGGGTGCTCAGAGAGAGGGTGCAGAGCTGGAGGTGCAGCCTGAGAGCATTGGGCTGAAAAGCTGCTGGCAAATAGGGCACCCAGACAGGCCCGGGGAGCAGACACCCAGGGAGTGTCCGGAGCTAGTCGAGTTGGGGTAAGGGGAAACAGTTTTTTGGAGTGCAGGCTGCAGGCAGGTTGGATCAGGCTTTCTCTTGCCAAGGAGAGTGGCCCCCGGCTGCCCATGCCTGAGGGGACCCAGTCTGACAGGGCTTCTCTTACCTTTTTTCTGCAGGATGAAGGTATGCAGGTGATGGAGAGCTTCTGCAGCCTCGTAGCAGGTGCCCTTGTCTTTGCAGGTGCAGCAGAGGGTGAGGTGCCCCACTAGCCTCCCCAGCATCACAAAATATTGTGGCTTGGAGCACTGATTCTTGGGGACTCTGGATAGTCCCAAGCAGGGGCAGACCTGGGGAAAGAAAGGCAGTGCGGGCACAAGGTGAGCCCCAGCTGCTCCCAGAGCAGCCAGGCAACAGCCCAGAACACGGCAGGGCTGCTGGAGCCAGGTTCCTGCCTGTGCCTTTGGCAGCCCTGCCCTGTACTGGGAGAGAGCATGGACAGGACAGGAGCAGGGCAAAGACCCCTGCTCCCGACCTCCTGCTGACTGGGTGCCCAGCTTCCCCGGGAGGTGCTGGGGCTCAGGGGCACAGGGCTGGGGAACTGGGGCCACCTGGACCGGGAGTTCAGTACCTGCAGCAGAGGGTAAGTGGTGATGAAGTTGACCAGCCTGGCAATCCATGCCATTGCCCTTTTCTGCACTGCTGCCTTCTGGGAATTGGTGAAGGGCAACAGGAGCTGGGAAGAGAAAAGCTGCTGATGTGCAGGGCAGGTGGCATGACACAGCCCGGCTTGCTCTGATGCAGTGCCTGGGACGGGGTACCTGTCCTTCTTGCCCCTCGCAGCAGCCTGCTGTGGCCAGGAAGGTCATCACATCCCACTCCTGCTGCTGCCTCTGCTGCCTTCCACTCCCCAACAAAGAAAGTCCCTCTGCCCCCACCCCAGGATCCCAAGGCTTTAGGGTGATCATCTCTCTGGGGACCTGCGGTGGAGGCTCTGGGATACAGCCCATGGCAAAGCCAGAGAAGGAATGCCCCAGGGCTGGGCTGCCCTTGCCAGACAGGCAGGTCCATCTGGGAGGGAGTGTTGGGCAGGATGGGCAGCGAGCAAGGCTGCAGGGCTGGGGTGGGCTGGGGCAGGAGGAGGAGAGGCTCTGGCAGCAGCCAGGAGGCAAGGGGCTGGTGGGGGGTGCACGACAGGGAAGGAGGGATGTTCTCTGCCTCCCGTCTTGCACCAGATGCTGGGGGGGGGCACTGCCCGTGGGTACCCTGTGCCAAGGTCAGACCTTCAAGTTCTTCTGCAGCTCCAGGATGCCAAGAGTGCCGGCGCAGCATGCTGTCCATCGCAGCCAGGGTCTGAGAGGGGGATAGAGTTTTGGGGGCAGCCCTGGAAGCCTAGTGGGGGATCCTGTGGCCCTGTGGTGCCCAGGAAGGGGTCTTGGGGTGGGGGAGCTCCCCGTGGTTCATCCCGTGGCATACCTGGGAGTAGAGAGAAGCCTTGGGGCCCTGGCTGTCCTCCTGCAGAGGCAGGTGGAAGGTGCTGCAGAAGCAGGTCTGGAGGAGGCTCTTCTCCTTCTCCTGCAGAAGCAGCCCTACTCTGCTGCAGGGACAGAGAAGTGCTTTTCAGACTCAGCAAGTAGGACGCAGACCCGGGGGTTGCAAATCTGGGCTGATCCCCACACTGCGGGGGCCATCTCAACCCCTCATGACACACTCGCCTTTGGGGAAAAACCCTGTGGCACCCCTTGCCCTGCTGCCTGCCTCCCTCTTGCATCCAGGACCAGGGATGCCCCCAACCTGAGACCAGTGTTGTTGGGGCCACCTGGCACTGAGGAAGCCAAGACAGGGGCTGGGGCAGGTATCTCATGGAGGTGATGGCCAGTATGGCTTGCAGCTGCACCGTGGTGCCCAGGTGGTCAGCGGGCTTCTCTTGCAGCAGCACCTGTGGAGCACAGCAGGGTGGCACGGATCAGGACAGGGCAGTCTCCCTTGCCCAGGAAGAACTTGCGGGGCTGGCAGAGCCCAGGTGGCCCCATCCTGACACCTCCTCCCCATCCAGCACCCAGTGGGCCCAAGCCCCGTGGCGGGAAGGGCTATCCCCACTACAGAGCCACAGGCTGTCCGAGAGACCTGCCAATGTCGTCAGATCCAAGCCCCAGCTCCTGCCGGGCCATGCAGGTGCCTTTGGAGCACCTCCAAGGATGGAGACCCGGAGCAGCGCTCATCCGCACCCCCCTGCCCAGCCAAGCCCTCTCCTACCCCCAGGGGCTGTACTGCTGCCCCTGCCCCAGCCTGGCTGGCCATCCCCTCACCTCGATGGTCTCCATCACCTCCAGCTGGCAGAAGTAAAGCATTTTCCACATGATGGAGCTCACACTGGCAGTGCAGTAGATGGTGCAGACAGAGGCCAGAAACCTCAGCTTCTGGTCCTCTTGCTGCCAGCCGGGAAGGGGACAGATGGACAGAGAGCATCAGGGGGGAGAGATGGCCGGGGGAGCCTCTTGCTGCCAGCCCCTGGCACCTTGTGAGTGTGGGACAGCGGCAGAGAGACCTGCCAGGAGATGTGGGCGCAGGCTCATAGAAGTGGCCACGGATACCTTTGGTCTACTCCTGAGGGAGTCCTGGATGATGGCCAGGTTATTCTGTTCCTCCCTGTCCACAACTGAGATGGAACAGCACGGATCTAGCCAAGAGAGAGAGCAGGCGGGGGAGAAAACCTGAGCCCTCTGCTCCTGGGGACATCACCCGCCCTGGCTCGAGGCTGGAACACTGATGTCCCGTGCGCGCCCCAGAGCCGAGGGTGCGATGCTGGAGGGCAGCGTGGGGAGGGGGTCCCGGTGTGCCTGGGCAAGGGATACGCTGGTGCCGGAGGGCAGGGAGGGTCCCTGTCCTGGGGATGCCATGACAGGGCTGGCTCCCTGGCAGCTGCGCTGTGGGAGCCCTGACGCCAGCCTGGCTGGCGGATGCGAGCCTGGGATAGGGCAGGGTGGGCAGATCCCTGCTTACAGTGCCCGCATACTCACCCTCCGGCAGCGCACCGTACTTGTGCATCTCCCTGGGCCCGGAGCTGGGAGCCAGGGCAGCTCCGTTCTCCACCCAGGCCTCCCTGGGGCAGTGAGGGGGTCTCCTTGCCATCCTGCAGGAGCGGGAGAGGGAGGAAAGAAAGGGGTGAGAGGGACCCTGCCCCACCCGGGGCTGCCTTGCTGGAGGCAGTGGGGCAGAGGTGGCTGCGCTGGGGGGCTCCTCGCTCCCGTGCTGTCCCAACACCGTCCTCCCAGACACTGCAAGGCAGTGCCAGGTGACACAGGCTGTCACAATGTACCCCAATGTCACCTCTCGAGTCCGCTCCCTGCAGCCCCAGACCCTCAGGCACACCGAGGCTCTTTGCTCTTCCACACAATGCTGGGAAAAGGCCCATGGGGCTCCCCTTCATGCGCAGACTCATGAGCACACTGGGACGTGGGATGCGCTTCTGCTGCCGGCTCAGACCCCCGTAACTGCGGGGTCCACCAGTTACGCTTGCCACAGTGCCCGCGAGGTTCCGATGATCTCACCCGGTGATGGAGGAGTTAAATTCTGTGAAAGAATTGCAGGAAGAGTTGAGTATCGAGATGTTGCATGTTTGCATGTTTGTTGTATGTTTGCATGTATCGAGAGACAGACGTGCAGACAAGGTCTGAGGACAGGGTGACCATCCCTGAAGTTAGAAAGAGTGGCTCATTGAAAAACTCCCAGTGAGACTTTGCCATCCTTGAATGGGGAACATGCAAAGTTATTTGCATGCTAGGCAAGAGAAAATTAACCAGTTGTTTAAGAGAATAACACTGAACCTGTACCATTTTGGGGAAATGTTAGGAAAATGGATGACTACAAGGCATAACTAAGGATCTGTCCTGGGACCACGTAGACATGTTTGGAGGAATTTCTCCCCATATCTCCAGTGCTGCAATAAAGAATGCCTGCCTTCTCAAGCTTCCAAACAAGCCTTAGAGGGTTCTTCTCTGCTGACTTTCATGGTATCGTTTTGGTGACCCCCATGGGACTTCACTTTTGAAACCCCACGGTGCTGGGATCAAGGGGAGTTCCACCGGCACCAAGGGTTTCTGGGGGAAACCGCGATACTGGGCTGATGGCTTCCATGCCAAGACCCTGAGAGGTGAGTGAATTTTACAAAGGCATTCTTCGGGTTTTCTGGTTGCCTGCCCGTGAGACGGGGCAAAAGCTCCGCAGATTTGGGCTATTTAGGTACCCACGGGTTTGGTCTGGTTTAGTTTGGTTGGTTTAATTTAAGATCTCTGTATGAAGCCATGGGGGTGAATTAAGGAATGGAGTTTATTATACTTGCTTGATTGACATAACAGACCGCCTTTTAGCATGAAGATGACGTAAGGATGAGTTAGCAAAACCAAAGTTCTTGTTTTCTTAACAAAATATGGCAGACAGTCTACGCAGACATGTCTTTTGTTCTCTGTCATCACCCTGAGATGCGAAAGGATTGTGGTATTAACTTAGCTCCCTGTGACCCTTTAGTACTGACCCTGGAAAAAGATAATTGTAAAGTGGGAGCGGGAAAAATGAAGAGATGTTGTTCATCTTGTTCAATAGGACAAAGGTGCCTAAAATATAAAGATGATAAAGATAGAATGGAGAATTTTGTAATCCCTATAGGAACTTGGGGAGGGGGACAACACAATTGGGAACAAGCAGAACCACCACCTCCCTTAGGAGAACCTGAAGCAGCCACTTTAAGTCCTCCCCCTTCACCTGAGGTCAAGAGAGTAAGAAGAGGGAAAGTAGAACCTGATACTAAAAAATGGAGATATAGATTTAGACACCCTTCTATTTCACCTCCTAAAACCAGAGCAAGAGACCTTAAATCTAGGACTGCATCACTACAGAGACTGGTAATTCAGGCACCTTTGAGAGAGGCTGCAGGACCAGCGGATCCCATAAAATTCAAGGTATGCCTCTCTATGGGAGATTTAGATACCTGGAAATTAGTAGCTAAAGGATATTGCGACAATCCAGCAGGGGTAGCAAAGCAGTATAAGGCATTTGTGAAAGCCTTAAATGTAAACTGGGAAGATGTTGATTTGATGTTGGATGAACTAACAGATACAGAGAAGGAATTAGTTCTCAAAACTGTCAGAAATTATGGCAGGACTAAAATGAGGGAGCGGAAGGATATAGATGACTACTTGACAGAGAAGTCAATTGTTTGAATTGCTGTAGCCTTACTACTGGCTATATTAAGAGGTATGGCTCTGAAGAAAGGAGATGATGTGCTCAGAAATAATTACTGGATGCTTAGACTGAGTGATACTCTCAGCTATGCTGCCCTGTCTATTGAATGAGAGCCGTGCTTGAGGAAGAAGGACATACTTCTTAGATACTTTGACACATTCATAGAGGTCAAACGCTCTGGAACATCAGAGCACAGAAAAGGAGGCATGCAGTCTTTGACGGGCCTGGTAACGTTGTGGCGTTATAGTAAATGATGCTGAACTTTAATGCTGGCATGCTGGCAAAGTAAATGTTTAGATCTAGAGGTGAGGGGCTGAGCCCTTGCAGTAAAGCTGGAAAGAACAAAAGGCTTTCCTCAAAAAGAAATTTCAGGTTATCAATTATTTATACATGTATATATTAATATTATTATAATGAGGAAGCATCACAGACTTGCTAGAATAGCTAGAGCGCACTGGTGAAGTCCCTGCTGCCCAGGCCTAGCTTAGGTGTTACCTTTACTCACCATAATATTGCTTCAAGTTGCCAAGAAATTTATACTGCAGCCTCTCTTAAATAGCAAGACAATTTTCAGTTGTTTTCAGTTGAATTTGTAGAGTGTCTTCAATATACAAATATACACTGTGACTGGATGGGTGGAAAGGAAGTTACTCTGATTCAGATTTCTTGCTTGGGCTTTTTTTTTTTATATTCCAAGATATTTTTTATCTGGATTTGAAGTGGAGGGTGACTTCTTTCTGCGTATTGTATGTACCTGTCTTGTGCATTTTAAGATTGTGGAGGATTATGCTGCCTTTCTGGTAACGGGATATTTTTTGTACTTTGTACTTCCTGTAGGATTAGTTAGCACAGGTGTTACCTAATGACAGTTTCTTGTTTAGAAAAAAGACTTTAATTACTAAGTGTGCATAGCACATGCAAATAATTTCTACCTACCAACAAAACCCTCCAGAACTTACAGCCTCATAGGAGTAATTAGTTAAGTGTTATTACTGCTTTCTCTCCTTTCTTTTTAAGAATTGGTAGCAAAGGATAATGCTTTACGGGGTTCAGTCTTGGCTTTTCTTGCAATAAGTGTTTCCTGGAAAGCTCCCACGTTGGACAGAGAGTAGTAGCCTTGTTGGAAACTAGCTGTTAGAGTTCAGTCTTAAGTCATACTGGATATATTTCTCAGACCTCTAGAGGTCTTTTTACTTCTGTAGCTGTCAGTCACTTCACCCAGAAGCAGGTCTGAATCATAAATAAACTTGCACGACCATATCTGAAGGTAATGCCACGTAAGACTAGTTCCAGGCAATTTCATATTGTCTTGTTTAAATTGGTGCACTATTAAATATCAGATAAATCTGAATTCATATGTAGGTTTCAAGGAATACCCAAGATAATCAACTCCCATCAAACAAATTGGTAATTATGAAAACAATTACAGTGACATAATTTTCGATTATTTTCTCTCTGGAGTGAAATTTAAGTGTGTAATTCCTTTAAAAGCTTTTATTTCTACTTTACGAATATTTTAGGGAAAAGCAGAGGGACAGCGGGGTGGCAGGAGAAGTATGTTAACCTGGACCTTTGAAAGTATGAGGAAGAGCAATTTTATGCTGAAAAAAGGTCTCAAACACTGGGGAAACTCATTATTGCATCCAGTAATTAGAACCTTAGACCTGCAACTGGGCTTTTAATACAGTTAACATAAAGTGCGACTCCTCCAGAAGAATAGCAAGAGAATACGTAAGGCTTATTCTGTTGGTGCAGACTAAGTCTTAAAAGACTAAAGAGTACACCCAAACAAAGCATTTTGCATCTCAATTCAGTGCTTAACCCAACGTATTTAATTTCCCTTTCCCTGGCTATTATCTATGACAAAATCACATCCTCAGTACTGGCTGTCACTTAAAACCAATCACCAGTTTAACTGGAATGGAATAAAAGAATAGCGTAGTTTATGTAAAGAGGTTTTTATGGAAACCTTGAATACATTAAGAAAAAAACATTTTTTGCACTGTTGGGTTTGACTGTGTACTTAATGAAGGACATTCAAGGAAGGGACTGCCAGCCAGCAGAACTACCTTCATTGATGGTCTTACAAGATTTTTGCTCTTCAGGTAGGGTGGAGGTTGTACACTCCTACTCTTAAATGGATGGGGATTTTATTTTTAGAGCTGAATGATCAAACTTTAATTGTAATGGTTCTTCAGCCCTCATTACACAGATAAGCAAAACCTTCTGCAAGGCCAGCCCACTCGAATCTAACATATGAGAGATGTGGAGAGAGTCGAGGCAGAGTTTTAACTTTATAAGGGCAGTTTAATTCCTGTGTTTCGGCTCTGTCATGACAGAGAAACTAAGTCAGCAAATGCTATGTAACCTTAAATGTGAGTAAAGAAGAGTCTGCACAATACCAGCTCCTTTTTCTGCTCTGAAATCCTTCAGATTCACAATTAGATGCTTGTTTTGTGTAAAAACCACAGACATTTCAAAGAAAAAAACTATCCCAAAATAAGCTCTATTGCAAGATAAGCGCTTCTGTAAAAATACGTAGGCTGTAGTATTCTTTAAGAAACCTGATACTAAGTGAGGTACCCAGCCTACACGTCAAGATCCTTTCACATTTGTAAAGACAGCAAAGGATTTCTCTCTCTGAGGGAATTCCCATCACATGTGAGTACATATGTGTACTAGTATGTAATGCAATTAAAAACACGTGGTGTAAACAAGGAAAATTTGTGGACTGGAACTTAAATACCACACCTCATAGATGTCATTAGTGATGAGATGATTATTTCTTTTTTTCACAGTTTTATGGATGTGAAACCTTTCACTTTTACTTCTCAGGTAGTTCTAGTACTAGAAACTTGTGATAGTTTGATGTGTGGGGGGGTGTTCTGGTGGCAGGGGAGGGGATTTGCTCCCTGTGCCACCAGATCTGAGTCCCATCCCCCCCCGGGGGAGGTTGAGCCAAGGCGGCGCCTCTGCGAATTGCCCTATTTAAGTTGGGACAAAGGGGCGGGAAAGGGGCTTTTTGGCTCAGGAGAGAGGAGAGAGCAGGAGGGCGCTGCCCTCGCTCCCGGCCGAGCGGCCGCTCGGGCCCGGGCCGGCGCCATGTGCTCAAGATGGCGCCGGGGGAGCCGCATGGGGGACTCGGTAAGCGCCCCACTCCCGGGGTGCCCGCCGGGCCGAGCTTCCCCAGAGAGGATTAATATCTAAGAGAAGACAACCACAACGACCGGGTCAGCAAAGATGGAGCAGGAGGAGGTGTGCTGGAGCTGAGGCTTCCCTTGCAAATCGGTGTGAGATGGCAGGCCGCCCCCCTGCAGCCAGGGTGTACTCGGCGGAGCAGCGACCCACTCGTGGCCTGTGGAGAAACCCACGTCGGGAAGGAGATGCCTGAGCCCAGGAGAGGTCGTGGAGCAGGGGATGCGCGACCAGGTACTGTTGATAATGGGGCATGGAATGCACGACGAGGTCGTGGAGGCATCTGGAGACCGTGGGACGACCCACGCCGACGCGAGTGGCAGCAGCTCCCTAAGAGGCCGAGACTGGTAAAGCCCGAACTGGTGCGATCCATGGGGAAGGATTGCAATCCTGCGGGCAGGACTTACTTTGGAAAAGTTTGGGGACTTTTTTCTTTGTGAGTAGGGGATCCACCGAAGCAAGGGAAAAATGGTGTAAAGACTCCTCCTCCTTTAAGAAAGGAGCGGCAGTGAACAACATGGATGAACTGACCTGTACTCCCCCATTCCCTGTCTCCCTGCGCCGCTGGGGGGAAGACAGAGCCAGGAACGAAAGGAAAATAGGGGATGGGGAGGTGTTGTTTTAAGATCGGGCCTTGTTTTCTCTTTCTCCTCTCAAGTAACCGGTTTCGTTCCCTTTTGTCTTTTGTTTAGTAACTGTTAATAAATTGTTTTGTTTTATTAAGAAAGCCTGAGTCATGTTTTGCCCGAGACCATGGTTGGTGGGTGCTCCCCTTTCGGTTCTTGTCTCGACCCTCAGTCCAAAAAAAAAAACCACGACAAAACTGAAAAGGTTAATGCTCTTAAGAAAAGGTAATAAGAAGATATAACAGTTACGAACTGGATATGAAATTAACTGTGAAATAGACAAAATGCTTTTCAAAACCTCCAAGTATTTCTGTAGTGAGCTGACAGGAGTGACAGTGGGGAGGGAAAAGGGATATTTGTGGGAAGTGTGAATGTGCGTGTGGAAATCAAACATTTAGATTTTAAGTGTCAACACTTAACACCACTTCCTTTACAGCAGAAATTATAGGATTACTGGCTTTTTTAGAAATTTTGCCAATACAAGAACTGGCCTTGATGGCATCATGCAAAGTAGTATGTACTAAGACTGGAGCTTCTGGATTGTGTGATGTCCTTACCCTTTTAGAAAGGAGACTCGTTTCCCCATTCTTTCAATGTAACTTGCGCAGCTAGCACATTTTACCATTTTAGTTGAGGGTTTGCATTTTGCCAGTTGGCATTACACAGCTCTTGCACTACTGAAGGAAAATCTGTGTGTGTCCCCACCTCTAAATGGAATCAGCTTCCCATTACTGCAGATTTCAAGACCAGTACTAAAGCTACAAGACAACATCCTATCATACAGATAATGCAGATAACAGATATATAGGGATACTCTCTGATACGAGAGGGAAAACGAAGAGCGAGGATTTAACTATTTGGCTACAAAAGTGGTGTGAGGAACAAAACCTAGGGTTCTTTAATCACGGGCTGACCTTCTCAAGGCCAGGCCTTCTATCCAGGGATGGGGCGGATTTGTCTCCATGGGGGAAAAGGGTACTTGCTGCAGAACTAGCTGGGATTGTCAATAGGGCTTTAAACTAGATGTGAAGGGGGTGGGGGGCATTGCCAGACTTGCAGGAATAATAGCTGAGGATGGCCCTCCAGTGTCTGACGAGAGGAGTGTAGGCAGGTACCTTCAGCCTGCCACCTCAGTGATAGTAGGGGGTGGTGTGTGTAGTAAGGGGGAACACACGAGTTGCATTGAGGTAAAAGACAATCCCATAAATTCTCTATTCTAGGGGAAGTTAGGAGGGGGAGCACTAATACGGCCAAACTGGACTTTGGGAGAGAAGACTTTGGACTGTTTAGAAGTCTGGTTGATAGAGTACAGTGGGAGACAGCTCTCAAGGGTAAAGGAGTGCAGGAGGGCTGGTTACTCCTCAAAAGGAAATTCTGGAGGCACAGGAGCGAGCTGTCCCTGTGTGCCGGAAATCGAGTCACCAGGGTAGAAAACCAGCTTGGATGACAAAAGAGATTTGGGAACACCTCAAAAGAAAAAGGGATGTCTATAAGTTTTGGAAGAATGGGCAGGTGTCCAGGGAGGATTACAGGGAGGAAGTTAGGGCATGTAGGGAGATAATCAAGGGGGCAAAAGCCCAACTGGAACTTAGACTAGCCTGCTCCATAAAGGACAACAAAAAGTCCTTCTATAAATACATTAATAACAAAAGGAGGGCTAAAGATTACCTCCAGCCCCTACTGGACACAGGGGGTACGTTAGTCACTAGGGATGAGGACAAGGCTGAGGTCCTTAATGCCTTCTTTGCCTCAGTCTTTAATAATAAGGTTAGTACTTCCCAGGTGAGCTGGCCTATGGTGTCTGAGGGCAGGGAGGGAGAGCAGATCGAAGCTCCTGTGATCCAAGAGGAACAGGTCAAGGATCTGCTTCGCCAGCTGGATACCCACAAGTCTATGGGGCCTGATGGTATCCACCCGAGACTCCCGAGAGAGCTGGTGGATGTCATTGCCAAACCCCTGTCCATTATCTTTGGGCAGTCTTGGCTCACTGGGGAAGTTCTGCTGGACTGGAGGCTGGCGGATGTTACGCCCATTTACAAAAAAGGACGGAAAGAGGATCCGGGGAACTACAGGCCTGTCAGTCTGACCTCGGTGATGGGCAAAGTCATGGAACAGGTTATCTTGAGTGCTATTAATGAGCACATACAGGTTAACTGGGTGATCAGGCCCCGTCAACATGGGTTTATGAAAAGCAGGTCTTGCCAATCAAACCTGATCACCTTCTGTGATGGGGTGACCCGCCTGGTTGACAAGGGAAGGGCTGTGGATGTAGTTTTCCTTGACCTTAGAAAAGCCTTTGATACAGTCTCTCATAGTGTTCTGGTTTCGAAACTGGTAACTGCTGGCCTGGATAGGCACACCCTCCTTTGGGTTAAAAACTGGCTGGATGGCCGGGCCCAAAGAGTGGTGGTAAATGGGGCTAAATCCGGCTGGAGGCCGGTCACCAGTGGGGTTCCGCAGGGCTCAGTGCTGGGTCCGGTTCTGTTTAACATCTTTATCAATGACCTGGATGAGGGGATTGAATGTACCCTCAGTAAATTTGTGGATGACACCAAGTTGGGAGGCTGTGTCGATCTGCTCGAGGGTACGGAGGCCCTTCAGAGCGATTTGAACAGACTGGATCGTTGGGCTGAAGCCAATGGCATGAGCTTTAATAAGGCCAAGTGCAGAGTCCTTCACTTGGGGTGTAAAAACCCCAAGCATCGCCATAGGCTCGGGAAGAGTGGCTGGAAAGCTGCCAGGCAGAGAAGGACCCCGGGGTGTTGGTTGACTACCGGCTTGATATGAGCCAGCAGTGTGCCCAGGTGGCCAAAAAGGCCAATGGGATATTGGCGTGTATCAAGAATAGTGTGACCAGCAGGAACAGGGAAGTGATCCTGCCCCTGTACTCGGCACTGGTGAGGCCGCACCTGGAATATTGTGTCCAGTTCTGGGCCCCTCGCTTTAAAAGAGATACTGAGCTCCTGGAGCAGGTCCAAAGAAGGGCGACTAAACAGGTCAAGGGGCTGGAAAATAAAACTTGTGAGGAGCGGCTGAGGAAATTGGGGCTGTTTAGCCTGGAGAAGAGGAGGCTGAGGGGAGACCTGATTACAGCCTACAAATACTTGAGAAGGGATGGTAGGGAGGTGGGGGAAAGGCTCTTTACATTAGTTATGGGTGATAGGACAAGAGGAAATGGGTATAAGCTTAGTCAGGGGAGGTTCAGGTGGGATGTTAGAAAGAATTTCTTCTCTGAAAGGGTTGTCAGCCACTGGAATAGGCTGCCCAGGGAGGTGGTTGAGTCCCCATCCCTGGATGTGTTTAAGAAAAGGGTGGATGAACTGCTTAGGGACATGGTTTAATGGGGGATTAGGGACAGCTGGACTGGACGATCTCTAAGGTCTTTTCCAACCTAGAAATTCTGTGATTCTATGATTCTATGATTCTTCTAACTTTTGGAAAAAAGCATCGAAAGGTGTAAATAGTATGGCTGTTCTTTTATCAGTATCCCACAACTTAGTTTTATAAGCCTGTAAAATGCAGCAAGAAAAAAATTAAGTCTGAAGTGTAGTTCTCCAATACACTCAGCAATTCTGCAAATATTGGACTGAAGTGCATCAGCTATGTCATGGATTTTAGTTCCTCACGACTGTGAGCAATCACGGAGTAGACATGTAGACTGAACGATCTGCAAGAACATCTACTTAGCTGTCCCAGACCATAAAATGGTGTCCAGTCTCCTCCTGACAGCAAAACAGATTGCGGACACAACCAGTTTCCTATCTCCCTGTAATTACAGGAAAAGTATTTCCCTGAATATATTTTGAGGAACAAGACCACATCTCGCACTACAAAGGATTCTTTAAAAGATTTAAAAACTTCATCCATTCGTAATTGTTGCTGTCTTTCTGACTGTCACATCATTCTTGCCCATAGGACCCAAGTGTGAAAACCCCTGAGGCAGGGGAAAAAGATTTTTGCCATTGAATGTGGCCTGTTAAAAAATTCCCTCCATTTACTGATAGTGTTGAGTATGGTATCCCTGAAAATACGTCGAAGTACATTACAGTGCTTATTTATCCTGGTACATACAGTGTTATTAGCACTTCTCTTCTTCCTGTTGTCTTTTTTGGAACAGCCATTGATTTTGCACTCAACATGCTTCAGGTGACAAAGCATTCTCTTCTTCAGCATCTCCATCCAGGGGCAGGTACTGGCCTTTGTTCAACCCCATCCTTGAGACACAGTGGCTGTTGAATAAAAACATCTGGTTTAGTTACTTCTTGCAGTTTTATGAACTGTACTGTTAACTGGAAAGTGAGCGTACATAATCTGTACCACAGTGTCTGTATCCCCTTCCTTTCCCTTTCCTCAGCAGGAGCTCGGTGCATTCATTTTCTTTACACTAGTGTGGCACACTGAGTGAAACCTTAATGGTTATGATGATATTTTTCTCCCCATTCACTATAGATTCTATTCTGCAGTACTCTCAAATTGCTAATGATAGTGAATGATTCTTAGTGATGAGAGGTGGGTTTTTTTTTCATTTTTTCCCCCCCCAGCAGAGGTATTTACATTGATTCTTTCAGAAATTTAATGAACATTTCTCCACCTTGCTAAGATGGGGATGTTTCTGAGATGGGAGTCAGAATTTAGGCCTTACTTGGAAAACTCCTTGTCACACAGAGTTTCACAGGACAAGTGTGTTTTCTTGTTACCTTATGTCACTGATTTACGTTCGGAGTAACAAGTGTATGGAAGGAGGGGGAGAGAGGAAAAAAAGATTTGCATCTGCATACCCTTTGTCCTGCCCATTCTTGTTCTTGGCCTGGCACTTGCCACTATAAACACTGTGACACCTCTACTGTTTAAATGTATTCTCTGCTGTTCGTTTCCTTACCAACACATTGATTCCACTGGTAATGCTGAATATATCCTTGTGGGCGCCCACATCTGTATCCACCCAGGATGTTTTGACAGCCATGCTGGCACCTATGGTTTCCATCACATTCATCCACATCTTTGCAATCGGGAGAGAATTAGAACATCAAAGAACACACGATTACACATGTTACCAAACACGTTACTCACTTTGATCATAATCATTGAAACACTAATATTTATGACAGAGGAGTACTGCTGCAAGATGGAAGTACCATTCAGGTTGGTCTGTTGGAAAGCCTGAAAGTCAATTAATGTAGTGTTCTGTCTATCAGTAATCCAGTTGGAGCTTTTGACTCTTTATATTGCTGAGATTCGGAGTAAGAAACACTAGTCCTGGCAATCCCACATGATGTTGCTTTGATGTAATGTTTATAATCTGTATGTTTTTTTTATTTCAGTTTTCAAACCATCTACGTAGGACTAAGCTTTCAGTTTCCTAGAGCATATTGAAGTGTTTCAATATGAGGAATAAATACAAAATTTGGATGTAAGTGCTTACTTTTCAATCAAAAAGAAAAAGCCATCTAAAAAGTCTCTAGGGTATGTGCAAATAAATGAGAAAACCACAAAGAAAAAACAAAATGTAAAATCTCAGTCATCTGAAATAATGTCTGCTACAAGAAGCGGATTGTAAGCAGCCTAATGTGTCAGGTACAGCATACGGTTCTAGTAGAAAATAAAAAATCACGCATGGTATCACAGATTCTAAGTTACACTCTAGTTGTTCACAGTTTGAAGCAAATTTAATGAAACTGTGACTTCCCAAAGCCTGAGGTACAGAAAATCATCGTGCCTGGAACTGAAAGCTGTCGTTTTATCAGTAATGACATATAGAGCAGTTCTGATGTGCTAGTTGTGTACGTATCTCACGAAAGCTTTGATATGTACTCTTCGGTGTTTTGTTTCGTAGGTGGTGTGTAAAGTACACAACAAGGACGCATCTACTTTTTGAGAACACAATAATCTGACAGAAGAGAATGCTTTCTAAAACTTCTGGCTCTGCATATTCTGCACTGTTACTCTAGAAACGGGCTCTGAATATCCATTCCTGTTTTAAATGCTGTATCAAGACAGCTGACATTTTGAGATGTCATAAATTTGTGCACGTATACCTCTGCATTTCTAATTCTCAGCAGTCAGAAGGCTGCAGTACTGCCTTTTAAATTCTTCTTTGCGAATAATCTGGAGCTCTCTAAATAGAGATTTCCTGACTGGAGCTCCCTTTTGGGCCAGAAGAGGGAGATGAAGCTCAATAAAATAACTTGTATTTTAACTGTAATGAATTACCCTTGGAATTTTCTTAGAATTCATGAAAGATGGACACTCCGATGCAATGTACTCCAGTGTAATCTAAGTTGTATCCCATGGGGCACTCACAGCGGAACGATCCATTAGTACTCATGGGGGATTTTAACCACCCTGATATCACTTGGAAAAATAACACAGCAGGGAACAAGCAATCCAGGCGATTCCTGGAATGCATTAACGATTACTTCCTTATCCAAGTGATAGAGGAACCAATGAGGAGAGATGCCATGTTAGACCTCATTCTCGTCAATAGGGAAGGGTTGTTAGGTAATGTTGAACTCGTGAGTAGCCTTGGCTGCAGTGACCATGAGATGGTGGAGTCTGAGATACTGAAAGCAGCTAAGAGGGGGAAGCTCAGCAAGCTTGAAACCCTCCATTTCAGAAGAGCTGACTTTCGCCGCTTCAGGAACCTCCTTGGTAGTGTGCCATGGGATAAAGCCCTGGAGGGACTGGGAGCCCAAGATTGCTGGTTGACTTTCAAGGATCATCTCCTCCAAGTTCAAAGGCACTGCATCCCTAAAAGGAAGAAATCAGGCAAAAACACCAGGAGACCTATATGGATAAACAAAGAACTCCTGGCTAAAATCAAATACAAAAGGGGAATACACAAAGCATGGAAACAGGGACTGGTAACCTGGGACAATTACAAGGAAGTTGCTCATGTACTCAGGGACCAGGTTAGAAAAGCTAAGGCCCTGACAGAGTCAAATCTGGCCAGCGATATTAGAAATAACAAAAAAGGATTTTACAGGTATGTGAGAGAAAAAAGGAAAATGAGAGAGAATGTGGGGCCTCTCCAGAAGGATACGGGTGACCTGGTTGCTGAGGACATGGAGAAGGCTGAAATTTTCAACGACTTTTTTGCCTCTGTCTTCACTGGGAACCACTCGAACCACACCACCCAAATCACAGAGGATGTTGGCTGGGTCTGGGAGAGTGAAGAACCGCCCAGGGTAGGAGTAGATCAGGTCCGGGAACACCTAGAGAACCTGAAGGTGCACAAGTCCATGGGACCTGATGAGATACATCCACGGGTCCTGAAGGAACTGGCGGCTGAAGTTGCTAGGCCACTAGCCATCATATTTGAGAGGTCCTGGCAGTCTGGTGAGGTTCCTACAGATTGGAAAAGGGCAAACATAACCCCCATCTTTAAAAAAGGGACCAAGGACAACCTGGGAAACTACAGACCAGTCAGCCTTACCTCTGTGCCAGGTAAAATCATGGAACAGATTCTCCTGGTAGCTGTACTAAGGCACACACAAAAAAACCAAGTGGTTGGTGACAGTCAACATGGATTCACTAGGGACAAGTCATGCCTGACTAATTTAGTGGCCTTCTACGACAAAGCTACAGCGCTGGTTGACGTAGGTAAAGCAACGGATGTCGTTTTCCTGGACTTGTGCAAGGCGTTTGACACTGTCCCACATGACATCCTTGTCTCTAAAATGGAGAGACATGGATTTGACAGATGGACCACTCGGTGGATAAAGAACTAGCTGGATGGTCGCACTCAGAGTTGTGGTCAATGGTGCGATGTCTACATGGAGACCAGTGTCAAGCAGTGTCCCTCAGGGGTCTGTTCTGGGTCCAGTGCTGTTCAACATCTTTGTCAGTGACATGGATGACGGCATTGAGTGCACCCTCAGTAAGTTTGCCGATGACACCAAGCTGTGTGGTGCCGTGGACTCACTTGAGGGAAGAGATGCCATCCAGAGGGACCTTCATAGGCTTGAGAATTGGGCCAGTGCTAACTGCATGAACTTCAACAAGTCAAAATGCAAGGTCCTTCACCTGGGTCGGGCCAATCCTAGGCACAAATACAAACTGAGCACCGAGTGGGTTGAGAGTAGACCTGAAGAGAAGGATTTGGGGGTACTTATAGATGAGAAGCTCAACATGAGCCGGCAGTGCGCTCATGCGGCCCAGAAGGCCAACCGCATCCTGGGATGTATCAAGAGAAGTGTGGTCAGCAGGTCAAGAGAGGTGATTCTTCCCCTCTACTCTGCTCTTGTGAAACCCCACCTCGAATACTGCATCCAGTTCTGGTGTCCCCACCATAAGAAAGATATAGATCTGCTGGAGCGTGTTCAGAGGAGGGCCACAAAGATGATCCAGGGGCTGGAGCACCTCTGCTACGAGGACAGGTTGCAGGAGCTGGGATTGTTCAGGCTTGAAAAGAGAAGACTTCGGGGGGACCTAATAGCTGCCTTCCAATACCTGAAGGCAACCTACAGGAAGGCTGGGGAGGGACCGTTTACAAGAGTGTCCACTGAAAGGACAAGGGGAAATGGGTTTAAGTTGAAGGAGAACAGATTTAGATTAGATCTTAGGAAGAAATTCTTCAGTACGAGGGTGGTAAGACTTTGGAATAAATTGCCCAGAGAAGTTGTGGATGCCCCTCCCTGGAGGTGTTCAAGGCCAGGCTGGACGAAGCCTTGAGTAGCCTGATCTAGTTGAGAGGCGTCCCTGCCCATGACAGGGAGGCTGGATTAGATGATCCTTAAGGTCCCTTCCAGCCTATGCCATTCTATGATTCTATGATTCTATTGATGCAGTGACCACCTGAGCAAATCCCTGGGCTTTCAAGGCATTCACTGACATGCAAAAAGCAGGAAGATATTAGCAACCACTTAGCTGATGCATTCCTGTGTCAAGCTTTAAAAAAGCATTTTAAAAAACTAAGTGCCCTGTTCTATTTGTCTCTAGCCCTGCAATTCCAAAGGTAATCTTTTAACTATCATTTCACAATGGGTCCACATTTATTAAAGGTCAGCCTCTTGTCAGCCAGGGCTGTGGGGAATAAGCCATCACATCCTGTATGTAATATGCAAATCTAGTTTTAAGTATAAATACTTTTTTTTTTTTAAGTATCAGGAAAAAGGATACCTACCTTCACGTGTATCATCAATTCCAGGAGTAGTTTCATGACCATATGGACATAGGTCCTGAAAAGCAACTATAGAGGTATGTTTTTAAAAAAAACAAGTGAGTGAAAGAGAGAACCACGACAGATGGTTAAAGTCATCCAAAAATCTTCTGTAACACATTATTCAAAACTGTCAGCTGTTTAAATCACGGTCATTACGCTGTCTCTAGGTCAGGGAAGCAGCACTACGACTCATTGAGCTTCCATGTGCCCATGCTTGGTGCCTTCCCCTTTCTGTACCTGGAGAAAACCAAGAACTGAAAACCCTCCATTACTTCAGGGATTCTTGGCACAGTTCCATTTTGCTCTTCTCTTTTGCCTGAAGCAGGCTAGATCTACAGATGGAGGCTACTAGTTCTTTTCTCTAGAGAGCAAAACCAAGAACTCGGGATTTCTCTGTTTCTGTGGTTTCTTCTATTCCAATTTGTTCCTTTTGTTGACCTGAAAATGGTTCTAGAAAAGGCCATTAAGAGCTAATGTCAAAAAGTTCTCTCCTTCTAATGATCAAAAAAATGTAACACAAATGTCGTCTTTTCTCCCACCTAAAAAGGCTTTATTTTAAAGCTTGATGTGCACCTTCTTCTTCCTTAGGACAGAGCTCACAAGGATCACCCCATCCTTCTCCTGGCGTTTTCCTGCAGCAACACTTTGCCTTTGTGCTGTTGAAAGCCTTTGGCACTGAGCATTTCCCACTCTCAAAGTCAGAGAATCAGAAGCTCTGGCGAGTGTCTACAAGAAGAAAATACAGATACATGCAGCTCGCACCTCCTACCTGGTTAGATGATGCCTGTCCAGCCCTGAAAGGAATAATGTTAGGCCTGTATTTTTCACACTCTTCTGAAAGCACTTTCCAGCCCTCACAAGGGTGTCGTTTGGAAGGGACCTGCAGTCATTCAGCAGGTTAGAGTAATTTATTAAGTTCCTTAATCATTAACTCACCAAAACATCTCCGTCCATTATCAGACAGCACAAAACCTGTAGGACAGATGCACTGGAAACCTCCTGGAGTGTTCGGACAAGAGCCAAAGAGATAGACGTTGGGATCCTCGTTACACTCATTAATATCTGTAAATTAAAGGAGAAAAGTTTCACTGTAACCCCACAGGCTGTGAGTTCCTTGGTTAAGAAAGATTATTTACTTATTTGACTTCAGCAGGAGGTGCTCCTGCAATAAAGCACCCAAGAGAGAAAGCAGCCTGAAGCTTCCACCAACTCTTTCGAATTAGAGCCTTTTACTGGCATGCACTTTCCTTTCCAAATCCCATTCTCTGTTCTTTGTCATCTTTATAACACAAACAGTAAATAAACGCTTTTAGACTGAAACAGAGGAGAAGATGTATTTCTGATAAGAAAAATATTTTTCAGTAAACATAAGACATCCAAAGATGAACTTTGAAAAATATGTATGGTGAGGGTTCTTTATAATTAAAGGTGGGCTTTCTTCATGCTGATCAACTGATTCTTGAACTGAAACTGTAGCTAGTTATTAGTAGAGGGAGGTCTGTATATATATAAATTCAGATTTATATTTACCAGTCTTCCACAGCCACTCTTGATATGTTACTTCAAATTCTTTCCTCTTCAATTGTATAATTTAGAATATATCGCTATGAGTATTTAAATGTGAGATGTAGGTTTTTTTTAAAATAGACATCTTTTTAGAGTTATTAAAAACTTAAACCAAAATAAAAGAGTACTTAATATAAACACCAAGTTCCTGTAAAATTGTGCAGCTCAAGACGTATCAGGCTGCAAATTCAGCATCTATATATGCCACAGACAGACTAACAGACCTTTCATTTTTCCTATCTATTATTCTAAACTTTATTTTAATTTATTCTATTCAGCAAATACTGACAGGAGATATAAGCCTCCTTGCTAAAGTAATCTGTAAAGGTAATTATAATGTAATAAATTCTGAAGTGTATTTTAATAATGTTCAAAGCTTCACCTGCAAGTACAAACCCTTCAGAGTCTTTCAGTAAAAGATATTAAAAGAACCGTCAAAAAAGACCTATGGCTGTATAAGTGTTCTACTATAATATCCACATTGATTTTAGTCAAAGTGTAGGCAGGAATAGGTGTTCTCTATGAAAATGAGCTTCACAGATGTTGAGTCACAAATTCATAGCACCATTTTTCCTGGTATTTGTTGGACTCTCTACCGTACTGAATCTACCGTACAGAAAACTGACCGGTATTTAGCAGATAAGACATGGTGGAAACATGGTCTTTATCACTAGGAAAATATAAGTGGAGCGATGGAAGAAGTCAAGGTAGAATGTGACGTTCATTCTGAAAAATATTACATTGAGCCCCATTTTTGGAAGGTATAGCACATGAACAAGCCACTGTAGCATAATCTGGTGTAGGACCAAACTCTGCAGCAGCTTCCCATGGACAGGCTCTTACTACGTGGAGCATTTTAAGCCATCTTATTTCAGTGAAAAAAAGGTAATTAATTTCCCAGTTAGTGCAGCAGTTCCTAATACACAAAGCTCAGCAATTCAGCTGCACTAATGGGATGGAAAAACTGCTCTTCTGAAGTACCAACTATTACTGTAACGGATGGCTTGGGACTAGTGGAAGAAACTCTTTTTGTGGCCATGATGAACAGGTGACTAGCCAGACTGCTGAGGTAAACTAGTCCTGTCCTCTTCATTCTCATAAAACAAATGGAAAGACATTAAATGGGCAGCTGAACACCAAGATTTTTTCTGTGGCTCCCATGTTTCGGTTTCTTCTGCATAAAATCACCCTGAGCTTAAAAAGAAACCCAGCCATCACCAACCTTCCCATTACAGACAGAAGCAATGAATTCTTACAAAGCTGTTTGCACATGAGACCAACAGAAAGTAATGGGGAACGTATGTTGCAAGAGCTGTCGTAATATTAATGAAAGTATTAGTAAAATCACATGTGATTTTCAAAATGTGATTATCTGGGCTTTTTCTAGGAACTTTAGCTGCAAATTTTCTGGACACATGGCAGAATGAAGAAAAGAATGTAATTAAGTCCCTTTTACTCAAGTTGGGCAAAAATCTCTTTGGCAGTCACTGATTCTGTCGAAAACGTCAAGAGATTCTGTCAGGATAATAAAGTGGCCATAAACAGTGGTATTCCTGGAAAACCAAAAGCTTTAATTTTGAAGTCATGATTTTACAACAGTAAGTGATTTGAATTATTATGAATTATGAAAACATAATTTCTAACATGGAAACAGCAGCCCCGAAAGAAACCATAAAGTTGGCAGGTAACCGAATATGGTGGCATGATACAAAGGGATGAGAGAACTCTGGGGCTTAGAAAACACATCCTCTTGTTCCAGACAAAAATTCAAAAATGTTGCTGTGAACCAGTTCTTGCACCCAAACAGATTAGGTGGCTACAGGCCAAATCTTAAGTCCTCACCAGTGTTTTCTTCAGCCCGTACAAGGACAAGCTGCTCATTTATGATTAGGATTTATGTGGGTGAACATGTCACGCCAGCCAACCTCAGCCAGCTGAAAACCAGGTCTCTTAACATAGTCACAGTGGAGAGACAGGTGCTTACTCTGTCCTCTGACCACACAGAAACTGAAGGCTTCGAGGTTCGCGACCTAAAACCAGTAGTGTGCGCTCCTTCCTTGCCAAGGTCCCCACAGAGTTAATTTAAATGCCCAGGAAATTCACAGTGGTCCTGTGCTTTGCTCTGCTGGAAAAGGGAGTGCTCAGTTGGATTTATTTCCCATTCTCTGCCACACCAAATCTTAATTCCTTGTGCGACATTCAGCTCCTGAATGATATTCAAGGCTTTAAACGAGACTCATGTGAACAAACAAGAACATGCAAACTGAGGAAGGGTCTGCTGGACCCTCTGCCTCCTCCTGTGAGGGCACTTGAGAGACATTATACAAAACATGAAATCGGAAAGCAGATGTTAGAAGCAACTAATTTAAGCAATTGTTCCCACAAGCTCCAAGATTTTATCACGATTTTGAAATTTTGTAGTCCCCTGAAGCCAGAAGCTTAGTTCATGCATTGATTCCCAGTAATTACCTTTCTGCGAACATTAGGTAAACCCAGGACACAGGCTGGTTTGTTGTATGAATGGTACTTAAATAAAAAAGGAAAAGCAAATGAAAGATAAACCACTGTTTTTTTGAAAAGTCAAGAGTTTTGTTTGCATTAATGAAGAAGTAACATACAAATGATAGTACAATACAGTACAAAATATCTCGCCTTCCACTTTTGAAACCTCTTGCTGAAGACTTCTCCTACTTACTGATTCTCTGTCACCATGACTTTAAGTCCGGCAACATTCACAAACATCAGAGTGTTCAACTACTTTTCAGCAAATTAGAACCAGATACTTTCTCTAATTTTTAAATTGTTCAGAAGCAACAGTTACTACTTGCCTTACCAATGCAATTTTCACTTTTTACTTCATCTCCTGGTAGACAGATGCATCTGAATGATCCTTCCAAATTTTGACAGGTACCAGGAGAGCATGAACCGGGTAGTGCCACACGCTTGTTAGTGTCTTTGGAGAGCAGACGGAATCAAGAAAGGTTTAGAACCACATAATTCTTATGGCAACAAAACAGGCTTAGTCATGAAAAAGACTGTTGCTTTTTCTAAGGCATTTAAATCTTGAAGATCAACAACTATTCCAAACCCCAGTTACTTCTACAGTGTTTTAGACTTAGATAATCAGATTGTGGTGCTTCCCTCCAGATGGGAGCTAACAGTTGGATTATTTCAGCTCATCAGTACTTTAACATCTCCATGTGGTGTCACGCACACCAATGTAGTTCTTGCCATCCAGAGTAAGTTCACATCCTCCATTACTCAAACATTTGAAGGAACCAATTCCATTGAAACACCGTCCGTTTCTGCACACCTGACCGAAGAAGGAACTGCACTCATCGATATCTGTAAAAAACCCAAAAGAGAGTGGAGTCCCAGCACAGTATAGACAGTGTGTTATAAACACACTCAAGTTGCAATAAATATTTCTGTGGAAAAGGCAAATCTTGCAGCAACAAGGGAGCAGCTGACAGCTAGTGGAAAGTAACTCTCACTCCAGTGCATTAAGGTGTATGTTCTATTTAAACAACACTTTTTTTATAGGGTATTATAATTCTCAAACTTGCAGCGTTACCTCAGCTACTGCATCTGGAGACATTCAGTTACTGCCAAGTGGCTGTATGATACCAACTCCAGACAAGAAAATGTTACACGCAGTGTCCTGGGTTTTATCTGCATTTATACACGCTCGAGTTTCCTCCTAAACCTGCCTTGTAATTTTCAAATTTTGGAATATGTGATTTGCTTCCTGCAGGACGATTTTCTCCTTCATAACAGCTCTGAAAATGAGGTTTGAAAATGCTTATTATTTTGTAGAGTTACTTCAATGATGCAACTTCAAGGGGCACTGCATAAGGAAAAATACAGACGAGAAAGTGTCAGAATAAATGCAAATGAGACCGGATAAGCATCATGGTGTAAACAACTTACACTTCACTGTTTTACAATACTTGAATTTGAATGATGCAGACTAACATCAGTTTTAGTGAAGCAGTTTTAGTCTTCTTCAGAAGCATTAAGTACCAACTCCTGAAAAAGCTGCACCTTCTGCTTCAGCCAGTACAGCTGTGCCTTTGTTACTAGTTTATTCCATAGTGCATTTCTTCCGTGTTTGAGCTCTACAAGCAGAAATACCTCCAAAGGATTCTATTGGGATGGGCTAATTGCCTTTGAATTACTGGGACAGTTTGGAAGAGAGTTCTGCGGCTCTCCAAGCTGTCAAGAGGAGTGCTGACTAACAAAAGGCCAAGTCTCTGAGTCAGCTTGGGCACCTTGGCCTACTTGAAGGCACAGCACGGAGCAGAGGCGCTGAATGCTCCTGGCAGTAGTTTGGCAGCTATACTGCCAAGGCAAAGAACCTCCTTGGCAAATAGTGCCATTCTATGGCAGCGGGCTCTTCTTACTTGAACAAGTTCTTAATTTTCCCTTTCCTGGACAAGGAGAAGATTTAACATCTGTATTTCAGATGTTTTAGTTCTCTTCTGAACCAGGAAGGAACCAGTAGAACTGGCCTCATCTAAAATGACATTTTAAGGAGACTCTGGTCTGTTATTCAGACAGTTCTGGTAAAGATGACATGTTGCATACCCATGCAGTTGTGTCCTCTGTTCACCTGCAGATATTCAGGTGGGCCAAGGCAGGTGTAGCTCCCCAAGACATTGCAGCAGGTGCCAGGACTGCAGACACCAGGATGCGCAACACACTCATCAATATCTAGAGACCAAGCAAAACCACTACTATTCACAAGGGAAAAGAGGACCAGGTCCTAGCAAATGTTTCTGAGAAATATGACCATAATAAACTATGCTAAGATAACAAAAACGTTTCATTGAAAGGCTAGCTTGGAAAGCAGAGCTCAGATTTGGGTTAAGAAGCTACTGAAGAGTCATAATTGCTAACCTCCATTAAGTCCAGCCAGTGAAGCGCAAGAGAACATTCCAAATAAATCCAGCTGTTTAATTTACCACTAAAACTGGAGCACCTTGTGCCCCATCAGCTCCACGAAAGACATTCATATACTCTTCTCACAGGAATGTTACTGTCACTTTCCAGTTCTGTTAACGTGCTCACTACTCCACTGAGAAATGACCTTTTAACTACTCTATTTAGAAACAGGTAAGCTGAAGAATCACACAGTCTTGCTGCTGTAACCCTGGATCTTCTTATTTAAGGTATTTGGAGTGTAAGACTTTTTGGCCCATACCATTTTAATTTCAAACTTAGTTTGGTCACTTGATTCATCTGAGCTTAGCAAAGCCTCAGGATTCACAGGCTCTGTTTTGAAAGGAGACGAGTGGTTTTTCCTCACAAAGTGCATGAAGAAGGGGAAGCTGACTTAAAACATTCCAAACTAGGAGAAACCATGAAAGATGCTTTACCTTTTTTGGTCTACTTACAATTTTTCATTCTAACTCTTCAGACAATTCTCAAACACAGAAGGAAGATCAATATTAACTTTATCTCACGTTGCGTAAAATCAACTGCTACTCTGAGATACTGCCAAGAGGACACCTTTTCTCACTTAAAATACAGGGAGCCTAGTGAAGCTTGCAGGACATACAAGGTGTTGAAGTGAGAAGCCAGAAGTCATGAATAACCACCTTAGTCTACTGAATACACTGAGCTGAGACCTATCATGTAGAAATAAATGTTAGTGTATTCAAGTGATGCACCTCAAGTTTCATATTAATGATATCACTGGTGCCAAAGATGATGCTTTCAGAGAAGATTTTAGGTCAGTGTGTGGTACCATATCCGCTTCTCGATTTAAGGCTAAAAATGATTGTGTTTTTCTTAATAACTGCACTGTGATAGACAAGGTTTCAAGGGACTCAACCATCACAGATTCTTGTCTCTTCACTGAGGTAGTAGCCTTTCGGACATTCACACTGGAAGCTGCCAAAAGTATTGATGCAGTTCCCACCTTGGTAAAGACCTGGCAGTTCCTGACATTCATCAATGTCTGAAAAGAGAGAAAAAAAAAAGACTATGTATTTTCATCCCAGAATGAAAGGAAACAAGAGACTTTCAGTACTCACTTGAAATTTTACCAACTAGTAGCTTTTAAATGACACATGGATTATTTTTGTTTGTTTCTAAATTGCTCTTAATGAAAGCATGGATGAGATGCTCATTCTTTGCCATTTAAATAGCTCTTTGTCGTGGTTTTTTTGGACTGAGGGTCGAAACAAGAACCAAGAGGGAGCAGCCACCAACCATGGTCCCGGGCAAAACATGACTCAGTTCTTTCTTCTTAAAACAAAACAATTTATTAACAGTTACTTAACAAGAGACACAAGGGAACGAAACCGGTTACTTGAGAGGAGAAAAAGAAAACAAGGCCAGATCTTAAACACAACACCTCCCCATCCCCTATTTCCTTTCGTTCCTGGCTCTACCTGCCCCCCGGCGGTGCAGGGGGACAGGGAATGGGAGAGTGCAGGTCAGTTCATCCATGTTGTTACTGCCGCTCCTTTCTTAAAGGAGGAGGAGTCCTTACACCATTTTTCCCTTGCTTCAGTGGATCCCCTACTCACGAGGAAAAAAATCCCCAAACTTTTCCAGCGTAAGTCCTGCCCGCAGGATTGCAATCCTTCCCCATGGATTGCACCAGTTCAGGCTTTACCAGTCTCGGCCTTTTAGGGAGCTGCTGTCACTCGCGTCGGCGTGGATCATCCCACGGACTCCAGATGCCTCCACGACCTCGTCGTGATAGGGAGATAGGTATAGGTGTAATAAGTAATATATTAGAATTTGCCAATCAAATAGAAACCACCATCTCTCAGTATAGTTCCTAAGATATAGAAATATTAAATACTAACCAATTATCGTTTAAATACTAACTGTCACATTAACTGTTGTATTGATTATTGCTGTAGAATGTTAGAAGTTGTAAAGTGCTAGTCCCTGCTGTAAAATACAAGCTGCCCAGGAGGAGGCTGGTGAGAAAAGAAAAGACAGATCAGACGGACTCCGGCAAGGCTGTGACTCACATCTCACACCTCTGCAGGGAGGAAGGGATGCACAGAAACTCGCCCATGAAGGAAAGACAAGGACTAACAAAAACTAACATTTGTCTTCAGATAGTGACAGGTAACGCGATCAGATGCCCACTCAAGGACAAACCAGGCTGGAACCAGTTTGGCTCTGCAAGCTCAGCCAAATCAGGGATTTTAGGGAAGAGGTGAAAAGTGCACAGTGAAGAAGACCTCCGGCCTTCATCCTGAAGACCCCTGCCCAGGTGAGGAAGACCTCCAGCCTTCATCCTGAAGACCCCTGCCCATGACCACCAGGAGACGTGTCAAGGAGGAGCCTGAGGCGGATCCTGAGGCGGGGACTACGGAAATGATTTCCTGGGAGAGACTGACCTTTTTTGGGGGGGCTATGAGTGTGTTTGTATAAATACAAGAAAAACTGCCACGGCGGGTGTGCGTCTTGGTGGAGCGGAGACTCCCGGCGCACCCAGCGCTGTTTGCTTGCTTGCCCTAAATAAATTTTAACTATTAATTTTACAGTTATTGGCTGTTGAGAATCATTTTCTCACCAAACTATTGAAACTAACCTATAACAATTTGGTGCCGTGACTCGGATGCGGGTTAATTTGGTTTGAGATCCCCTCTCTGGGAGGGCGCCCCCGTCTCTAGACGGCCCAGGGTGAGGTCCCTCAATGCCAAATCCCGTACATTCGAACTCGATATAGGATAAGCAAGCAAAGGAGAAAAGCCGGCAATATACCCCGTAATATTTGTGCACAAAGACCGAATATTGAGTATTCCAGGAAGAGAATACTGGTGAAATATTCGGTTGGGGTACCATTCGGTATTAGGAGTTCAGGCAGAAACTCCGAGTCTCCAGGCAGAGGGCCTGATACCGACTGACCGCTGGACGATTGCGATAAATCATCAGTATTACAGGAAGAGAATACGGATAAAATATTTGGTTGGAGTACCATCGGATATTAGGAGTTTAGGAAGAAACTCCGAAGTTCCAGGCAGAGGGCCTGACACCGATTGGACTCGGGACGATTGCGAGGAATCATCAGGAAAAGGTTTTTCAGTAAGTGAGGAAAGGCGACTTCGGGTAACGAATCACAGGACCGGAAAAACGGAATCGGGTAAGTAAATGCGTTTCTGCTCGGATTTATTCGGAACCAAGGTGCGAATGAGTGCGTGTGTCTGAGACGTTCACCGGACTTAGAAGTCCACCGGACGAAGCGAGTGTGGACCTCCTAGTAGTGCTGTTCCCATCGCCCGCGAGGGACTGGGCCACAAACGGAGGCAAGCGAAAGGTTATTGTGTGCAAGAAGGCACCTTTGGAATATGGGACAGAAAAAGACTAAGGCTGCCAGCCCCTTAGAGAATTATAATGCTAGATTACCAGATATTCCCCCAAATAGCCCTCTGGGCCTAATGATAGCTCATTGGGACAACTGGCCATCTATGCAGGGGAAAAGTAGAGAGAAAATGGTACATTATTGTATGAAAGTTTGGGGTGGACAACAGATAAGAGGAGACCATTTGTACTGGCCTGTTTTTGGATCCTTCGAGGACTGGATATGCCAGGCTCTGAATCTTTATGTAAACAGTAAAGAGCCTTTCAGTCAGGAGGAGAGTGAATATGCTAGTTTATGGATTAGATCAGATACCCGTACACATATTTTTACTCTGAAGGAAAAGAATAATAGAAAAAGAGATAGGAGGAATGAAGAGGTCCTTTTATCTCCCCCTCCCTATGTTCCCCCTCCTCCTGCCCTGCACCCACTGCTCCACACCCAGATTCTTCTCCAACTCCTTCACCCCCAGATTCCCCTCAGGAAATGAGGAGGATCACTAGGAGTCAAGCTAAAAGGGAAACAGCAGATGCACTTCTGTTTCCTTTAAGGGAAATAGCAATGGGGGGAGCCCAGCCTGCTGTGGGGTTCGTATCTATGCCATTAAACCCCGGAGATGTGAGAGAATTCAAAAAAGAAATGGGCAATCTACTAGATGACCCCTTAGGGGTTGCTGAAAAATTGGATAATTTCTTAGGGCCAAATATTTATACTTGGGATGAAATGCAAGCGATTTTGAGAATATTATTCACAGTAGAAGAAAGAGAAATGATTCGGCAGGCAGGAATGAGAAATTGGGATTTACGACACCAACAGGGACCGGCCGCAGACGTAAAATGGCCATTACAGAAACCAAATTGGGATAATCAAAATGCCGTGGATAGAGGACACATGGCCGATTTGAGAGATATTGTTGTTCAAGGCATTAGGGAATCGGTTCCTAGAGGACAAAATATTAATAAGGCTTTTAAAGAAGAACAAAGAAAAGATAAAACTCCCACGGAATGGTTAGAAAGATTGAGAAAAAGCTTACAGTTATATTCCGGAGTAGATCCCGGGACTCCTTTGGGACAAGCCTTATTGAAAACTCAATTTGTAGCAAAATCATGGGTGGATATAAGAAAGAAACTCAAAAAGATTGAGGATTGGCAAGGAATTTTTTTAAATTTTTAGTTTTAAATTTCTCTATCTGCTGGGGACTCTGAAACAAACCGAGCCCTTGATAAAATTAAAATTGGGGCCCCAGCAACAAGAGGTGGAGTTCTTAGTGGACTCTGGGGCAGAAAGATCTACTGTCCAAACAGTACCCTGGGGATGTAAAACTTCCTCGGAAAAAGTATCAGTTATTGGAGCTAAAGGGGAGCCTTTTACAGTTCCCATTATCAAAGATGTACCCATAGAAACTCCCTCTAAATACGGACTGGGATCATTCCTACTAGTCCCAGAGGCAGAATATAATTTATTGGGAAGGGACTTAATGGTAGAATTAGGAATTGAACTAGGAGTGCAAGATAAAGAATTAAAAGTGAAAATATATGCTCTAACGGCAGACGATGAAAAACGGATTAACCCCGAAGTATGGTATACCCCGACTCAGTGGGAAAATTGGATATATCACCAATTGGAATAACTATTAAAAATCCCGAAGAGCCAATAAGGGTAGAACAATACCTTATCCCGTTAGAAGGACAGCAAGGATTACAGCCTGTAATAGACAGACTGTTGGAACAAGGGCTATTAGAGCCTTGTATGTCACCTCATAATACTCCTATTTTACCTGTTAGGAAACCTGATGGGACCTATCGGTTAGTTCAAGATTTAAGAGAAGTAAACAAAAGAACTCTAACCCGGTTCCCGGTGGTAGCTAACCCTTACACAATCTTAAGCTGTCTCTCCTGAACATAAGTGGTATAGCGTAACAGATTTAAAAGATGCCTTTTGGGCTTGTCCCTTAAAGGAAGAGTGCAGAAATTTCTTCGCATTTGAATGGGAAAACCCTCACACATATAGAAAACAGCAATTGAGGTGGACTGTACTGCCCCAGGGATTCACTGAATCTCCTAATTTATTCGGGCAAGCTTTGGAACATCTCTTAGAATCTTTTGAAGAGAATCCCCAAGTGACGCTAATTCAATATGTGGATGATTTGCTACTAGCGGGGGAAAATCATGAGGCAGTTAGACAAGAGAGCATTAAGTTGTTAAACTTTTTAAGTCTTAAAGGATTAAAAGTGTCAAGATCAAAACTACAATTCACTGAAGATAAAGTTAAGTACCTGGGGCATTGGCTTAGCAAGGGACATAAGAAATTGGATCCTGTACGAGTTAATGGTATCCTGTTTTTGCAAGCACCCAGAACTAAGCGACAAGTGAGACAACTTTTGGGGTTGTTTGGTTATTTCAGGCAGTGGATTGAAAATTACAGTTTAAAGGTAAAATTTTTATATCAAAAACTGACTAAAGAGGGTCTATTAAAACGGAGTCTTGAAGATGAGGGGAAGTTAGAAAAATTAAAAACTGATTTGGTAAATGCCCCAGTTTTAAGCTTGCCAAATATTAAAAGACCTTTTTACTTATTTGTGAATATAGAGGAAGGTACAGCGTATGGAGTATTAACCCAAGATTGGGCTGGGAAAAAGAAACCAGTAGGATATTATTCTAAATTATTGGACCCCGTTAGTAGAGAGTAGCCTACATGTCTACAGGCAATAGTAGCCACAGCCCTTTTAACTGAAGAAGCTGGAAAAGTGACTTTTGGTAGCGAACTAAAAGTTTATACCTCTCATAATATTCGAGGTATTCTACAACAAAAAGCTGAAAAATGGTTGACCGATAGCAGATTATTAAAATATGAAAGTATTTTAATACATTCTCCCAGATTAGACCTTGAAGTTACAAGCTTACAAAACCCAGCACAATTTTTGAATGGGGAGCCGGAGACAGAGTTAGTCCATGATTGTCTCCAAGTAATAGAAGCACAGACTAAAATTAGGGAAGACTTAGAAGAAGAAGAATTAACGGAGGGAGAGAAACTATACATAAATGGATCTTCGAGGGTAGTAAATGGACAACGAAAATCCGGGTATGCAATAGTAGATGGAAAAACCTTTGCAGTAAAGGAAGTGGGACCTCTAGACAAGACCTGGTCTGCACAGGCTTGTGAGCTGTATGCATTGATGAGAGCCTTACAAAGGTTAAAGGGTAAAAGAGGGACTATTTTTACTGATTCAAAATATGCTTATGGAGTAGTTCATACCTTTGGGAAAATCTGGGAAGAGAGAGGACTTATAAATACTCAAGCAAGAGGACTAGTCCATGAGACACTGATAAAAGAGACCCTACAGGCTTTGAGACTGCCAGAACAAATAGCGGTTGTCCACATAAAAGGGCACCGAAAAGGATTATCTCCTCAAATAAGAGGAAATAATTTAGCCGATGAGGAAGCTAAACGAGCGGCATTGATGATAATTAGAGAATTAGAGAAAGAAAAGAGTATACCAATGGTTAAGAGCTTCACCGATCAGGAAAAAGAAAAGTTAAAACAAGTAGGAGCAACTGAGTGTAATGGACAATGGAAGCTACCTGACAGAATGGAAATATTGCCAAAAGGCCTGGCTCAGAGAATAATGAATGAATTACATAAACAAACACATTGGGGAGTACAAGCATTAGTAGACCAATTTGAAAACAAATATGTAAGCGTAGGTACTTATAATTTAGCCAAAAAGGTAACTGGAGATTGCTTAACCTGTCAAAGGTAAATAAGCAACAGCTTAGGGAGAGAATCCGAGGTGGCAGGGAACTGGCAAAAAGGCCATTTGAGAAAGTACAAATAGATTTCACTGAATTGCCCAAAGTAGGGAGATATTTATATCTCTTGATGCTTGTGGACCATTTAACGTACTTTGTGGAAGCTTTTCCAGTAGCCAGGGCCACTGCCAAAACTGTGGTCCGTGTTTTACTGGAAGAGATCATACCCAGATATGGAAGTATTGCGGTGATTGACTCAGACAGGGGCCCTCACTTCACATCAAAGGCAATCAGAGACGCTTTAGAACCATTTGGGACCAAGTGGGAATATCACACCCCTTGGCATCCCCAGAGTTCTGGTAAAGTGGAAAGGATGAATGGAGAGATTAAAAAACACTTGACTAAATTAATGATAGAAACTAAAATGAATTGGGTAAAATGTTTGCCGCTAACCTTATTGAACATTCGAACTCAACCCCGTGTGGATACAGGAATCTCTCCTTTTGAAATGTTGTATGGAATGCCGTATGACTTCGGACTTCCAAGCGAACATCCTAAAGTAGAGGAAAAGTTCTTAGAAGAATATGTAATTGAGTTAATGAAACGGAGGAAGGAGTTGAGGAAAAAAGGAATGGTGGTGCAAGGACCTCCTTTAGATTTGGCAATACATAAGATTCAACCAGGGGACAAAGTGCTAATTAAAACTTGGAAAGAGACCACTCTGACTCCCCGCTGGGAAGGACCTTTTCTTGTTTTACTCACTACAGATACGGCAATCAGGACTGCGGAAAGAGGATGGACACATGCTAATCGAGTTAAAGGACCAATTCGCACCTCTCACTGGGAAGTAGTCGGTAATCCTGAGGATCTGAAAATCACCTTGAAGAAGAAAATTAATGAGTAAACGGGTTGCTATTGAATGCTATAACCCTGATTGTAATTGCTACCCTTTGTATGTTATAAATGTAGAGTGTGAAGAGGTGTGGTGGACCCACTGTTGGTACGGATATCCTCCTTCGGGAGTGTGCAGAGAATATTATAGTTGGGAGAGGGAATTGACCAATCAGGCCTTAAGAACAGGGATTTTAACAGGAAAATTGGAGAAAGGTTCAAATGAATAGTGGAAAATATTTGCTAAAGGAAGAAATCCGGAAAGATGTCGCTACCATTTGAATATACCTTGTTCAGTAGTTGCCGAAATAACAAAAATAGAGTGTAGAAAAACCATAAAGGAGATAAGTTGCCATGTGGGGAAAATAAAAGATAAAATTGGAATGCCTATAAAACGAGACAGGCCAGAGGAACTAAAAAGCTTCCCCTGAAGAGTACACCTGCTGTCGGGAAGATGATACACCCCGTTGCTCGAAGCAACCGAGTAGACGGAGGAGGCAGAGACGTACAACAGTGGGGAATGAGAGCTAAAACAGCTCTAGGTAACCCTCTGAGCCCTCGAAGCAGGCGCCAATGCAAAAACCCTATCGTGGTACTTCTCCCTCATATGAGATGCCCTTTTGAAGATATTGGGAATAACCAAGGACATCTTGAGGTTAGAAAGTATAATAATCATGAGAAGAAAAATATCCAGAGAACTCAGGGAAAACCACCTCTCTTCCTAATGTTAATGTTCTGCCTGATGATAAGAACTGATGGGAATCTACACCAACCATTTAAGTGGACTTTAGCCAGGTGGGAGGATTCTACTGTAATAGGGACTAACGTTACTGCAGGAGCTCCCACGTTTGCTGTAGCCCTCTGCTCCCTGGTACCGATAACACCGTGTCTTAATCAAAAGGGTTATTATCTATGTCCCAGCTCAAACCCCGGGAAGAGTTACTGTAATTACCCTAATCACTACTATTGTGCATACTGGGGTTGTGAGACCATCGCATCCTCATGGACTCCCTCTAACAAGGACAGATTCCTCAAAACAGAATGGGGTCCTAAAGGATGTCAGCCACCCAGACATGATTCATCTGGAGGGGCGTTGGGCTGGAGTAATTGTAATCACATAGTTTTGGAAGTTCTCCAACCAGAGAACAATGGGTGGTCAACAGGACGAACATGGGGATTAAGATACTGGGAACCGGGGACTGACAGGGGAGGGTTAATCCTGATAAAGAAAGAAGCAGCTATGGTGACTCCTCAGGCCATTGGCCCCAACATAATTATTAATTATTACCCAAAGAGATATGGATTAATAACACAAGGGCCCCCAAAGAAACCAAGAAATTCACTGCACTGACTTATCCAAAAGAAAAGCAATTAGGCCTGTTATGGGACGTGATTCAAACCACTTATCAGACGCTAAATGAGTCGAACCCCAACGTTACTGAAGCCTGTTGGTTATGCTATGATATTAAACCACCCTATTATGAGGCCATGGGTGTGACAGCCAATTATAGTTTGAGCAAACAATTCAACCCTCCCCAATGTAAATGGAAAGAAGGGAAACAAGGGATTGCTATGCAATATGTAAAAGGGAAAGGACGCTGTATAGGCAAAATACCCAAATCAAAGAAAGAACTATGCGATAGTGAAGAAAGCAGTATAGAACGAGCAGGAAACAAATGGGCAATACCGGTGCCAGGAGGAAAGTGGATTTGTTCAAAAAGTGGTCTAACTCCCTGCTTATCCCTGAGTGTGTTTGATGAAAGTCGAGAATATTGCATACAAGTTATTGTCATGCCTCGTATCCTTTATCATCCCCAAAATGCAATCTATCATTATTGGATGACAAGTCCACATCATATCAAGAAAAGAGAACCCATTACTGCAATTACTGTAGCCACCCTAATTGGCCTAGGGGTAGCCGGAGCTGGGACCGGAGTAGCCTCGTTAGTGCAACAACAACAGGGATTTACGTCCCTTAGGGCCGCAGTAGACGAAGATTTTGAACGAATTGAGAAATCAATAACTTACCTTGAAAAGTCACTTACCTCCTTGTCAGAGGTGGTATTACAAAATCGAAGGGGAATGGATTTATTATTTATGCATCAAGGGGGACTATGTGCAGCACTTGGAGAAGAGTGTTGCTTTTATGCAGATCACACCGGAGTGGTAAGGGATTCGATGGCCAAGGTCCGAGAAAAACGACGAAAAGAAAGAGAAGTACAGCAGGGGTGGTTCGAATCCTGGTTTAATTATTCTCCTTGGCTTACTACCCTTTTATCAGCTTTGGCAGGACCACTGATTATTTTTGTGATAATATTGACTTTTGGACCTTGCATATTGAATAGAGTCACTGGATTAGTTAGAGGAAGACTTAAGGCTGCCAATTTGATGATGCTAAGAAAATATTATGAGCCTTTAGATGAAACAAAATTGGATGTGGATAACGGAATGGAAATGGAGGTTCTGTCCCGATTTGATGAGCAAATTAAGAAGGATAAAAAGAAAAAGGGGGGATTGTAATAAGTAATATATTAGAATTTGCCAATCAAATAGAAACCACCATCTCTCAGTATAGTTCCTAAGATATAGAAATATTAAATACTAACCAATTATCGTTTAAATACTAACCGTCACATTAACTGTTGTATTGATTATTGCTGTAGAATGTTAGAAGTTGTAAAGTGCTAGTCCCTGCTGTAAAATACAAGCTGCCCAGGAGGAGGCTGGTGAGAAAAGAAAAGACAGATCAGACGGATTCCGGCAAGGCTGTGACTCACATCTCACACCTCTGCAGAGAGGAAGGGATGCACAGAAACTCGCCCATGAAGGAAAGACAAGGACTAACAAAAACTAACATTTGTCTTCAGATAGTGACAGGTAACACGATCAGATGCCCACTCAAGGACAAACCAGGCTGGAACCAGTTTGGCTCTGCAAGCTCAGCCAAATCAGGGATTTTGGGGAAGAGGTGAAAAGTGCACAGTGAGGAAGACCTCCGGCCTTCATCCTGAAGACCCCTGCCCAGGTGAGGAAGACCTCCAGCCTTCATCCTGAAGACCCCTGCCCATGACCACCAGGAGGCGTGTCGAGGAGGAGCCTGAGGTGGATCCTGAGGCGGGGACTACGGAAATGATTTCCTGGGAGAGACTGACCTTTTTTGGGGGGGGCTATGAGTGTGTTTGTATAAATACAAGAAAAACTGCCACGGCGGGTGTGCGTCTTGGTGGAGCGGAGACTCCCGGCGCACCCAGCGCTGTTTGCTTGCTTGCCCTAAATAAATTTTAACTATTAATTTTACAGTTATTGGCTGTTGAGAATCATTTTTTCGCCTAACTATTGAAATTAACCTATAACATAGGTATAAAACTATATTAGCTACTATTTCTATAGATAGGTATAGGCATAAAACTATATTAACTATTATTTCTATAGATAGGTATAAGAGTAGACACAAAACTGCATAAAACTCTGGAATACATAGCTCTGTGAAGTAGCTCTGTGAAATGTTAGAAGTTATCAAATACTAATCCCTGCTGTGGAATGCTATCCAGAAAGAAGGTCGGTAAGAGAGACAAAATAAATGATGGCAAGGTTGTAACTCGTGACCCATAGGGAGAAAAACAGACAAAGAGGAGAGATAAGGACTAACAAGAACTAACATTTGCCTTCAAGCAATAACAAGTAGGAGACAGCCAGGTGTCCACTCAAGGCCAGGGAAACGGTTTGGCTCTACGGGCCCAGCCAAAACAAGAATTTTAGAGATTTAGGGAAGAAGTGAAAAACACACAGCGAGGAAGACCTGCGGCCTTCATCCCAAAGACCCCTGCCCACGACCACCAGGAGGCGAGTCAAGAAGGAGCCTGAGGTGGATCCTGAGGCGAGGACTATGGAAATGATCTCCCGAGAGAGAGACTGCCCTTTTGGGGAGGGGGTTATGAGTGTGTCTGTATAAATACAACAAAACTGCTACGGCGTGTGTGCACGCTAGGAGGAGAAATCTCCCGTGCACCCAGCGCTGCAATAAAGAATACCTGCTTTCTAAAACTTTAAAACGAGTCTTGGAAAGTCCAATTTCCTTTTCAGGTATCAGTCGTGCATTCCATGCCCATTATTAACAGTACCTCGTCATGCATCTCCTGCTCCACGACCTCTCCTGGGCTCAGGCATCTCTTCCCCGACATGGGCTTCTCCACGGGCCACGAGTGGGTCTCCGCTCCGCCGGGTACACCCTGGCTGCAGGGGGGCCGCCTGCCATCTTCACACCGATTTGCAAGGGAAAACTTCAGCTCCAGCACACCTCCTCCTGCTCCATTGTCTCGGTTTGAAAAAAAAAAACAAAAAACCAGAGGTCTGCTAAGGAAGGCAGGAGCCTCCCTCGAAATGGAAACTGTAAACCCCCTCCCTCCGAATTACTAAAATTTTGAAATTAAAGGGCTCTCAGGCAAAGATATGGGAGTAGAAATAACAGTTCTTTACTGGGAAGATTAAAGAGAAGGGAAAACAACAACAACAACAACCCAAATGCAACAGTACACAAAAAGAAAAAAAACAAAAAAAACAGAAACCCGCTGACAGAGTCAGAATACGACCTGACACCCTGCTGGTCAGGGTGCTGGCAGCAGTCTGATCAAACGGTGGCTGCGGTCCTCCTGCAATGGCAGACGTGGCTCCACAGAAGCAGCGATCCTGCCGAAGGGCGCGGGCCCCTCCGAAGGGCCGGCGGTGCTGCAGATGGCCCGGTCTTCCTCGAGTGGCTGCTCTGTCCCAAGTAGTCCAGCAGCAGCCCGAAGCGCCCGTCTGTCTCCCCCCGGTGACTGCCCGAGCCCCACCACCGCCGCCGCCCCTTTCCCGCGCGCCCCCGGGTGCAGTCCCCAGGCCCGCCCTCTCCTCCCCCGCTGGAGCATCTCACATGGGGCCGATGTTGTTCTGGGAGTCTGGCCGCAGATCCTTGATTGCCCATCAAACAGAGATGGCTCCTGGAGGGAGTGATCCACAGTCATGGGCAAGGCATTGATGGCCCATTAACAGAAGACAGTCTGGGAGGAGGAGGCAAGGGAAACATTGCCCCACCTGGTTTCAGCAGCTCATGAAGATGGTGATAGAATACATACTTTTGGGCACATCTTACATCATAACCTAGGACATAATCCACCCCTTATTCTATTACCATCTACATCATACTCAAATCAATACCCTCCTACAGAGATACACATATATATATATAGAGAGAGAGAGAGAGATACAGAATGAAGAAAAAAAAAAAAAAAAACAAACAAAAAAACAAAAAAAACCCCAAAACCCCTTACATACAGTTCTCACTTAAAATCAGGTCTCCTTGTGGTACACAACGTGTTTCCCCATCTTTCTGCATTACCCACCAAGTGTAACCAGGTCCTTGAGCAAAAACAATCCCACGGATGGGTTTGCCTTTGTCTGAGGTGGGATTAATCCAAACGGTCTTTCCTAACATACCTCTCATGTGCACCACAGGGACTTTATCTCCATCCACTGTATGCAAGGGTTCAGATTGGGCGGGACCAGCTCGATTGACGGACCCTCGGGTATTGACCATCCAGGTGGCTTTCGCTAAGTTCATTTCCCAATTTCTGAAGGTTCCCCCACTAAGTGCCTTCAGGGTAGTCTTAAGCAGTCCATTACACCGTTCAACCTTCCCAGCAGCTGGTGCATGGTAAGGGATATGATATATCCATTCAATACCATGTTCTCTGGCCCAGGTGTTTATAAGGCCATTTTTGAAATGGGTCCCGTTGTCTGATTCGATTCTCTCAGGGGTGCCATGTCTCCACAGGATTTGCTTTTCCAGACCCAAGATGGTGTTACGGGCAGTAGCGTGAGGCACAGGGTAGGTCTCCAACCATCCTGTGGTGGCTTCTACCATGGTGAGCACATAATGCTTGCCTTGGCGGGTTTGAGGCAGTGTGATGTAATCAATCTGCCAGGCCTCCCCATACTTGTATTTGGACCACCGCCCACCATACCATAGGGGTTTCACTCGCTTAGCCTGCTTAATTGCAGCGCATGTCTCACAGTCATAGATAACCTGGGAGATACTGTCCATGGTTAAATCCACCCCTCGGTCTCGTGCCCACTTATAGGTGGCATCTCTGCCCTGATGGCCTGAGGCATCATGGGCCCATCGAGCTAAGAACAACTCGCCTTTATGTTGCCAATCCAAGTCTATCTGGGACACCTCTATTTTCGCAGCCTGATCTACCTGCTTGTTGTTATAATGCTCTTCATTAGCCCGGCTCTTAGGGACATGAGCATCTACATGGCGGACTTTCACAGGTAGCTTCACTACTCGAGTGGCAATGTCTTGCCACTCATCAGCAGCCCAGACTGGTTTTCCCTTACGCTGCCAGTTTGCCCTTTTCCACCTTTCCAGCCAGCCCCACAGAGCATTGGCTACCATCCATGAATCAGTGTAGAGGTAGAGCTTTGGCCACTTCTCTCTCTCAGCAATATCCAGGGCTAATTGGACGGCTTTGAGTTCAGCTAGTTGGCTCGATCCACCTTCTCCCTCAGTAGCTTGTGCAACTTGTCGTGTGGGGCTCCATACAGCAGCTTTCCATTTCCGGCTAGCACCTACAATTCGGCAGGAGCCATCAGTGAAGAGGGCATATCGTCTTTCACTCTCCGGTAGCTCATTATATGGGGGTGCTTCCTTGGCGCGTGTCACTTGCTCCTCCTCTTCTTCAGAAGATAATCCAAAAGTCTCGCCTTCCGGCCAATTCGTAATTATTTCCAAGATCCCAGGGCGATTTGGGCTTCCAATACGGGCGCGCTGCGTTATGAGGGCAATCCATTTGCTCCAAGTAGCGTCAGTGGCATGATGCGTGGAAGGAACCTTTCCCTTAAACATCCACCCCAGCACCGGTAGTCGGGGTGCCAGGAGGAGTTGTGCCTCTGTGCCAATTACCTCTGAGGCAGCTTGGACTCCTTCATAGACAGCCAAGATTTCTTTCTCTGTTGGGGTGTAGTTGGCTTCAGACCCTTTGTAGCTTCGGCTCCAGAATCCCAGTGGTCGGCCCCGAGTCTCACCAGGCGCCTTCTGCCAAAGGCTCCAGGACAGACCCTTGTTCCCGGATGCAGAGTAGAGCACATTCTTCACCTCTGGTCCCATCCTGACTGGGCCAAGGGCTACCGCATGAGCGATTTCCTGCTTGATCTGGACGAAGGCTTGCTGCTGTTCAGGGCCCCAGTGGAAATCATTCTTCTTGCGGGTAACCAGGTACAGAGGGCTTACGATCTGGCTGTACTCAGGAACGTGCATTCTCCAAAAACCTATGGCGCCTAAGAAAGCTTGTGTTTCCTTCTTGTTGGTTGGTGGAGACATCGCAGTGATTTTATTGATGACCTCGATGGGAATCTGACGCCGTCCGTCTTGCCACTTTACCCCTAGGAACTGGATCTCCCGGGCAGGTCCCTTGACTTTGCTCTTTTTGATGGCGAAGCCAGCTTCCAGGAGAATCTGGATGATCTTCTCTCCTTTCTCAAATACCTCCGTTGCTGTGTTCCCCCACACAATGATGTCGTCAATGTACTGCAGATGTTCTGGAGCCTCACCCTTTTCCAGTGCAGTCTGGATCAGTCCATGGCAGATGGTAGGACTGTGCTTCCACCCCTGGGGCAATCGGTTCCAGGTGTACTGCACACCTCTCCAGGTGAAGGCAAACTGAGGCCCGCATTCTGCTGCCAGAGGAATGGAGAAAAAGGCATTGGCAATGTCAATAGTGGCATACCACTTCGCTGCTTTAGACTCCAGCTCATACTGGAGCTCCAACATGTCCGGCACAGCAGCGCTTAATGGTGGAGTCACTTCATTCAAGCCACGATAGTCCACTGTCAATCTCCATTCTCCATCAGACTTGCGCACAGGCCAAATGGGGCTGTTGAAGGGTGAGTGGGTCTTGCTGACCACCCCTTGGTTCTCCAGCTCGCGGATCATCTTGTGGATGGGGATCACAGCATCTCGATTCGTCCGGTACTGCCGGCGGTGCACTGTCGAGGTGGCGATTGGCACTTGCTGCTCTTCCACCTTCAGGAGCCCAACTGCAGAAGGATTCTCTGATAGTCCATGCAGGGTGTTCAATTGTTTAATGTGCTCTGCCTCCACAGCAGCTATTCCAAAAGCCCACCTGAGTCCCTTTGGGTCTTTGTAATAGCCATTCCGGAGGAAGTCTATGCCTAGAATGCACGGGGCCTCTGGGCCGGTGACAATGGGATGTTTCTGCCACTCCTTCCCAGTCAAGCTCACCTCGGCTTCCAACAGCGTCAATTGCTGCGATCCCCCTGTCACCCCGGCGATAGAAACAGGTTCTGCCCCCATATGTCCCGATGGCATTAGGGTACACTGCGCACCAGTATCAACCAATGCTTCATATTTTTGTGGCTCTGATGTGCCAGGCCATCGGATCCACACCGTCCAAAAAACCCGGTTTTCCCGTGCCTCTCCCTGGCTAGAGGCAGGGCCCCTCTAGCCTTGGTTGTAATTTCTTTCCTGAGTATACATACTAGAGGTTCCTTCAAGGGGATCTGACAGATCATACCCAGCAGCTTGGTTATAGGAGGTTGAGGCTACCTTCACTTTAGTGGAATTCCCTTGATTAATGTTTCCCTCCTTGAGTTGACGCACCCGTGCTGCCAGAACAGAAGTGGGTTTCCTGTCCCACTTTGCCATGTCTTCCCCATTGTCACGCAGGAAGAACCACAGGTTAGCTCGTGGGGTGTACCCTTTCTGTTGGACTTTGACTCTGGGGCCTGTAACTTGCACTGGTGCCATGTGAGAACTGTTCCTCCTCATCTCCTCCCTCATCTCCCTCATCTCCTCTTTGAGGTCCTTAATCACAGCAGAGACATGAGCCTGCATCGGGCCATTGATCATACTCTCATAATTTCTAAGCTTGTTGGCTACAGAGCCCACTGTCTCTTGGTTGTTATCGGCATTAATTGTTGCAATGAAGGTGGTGTATTGAGATGGCCCTAGATTTGCCAGATTCCACAACATCTGCCCCGTGCACCTGACCTTGTCAGGGTCATTATCATGCTGCCCATCTCTCCCAAAGAGAACCTCCAATACCGCCACTTCTCTCAGCTGTTGGATCCCTTCCTCAAGGGTCTTCCAGCGCATTCTATGATGGTGCTCCTGCATTCTCTCTCTGTGAACAAACCTCTCTCTTACACTCATTAAAAGCCGCTCCCAGAGGGAAAAGGACCCTGGCTCCCTTACAAATATCTGATTCATACCTGAGTCCTGGGTCAAGGGTCCCAAATTCCTTGCCTCAGTACCATCCAGTTGCACGCCTGTACCCATAAGATCCCAAACCCTAAGTAACCAGGTTGTATAGGCCTCACGCCCCCGTCGTACAATGTCTTTGTGCAGATTACGGAGACTTTCGTACGTCAGGGACTTGGTGATGATTTCAACCGTTGGCTCTCCTGCCGGTTGTGAGGGCCCCCCTTTCTTATCCTTATCTGGGTGCTTTGATTTTATCTTAGACTTCCTTGTTTCCACAGGGGCGACGGCTGCTGACTGCAGCTGCCCTTGCGGTTCAGCTGGAACCTGAACAGTTGTAACATCTGTGGGTTCCACTGCTGCACCATCAAGCTCCCTCTCCTCGGGGCAGGGAGAGGGTTTCCCATCAGCTGGGGAAGTGTATTCCCTCAGCACCTGGCGTATCTTCTCCTCCATTACCCCCATCCAGTCCGAGTGGTTCATTTCTGAGGTGGGCTGTGGGACAGAGTCAGGCTCTGGGGCAGCATCTCTAGTCTCTGGGGCAGTGTCAGGCTCTGGGGCAGCTTCCCTATTCTCTGGGGTAGATATCAGGGTAGTTATCCAAGTCAATCTTCCCTTATCTCTGAATGCTAAAAAGAACAGGCATATCAGCAGCACCAACCACTGTATGATATCATTAGCATTTAGAGAAGATTTGAATCCTTCAAAAACTGGTGGGGCAGACCCAAAGACCTGGGTGAAGGGTTGGGAGAAAATTTTTCCCAGTGTCATTTCCTCACAGTAGGTACCATTAAGAAAGTAACCCCAAAAACATACAGTTAGTGTGTGATAGCTCTGAATCCATGTGCCTGCCTTCCAGAGGAAGTTAAAAATCCATGAATTCTTCACCTTATTAACCCATAAAGCGAACTGGATAACAGCCACAGTGGCCTTAGTTATAGGACCCATGTTTAGATAAGGGCCTGCAAATGGAAGAAATACAGCCACGACCACATGCCACCCGAACCAGGGTAAGCCAGACCACATGGTGACACTTACAACAAGGTAGGTCGCTCACGAACTGTTATTCCTTTTCCTCTCGATGCCCTCGTGCCCCACGTTGGGCGCCAAAATTGTCTCGGTTTGAAAAAAAAAAAAAAAAAACCAGAGGTCTGCTAAGGAAGGCAGGAGCCTCCCTCGAAATGGAAACTGTAAACCCCCTCCCTCCGAATTACTAAAATTTTGAAATTAAAGGGCTCTCAGGCAAAGATATGGGAGTAGAAATAACAGTTCTTTACTGGGAAGATTAAAGAGAAGGGAAAACAACAACAACAACAACCCAAATGCAACAGTACACAAAAAGAAAAAAAACAAAAAAAACAGAAACCCGCTGACAGAGTCAGAATACGACCTGACACCCTGCTGGTCAGGGTGCTGGCAGCAGTCTGATCAAACGGTGGCTGCGGTCCTCCTGCAATGGCAGACGTGGCTCCACAGAAGCAGCGATCCTGCCGAAGGGCGCGGGCCCCTCCGAAGGGCCGGCGGTGCTGCAGATGGCCCGGTCTTCCTCGAGTGGCTGCTCTGTCCCAAGTAGTCCAGCAGCAGCCCGAAGCGCCCGTCTGTCTCCCCCCGGTGACTGCCCGAGCCCCACCACCGCCGCCGCCCCTTTCCCGCGCGCCCCCGGGTGCAGTCCCCAGGCCCGCCCTCTCCTCCCCCGCTGGAGCATCTCACATGGGGCCGATGTTGTTCTGGGAGTCTGGCCGCAGATCCTTGATTGCCCATCAAACAGAGATGGCTCCTGGAGGGAGTGATCCACAGTCATGGGCAAGGCATTGATGGCCCATTAACAGAAGACAGTCTGGGAGGAGGAGGCAAGGGAAACATTGCCCCACCTGGTTTCAGCAGCTCATGAAGATGGTGATAGAATACATACTTTTGGGCACATCTTACATCATAACCTAGGACATCCATCTTGACTGACCTGGTCGTTGTGGTTGTTTTCTCTTAGATCTTAATCCTCTCTGGGGGAGCTCGGCCCGGCGGGCACCCCGGGAGCGAGGTGCTTCCCGAGCCCCCCCAATGCAGCTCCCCCGGCGCCATCTTGAGCACATGGCGCCGGCCCGGCCCGAGCAGCCGCCCAGCCGGGAGCCGGAAGAGAGGGCAGCGCCCTCCGCCCCTCTCCTCATTCCTGGGCAAAAAAACCTTTTCCCGAGCCTTTGTCTCAACTTAAATGGGGCAATTCGCAGAGGCGCCGATTTGGCGCAACCCCCCGAGGGGGATGGGACTCAGATCTGGTGGCACAGGGAGCAAATCCCCTCCCCTGCCACCAGAACACCCCCCCACATCAAACTATCACACATCCAGAAGTACCTCATTTTTAATTTACTGCTTGCAGCACGTGCCTGATACTACAGCCTCAGCAATTTACATGGAGTTAAATGAACACAGTTCGATAAATGCGGGTAGTCCACACTTTCAAAATTTCTAGAGTTTAACAAATGTCTTGATATGACACTGGTTTTTAAGTTATCCTGAGCTTTGGGACATATCTGTGAAAAAACTTGACAGCAACTTTCTGAATTCTTAGGAACTCCTTGTTCTCAAAATTCTCAAGTTAGTTAAGTGTGCATAATATAAAAACACAACTTTGCATTCATTTTCAGACTGAATATTATTTTTAAAGGGTCTTAACATCAGTCAAGAGAAAACATGCAAGATTTCCAACGGATTTAAATTGATTCCAGTTGAGGCATTAATAGACAAGTTGGTCTGTATCTTTCTGCACAGTCTTAAGAGCACACTGTAGCAGAGGCTGTGGAAAAGGAGGGTGTTCCTGGGCCCCACACATTCGACAGCAAATTTCAGTATCTCACCATAAAGGCACACTGTTGGAAAGCTCAAATACTCACTTCAGAACTGAGTGGCAGAGGCTCATGTGTTCTGTACCTCTAGGCCTCTGAGGGAAAGAGAAGAAACTTCAAGCAGGACACCTTTACCTCCCTAGAGGCAAGATTTACCTGAGATCACTGGTCAGCAATGTTAGAGTGGAAGTCCTTTTCTTTTTTTTTTGATACAATGATAGGAAAGAGTAAAACGAACTGCCTTTTCAAAAGGGCACATCCTGTTGTGATAAATGAGTGAGTCCCAAACAGAACTCCAATTAAAGTTTACGATTTATTAGGCGAATAAAAGCAAGCAAACAGCGCTGGGTGCGCCGGGAGTCTCCGCTCCACCAAGACGCACACCATGTAGTTCTTATTTCTGGTTTATATTCCTTTTACTAATACATATTCTCAATTGTTTCCGAGAAAAAGGTGGTCTTATTACAATGGGCTCGGAGAAGTCATCTCCATAGTCTCCACCCCTAACCCCCCCAGTTGCGCGTGCGCAGTGTCTCCTGGTGGTCGTGAGTAGGGGTCTCAGGGATGAAGGCTGTATGTCTTCCTCGTGATGACTTTTTCACCTCCCCAGAAAACTAGTGAAGTCATCATGACTCTGCTCTGCGAAGTCATCAGGACCGTCCTTGTTCTCCATCTTGGCTCCTGCTTATCTTACACAAGGGTTATGCAACTTGCAGATACATGACTTAAGCAAGCTAATTTAAAAGTGGTTAAGCGAGATTAGAGATTAAGAGCATACAGGCCCCTAGGCCCCTCTTGTCTAACACCTTGCAACTGGCAGTAAAGCGAAAGAAGAAGAGAAAAAAAACCCCAAAATGTTAGGTGGCTTTTGCAAGAAGCGAGAACTATACACATACCATTCTGCTTTCTCTAGGACTACGGTTATACAAGAACGAACAGCATGGTTAAAGGTTTACATACACAGAGAAGGTCATATTTCACTGTGCGGCCCTAACATTGTTTTATATTGCCATGTATCAGGGGAACACATTTCACAATTGGGGCTCGTGGTTAGCAGCATCATGAGGCATTTTGCAGGTTTACGTTTTTGCATTTCACAGAGATCTTAAACTAAGACAATCACTTATCTTGAATAAGCACACCCTACTCCTTGCCACCTATTTGCACATCCATCCATTGTCCCATATTGACACGAATCAAATGAACATATTTCACACTGTTGTTCTCAATGTGGATATGAGATGAAACAAGCCACACATAGTTATTCTGAGAATACCTGTTTTGTCTTTTTCTCAGAGGAACTGGATGCTTACTTATATCTTCTTGGAGAAAGAGTACAGGGAAAAGGAATATAGGAAGTAAGAGTTATCTATGATTTTCTTAAGCCCACAATAAACCAGTTGTATAGTAACTACATACAGGTGAGCTAAAACGCATGTACAGGACTGCCTGTGTGCTCATGTAAATTGAAGACTGAATAAAGTTGAAAGACACTGACAGAAAATTAGATGACTTTGTCAACTCCAGTGCTAGAAAAGGACTTAAATATCAACAGGACAGAGAGTAAAGTTATGGGTTTAGCTAGAAATTAGAAAGGACTTCTGAACTGAAGGTAATAAGATAAGAAGATAAAAACCTGCCTGTACTTTCTGGTGGTAGGACTTTTAAGTTTCCAAAATAAAGCAGCTGTGCAAAAGGCTAATGCCTCTTACACGAACAGATGGGAAGGGGTAACTTTGGAGGGGGAGAGAGAGATAAATTTTTAAGGGCAAATGACATTTAAGATAAATGCCTAATATCCAACAGTCCCGAGTAAATTTAAACTGGAAATTAAAGGAGGGTTCCTAAGTACCTTGGAGTACAGTCATGGAATGATGTCCAAATCAGGACATGAACATAACCTGTCTTCAGATTAAGCTTTATAGGGTTATGGAAAAGAGTGTATCACTGAGAAGCTAACGTTCTGACACCTCAAGGGACTTCTGAAGAAAATGGATGAATTACTTGTATGACGGTTATTGTCCTAAATCCAGGCTTCGGATTTTGTCCCTTGATTGCTGGAATCAGCCAAGCAGTCATTGTGTCATAGGACAAAATAATTTGTCAACTTTAAAAAAAAAAAGCAACACACCTCTTCTAAGTATTCATCAGCCAGATTTTTTAGTGCTCCAACAGCACTACTTAATCTATGGAATGTTTTCAGACCTCTGTCAGAATCACAGTAATACCGATACGCTAAGTGTTTTTCCAAAATTCTTCCATTTATTTTTCAGAGCATTGTTGTGGACCCATTGAAAAACCAAATGTTGGCGACCCACTGTGTCAAGAATTAGAATCATTTTTGATTTGAGTTTGATCGGAATTGATCCGAGCAGATGTTCTCTTGGAGCTCCCCACCCGTAGTGTTTCCCTGGTGACTGCATACCCGGACGCACAGCTGAAGACTCCGTTCTGTCTCCTGGATGTCCCAGGTCTGCTTCCCAGCTCCAGAACTTCGGCTCCAGTTCTTTGGCTGCCCAGCTGCAGAACTTGGCGCTCCCCTGCCTGAAGTTCTTGGGCTCCTGCCTTGGCAGGGCACAGCCCCAGGGGGATGCAGAGCACAGCACCGAGTTGGGACTCGGCGCAGGAGGAGGGATTTGTGCGCTGGCAGTGCAGGATGGCAGGAGAGCAGAGCCCCGGGATGGGGAGGGGGGCAGAGGGTGCGGTGAAGAGGAGGTCAGGCCTGGTTTGACGAGTGGTGGGGCACGGGCTGGGCCTGGAGACCCCCTGGCTGGAACCATGTGCCCCAGGAGCAGCTGCACTTGTCTTCGGGCGATGTAGTTGAGATGGATCTGTGGGCCAGCACATGCCCCAGCTGCTGGCCCGGCCCTGGTTGTGGCAGCTCCTGTGCTGGTTTTAGCGTGGCCGGCGAGGTGGTCTCTTGGGGGGCTGGGAGCAGTCTTGGGAGCTGCCGGCTCTCCGCTTCGGGGCTCGCCGGGGCGCCCCAGCAGAGCGGTCCCTGCCCAGGTCAGGAGCGGAGGGACCTGCCACAGCCTCCACCAGATCCTCCTGCTGCTCTTCCTGCTCCCCGCGGGTGGGAACGGGGGCATTGGGGGGGCTGCTGGGATCTCCATGAAGAGCAGCGGTGGCAGTGCTGCGGTGGTCCTCCTCATCCGCTGCAGCCGCGCTGCTGAAGGGGGCTGGGTCGGGGACAGGAGACGTTCTTTGGGAGGCAGCGGGACCAGGGGCAGCCGCAGGGGTAGCCTCCTGCTCCCGGGCAGCAGGGGTGTCCTCCAGGCCCAGCAGGCGGTGGGCCTCCGCGCTGCAGCGCTGCACGGCGACACCGATGAGATGGTTCACGAATGTCGCCGTGTGATCGTGCAGGTTCACCTCCAGCAGCTGCACCAGGACATCTTCCTCCAGCCCAAAGATGCCCAGCACAGCCAGGATAAAGTCCTCCATCACAGCTGCCGTCCCAGGCTCCTCTGCAAAGATCAGCCCCAGCCGCTCTTGCAGCCAGGGCTGAAAGTGTCGGAGCAGAGCCGGGTGCTCGTGGAAAAGGGCCGCCCAGGTGTGCGGCTGGAGGCCGCCCACCGGAGCCCTGGGCCCTGACTCCACCACCAGCGGCTGAGCTGCTGCAGGGCGAGGGAGACTGCCAGGGGCTGGGTGCCCGGGTGCACCTGCTGCCTGGTGGCTGCCAGCTGCCACTGCCACCAACCCAGCTGATGGTGTGACGACGACCTCTTCGAAGTCGTCGTCTGCCCTCACCGAGTGCAAGATGGACTCCACTCTCCTCTTGCAGAGGGGGCACTCGGGCTTAGTCTGAGCCCACCGCAGGATGCACTCATAGCAGAATTGGTGGAGGCATGGCACCACAGAGGCAGCGTTCTCCCAGCTGTCCAGGCATACTGGACAGCGGTCCTCCACCTCTGAGGCCATGCTCTCCACACTCCCTGCGGTGGGCTGGAGGGAGCTGGGCTGGTGAACTGCACCCTTTCAGCGCGCTGCAGCAGTGGGTGTCACTCTGGAAGAAGAAAAGAGGCCACAATCGTTGGCTGGCCCAGGGAGGGGTGGAAGAAACACCCAGGTCCCTCCAGAAGGAAACCCTCCCAGCTCCCTCCCCAGGGCCAGGTGTCCCCGCACAGCTCACCTCTGCTGCTGCGAGCGTGCCTCCTGCGTGCCCCGGCTGCCTGCAGCTGGCAGGGCCGGGGAAAAGCCTGTGATCACTTTGGGTTTGGAATGAAGAGTTGCAAGGAGCAACTGCCCATCCAGGACAGTACCACCAACACTCACTTAGCACTCCAGCCTCGCGAGTGCTCAGCTGGAAGGCAACAACAAACCAGCTGGGTGGGACTGGGTGCCAGGTTCTAGTCACTAGGTGACAGCAGAACCCATTGTTCCGGAGTCAGTGACAAAGGAATCCATCGTTCCAGAGTCGGTGACAAGAACCGACTTGCGGAAGTCACAGCAGGACATCCTTGCCCACGGAGCAATTATGACTCTGGTCCTAGTGGATGAGCAGGATCAGCTGTGCAAATGTTGGTGCAGGGAAGAGACAAGTAAGGAGACAGATCTGTCAAGCCTTTTCAGCAGCACTTTAAATCTCTCTTGGTTTAAATTGTGTAAGCTTGACCTGATCTGGACTATTGCATGTCATGTTCAGGCTGGAGATGAGATTTCTGTGCTCAGATTTCAGACTTCTGGATGGGATTCAGTGGGTGTCCATGGCCAGGGTTCAGGCTGAACAAAGGGAACAGGATCGCTTTAGGCTCAAGCCCTGGCTTTCTGATTTATGCAATGTAGAAATTCCTCTTATCGTCACCCTCAGCAGATGTTTCTTTTTGGATTTTGCCCGCACTTTAGCAACTGCTTAGGCATTTTTCTGAGGAAAACTTGGGTTTTAAGGCTGCTATTGCACCGGAAAACCTGCAGTTATATGCTAACCGGGCATTGTAATTCTTAGTAGTTGAAACTTTTGATGGAATCCTAAAATACTTTTAGGCTTTAGGTCATTCACCCAGTCCAGCTCCCTGATCAAAGCAGGGCAAACCCCAAAGAGAGGTCCCATAGTCAACATTTTGGTTTAGATTCCTTACTATTAATTTGTTATAAACCAGATTATTTTCTGACAAGTCTATCCCTACTTCAAAGAAGTGGAGTTAAAGCTGAGGTTTCAGTCCCCATGTTGCTCTAGTAACATGGCACGCTTCTGTTCCAAAACCAGAAGCAACAGGCAAACCACAGCAAACAGGCGCTGTGGATGTATCCCATCAGCTGACAGTGAGTGACAGACACGTTGTGAACGTGATGACCAGACAGAGAACCCCTGGGAACTGACCCCTACGGTGCCAATGAACGGTCTCCAGAAAGCGTTGGGATCATCTCGGGGGGTTCTCTCTGCATCGTTTCTTTAGCTGTTCTGCTTTGCTTTCTGCCGCTGTACTGCACGCTCCATGCCTACTGCTTGCAGGACACTCACAGACCTGACTACAAAAGCTGAAGAGAGGTTTAAAAGGGGATCCCTTCGCTCCCCGTTAGAAGGCAATTCCCATTACTCAACATTGTATTCTTCTCACTGACTACAGTCTTCTGTGCATTTTCATTAACTAATGCCCCAAAAAGCAGAAATGACCAATTTAGGACTTCACGGGGGCTTTGGAGTATGCATCTGTATTAGTTGCAAACTTGACCTAACTCCTACTTACTTGAGACACAAGCATGAGAAACTGACACAACTTCAAGCAGAATCGGGCAGTCTGGATCAGCTCTTGAAACAGACAGGGTCTGACACCTTCCCAGTATCTCTGTAGTAAACACTGCAATTCACAGGTGCAACCTACATTCAACACAGGAGAGTCAGGCCATGTTTACAGGAGGCAACCGAGCACGTTACTTCTCAGGGAAGAGCACCCAGGTCTGGCCTCAGAGTTGAAAGCAACATTACCGTGGCAAAGAAGGGACTGCAGAAAGGCAGAACATATGCACAAAAGGTTGCTCCTGAGCATGAGCAGCTTCATAGTTGTTGAAACTGGTCTAAAAGACACAGCAGGAGATGCGCTGCACCTTGTTAGCTTGCACCTCTCTGTCCTGTGCTCCACCGCACAGTACACTCTGGTGGCAGCATTTCTTCAGGCCTCTCACCGAGCTGGGCAGAAAAAGGCGTCATCAACACACAGTGGGAGACGCGAGTGTTGCCACACACTGCTCTAACAGCGGCCAATCAGAAGTACTAAGGGAGTCGCTGAATTTATAGTTTGCAGCAGTCACATTCCAAAACTAGGCTTAGTTCTTTTCTCTTTAAAATCAGGTCATACAAGCCAAACATTGCCCCACATGCGCCCTTAGATTCAGCCACCAGATTCCTAACTAAGATATGGTGGACTGGACAACTTGTGAAGCGCGTTTCATTGCCCAAAGGCAACAGGGTAGCAAGATCTTTCAGTAGCGTCTAGTAAACACGAAACAAGGAAAGCCCATGCTTGCCAGGCAATCACTGACATGCCACTCAAACTCTGTCAAGGAAGCACTTGAAGATCCTACCCACACAAGACCCTGAGGAATCAAACACGCGACCCATCACGCAAAAGACACTACTGCCTCCTACCCCACGTTGCACCATAATATCAACAAGATCCCAAACTGAATAAAAACACCGCAGCGTTTTTATTTTCTCATGTCTTTAGACCGTAACTGTGACGTACTCTCTTATCTTCCCTCCTCTGCAGAGCTCTTAAACACACATGGGGCTTCCTTGTTTTATAAAACTAGACAGACACAATGTACTTTGTAACAACAATTTGTTTGGATTTCCATCTATAAAAGCCCCCCCAAAATGCCACATTGTACAGTAATTTCTGTACTGATAAAACACTGATGTGCGTCTTAGACTCCTCCTCGACACGCCTCCTGGTGGTCGTGGGCAGGGGTCTTCGGGATGAAGGCCGTAGGTCTTCCTCACTGTGTATTTTTCACTTCTTCCCTAGAATTCCTGTTTTGGCTGAGCTTGTAGAGACAAACCAGTTCCCAGCCTGGCTTGGCCTTGAGTGGACATCCGGTTGTCTCCTACTTGTTACTGTTTGAAGACAAATGTTAGTTCTTGTCAGTCCTTATCTCTCCTCTTTGTGTTTCCTTTCTCCCTACGGGTCACGAGTTACAACCTTGCTAGCATTTATTTTGTCTCTCTTACCGGCCTTCTTTTCGGGTAGTTAGTGTTTCAAAGCAGGGATTAGTATTTGATAACTTCTAACATTTCACAGAGCTATTTCACAGAGCTAACATAGTCTTATGCCTATTCTTATACCTATCCATAGAAATAATAGCTAATACAGTTTTATATGGTCTTATGCCTACTCCTATACTTATCCCCCTATCAACACAAAGGTTCTCTAACATTTAGAAAGCCATTTAAACTGCATTAGCAAAACTATTTTGCTAAATTACATTTTCCAACTCATCAGTCCTTATTACGCTATATACAAGCTCACTTCTTCCAAGAGTCACCCCTACTCGCATAATCAAATCCTGCCATTTGAAACACTGTGACATTATTGTGTCATATAAAATGGCTGAAGATTGTCTTGACAATGGCAATGGAAGGATTGCTGCTATCTAGAATTTGAGAAGTGAAAGCTGAGAAAGAGTTAGATCTCTTGGAATTATACATTTTAAATCTCAGAGACGCAAAGTGTTCAAAAGCCATTAAGTACCACAGATCATCATAAAAGGGGGATCCAGGTTCTGAAACTTCTCCTGACTAATTTCAATGGAAATATTAAAGAATGAAAGTGTGCTATGGAATTACAGGATTTATTTATATAGACTGACATAAACTCACTTTATGATAACATGTTTTTAAATGTCAAGCAGTATAAATAAGATATCTTAAATTACTACCCAATAGAATGACTTCAATAAATACCTTGAAAATAATGATTATAAGAAATAAGTTTGACAGACTGAGGAATAATCAAAATCACTGTAATCGTTTATCCAAAGCCAAAGCCATTTTATGCTTGCACATAGAAAAGAAAAGTAGAGCATAGCTTTTCAACAACAAAGAAAGCTCAAAAAACACTTGGAAAAATCAATTCTGCCACTCACTCCATTTTTGCTGGGCACATTAATTTTCACATTTTGGTCAATGATCCACTGCATGCACATGGCTTCTCTATTTTACCTCATTTTGAGAAAATTATTTTCAGAAAACATGCCTCCAAGAGACACCTGACAACTGTACATCCACATGATTAAACAGAAGAGAGGAAAACCCAGCACTAGACACATCATGCCCTTTACAAAAGCAGCAATCGCTTGCAAGTCTCTGGCCAGAATCCTTCTCCCTGAAAAAATAAATGAATGCTAGACAGTTCTCACGACATTACATCAACATAAAAAAGTTTAGCTCTCCTTTGCATCAATAAAGCACATCATCTGACCTAAAGTGTAGGTCTTCATCACTAAACCGCTTTCAAATGAAACAATATCAACCTTCAAAGACATCTTAGTATAATGAGCTGCCTGTGTCGACCATTTGGACTAGTTACAGTATTTATATCTGTCTAGTCCATAATCTTTGAAGAAGGCTAATGAGGTCTGAGAGGGAAAGACGAGTTCAGTCAGTATTATTTATGGGCCTCTTTTTTCTCTCTTGTTCGGTATGAAGATGTGCAGCATTGCAGAATCTTTCAGTATCCATTTCTCCCACCGAACCCACACTGCAGACTTAATCGTAAAAAGGTACCTTCTCACGGATAAACAAAGTAAACTCGTATCCGTCAGACCTGAAAGATGTTTTCACCAACCCCTCGGGACTGTCTGCTGGTGGTAGTTCACCCGCTAGGATTTCTTCAGGACGTCTAGGGTCACTAATAATGGTCGGCTTTGGCCTTTCCTTGAGGTTGCCGGTCAGCCCACCGATAATGCTGGTCCACAGCAGTTTTGTGCAGTTTTAGACTCTGCAAAAACAGACAGAAGGAAAATAAATTCATAGGCGTATTGTCCAGTCTCTCACAAGTCTGGAAAACAAAGATGGTCTGTTATCTTTTTACCTTTGCATCACCACAGTTTGGCATTAAGCCTGAAAACCTGAACTAAAACTGAAAGTGGAAATAAGCACTAATGTTCAGGTCATTCCAAATCTAAGACTGTAGTGCTTCCCGTAAAGATATTTGACTGCAGAACATGGAGTTTTCATGTTCAATAAAAAACATCCTCTCCTTTTTATACTTAGATTATAGCCTAGCATATTGATGTGGCAGTATTTGAAGCCAAATAACTAACCAAAACAAAAAGTACCAAATCAATACAACGTTAATCATTGACTGTCTTAGACTAAAGTTAATGGTGGTTAAATTAGAGATTAAAGATATCACTGAAGGACTAGTAGCAGAGAGCATACTCCTTCTCTGTCGAAACATCAACTTTCCTCAGTAGGCATTCAAATGCCACAATATTTCTATGGATGATCATTTTACATTTCATCTACCTGGACTTGTGCAAAGCTTTTGACACTGTCCCGCACGACATTCTTCTCTCTAAACTAGAGAGGCATGGGTTTGATGGATGGACCACTCGGTGGATAAGGAATTGGCTCAATGGCCGCACTCAGAGAGTAGTGGTCAACGGCTCGATGTCCATGTGGAGACCGGTCACGAGTGGCGTCCCTCAGGGATCCGTGTTGGGCCCGGCCCTCTTCAACATCTTTGTCGGTGACGTGGACAGTGGCATGGAGTGCACCCTCAGCAAGTTCGCCGATGACACCAAGCTGTGTGGTGCCGTCGACACGCTGGAAGGGAGGGATGCCATCCAGAGGGACCTTGACAGGCTGGAGAGGTGGGCCCGTACCAACCTCATGAAGTTCAACCAGGCCAAGTGCAAGGTCCTACATCTGGGTCGTGGCAATCCCAGGCACAAATACAGACTGGGCGGAGAATGGATCGTGAGCAGCCCTGAGGAGAAGGACTTGGGAGTACTGGTGGACGAGAAGCTCAATATGAGACGGCAATGTGCTCTTGCGGCCCAGAAGGCCAACCACGTCCTGGGCTGCATCAAGAGGAGCGTGGCCAGCAGGTCGAGGGAGGTGATTCTCCCCCTCTACTCTGCCCTCGTGAGACCTCACTTGGAGTATTGCATCCAGTTCTGGAGTCCCCAACATAAGAAGGACATGGACCAGTTGGAGAGGGTCCAGAGGAGGGCCACAAAGATGATAAGAGGGCTGGAGCACCTTTCCTATGAGGACAGGCTGAAAGAGTTGGGGCTGTTCAGCCTGGAGAAGAGGAGGCTCCGGGGTGACCTTATAGCGGTCTTCCAGTACCTCAAGGGGGCCTACAAGAAAGATGGGGAGAGGCTGTTCAGGAGGGCCAGTTGTGATAGGACAAGGGGTAATGGTTTTAAAATAGAGGGAGGTAGATTCAGGTTGGATATTAGGAAAAAATTTTTTACCATGAGAGTTGTAGCACACTGGAACAGGTTGCCCAGAGAGGTGGTGGATGCTCCATCCCTGGAGACATTCAAGGCCCGGTTGGATGAGGCTCTGAGCAACCTGATCTAGTTGGAGATGTCCCTGTTCCTTGCAGGGGGGTTGGACTAGATGACCTTTGAAGGTCCCTTCCAGCCCTAACCATTCTATGATTCTATGATTCTATGATTCTTTAGCAGTACCGCCAGGTGCCTCTTGCTCGTTATTCTGAGAACCCATGCTCACCTGTAAGTCTAGTTACACTGACAAAGTACAATTAGCATCCTTCAGTCCAATCTTCTCCCTACCTTTGGAGAAGAGAATATGTGACTTACATTTAATAAAATCTAAATATCTGTTTCATATTTTCAAAAATGTGGTTATCTTTGTGGTTATCTTTGACTATTAGTGATTCTCTAAAGATGATTTTTTTTATAGCTGATAGATAAGTCCTTTTGACATTCTTCGTATCCAAAGATAAATAGGAAAATGTTATGAGGTAAAATGGAGTTTAAAATTCAAAGTAGACAACAATTTATTCATTTTTTTAAAACTGTACTACCTGGCAATCTGAGATTATACATCCCAAGCAATGTTTCATTTCACAGTACTTCCAACATGTGAAGTGGCTACCACTTAATTGCTGAGAATTTACCAGAACATTTGCTGACATTTATCAGCTACCAATATTTGAGTTCATGGGCCAGATTCTGCACATGCATTTCATGGCATCATGTATTCTTAAGCTCAATGGTAAGGGCTACAGCATCATTTTTGTATTGCTATGCATTTGTCAGTCCTTTCCCAGCTGCCAAATAATCCCACAGAACTGAAGCTGACTGACTAGGGTTAAGAAGGTCTAAGAGCACTAAGAGCAGACGAGAATGAGATGACTTATTACTGTGGAGAGTGGGCAACTAAATGGAATTTGTGGGATTTTAGCCAGACAGAGTGAAAATCTGGGCTATTTCTATCATCCTTTCTTAGCAGTGAAGTCTAATTTCGTATTTATGGAAGGAGCAAAAGTGCTAGGTGAGTATGTTTTGCAACATTACTAGTGTTTGCTTTGCATTGTCCTAAGAGAAACTGAGACCTGCTCTGCATAGTTAAACATACTATTCCTTTCTATTGTGATCTGACACGATCTGTGATAAAAACGTGAAAGCGAGTAAGAGTTGCATATCAAAGGCCCTGCAAGTTTGCAGAGAAAGTAACACAGCTCTGATGCTGAATGTGACCACTTGAAATGCATATGCTTGAAAAATTAGCTTCTTTTCCAACAGCTGATTGTTCATTTTAATACAACCAATAATGGGAAAAAAACCCACCTCTGCTGCAATTTAGAAGAGTAGCAAGATTCCAAATAAAAAAGCAAAAGACATCTCTAAAACAGCATTTAAAATCTGAAACTCATCAAATTGATAAAAAAAAAGAGAAAAGGTCAATGTCTCTCTGAATCATCAAGGGGGGCAAACTGCATCTGTGATCAACACAGAATAACACTGAGGAGTCCCTCACTGGGACACAACTGAGCTGAGCCTTTCGTATGAACATTGCAATTGCAAGTACCTTTGGCAATGTGATTTCATTCTATTTCTTCCAGCATATGAGGTCAGTCATGCAAGGTATACTGAAGGCTGACAGGCAGAAAGATAGTGTTATCTCTCTCTGTCTTCCCCCAAACCATTTTAATTTACTGGAGAGTCTCTTATAACCTTTTCTGCACAGCTACACATAGTAGTATAACTATGTACATTCAGGATTGCATGACAGGTGGCTAAATATAGTCTCTTTAGCTTTCCATTGTTTCTTTGGTCTTGACTGGCTGCTATATCTGTCCACTGCCCTCTGAGGGCCTTTCTTCTCAAAAAAAAAAATTGAGTTAGATCTAAGACTTTAGCTGGAAACTGTACTGTGTTTCTTTCCCCCAGACTTGACGCAGATGAACCGATCTTCCCAGTTCAGATCATTTTTGTAGACTGGAACTTTTTATCCTGCACAGACAGCAGGCACACTGGCAGCAGACGTCATAACAGTCCTCTTAACTTGTACAGAAGTCTTCTTGTACTTCTACTGTATATTTTATCTCACAAATCGTGCATTTTGTGAGACTCCAGCCACAGCAGCAGCAGTGACTTGGCACTGCAGTCCTCATAGTAGTGAAGACAGTGGAGAGAGTACTTTAGGGCAATTTAAAAGTTGCTTAAAATGACTGGTTACTGAAAAGATACGCTTTTTGGGTGCCATCGATGTGCAGAATAGGGAAGAAAGGAAAAAAATAAAAGCATTCTTAGAAATGCCCAACAACTTTAAACCGGCTAAGGCCCAAGTTCGCCAAACAGATTTACACTTCATTCAGAATATGAGTGATCTTAGCCATATAGAGTACAGTCCATAAAACATTTTATGTTCATTCCACTGCCACAAAATGTTAACTAGTATTTCCGTACAACCACATGGACAAATCTGAAGTTTCCTGTATTTGAACCTGCCAGTCTGATTTCTGAATGTTAAGGGTCTGCTTGCGGGATGTACAAGAGCTGGCCTGAACTGGCTGTGCGTGAATATCCAGCATCTGTTCTTTTTAAAGTCTTGGCCTCATAAACAAATTAGAACTGACAGCAGAAGGTTCATATACAAATATAATTCAGTCAGAGTTCCTGAGAATGGAAAAAAAATGCCACTTATTTTTACTTTATTAAAATTCCTCAAGTTCTGAGCTTCAGGATGTGTATGCAGACCTTACCAAAACACTGTTTTTAAAAGATTAGCAACTACAAATAGATGGGAGGAATAAGATACGGAATGTCACTGAGGTACATATTTCCTATGAATCTCTTTGAAAGGCTTTGGGATTTTTAGATTAGTCAGGCTAAAATTTTCTTTTAATAACAGACAGTTCCTTCAGGTGTCCTTTGCAGAAAGCTATTTAGAGCCTTCTGATGTACTGCGGGTTTTATAGCTATGGATAATCATTACCTGTGGTGAGCAACGTAATCCACAGCCAACTAACTGTAAGGATGCTTAGCACACAGCATCAGAACAAGCAGCAAGACCCTTAAAACTGCTGAGGCTCATTTGCCACAACAACAGTTTGTACTGTGTGATTGCCAACCGACAAATATCCTCTTCCGCCATATAACCCCCATGCAAGGTGTAATTCATCTGCTTTCTGATGGATCTCATTTTATACTTCAAGGTGATAATTTTAAATCCAATGCCATATATACAAGGTATCGTTCCACATTCTGCAAATATAAATCAAGAACAATTCTCATCCTGCTCTAATGTTAATGTATTACTTCCCACTTTTGCTGTACACAACACACCATGTGTGTCTGTACGTGCAATTCATTCATTAGCTCATCTTCATTTACTAGAGGCTGGAATGCTTGCTGATAGGAAATGCATTCAAGCACACATCAGTCAACTCAATATTTAACAGGCAGTTTACAGAATTGCAGATTAACTCATCTGTAGCTAAAATCCTAGGTTTCTATGTTGTGTTCAGATCTTCATGCTTTGCTATGAACTTTATGGGAAAAACAACACACAAAAATAACTATGAAAGAAACTAAAATTTAATACTCTAAAAAATAAGTTCTAGATCCTGATATTTCCATACACCATTTTGTTTCCTCTCTGGATATGATTTGTAACTGACCTTAAACAGGAGTGAATACATTAAAAGTCATGTAACCTTGAGGTTTCAATATTACTGTCTCACTAACTTTATGTTGTTGACCGTATTATAAAAATGATTACAAGATATCTCATTTGCTCACGTGGACATATGTGAGTAAAGCTAGAGAAGGATTTGATCTAACAAGTAGAGTATATTCAACAATTCCCATTATGAAAATTGTTTTCAATACTTACCATGGTTCTAAATGTTCTAAGAATTTGCAGGGGAATATATTTCTGAAATAGAAAAAAAAAAAAAAAAAAAAATCAGCAGAGTACAGGGGATTCCTGCACATGGAATCTCAACTGCCGGCACTCTGAGCTCTGACCTCCTCAAGAAGGACAAGGCATGGGAGAGAACAAGCTTACCATTCCACCATCTACAGTTCTTTAAGACGTAAAAACATGTCAACTTTATCCCCATAGTGACCTCCAAAGAAAAAAAGTCAGCTAAGGAGAGTCTGTCAGCACAAAACTGAGAAAAAGAGTCAGTTATTTTTCAAGATTTTTGAATGTAACGCCTTTAACATCTGAGAGACTTTCGGGTCAATGACAGTAAAGCACTAGCAGTATTTTACGTAGGTCTTCAACTTACAGGGACCTGTAAGGAAACATAAGTATTATTTTATTTGAATGAATGTGTGAGTTCAGTTGATAACAAATGTAACGTTTATTTGGCATAGTTGAATTCCTGTTCCCAGATGGAAGAAAAACAGAGTTGGTAAGTTCTCATTAGTGTTCATGGAGCTATACAGGGGTGCTAAGCTGGGAATACTGGCAAGCTGAGCTATTCTGCTGGTATTCTGAAATGGGAGACAGTACTCAGTGAAACTCAGGAGACTAGTCTTACTTTCATGCCTCAAGTTCTTACTTTATCAAAGGGGCACAATATTTCTCTGTCTCAAAGAGACATTCTCTTGATAATGACTTGAAAGTGTCTCCATGCATTGCGGAAAAGCCCCACAGCACAACTGCCTGCCCCATCTCTTTCCTCATCAGTTTCCCAGGATGCTTCTGCCGTAACACCAGCTCTGCTGTTTGCCTGACCATCTCTCTGCCAGGTAAGGTGGTCCTCCTGGCAGAAAGATCCTTGACTGGCCCAGCACCACAGTGCAGCTGAGTCACAACTGAGGAGGGGACAGGTATCAGCAGAGAATACAGAGGTCACACCTGTTAACACATTATTATTCAGAAAGCTCTAGATATTGTCCTGGTTTTAGCTGGGACAGGATTAGCTCTTCTTTTTAGCAGCTAGAAGAGCTCCGTGTTTTGGTTTTACTCAGAGGCTTGCTCTGAGAAGAATGCTGATAGTGCACTGATGTTTATAGTTGGCACTGAGGTCTCAAGGACTTTTCAGTCTGCCAGGCTCTTGCCAGTGTGCAGGAGCACAACAGGATAAGGGGGGAGTATAGCCGGGACAGGGGGTCCACGACTCTCCTTATGATTTGTACCTGAACTTAAAATTGAGGCCAAACTGGCCAATAAGTATTCCATGTCATGCAGCATCATGCCCAGTATAAAAGTGAGGGTCAGCCGGAAAGAAGGGCTTTTGCCCTTCTGGGACTCTCGGGTGCTCAGAGTGTTTTCTCTCTCTCCCACTCTCTGTCTCAGGGCCTCCCGTTCGTCCGGGATCGCGGTATCGAGTTTTATCTGTTTCGGGATTGCAGCTTCAGGACGAGACGGGCCTCAGTCAAGGGGTGGTGAGCAATTACACCGTACATCACTCGTTTGCATATGTTTATCCTTGTACATATCTGTATACATATATATGGTAGCAGTAAATTTTGCTGATCTCAACCCTCGGGTCTCTTTCCTTTTTCCTCTTTGATTCTCTCCCTCACCCCTGAGGTGTGGGAGGGTGAGAGGGGACTGTGTAGGGGATAGTTGCCGGAGCAGCCTAACCCACCACAGTCTTAATTGGCGCCCAACATGGGGCTGAGGAATTCGAGATAAGGATGGAGATTGGGAAAGGTAACGGGCAAAACATGGACTGCACAGTGGTGAAAAACAAAAGGACCTTGGAAAGCTCAGCTTGTTGTGACTGGTGAGGGTACCAGGGGTGGATTGTTTATGAAAAGCCTGCTCTTGTTCAATATTGTTTGCAAAATCTGTGTTCATGTTGATGTAACTGAAGTTGTGCCTCAATAGGGAATCCGCAGAGGCGAGGGGTGGAACGTTATGGTTTGAAGTGGGGGGGGGAGGTCCGGGTGGCAGAAGCTGCCCATCAGACCGGACTCCTGTCCCCCTCGGGGCTTGAGCCAATCGGCACCTCTGCGAATTGCCCTGTTTACGTCGGGACAAAGGAACCGAAAAGGTGTGCCTTTGCCCAGGAGCAAGGAGAAGGGAGGGGGGGCACGGCCCCCGCTCCCGGCCGGGCCGGTGCCCGCCCCGTCAAGGATGGCGGCGACGGAGCAGCTTGGGGAACTCGGGGAGAGCCCCGCTCCTGAGGCACCCACCAGGCTGAGTTCACCCAGAAAGGACTGAAATCTGAGACAAACGGCCACACAGATAAGAGGTCAGTGAAGATGGAACGGAACAACGAGTCCCCCTTGCGAGCACCCCCTTTGCAACCAGTCCTCGGTGGAGCAAGCAGAGACCCACTCGCAGCCCGTGGAGGATCCACGTTGAGAAGAGATGCCAGAGCCTGAGTACAGTATGCATCTAGAGCCCGTGGGACAACCCCCACCGATGGGGAGGTGCTTTGTTAAAGGAGATGCCTGAGACTATTGTGAATCGTGGGCACAGGTCAAGGCGCATTTACGCATCCAAGTCTGTATGGAGACGCGTTTGAGGTTGATATGACGACCCTCGCCGGAGCGCATTTAAAGTCTGTATGATGACCCACGCCAGAGCGAGTGGCTACAGCTCCTTAAAAGTCCAGGACTGGTAAAGCCCGCACTTGGGGCAAATCCGATGGGGTAAGGATTTGCCTCCTAGAGGGCAGGATTCACGCTTTCGCCGTGAGTAGGGGATCCACTGGAGCAAGGGACAATGATGTAAGGACTCCTTCTCCTTTAAGAGCAGCGGCAGTAACAACTCGGAATGAACTGACCTGCACTCCCCCATTCCCTGCCCCCCTGTGCCGCAGGGAGGAGGAGGTAGAGCCGGGAAGAAGAGGCAAAGGGGGGGAGTGGTGTTGTTTTTAAGACCTGGCCTTGTTTTCTTGTTATCCTCTCAAGTAACAGTTTTTGTTTGCTTTTCTCTTTCTAGGTAGCTGTTAATAAATAGTTTTGCTTTAAGAAAACAGCCTCTTTTGCCCAGGACCATGGTTGGTGGGTGCTCCTCTGTTCCTGTCTCAATCCTCAGCTCTTTTATTACATTTTTTCTCCTCTCCATTTTACTGGAGTGGGAGAGCTGCGAGGGGTTTAGTTGCCAGATCGGCCTAACCCACAACAGGTATAAAGAAAAAAATCTTAAAGGCAGAAATACTTCATTTTTTTTAGCTTCCTTTCTTTCTAAATAGAAAAGTTGCTTAGATAGTACTAGGAAGAGCAAACAACCCAAAAGTTAAGAAGGTGAAAATGGGATGTTCCTTAGACAAGGAACAAATTGATTTTGGAAGAAATGCTTTGAGTTGTACCTCCTGCCAGACAAAGGCCATGAAACAGGGGCCTAAAAGCATCAATATCTGTTGTACAGTGTCACTCACCAGAAGAAGGCTGCAGCTCCAAAGCAGGTGGTTACATCTCCCACAGCTAGTAGAAAATGACCCACCTTTTGTAGGAAGGGCCTTCACCTTAATGCATAATTAACTTCATTGATAGCAGCTGGATCCACAATTCCCCCTTTTTTGTTTACTAGTTTTTAGAACCTCATGGTGAACAGAGACCAAATTAAATAGAATTCTCACTTCCCTCTTTCAGGGTAGCTTTACCTTTTTTGACAAAGGAATTCTTGCTCTGGCTCCAGCTCTGGATCTTCTGACACTGGCTCCAGCTCTGGCAGGGTCTCTTTTGGGGTCTCTTAATTATCACATCAGGGTCACCAGATGTCACTCACCAGAAGAGGGCTTCAAGCTGCAGCTCTACAACAGGTTGTTTCATCTCCCACAGCCAGGAGGCAATGACCCACCTTTTGTGGGTAGGGCCTTCGCCTTAATCTATAATTAACTTCATTGATAGCAGCTGGATCCACAGTACAGGAATAACGTCTCCTGTTGTAGTTAAAATACCACTGGGCAATTAATGTTTCAACACCATCAGGCTACTGTACAGAGTATGTCACGGTTACAGTGCAGACCACAGGGGGCTGGGGAACAGTTCTGCCAGTTAGATTAAAATAGTGGGAGTAGATTTGAGACCTTTGAGGACGGCATTGTCCTGAGCGTGGTGCATGACTATGCTCCTCTTCTATGACTATCAGTAGAATGTCTGAATATTTTTCTGTCTTGGCTCTTCTTGTCCTTAGCTCATGTTTGTCCAGGGCCAGGGGGCAGAGTCAGATCAAGGGTTTGGGATAAAGCCAGACAGAACTTGGTTAACTCACTTGCCTTTAACTATAGTAATTACCATAATACAGACTACTAGATTAATTACTGTTGGAGAAGATAAAAAGAGAAGTTCTTCTGTTCATCCTACAAAAACAAATGCATGCTCAGCTTTAGTCTTCATCAGCTTGTGTCTTAGCCTATGCTTTAGCCAATTACTTTTGGTTTTAACAAATGCAACAGTACTGACGTGATGCTTTCTGGACATACATTTTTGTGTCAGCAACTTAACAGCATGACAATGCAAGGTCAGGCTTTCACCTTTATGTAAGAAACTTCTAAGAGTCATTGCGAAGACCCCACTACCCTATTTCATTTAGGGAGGGAAAAAGGTCAATTCTAACCATCTACTTTGTTTTTAAACAAATTTAATTTCATCCACAAAATAAAATATCAAAAGATCGCAGCAGTTCAAATATGAAGGCACAAAGGAGAAAAAGGCAATCATATTTAAGCACAAAAGTGTCCACCTTTACGCTAGTCAAAAGCGTAGGTAAATATGTCAACGAGGAAGTCACGTACCACCCCGTCGCTAGAGCAGGCTGGCAGGAGAGAGCTGAAGCAGAGCGACTGATGCTGCGGCGCGGACAGAAACGGCCACAGCCCGCGCCGCCCCGTTTAACGCTGCTCGCCGCCCCGCGCCCGGCGGCAGCGCGGGGTCGCACCCGGGCACCCGCCCCCCGCGCCCGCGGCCGCGGATGGGGCGCGCGTTACACAACGCGGAGCGCGCCCGTCCCCGCCGCACCGAGCCGCCGGCTCCGCGCGGGTACGAAGCTCCGGTCCCGATCGCGACGCCCTCCCCCCCCGCCAAAAAAGTTCCGACCGCCGGTGCGCGGGACCGATACCTGAAAAGGAAACGGAACTTTCCCAGACTCGTGTCAGTTTTGGAAAGCAGGCATTCTTTATTGCAGCGCTGGGGGCGCGGGGCGTTTCTCCTGCTCGCGTGCGCACCGGCTTCTGGGCAGAAAACTAGTTACACACGACAGTCATGCCTAATTCGTAACATCTTTACGTATTCTGAAACAATTGGTTAATTTTCTCTCGCTTTTCATGTGAATTACTTCGCACGCTCCGTTTTCCTCCTCCGCCCCTTCCTTTCGGGTCTGGGGTGTAATTAGGGTGGGTGGCCCGTGAGTCGGTGGTCGCCATCTCCCCCTGCCGGAATTCCCTCTTCCCCCCAGTCACTGCATGTTCACAGCTCAGAAAAACATGATAACAAAGTTTATGCAGTTCCTGCGGTTTCTGGGATATTCCCTCCAAGGGCAGACAGTTCTGGATAAAGAGTCTCTGTTCTCATCACTGCTGACAGCTTCAAGGTTGGACGTCTTGTTAGTTTCCTTAGGTAAGTGTAAATCACCTACTGCCCACTGAACCCTTCATGACACTGTTACACAAAACTTTAACCCCTTTATTGTTGGGTAACAGCGGTGCGTGCTTGTTTAGGTGGTTCGGGAGAGAGGTGGTTTGGCTCTGCTGGCTGTAATGTGCTTGGGTTTAGTTGTCTTTAACAGAAATGTGCTTGCTGGTAGGTATTAAAAAAAAACACACCACAACAACAAGAACAAAAAACAACCAAAAAACCCAACTCAAAACAACTGCACACTTCAGACTGACTCGGAGGTTAATGAAGATCGTCGTGCGTGCAGTCAGCGAATAGGACCCAACTGGCTAATTTCTGTTCCGGACTGTGCTGTGTTTTGGGGAGCTCCGTTTAATTCAGCGCGTGTCCGTCACCTTCACGTGTTGTCACTTGGCAGGAAAAACAACCCCCAGATGTGCCGGTTTTTTGCATGTACAAAATTTTTTCCGGCCTCAGTCCACGGTCGGTCGGGCCCCGGAGCTTCTCCCTGCCTTTATTGGCGACGGGGTCCTGGAGCTGCTCCCCATCTCTGACCGCGGGCAGACCCCAGAGATGCTTCCTGCCTCTGCCTGCAGGCAGAACCCAGAGATGCTCCCCACCTCTGTATGCAGGCAGGCCCTGGAGATGCTCCCCACCTCTGTCTGCGGGCAGACCCCAGAGTTGCTCCCTGCCTCTGCCTTTTTCTCCTTTGTGCTTTTTGACACAGAAAACGGGCAGAGTGGTCTATTGCCAAGATGATGGCTGAAACCCGGAGAGACTGTTGGGACAGAAATGCAAAAGAAAAGTTAGTGATCTTGAAGCGTGATGCTTTTGTTCTGGAGCTGAGCAAGGGCTTGGAACCCACAAGGTTGGTTATTTATGTATTTATTTCTTTTTAAGCCGCATTAGATGGCATAGATGACATAATCTTCTACGAGTTTTGCTTTACAGATGTTCCAGAGCTGACCCAGCTGCCCTAACCCTTCTGCCGCAGTAGCTCTTCAGCAGCCTGCTGTGCCCTGCTCGTGACTAGGGCTGCATTTCCCGAAGTACTTGGCACTACAACTGAAATTTTTAGAAAAGGTAAAATTTTCAGTGTGTGGTTTTCTTTTCTTTTCTTTTCTTTTCTTTTCTTTTCTTTTCTTTTCTTTTCTTTTCTTTTCTTTTCTTTTCTTTTCTTTTCTTTTCTTTTCTTTTCTTTTCTTTTCTTTTCTTTTCTTTTCTTTTCTTTTCTTTTCTTTTCTTTTCTTTTCTTTTCTTTCTTTTCTCTTCTTTTCTCTTCTCTTCTCTTCTCTTCTCTTCTCTTCTCTTCTCTTCTCTTCTCTTCTCTTCTCTTCTTTTCTTTTCTCTTCTTTTCTTTTCTCTTCTTTTCTTTTCTCTTCTTTTCTTTTCTCTTCTTTTCTTTTCTCTTCTTTTTCTTTTCTCTTCTTTTCTTTTCTTTTCTTTTCTTTTCTTTTCTTTTCTTTTCTTTTCTTTTCTTTTCTTTTCTTTTCTTTTCTTTTCTTTTCTTTTCTTTTCTTTTCTTTTCTTTTTCTTTTCTTTTCTTTTCTTTTCTTTTCTCTTTCTTCTCTTCTCTTCTTTCTCTTTCTTTTCTTTTCTTTTCTTTCTTTCTTTTCTTTTCTTTTCTTTTCTTTTCTTTTCTTTTCTTTTCTTTTCTTTTCTTTTCTTTTCTTTTCTTTTCTTTTCTTTTCTTTTCTTTCTTTCTTCTTCTTTTCTTTTCTCTTCTTTTCTTTTCTCTCTTTTCTTTCTCTCTTTTCTTTTCTTTTCTTTTCTCTTCTTTTCTCTTCTTTTCTTTTCTCTTCTTTTCTTTTCTCTTCTTTTCTTTTCTCTTCTTTTCTTTTCTCTTCTTTTCTCTTCTTTTCTTTTCTCTTCTTTTCTCTTCTCTTCTTTTCTCTTCTCTTCTCTTCTCTTCTCTTCTCTTCTCTTCTCTTCTCTTCTCTTCTCTTCTCTTCTCTTCTCTTCTCTTCTCTTCTCTTCTCTTCTCTTCTCTTCTCTCTCTTCTCTTCTCTTCTCTTCTCTTCTTTTCTTTTCTTTTCTTTTCTTTTCTTTTCTTTTCTTTTCTTTCTTTTCTTTTCTTTTCTTTTCTTTTCTTTTCTTTTCTTTTCTTTTCTTTAAAATGGTAGCACTGCAATATGAGTACTGAGGAGAGCAATGAAAATCTGCTGGGTACTAATGTTTCACCGTTAAGTACCTTCATGAGCACCTGTTATTTGTGAAAACCCAGACACTCAAACTCCTCCGCAGGAGGATGCAGGTGCTAATCTCTTTTGGCTGCAGGGTTCTCACTATGAACATCTACTGATCCTCGTCTAAGTTTATAAAATCGTTTCTGTTGACACCATCTCATGTCTCTTAGTCAGATAATCACCAGCTAAATAGTGGCTTAATCTTCTGAATCTTTAAAGTAAAAGGACTGAAGTTTTGAAGGATATGAAGAAGTCAAATGTTCCCATAGATTGCACTAGTAATATCGAAATTCCAGACTGCTACAGGGTTTCTCGACTAAGTCTTACAGAGTTAAGCTAGACCTTTCTCATTACCTGACTAATAATCATTAGGAAGCATTGGTCTTCAAATGATCATCTCATTACCTCTGAATAAAGAATGGAATCTTTGCCTTTTCTAAACCCGGTAATTTTGTGCCTTATATAGCTTAAACTCTGCCACGGATTGGGCAACCAGTATACCACGTCGCTAATTCCAGAAGAACAGCACGAATGACCGTCCTGAAGATCCTGAAGGAACTGGCGGCTGAAGTTGCTAGGCCACTAGCCATCATATTTAAGAGGTCCTGGCAGTCTGGTGAGGTTCCAACAGATTGGAAAAGGGCAAACATAACCCCCATCTTTAAAAAAGGGACCAAGGACAACCTGGGAAACTACAGACCAGTCAGCCTTACCTCTGTACCAGGTAAAATCATGGAACAGATTCTCCCGGTAGCTGTACTAAGGCACATAAAAAATAAGCAAGTGGTTGGTGACAGCCAACATGGCTTCACTAGGGGCGAGTCATGCCTGACTAATTTAGTGGCCTTCTATGACAAAGCTACAGCGCTGGTTGACATGGGTAAAGCAACAGATGTCATTTTCCTGGACTTGCGCAAGGCGTTTGACACCGTCCCACATGACTATGGCATCCCATCATTATTACCCAGCTGGACTGAGTTGAATACAATGAACTAATGAACTAATTAACTCAAGGAACAGACCCTGCCTACAAAAGGCAGGCCATTTCCTCCTGGCTGTGGAAGATGCAACAGTGTCCTTGGTGCTGTAGCCCAGGCTGGTGAGCAACATCTGGTGACCCTGATGTGATACATCTGCGAGACCCTGAGAAGCCCTGACTCCCTTGCCAGAGCCAAGAGCCAGAGACGGAGCCAGAGCTGGAGCCGGGAGCCCGAGCGAGAGTCCTTTGGTGAAGAAGGTAAAGCTGCAAGCCCTGATGTGGTATTTGTGGGAGGGAAGCGTGCTGGAGTTGGAATGAATGGACTGGATCTCTGCTCACCTTAAAGCCTTCTTGAAAAAACCTTTGAAAACAAAAAATTGTAAAACAAAAAGGGGGAATTATGGCATCCGATCATTATTACCCAGCTGGACTGGGTTGAATACAATGAACTAATGAACTAATTAACTCAAGGTACAGACCCTGCCTACAAAAGGCAGGCCATTTTCTCCTGGCTGTGGAAGATGCAACAGCGTCCTTGGTGCCGCAGCCCAGACTGGTGAGCAACACATGACATCCTTGTCTCTCAAATGGAGAGACATGCATTTGACAGATGGATCACTCGGTGGATAAAGAACTGGCTGGATGGTTGCACTCAAAGAGTTGTGGTCAATGGTGCAATGTCTACATGGAGACCAGTGTCAAGCAGTGTTCCTCAGGGGTCTGTTCTGGGTCCAGTGCTGTTCAACATCTTTGTCAGCAACATGGATGACAGCATTGAGTTCACACCCGGTAAGTTTGCCAACGACACCAAGTTGCGTGGTGCCGTGGACTCGCTTGAGGGGAGAGATGCCATCCAGAGGGACCTTGGCAGGCTTGAGAAATGGGCCAGTGTTAACTGCATGAGCTTCAACAAGTCAAAATGCAAGGTCCTTCACCTGGGTTGGGCCACTCCTAGGCACAAATACAAACTGGGCACCGAGTGGGTTGAGAGTGGCCCTGAAGAGAAGGATTTGGGGGTGCTTATAGATGAGAAGCTCAACATGAGCTGGCAGTGCGCTCATGCGGCCCAGAAGGCCGACCGCATCCTGGGATGTATCAAGAGAAGCGTGGTCAGCAGGTCAAGAGAGGTGATTCTTTCCCTTTACTCTGCTCTTGCGAGACCCCACCTCGAATACTGCGTCCAGTTCTGGTGTCTCCACCATAAGAGAGACATAGATTTGTTGGAGCATGTTCAGAGGAGGGCCACAAAGATGAACCAGGGAGGGGCTGGAGCACCTCTGCTACGAGGACAGGTTGCAGGAGCTGGGATTGTTCAGCCTTGAAAAGAGAAGACTTTGGGGGGACCTAATAGCTGCCTTCCAATACCTGAAGGCAACTTACAGGAAGGCTAGGGAGGGACTTTTTACAAGAGTGTCCACTGATACGACAAGGGGAAATGGGTTTAAGTTGGAGGAGAACAGATTTAGATTAGATCTTCGGAAGAAATTCTTCAGTACAAGGGTGGCAAGATTTTGGAATAAATTTCCCAGAGAAGTTGTGGATGCCCCCTCCCTGGAGATGCTCAAGGCCAGGTTGGACGGAGCCTTGAGTAGCCTGATCTACTTGAGAGGCGTCCCTGCTCGTGACAGGGAGGTTGGATTAGATGATCTCTAAGGTCCCTTGCAGCCTATGCCATTCTATGATTCTATGATCTCTACTTTGTGTTTACAGGCGTGTGAGCTTCACTGTCAAGCGGCAGCTAGTTGTGGCTAGAGCAAGACAGAAGGAAATAGGGGACTTGGGAAGGCAGTGCTACTTCTGTGATAAAGAGGACAGAGAAGCCAGTTTATGGTTCTGACATTTTCACATGTTCCCAGGTGAAACTTTGGTACAAAATCTGAGTTCTTCAGCATGCAGAACTCTCTTTGTAGGAGCTCTGCCTCTCCCAGCTCTCATTACATGGCACACAGACCAGCCAGGGCTCAAAGTTCAAGATCCCACTGTGTAGAAAGAAGGGCAAAGCCTCAGAGTGCTTTCATAGCAACAAACTGCAGCTCATCTGAGCCTTTTTGGCAAATCAAGAGTAAATACCCACATTTCCTTACCTAAAAGATTTCTCATTGGGCTTCAGCCTCTGTTTATTCAGATTCTTGGATATAGTAAGTGACAGGTGGTACCTGACATTAGGACCCATGCAGAACTGAGGCCTGACCACTTAATTAGTGTTATAGTATCAAACTGCAATATGTTATATCCAAATAGTAAACCTGCAGATTTTTAAGAAATGTTTGCTGTTTTCTTCAGTATGAATTCTGAACTAGAAGAAGAGAGAAACATGAGACTCTAGTATTTGAAGGTTGCTCTTACCAATATCTTCAATGTGAGTTTTATACACCTGGTGTTACGTAGAAAGCCCTGGAGACTGAAGTCCTTCTGTTTGTTCACAGAACAGACATGGCACAAAACCAGAGGTCCAGGTTTCCCCACTCTGCTCTCCCCTTAGGCAACAGTAGGAAAGACAACTGTGTCTCTGCATGAGCATCAAATTCTGCATCCTGTTCCGGACGCTTTCCCTTCTGCTGGGTCTTGTCTGCATGGTGAGAACTTCACATTAGCTCAATCAGAGCTGTTGTGTGCACAAACCAGCGTATACTCATTTTAGCTTAATTTTGCTAGGAACTGGCTGCGTTTTACTAGGAAGCAGCTGAATGTGAAACAGAAAGGAACTCAGTAGCTAAAATTAGAATGGTGCTGGCAAGAACTGACTGAAGTTAAAATGGTGTGATGACCATCTCCATTAGACCAGGCTCAAGACAGTGAAAATGGACATCCTTGCTGAAGATAGCTGGCTGTTAGAAAAACTTAATTAAATATCTACTCCATGAGATTAGGGGGACTGACATCTTGAAAATATTTTTTGAGAGTAGACTTGGTGTGAAAGATGGGAACCCAAACATAGGACGTATCCTTCCTCAAGTTCAGACCAGCTGTTGATGCTCTAAGAACTCCCCCTTTAACTTACTCAGCAAAATAGAAATATAATGAAAATAAAAGACTTATTTTTTTTTAATTTAAATATCCTTAATTGAAACTATTCCTAACAAGGCTTATTCCAGAATGTGGGAAAGAAGACTCAGTTTGTTTAAACTCAGAAAAGCTCTGTCTCTGGTGAGATCAATTTCTGTGTCCTGTCAGTTCGAAGAATCATAGAATCCTAGAATGGTTAGGGTTGGAAGGGACCTTACAGATCATCTAGTTCCAACCCCCCTGCCGTGGGCAGGGAAACCCTCCACTACACCAGGTTGCCCAAAGCCTCATCCAACCTGGCCTTGAACACTTCCAGGGATGGGGCATCCACAACTTCTCTAGGCAACCTGTTCCCAGTGCCTCAGCACCCTCAGAGTGAAGAATTTCTTCCTTAGATCTGATCTAAATCTGCCCTCTTTCAGTTTAAAGCCAGTGGCCCTTGTCCTATCTCTTCTCCAGGCTGAACAGCCCCAACTCTCTCAGCCTGTCTTCATAGCAGAAGCTTCAGGGTCTAGAATGGTTTTCGATGCGTGTTTTTCGGAGAGATGTGGAAGTCAAAAGCTGGGTGCTTACTTACAAAATCGAGCCTTGTTGCTTGAAATGCTGAAACGTTTATTTAGTTGCATTGTGCTCCATCTCTGACCTGAATGCCTTTAAGCAATAAGGGAGATCATTTCTTTTTTTGAATACTGATTGCTTTGCAAGCCCATAGGTAAAACAGAAGTGCAGTTCCGTTTTATGATTTACGTCCAAGTGTACTGGATATGTGAGTATTTTTAAAAGGGAATTGCAGATACAGATTTAAAAACAACTTGGCAGTTAAGGTACTGAAGAGTAATTTTCCTTTTACGTGCAAGCATTTAACTGTAGCAAAGTCTAATGGCTGTTTTCATTTTCATGTGACCAAATACATACTTCATTCTTACCACTTATGTCTTTTTAGGCTAGACTAATAGATAAACGTGGTTTTAGCAATCAAGGGTATATATACATTAAGTTTCCTTGTGTAGCAATGAAAACAAAAATTGAATTGGCCCATGCATTTCTAAAGCATCTAAAATTTCATTGACTTCAGCATATCTCTTTCCTAAATACTCATATCCACGCTGAAAGTGCAAACTTATTTGTAGATGATGTTTGATGAAGCCCAGGTTTTTTTTCCCCGTAAGCAAATAGCTTAATATTCTGTTTGTGCAGTCCTCTGCAAACTACTTCTCAAAATGTAGTTACGTATGCTGTAGCCTGGAAGAAATCTGGAAATGGAAACGTAGAAGTTCAGTCACAGCACGTTTTGTCATCCTATTAATAGTTTTAATGATACTAAACATCCCAAATGGCTGAAGAATCAAAAAGCAGTAGGCAAGTGTCTGAACAGCTGTGCTGCATTATTTGACCCATTGACTACAAAACTGGTCTATAGTGAACAGGAAGGATTATCCTTTTGATTATAAAAGGACAAACAGCCGTACTTTCTATAGGTGCAAGTTTTCATCCATGCAATAAAAATTCTGAAAAGTGAGGGCAGTTACAAGTTTTAAAATTTATTTTTAAATAACTCCCCATATGTAGCTGTGTATCTTTCACCCTTCTAAAATGATATGTATTAACGTATTTTGCACTTTCGCTTTCACGTTAAAATACAAAATGAAACGAAAACCCAAAGATTACAAAGCCAGGAAGTACAAAACCAATGTAAATTTTAAAAAAGTTTTCTAGAGGTGAGAGCAAAGGTCACTAGCAGTTCTGAGGCTCTGAGATGTGTTATTTATTCAATGTTTCAGACAAGGTAACTAGAGTAACCTGGTTGTTCTTTATTTATAAAAGCAGTGATTTACATGGGTTATTCTCTTAATACACAGCTGAGTGACAAGCCTTGTGAAAGCCAAAGCAGATTTTTCAGTGGACTCTGAGAGGAAGGGGTAGGTAATATTCCTGTTTAAAGGAAATGCTTCTTCCACAGAATTAAAATACTGTTCTAAGGTGCTTATTTTGGATTGTCCATTGCCATAGCTTTCAAGTTTTTACATATATTCAAGGAACAGAAAAAGAAAAATGTATTAGGAGAGGGCGCTTCTATTCTACCTATTAAGAGGTTTAAACAAGTTGAACAAGCGACACTTTTTTCTTTGTTGGGCAATTTCTCTGTGCGCCGTTCATGCCTAGAAATGTGTCTGTGTGCAGGGGATTTCTCCCTCTTATATTTGCATACCAAATCCTTGGGTGTGAGATAGGAAATCTCTTGATTTCCTCTCTAAATTCCTATCTATTGGGCGTCTACATGCCCAATACGTGATTTTTGTAATAAATACATCTTGGCAAGGTCTTGTGCCCAATGTGTTGACCCTCCTGATGTACAGAACATTACGTACCAAGCAGGTTTCAGTTGCTCTGTCTCCCAAGTATTCCCTCCTAGGACAAACTACAGTGTGGTTCTGGTAGGAAAAATGATTTTTAAAATTGTATTGCAGGATTCTGGATTTAATGTCTTCAGTTACTGTATGCACAATGTTAAATTTATGCTTACAGAGTGCTTTATGATTGTTTTTGCTGTTTTTTCTTTAAATTTCTTGTCAATTGACGGAAAAGGAAAAATCCTTTAATCTTTTACATTTCTCTGTTTCTAGCTTGAACCAGTTGTGCCAGACTAAGTATAGCTTCTCTTGAAAGAACTAATGTTTGGCCTACATCTCTCTTAACAGATTACATAAAAATTGGAGACGTGACTCTGTAAAATAGACCTAGGAAAGTGTGTGTCAAGCTAATTGTATTTTCAGTCTCTCTCTCTAGGTCCTTAAAATTTCAGGCTTGTAGCTCTATTGCCATTGCAGATGTTACTTCTGTAGCTAAATGTGCTGCATCCCTCTTGCCAGTGTTTTTGATCTCTTGTTCAGGATCCCAGTAGTGCTTTACGAGGAACAGGTACTACTCTTTCAGAACTAAAAAAGGCGTGAGCTAAATGCACAGCTTGGTTTCTCTTGATTTTCTCAGGCTAACTGGCCTAGCTCTAGCCAGGTCAGCCCCATCAAAGTAACACCAGAGATGCCTCAGCTCCAGTTGTGCTGCGCTCCCCTGTCTAGCTTTAGGAGCTGCAGGTATATTTTTAGATTTCCCTGCTTTGCAAAACTTTGAGTTTAGCTAGGAGTTATTTCATAGCAAGTTGCGGATAATCCATTCTTTCTGTTTAGGCAGAGTTCTCAGAACTTTCTTAGTCAACAAACAGTTGCAGCTTGCTGCTTTGGTGATGCAGCGTGTTAAAACCTGTTGATTTGCGCTCAAGCTTTTAACCCTAAAAGATTATCTGACTTCAGATGGTAGCGTCACACTCTCTAGATTTTGGTGTAAGATTAGGATACCAGACATAAATCAGGTCTGTGTTATAATGAGGATTATTCCTCAGTTGTGTTGGTTTGATCAACATTGAGTAGATCTTTTCCTTTAAATGTTACACCATTATCACCAGCTGGGGCAATGGCCTAGTAAACTATTGGTCTGGTGACTCAGGCTCTGTTTCCAAGGAAATTTTTCAGACTCACATGGTGGTCTTTGTATCGACACTTGTTTTCCATCCAAAATGCAGACCTGCATTTTATATGCTTTGGGGCTGTCAGTAGTTTGACATAGTGAGTTTGATAGCAGCAACGATAAGCACTGGTGCCTGCTTTGCTGAGTTAGGTACAGCTGAGTTAATCCATCTCAAGTAAAGTGGAGGAAAATGTTGCAGTGTTGGAGACTGATAGGATCCACCTGTCCCGGTGGGGAAAAGGTGTCTTTGGACGTAAGCTGGTGGGACTGATCAAGAGGGCTTTAAACTAGAACGAGTGGAGGAAGAAGATACCAACAGGATTGCCAAAGGTAAGCCAAGGATTGACAGGGCATGGTCTGAGAGTGGGAATGCCAGTGGGAATGCTTACCCTACTCCTGGGAGCACAAAGGTCTCAGAAGCACATCTGAAACGCTTGTACACTAAGGCACACAGTATGAGAAACAAACGGGATGAACTGGAAGCGTTGGTCAGCTGCCAGAGCTACAGGATTATTGGCATTAGTGAGACTTGGTGGAATGAGTCCCACAACTGGAGTGCTGGGATGGAGGGCTACAGGCTGTTCAGGAGGGAAAGGCAGGGCAGGCGAGGTGGAGGAGTTGCACTGTATGTAAGAAAGGGATCTGGGGGTGCTGGTCGGCAGCAGACTTCGTGTGAGTCAGCAGCGTGCCCTGGCAGCCAAGAGGGCAAACCGCATCCTGGGGTGTGTACTGTGTGCAGTTCTGGGCTCCACAATTTAAGAAGAATGTGAAGATCTTTGAGTGTGTCCAGAGGAGGGCAACAAAGCTGGTGAAAGGGCTGGAAGGCAGGTCCTGTGAGAAGCTGTTAAGAACTTTGGTTTTGTCTAGTTTGGAGCAAAGGAGGCTGAGGGGTGACCTCCTTGCTCTCTACAGCTTCCTGAGGAAGGGAAGTGGAGGGGGAGATGCTGATCTCTTCTCCCTGGTATCCAGTGACCGGATGTGTGGGAATGGTTCAAACTGTGCTGGGGAGGTTGAGGCTGGACATTAGGAAGCATTTCCTTACTGAGGTGCTTCGGCCCTCGGATCATCTTTGTGGCCCTCCTCTGGACCCGCTCCAGCAGCTCCACGTCCTTCTTGTGTTGGGGACTCCAGAGCTGAATGCAGTATTCCAGGTGGGGTCTCACGAGAGCAGAGTAGAGGGGCAGAATCACCTCCCTTGACCTGCTGGCCGCGCTCCTTTTGATGCAGCCCAGGATACAGTTGGCTTTCTGGGCTGCCAGCGCACGTTGCCGGCTCATGTTGAGCTTGTCATCCACCAGCACTCCCAAGTCCTTTTCCTCAGGGCTGCTCTCAATCCATTCTCCGCCCAGCCTGTACTTGTGCTTGGGATTGCCCCGGCCCACGTGCAGGACCTTGCACTTGGCCTTGTTGAAGTTCATGAGGTTCTCACAGGCCCACCTCTCCAGCCCGTCAAGGTCCCTCTGGATGGCATCCCTTCCCCCCAGGGTGTCCACAACACCACACAGCTTGGTGTCGTCTGCAAACTTGCTGAGGGTGCACTCGATGCCACTGTCCTTGTCGCCGACAAAGATGTTAAATAGCACTGGCATCAGTGAGACTCCAACTGACTGGAGTCTCCTCAGTTCTGCGGAGACTCTAATGCACACATTCCACCACAGTAACAGTTTCCTTCTAGGTCTGTGAGAGAGGGAAACACATGCTGGCTTTTTGTATGAGACGTCTCCAATTCTACCATTTGATGTCACTTTTCTATTCTTAAATGCCTGTTGCATCTCTAATGGAGGTTTTGCCAATGTAAACTTCAGAAAAGTGTTATTACCATCTTGACCACGGTAGTTAAATAATGTTAAAAATGGCATTGTCAAACCTTTGGAGGCGAGGAGGATTCAATTCACGACCTGTGCGTACGGGCACAATCTGGGGAAAAATAATTGTCTATTCAAAGGGCAGTATTCTGTTCTTGTAATTACAGGACACAAGAGTGATTATGAATGGGTTTTGATGCACCTATTTTCACCACAATTTCAGTGGCCTGCTGAAATGGGATGTTAATCATGGCTCACAATTTTATTTGATATTTGTGCCTTTTTGCTCAAAGAGAGGTAACAAAATGTTTTTGCATGTATGTAACACGGACACGCACAACGTAACGCAAAACATTTGAATACACAATCTTTCATGTAAACACAGTCTTAATGCTATACCTTGTTCTTCCCTTTTGCAAAGCCAAAGGATGCACTACTAACATTTTTAGCTTTTACATTGTCATTGTGTTGGAAAACTGAACAAAGTATTTCATAAGCTTGTGTTTAGCTCTGTTCAGACGGAATCTGAGACAGTACTAACTTTTCCCTGTATTTATAATTATATTTTTTTTTATTTATAATATTTCTTTTTTTCTAGACATATTTTTGTTTACAGTAAATTTCTTCAATAAAGTCAACGTCATCTATCACAAAGTTTAGGGAAAAAAGATATTTCGGTATTGTGCCGCGTTTTAAGTTAATAGATCTCATCTTTTCACTGCTCTTTAATATTACTGGAGGAAAACCAAACCACCACGCCCCCCCAAAACCAAAACCCCAGCTTTGCTCTCTCTTCAACTCTCACAGGATTTCTTGACTTTTATTGTATTAAATGTTGAGCTAAACTTCATGAATAAATGGAATTGAACAAAAAAATTCTTTTATATCCTACTGGAAGATAGGGAAAAATAAAAGCTATTATTGTCAAAACTGATTTAGCACTGTAACTCACATCGATATTTAGTTCTGTCTTATAACTTTCTTTAAAACTTCTGTAACAGGAATTGTACTGTTTAGTGTTTGTTTTTCTTTAAATTACTTGTAAAACAGTATAGATTGTTTTCTGAACAATCTATGTGTGTATACATATATATGAAATAAAAACGGTTTGAAAGACATTATTCTTATCCAAATACTCATGTTGACTTTATTAGCGTGAAACCGTTTATTGTATGGCTGGTAATTGTAAACTCTTGTCTCCCACAAAGACACGCCCTTAAAAAAAATATTTAAAAACGTCTTCTACAGTTTTTGCATCATCAAACATGTAAAATGCTTTCTATCAGAACTGAAACATATTTTTTTCCATAAATGCCCCGGCTGCACTAGACATGTAGAACTTACACCCTCTGGATGCTGAAGTTAACTCATATAAAGACACCAATCTATGAGAAAATTCTACTGCTTTTGGTGTTTGAATCCTTTTGCTTTCTTGCCATTACTCTTCTCTCCATTACTGTAGAAGTCCCTGTGTCCCTTAGTGTGGATACTGAAAGGCTAGAAGCAGGATTTTTCCAGCTACTGCAGCATCCTGTGAAAGTTTTTTCCCCATGCAGTTTAGCTGAGAAACAGTTTGAGGTTTTTGTAAACTGAGACTTTATCTTGCACCTGTAGCTTGTTCTGCACTCTTGTTTATGGCACACTGGGAAAGTTGTTTTGAAATTTGTAGCATTTAGCCAATCACTCTGGGAGGTAGATGGTCAAGCGACCAATTGCCTTGGCCATCCTTGTGAACCATGTTTTATATTTTTTTATATATATATATATGGATTTGTAATTAATAAAAGGCTGATACTGCTGCCGCTACGGCTAAGGCTGCTGCCACTGCTGATACTGCTGCTGTTGTTGGCGTTGGCATTTTCTCCTGCACCTGTATTCTGTGTCGTTCTTCTCTCCGTCCCTGGTACGACAGCGACAAGACTCTTCTTAATCATGGCTACAGGACTGCATGGAAAAGGTAAAGTACATATTTCCATTTTTTGGAGTTAGCACAACCATGTTATTGAAAAGATTGTACTTGAACGTGATGAAAGAAAAAGAAGATCTGAAGAATTTCTAAAACTTCCCAATTGTGAGTCACCACAGAGAATTTACAGACATCATTTTGATCTCCAGTTGTTAAACCAGCTCTTACAGGATGCTATTGTAGAAGCACTTGGACATTTTACAGTGTGCTTTTCTCCTTGCAGTTTTTTGGTAAAACTTCTGATTTGCCTGAGAGTACACAAACATTTTGAAGCTAATACAGGGATGCTGTATACTCAGATCCTTAATGCTACTAAATGATGCATTCCATACTCTGAAGATCACAGAGAAGTAATGAAACGAGACCATGGCTCTAGGAATTTGGATTTAGATGTAATAAAACCCCTAGAAATATAAGCTATCAGTTATGTACTTGTGATTCCTGTACGTTGCACGAGGAGAATTAGGCACTTCACAAAATAGCCCAAATCCAGCATGTTGACCACGGAACTGTTTAAAGTTAATAACAGAAGGAAGACACTGCCTTTCTCCATGAATAGAATAATGCACCTGAGAGGTTGCAAAAGAGCAAAGACTTTTTTTCCCCTCATTTTTTTTCTCTTTTTTTTTCAAGTGGGAATGCTGAAAGTGCCAGCAGTGCTCCCCAACACCTCTTCCACTGCCACAGTTAGAATATTGATTCAATGGTTCTGAAACAAGGAAACCTGAAGGCTTGGTGTTGCAGATTAAGTTTAGTTAACTGAATTCTTCTACCTGTATTTTTTGTTTGAATTATATTGCTTAAAACTGTTAAGAATTGGTAGGATTAAAAGCCTTGCTTGGCACTAGTAGCTAAGTTTGGTGAGGCTTTAGGCCACAGGCAGCAAACTTTTATCTAGAGAAGTTGGACTTACCTTGAACCATTGCCTAGTTACATGAAGGGAGGCCCTGAGACCAGTGCAAGCTGGAAGATCAGGAGTCTATGCCTGTCAGCAGAAGCTGTAACACATCCAGGTAAGAAACAGCTCGCTTGGAAACAGAGAGAGAATCCAGTAAGCAACAAAGAAGACCCCAGACTAAAAATTATCATTGGACCAAGAAGCAAGTGCAAGGTGTGTGAACAGTGCATGAAGAACAGATGCATAGACTGTAAGGGTATATATAAATGCCCAGGGATTTCTTTGTTCTGAGTCCCTCTCCGGAGGCACCCAGCTCGAGCTGATCCTATTGCTATACCATTCAATTGAATTATTGATTTTTTACCTGGAATCTGATGTCTGAGACTCCGCTGTGGGAAACTTAGGACAAAGAATTTATTTAACACTGCGACTCAATGCCTCACGTCATTTTCCCAGTAGTGGGACTTCCGGATTTTGATCTCTGCTAAAGCTTCTCTGTTCTCTGTTGACCCTAAAGCTGTCTAAACCAAAATTGTCTTAGAGATCCACAGACTCAGGTCTATTCTTGCTCGTTGTCATGTTGACTCCTCGAATGCAGCATTATCTTCTGCTAATATATATGTACCTACGGAATATACCTCCTCCCTGCAGCTGTAAGACTTAGTTACTTTTATGGGCAAAGTGAACCCTCAGCACCTCTAACAAGTGTGCAAGCCACAGTCATGACAGAACGATGGACACTGACACCACTGTCTAAGGGAAAATTAGATGCAGCTTGGGACTCTGCTGCTGTTCCTTCTAGTTTCAGCTTCCCAACTAAACTTAGCTAGGAAATACTCCAGCAGATGCAGAACTTCAGTTGTAGCATATACAGAACCTGCAAGCTTATTTAGGAGATGACTAGTGAATTTCAAATGCTTTTAAGTTCAGTTGGCAACTGAGCAGATGTTTTCTCATTTGTAATTTTGAAGCTTGACACCTGAGATTCATCTATATACTGTATCTTCCATTGAGGGCCTTTCCTGTATGTTCTTATTATTGCAACTACCCTTGAAGTTGATGATAGTTGCCCCTTTCTTGTTGGCAAATCCAACTCCTGCTAGCAGTCTTTTAAGTAATTCGCATGTTCAGCAGGCCAATTGCCAGAGAAAGCCAAAAGAGGCTCATAAGATTTCATTTTGCCCATGCTTACTCCTACTGAAGATTATGACTCAGTGGGAAAAGAGGAGGCCAATATGTAGCACTGAATGATTCATTACAAATGTTTCAGAACTCTGACAGCAGTTATCATTAAAGCTTTTATAAATATGTTTCCTGGAGAGAATCCTGCGGTTCCTGTCTTCCAGTGTGGGCAGATTTAGTTTCACCTAAAACAAAAGTGGTCAACAGCAGCTTCAAGCAAGGCTTACAGTCTTCTGAATTTCTACCTTCCTGTGAGAGAATCTCAAGAAATTCTAGATTTATGTCCACTTTCCCCAAGCTTTTAGAACTGGCAAATAAAGACTGTATGTGTTTTGTAGATGCAACCCAAACACAATTCCTGGGGAATTTGGTAGTTGGGTGTTAGTCAAAGACCTGAAAAGTTCTTGAGAACTAGAAGAAGGTAGTGTATTTTTTATTGGACTAACTTGGACAGACAGAAAAAATAGGAAAATGTTGATATACAGAAAGTCTTCTTTGTGTATTGAGCAGAAGGAACAAATTTTAAAGCTGAACAGAAAGTTCAGTTCTTCCTCTTGAGAAAACAAAAAATAAGCATATCCTTATACCTGATAATTTTGCTACGACTGCTAAAGCTTTTCTGTTTGAATCTCGCTCAACCAAAGAACAGTAGACCTCTTTGAGATGATTACATATTGTACCAGTTAAAATGTGCAGCAGCCGAAACAAAGGAGTGATGGAGAACCTTCATTTAAAGGAAAAACTGAAGCAGAAAATGCTTACTCTTGGATCACAAATATCTGAATGCCGATCAGCGTAGTAGTGTCCCAGGTACCACCTGCACTTTCTTCACAGACACCAAGGTGTAGGTGATAACCTCACAAGTGTCTGCCACCAGGGAGCTCACCCAGCAAAAGCTGTCTCTGCTGCGAATCAGCTAAATTTCAACATCCACACTATTCCACAAAGTTGTCTTGAAAGAATGGGTCACTGTGGAGGGGTCTCAACGGTTCAGTCCTCCCACTCTAGGATTATGATGTAGGGCTTAATTATTTCCAAACCTTTTTTCAAAAGTCATATAGACTTTTGTGACCAGTACCCCCTGTTCCTGACTCCTAGTAGTATAGTTGGCATAACTAACACCATTTTATAGAGCAAACAGCCATTCTGTGCGACCAAGATGGTCACACATCAGTCCCCTTTTCCTTCCTTATCAGGCCCTGAAGGTCCTGTGCACCAGACAGATTTCTTCTTTCCCTCTCTATTGGCCTCAAGGTTCCTGGGCACCAGGCTGACTGCTCCCTTCCTTACCGGCCTTGAAGGTCCCAGGCACCTGGCCAGCCAGCTTGTAATGACCCCATCACAGAATAGGGAAGCGTAACAGCACTCAGGGCACTGCCCATAAAATCAATGTTACAGATCTTAAGTGAGACTTGGACTGGAACTGCTACTGGACAGCAAAACCCATGAACCCTTGGTGGTCAGGGATGTCTCCACTGTCATCTACTTCCTCCAAGGGTTGAGTGAGGTGCTTCCTGTTCTTCTACCTATTTCAAGTCTAGATTATGATTGTTATATAGGTACAGCAAGTCAAATATTAAGATTTGACTCTATCTACAGAGGGTCCAGGTGATTAGAAACCGTAAGCGAAGCTATGCTATAAAATTCTGTGCTATGCTACTCATAAAATTGTGCTACACTGATTTTGCTTATTAAAATCCTGCGCTACTCTGATCATAAAATTCTATGCTGTGCTGATCATAAAATCCTGTTAAAAAAATAAAGCTTTAATTGTAACTACTCCTTAGTGCTGTCATCATTCTGCCAAGGACCTCTAAAATAACCCATCTGTCTCCAACTTTCTAAACAGGTTATATATATATATATATATATATATATATATATCTCCTACACCAGTCCCATACATAACAGGAATACCTTGAAAAACAGAGACTCTTGCCATGGCTGTATAAAAATTCATGTACATTGATGGGTCACCATAATTCTTTACCATCACTATGTTGATCTGTTTTCTTAAAATATCAGTCTTCTGGGGCCACAGATGCACCTGCACAATTACCTTCCAAAAGTCAAAGGAGACATGTTTGTTCCGATCAATCTTGGAGTCTTTGTTTCAGTGCTGATCGTGTTGATGTGCTGCTGTTGGTTCCCTCCTGATATCTCACAAGCTCCAAATGCATGACCAGGCAAAGATCAGTTTTGGGAGTCTCAACAAATACAAGTGGATGGACCAAATTTTCTCCTGGAAAGGACTATTTAGAGGAGCCATTCTCATAGCATCCCTTACTGGCTCTTCCTCCTTTGCAATACTTGAACTCTCAGATGGGTTTTCTGGGACAAAACTTGTTAATGTGAATGCTGTTCTCATTGGCTGGGTTGGGGAATGCATATGGTAAACAGTGTAATCTCAGGAACCTGGTCATGCAGATACTATCTCAGAGTATAACCTCACACTTTGCTAGCAAAGACTTGGTTAAAATTGTCTATAAAGCCCGCACATAAGATTCTCATTATGACAAGGCAGTCGTGCCTATGGCTGGACAGATGTACATGACTTGCCTGAGTGAATATAAAGCTTTTGACTTCTCCTTTACGTAGTGATACTCCTGAACTTTTCTGTATTCTTGTAGAGGCTGTTCATCTGCTAGTCACAGCTTCTGTGGATGATACTCTGATTACTTTTTCAGCAAAGCTTTTATATGAGCATACATCCTAGTAAGTTCTCCAGGAAGGCCTATAGATATCATACTTTCGTTCTGCTTCTGTGAGTGTGGGAAGAAAGACATCAGCTACCTTGCACATGCAACCTATGCCATAATAGGTCATCCTGACAGCAGAGAATGGACACCACAAGGGCTTCTTTAACCATCAGTCAGTCCAGTTTGTAGCTCAATACTGCTTGACGAGTGCTTCTGCAGAGCAAGTCAATCACCCCGATATCTGTTGGAGGGACAAAACAGCAGGGCATAGGCAATCCAGGAGGTTCCTGGAATGCATGGATGATAACTTCCTTCTCCAAGTGGTAGAGAAACCAACGAGGAGAGGTGCTTTGCTGGACCTTGTTCTCACCAACAAAGAATGGCTGATGGGGAACGTGATGCTCAAGGACAGCCTTGGCTGCAGTGACCATGAAATGTTGGAGCTCAAGATTCTTAGGGAGGCAAGGAGAGCACACAGCGAGCTCACTACCTTGGATTTCAGGAGAGCAGACTTCGGCCTCTTCAGGGATTTCCTTGGTAGAGTACAATGCGATGAAGCCCTGGAGGGAAGAGGGGCCCAAGAAAGCTGGTTAATATTCAAGGATCACCTCCTCCAAGCTCAGGAGCGGTGCATCCCAACAAAGAGAAAGTCAGGTAGGAACACCAGGAGGCCTGCATGGATGAACAAGGAGCTCCTGGACCAACTCAGACACAAAGAAGGCCTACAGAGGGTGGAAACAAGGACAAGGAGCCTGGGAAGAATACAGAGCAATTGTCCGAGCAACCAGAGATCAGGTCAGGAAAGCTAAAGCCCCTGATAGAGTTAAATCTGGCCAGGGACATCAAGGGCAACAAGAAAAAATACAGATATGTCAGTGATAAAAAGAGATCTAGTGAAAACGTAGGCCCTCTCTGGAAGGAAACGGGGGACGTGGCTGCCAGGGATATGGAGAAGGCTGAGGTTGTCAATGACTTCTTTGCCTCAGTCTTTACTGGCAAGAGCTCCAGTGGCACAGCCCAAGTCACAGAAGGCAAAGGCAGGGACCGGGAGAATGAAGAACCACCCACTGTAGGAGAAGATCAGGTCCAAGACCATCTAGGGAACCTGAAGGTGCACAAGTCCATGGGACCTGATGAGATGCATCCGCGAGTCCTGAGGGAACTGGCAGATGAAGTTGCTAAGCCACTATCCATCATATTTCAGAAGTCGTGGCAATCTGGTGAAGTTCCAAATGACTGGAAAAGGGGAAACATAGCCCCCATCTTCAAAAAGGGAAAAAAAGAAGACCCAGGGAACTACAGACCAGTGAGTCTCACCTCTGTGCCTGGCAAGATCATGGAGCAGATCCTCCTGGCGACTATGCTAAGGCACATAGAAACTAAGGAGGTGATTGGTGACAGTCAACATGACTTCACTAAGTGCAAATCCCGCCTGACTAATTTGGTGGCCTTCTATGATGAGGTTACAGCATTGATGGATAGGGGAAGAGCAACTGGTATCATCTACCTGGACTTATCCAAAGCATTTGATACTGTTCCAGATGACATCCTTGTCTCTAAACTGGAGAGACATGGATTTGAAGGATGGACCACTCGATGGATAAGGAATTGGCTGGATGATCACACTCAAAGAGTTGTGGTCAATGGTTCAATGTCCAAGTGGAGGCCAGTGACGAGTGGTGTTCCTCAGGGGTCAGTACTGCGACCAGTGCTATTTAACATCTTTGTTGGAGACATGGACAGTGGGATCGAGTGCACCCTCAGCAAGTTTGCAGACGACACCAAGCTGTGTGGTGTTGTGGATACGCTGGAGGGAAGGGATACCATCCAGAGGGACCTTGACAGGCTGGAGAGGTGGGCCTGTGAGAACCTCATGAACTTCAACAAGGCCAAGTGCAAGGTCCTGCCCGTGGGTTGGGGCAATCCCAAGCACAAGTACAGGCTGGGCGGAGAATGGATTGAAAGCAGCCCTGAGGAAAAGGACTTGGGAGTGCTGGTGGATGACAAGCTCAACATGAGCCGGCAACGTGCGCTGGCAGCCCAGAAAGCCAACCATGTCCTGGGCTGCATCCAAAGAAGCATGGCCAGCAGGTCAAGGGAGGTGATTCTGCCCCTCTACTCTGCTCTCGTGAGACCCCACCTGGAATACTGCATTCAGCTCTGGAGTCCCCAGCACAAGAAGGACATGGAGCTTCTGGAGCAGGTCCATAAGAGGGCCACGAAGATGATCTGTGTTCTTCAAATGACAGTGCTACTGTCAGAATGAAGCTTCTTATTTCAAGCACAAAATCTACCATTGCATTCATCCCTAGAAACAGGGCTAATTATCTGACTTGAATAGCGTGATATGTTTCTCCTGGAGAAATAGCAATCACAACATGCCTTGTACCTCCCCACACCTCTTAGGCTAGAGTCTGTTTTTTTGACGCTTTCCAACTTCCCAGTTGTGTCATGAGCTTTACTAAGCTGTAACTCCTCTGCTTTTTCTACCCCTCTCAGTCAAGCAGCAAGAGCAGGAGGAGAAGCGGTAGCCACAATGGCAACAGCAGCAGGAAACATGTCCTCACAATGAGTGTTGAATTGAAATAGTCACGCATGGCGCAAAGCTATCTTTTATGGCATGGACTGGCAGAGTCGCATCTTCTGGTGTGGTTACATGCTATGAATTGAGCAGACAAGCAGTGAGGGAGAGATGTGTTTTGTGCCAGAGAGTCACGTGAGTGACTATCTATGCTGGTAAATTAAACACGGCTGAGACCTTTGTTAAGCCCAAAAATCAACTTCGTGTGAGATGCCTCTGTTGGAAAATTCTCTGTCACAGACTCCCAACAAGACAGCTATGTCCCACCTGCAAGTTAGCATTCACAGAATATAACCCCATGCTGGTTACAGATAATCCTGCAGGTGTCTCTGACCTGCCATAGCTCATGTTGGGTCCATGATGCAACACGTTGTCACTCCCTGCTGACTTAACCACTGATGATGCTTGAATGAGACACCCATCCACCACTCCTCGGAATCAACTCTTCCTTCTCAGTGGGGTCCACACAGCCCAACTCAGATCCTAAGCTCAGGAGCTCAGCCATACAGCAGAAGTGGCAACATCCAGGCCTCACCACCTGAGCCCACAGCAGGTAGTTTATAGGATGGAAACCCTTGACATCTGCAACCCTCTTCACAAAGAGCCACCAGTAGGATAGGAACCTCTTCTGATGGGACCACACTTGGCATGACCGGATCCACGTACACAATGTTCACACATGGAGGGCAATATCTGAGATGGAGATGGCTATATCTGAGCAAGGAAGGAGAGCTGGTGTGGAGTGCTGTGCCATTGTCTTTTACTTTGAAGTCTTCTGACCCCTGATGTCCCCTGGTCACCAAACCCATAACAGGCAAAGCCATGGTGGTGGAAGTTGCTCCCCCAGATAACTCACCCATGACTGGGTCATTTTGCCAAGTGCAACTTCACCTAGTTTTTACATGCTTGACTGGACTAACACTCGTTCTGTGACCACAAGGTTCCTTTTAATAGCAGTACTGAATTCACACACAATCACACAGTTCTAGGCACCTCCTCATCGGTGGCTATGAGGGCTGCCACTTCCCCAAATCTACAGGTGGCTCCTTTTTAGCTGTCAACCATTTATTGCATGAGAAGACCCTGGGAAGAATTAAATTGCTGCTTCACTTGCTCCAGGAGTGCCATTTTTTCACCATAATGCTGTGGGTGAGATTGACATGGCCTCAGAGATGGTATGAGGGCATGACAGGCCTCTTGGCATCATTCTGAAAGGCTGCATCGCAAGAAGCATGCTGAAATGCTGCGGCCTTCCCTTTGTGGGGAATGGGGAATGGCCAATGATAACTTCCAAGCTGTAGGAACAGAAATATCACTTTATTAAAGCCCTAATATTAGTTACTGTTAGCACAGAATGTGGGCCAAAGTAACGCCAGTTAACAGGTTCCAAGGTCACTCTTTCACGTGGTTTAGTTCACTCGTACAAAAATAGCCATAAGTACTGTTGCAGAGGTACCAAACCACAGTTCACTCCCAGCGGTGTTCAGTAAGGCCATTCTGTTTACTCTGGCAATGAATAATGTGAAGAAAATATGGTGCACAGTAACTGACTCAGGAATGATCACTTTCTGGCATAAACCCCAATGACACTGTAGACTTAATTGTAAGAAAAAAAATGCTTGTTGCAAATAATTTCATAAGTCACATAATTTCTCTCAGGAAAATCATGCTGCACAGAAAACTGACGAGCTTTCATTCACCTGACTGTATAAAAAATACATTGCATAAAAAAGAGAAACATGAATTATGAATGGCTTAGGCTCTCACGGGAAAAAAAGAGATACATGTATGGGAAATTAAGAGTTTGACTATGCTTTTCTGTAGCATTTCTACTGAGATGAAGTACGTTGGTTAGCGTATGACTAATTCTCTCATTCTTTTGGTAGGAAAAAAACAAGTGTAGAAATTATATACCTTATTGCCATACAGTATGTCTGTGATCGTGACTTCTAAAGCTGGAAGAAAATAGAAAAGAAACCTTTTCTGTAGGTTCCTTCCAACTGAAAGACTCTTTTCTATTCTATTCTAAACGCCAGTTTTGTCAAGCTGGACAGGAAGCGCTTTGGGACTGGTTTGTTTGTACAATGCCATGGCACCTGATGATTTGAGGGCATAATCATGCATCAGGACTTGTTTTTCTTCCAGCTTCTCCAAGACTTGATTTATCATCCCTTTAACAGCCTGGGAAGAAATACAAAGTAGAGTGCCTGTTAGAAGGAAAAGAAACTAGGCAAGCAGCTCTCCTGCAAGGCCAACCAAGGTGAACCGGGACAAGGATGTAAGGAATTGCCTGGAAATCTCCCAAGTTTGCTCTACTCTGATTGACTGGTATCAGAATGGAGGGGCTGTTCGCTCCAGTGCTCCGAATGCTGAAGCTGCAGGAACGGGCTTTTCCTGTAGAGATGCCCCATGCCAGGCAATACAGACAGACAAGCCTTCTGGGCATGAGATGGGACTGGGGTAAAAATGGACTCCTGAGACCATTCTTTCTTTCTGGTCCTCCCTTGAAGAGGACCCGAGATCTGCTTGGGGAGGAAGGTACGACCGGGAAGGTAATTCCTGTTCTCTCTTCCCCCATAAGGAAGTGTGGGACAACAGGAAAAGGAAATGTGGCAATGCATAGCCCTTGTTCCAGCAGCACCAGCCTTTTTGCTAGTGTGCTGTGTTTATCTGGTGGGGTTTTGAAAGCAGGGGAGGGACTACAGGGATAGCCCCTGTAAGGAGCTGCTAGAGGCCTCCCTGGTTCTAAGTCAGTTCTGGTTTTGGACAGGTTGCACCTGCCTCTGGCCAAGGCTGAACCAGTCAGTGCCTCTGTGAATATTTAAGAAGGGGACAAAGAAACCTGTGCCATGCGGAACCTGCAGTGAAGAGGGAGAGGGGCAAGGAACTGGACAGGTGGCAGCCACAGTGGCACGGCAAGGAGAGCTCTGAAGTGCCCCGCTCCTGCGGCACCCGCTGGGCAGAGTGTGTCCTGCCGGGACTGCTGAGGTTTGTTGGGCTGGTTGGGCCTGGCACGGCTGTAACAGAGAGAGAGGAGTGAAATCTGAGAGAAACAACGCAGATGCCAAGGTCAGTGAAGATGGAGTGGGAGGAGGTGCCAGAGCTGAGATTCCCCTGCAGCCCATGATGAGACGGCAGCGGCCCCCCTGCAGCCTGTGGAAATTAACGGTGGAGCAGAGACCCAGTCGCAGCTCTTGAAGAACCCCACACTGGAGCAGATGCCTGTGCCTGAGGAGGTTGTAGAGAATTGTCTCTATAAGAAGACCCCCCACCAGCCCCTGCTGTTGGAGACTGACAACAAAACAGAGATGCATCTGAAGTCCATGAAGGACCCCAGGCCAGAGCGGATGGCTGCACCCAAATGAGCCGTGACTCTGTGGGAAAAGCCTGCACTGGAGCGGTCTGATGGGTAAGGATTGCATCCTGTGGGAAGGACTCACGTTGGAGAAGTCGGTGAACTGTTTCCCATGAGGTGGGCCTCCAATGGAGCAGGGAAAGAATGTAAGGAGTCCTCCCCCTTTAAGAAAGGAGCAGCAGAAACAATGTGTGACAAACTGACCTGCAACCCACCCCATTCTCTGTTCCCCTGCGCCGCTGGGGGAGGAGGTAGAGCCAGGAAGAAGGGACGGGTGAGAGGAAAATGCTTTTAAGATCTGGCTTTGTTTTGCATTATCCTCTCTGAGTGAACTGTTAACAAATTAAATTGATTTGTCCCCAAGCTGAGTCTGTTTTGCCAGGGGGGCCATGGCTGGTGGGTGATCCTTCCCTGTTCTTATCTTGACCCTCAGGCCTTTTGTTACATTTTTCTCCTCTCCACCTCACGCAGGGGAGGAGTGAGTGAGCAACCTCCTGGTGGCTTAGCGGCCAGCTGGGCTAAACCACGACGACGATGGCTGGATGCATCTGGGCAACTGCCTGGGACTCCCTCCGTGAGACCCAAAATGGACTTGTCCCTCATTTCGAAGAGACAAAAGCTTTTCTAAGCCTAGTCTTGCTTCTCATGAAGAGGCTGAAGAGACTGCTGCTGCCTTTCACCGTCTCCAAACCCAGCTGTCAGGCTGCCCTCATGTTCTTTCCTAGTCCACCTCCCACTCACTCCAGCTGATGAGGTGGAAGATACACCTGGGGAAAGCAGAGGAGGATTTTTCACACACATTCATTCAGGTCTTGGGCCTTCCATGGCTGTCTCTCTGTATCCGCTGAGGTGCCGGGCACCAGACGTCCTGCTTGCTTGGGAGGGAGCCAAAACCACTGTGATCTCCGTTCCCTCAAGACCGAGGGTGACAAAGGCGCAGGGACAACCCTCATCTTATGCCCTGCTGTGTCTGAAGTGAGGCCAGCGGCAGGACAACGGCTTTCAGAAAATCGTCAGCATGGCCACGTACACATTACGGAACACCAGCAGCCTTTTTTTTTCTGTAAATCAAGACTAAAAAATGGAAACTGACAGAAACAAGAGAAAGATGCATTTAAAGACTCAATGAGGAAAGGAAGCGCCATTTTCATGACAGCCTGCAGCATGGCGACTGGGCACAGGGCCTCGCACCCCAAAGCCCTGTCCCTGTGTGTTACTGAACACCAGCTGCTGCTGGCTTTTTCTGTAAATCAAGACCAAAAAAGTGGCAACTGACAGAGAAGAAACTCATTTACAAGTGTTACGTGAAGACAAGGATCTTGCCTGTGCCTGTTTGGGTGGTTAACCTCCTGGCTCCCAGACGTAGCTCTAGGACGGTGAATCAGAAGCATTTTGGTGGTTGTATTTGCCGTCTTATTTTGCTGTGCAATTACAGATGCGTTTGCAGTGTTGTATTGCTACACGCGCACCGCTTACTACTAAAATAGCGGAAAACGTAACGCGGCCCAGACAGCCAAAAGAAAAGGAGTGGGGAGCGGCGCGGTTGGGGCGGGCGGGCGGCGGCACCGCGGGCGGCTCACAGCTGTCGGGCGTCCCTCGTCGGGCGGGGGGAGGCAGCGAGGGCTTGTTTGGGGCGGGGGCGTCCCGGTGAGGCTCCCGCCTCTCCCCGAGCCAGGTGCCGGCTGTGAGGAGCGGGAGCCGCCCGGACCTTGCTCGGCGGCGCTGGCCGCGGCGGGCTGAGCGCTGCGGTCAGCCTCTCGCGAAGGGAGGGGGCGTTCGCCGGGTTATCCCGTTCTGTCTCCGGCTTGAGCCTGCCTCCGGCCCGAGGTTTGGCTTCGTCTGCCGTCGGGAGGGGACTCGGGTGTGCTCCGAGGCGGGCGCCGGCCGCAGGCTCCCGGGAGCCGCTCCGTCGCGGCAGGCTTTCCTGCAGCGCCGGCCCCCACGCGTGTTCCGGCAGCGCCGTGATACAGCCGCCTGTATCCTGCTCGGTGGGTAAGCCAAGGAGCCGTCGCTCGCTGCGTCCGCCTCGCTGGTTCCTTTCTCTGGCTTCTCTACCCCGTGGTGGTCGTGCTGGCGTTCTGCTGGTGCTGCTCAGTGCTGCCGTGCAAGGAGAGGTGCCAGCTCGTTATAGAAATAGTTGAAACTCGGCACTAGCAGCTTAAACACTAATCGCTAGAGTAGACAGAGCCTATAGACCACGGTACACGAACTGTAACAGCCATGTTACATCGCGGGTAACAGCGCTGTAAGGCGCAGCCTCTGAGGGACTTGCACAGCAACTGGTTCCCATTTGTTTACCCCTCGGCCATTTACCTAGGATTACTGAGCCATTTTAGAGCAAATTTCGATATTCCCTCCCCCCGCCCTCCATTGCTGTACGTACTCTGTTCTTGTACCAAGGTGATCAGTGGTTTTGTTAGTTCCTTTTCGAAGAAGGAAGCTTGAGGAACTTCAGCAGATGCCTTGCATGCATGCTTAGAGCAGGGTAACAAATCCAGAAATATGAACTGACAGACCAGTAGAAACATGTTTTTCTTTTCTAAATGCTTTGACAAGTTGCAAGTGGAACACAATGCTGCAAGGTTCTGTTTGTTTTACCAAGGGAGACAAAAGTTCCTTACTGAATAAAGCAAGTGTTTCTTCCTGATAAAAAAGCAACCTGAAAACAAAGGTGATGCTTTTGCAACCACATAAGGAGTCAGAAAAGTGATGGCTTGTGTCTTTTTCTCTCAAGACCTACTGACTCACTGCACTCCTGTGACAATGAAGTCCTCTCCAGTAGCATATGCTGTGCCTGACTGGTACTCGCACTGCTCCAATCCCCCAGCGACCGATGAGCCATGGTAAGTCTGCTGAGACCCCGCATTGCTTCTTGAGTTCCCTCTTCACCTGTTGGTGTTTCAGAAGACTTTTGTACTAAAGTGCAAGATATATATCCCTTGTATAAGCGAGTGTTAAATCTTTGTCTGCAGGAACTATGTTTCCTCTCTACCAGATGATATGATTCACCAAGAGTTTAAGGCTGATGACCATCATGGGAATAGTTATGAGACAAGAGGGCCTTTTGATTTTGATATGAAAAGTGTTTGGCAGCGGGATGCCGAGGACAAAGAAGACACAGAGAAAAAGAAGTTATGATGGAGTTGCACTCTGTGATGATGCTTTGTTTGTAGAATTTGGGAAGACACTTCTAGCTGAGCCTATGGGTCCTTATAGAAGGGAAGCTATAGTCCTCCCAAGTTTCTGTATTCCAGAAGCAACTGCAGCTAGAGAATGAGAAGAAAGCTGTGTTTCTCTTAAGTGCTGCAGGTATAGTATATGCACCAGAAATGCAATTTCCAGTCACATGATGTGTTGCATATACTTAAAAGTGAATGAAAGCCAGTAGTTAGTTTCTATCTTCTCATGCTGTACTTCCACTTCAATTCTCTCTTGGTGAACAGAATTCTTGTTTAGTGATCTTGGGGGAATAATAAAGAAGAAGGAGGAAGGAACAGAAGATTGTTCCGAAAAAGGGGTTTGTTTTAGTTTAAAATGCAAGAGAATCCCCAAAGATACTGCCCTAGCTGTCTTTGAACAGAAGACTTATCCAAGGCAAGATAAGTACAGTGCAAGTTATGCCCAGAACAAACTTTTCAGTGATGTGATGATCTTGGCGTTCTATCCTAGAAACTTCGCTCCCATCCTCTCTGCCCCGCCCATTTTACATGCTGAAGCCTGATGTTTTTTTAATATCCTCTGTGATCTTGGTTGCCTCATTTACCATAAGTCTTTGGAAAGGCATTTGATGTACTTGAACACCAGTAACTCCCTTCTTGAACAGGGGGCAGGTGTTGGACATTTTAGGAAAAAAAGTCCTTAGCTTTTGCTCAGATGAGTAACTAGTGCAAATTCGGAATGATGGCTTGTGTAAATGGGAACACCTCATTTCTGAATAGGCTTGGGAGTGTTTGCTTCATCTGTGGAAACAGGCAAACAAGCAATGTATGCTTAAACTATAATTTGCCTGATGCTTGTAGCTGAAGCTTTTTCTCAATCAGAGAATTAAGGCACTGAAACTTAGCCTGCCACAGAGCCTCTTAAAGGATCAAACCAGGAGGGAGAGGAAGTGCTGTCCCTCACTCTCTTACTTAAGAACCAATTATCTTCAGTGTTCTGAGAGTCAAATTTAACTGTGATAACAGTGAGTGTGATTCAAGTCCATGTGGTGACTGGTCAAGTGAGATTGTGGTCCATTTCTGTTTGTGTCGAGTTTGATCAAGACCCAGTTTCATTCAGTCATGTGAATGAAAGTTCCCATGTGTTTGGTTTTTTTTCTCACCAAATACAAAGTGAATATATGTGTCCCAGTTTTAGCTGGGACAGTTAGCTCTTCTTTTTAGCAGCTAGAAGAGCTCCGTGTTTTGGTTTTACTCAGAGGCTCGCTCTGAGAAGAATGCTGATAGCAAGTTGATGTTTGCGGTTGGACGTGAAACTCCAAGGACTTTTCAGTGTGCCGGAGTGCAGAGGCACAGCGGGATAAGGGAGGAGCATAGTTGGGACAAGGGGGACACGATTCCCCTTGTGATTTGTGGTGGAACTTAAGATTGAGGGCCAAACTGGCCAATTAGTATTCCATATCATGCAGCGTCATGCCCAGTATAAAAGTGAGGGACAGCTGGAAAGAAGGGCTTTTGCACTTTGGCTCTTTCGCCGCTTTTGCTCTTTTGCGCTTCTGCGCTGTTGCTCTATTGTTTTTCTTTCTTTTTCTCTCTCTCCCAGTACTCCCACTCTCGGAGTACTATCTCTCTCTCTCTGCCCCTCTCTATTTCGGGGCCTGGCGTTCGTCCGGGATTGCAGCTTCAGGACGAGAAGGGCTTCGCATACGAGGGGGTGGTGAGCATCTACACTGTGTATTAAATCATCTGTATTAAATTGTTCTTATCTCAACCCACGGGTTTCCTGTTTCTCCTTTAATTCTCTCCCTCATTCCTGGGGGTGGCGGAGGGGGAGTGACCGGCTGTGTGGGAGGGTCAGCCTAACCCACGACAATATGTTATCAATTCAGCTCAGATTCTAAATCTGCTGAGGCCCTGATATATAATTTATACTGCTCTTCTGGAAGCTGAAGTTGAGTTTTGTCTAAGGTGCTAAATCTACCAAATCTTTTAACATTAGGTGCCTGAGAAGGCAGATTCTGTGTCTCTAGCTTTAGCTCTATGTCCACATCACCATCTCTGAAATGGTTGTCTTTCACAGGGCCTTTCTTGTACCCTGAAAAGCATCTCATATCTTGAAGCATCACATGGTGGTGCTTTCACAGATATTTCTTGTATCTCCTCTTATAGGAGTTTTCTATCCCGTGTTTTAAGAGTACGTCCTGAAGAGTCTTCAAGTGAGGCAGTGGAACTAGTCCTACCAAGCAGTCTTGACATTAGTTTTCTCACTGTGCATCTTGTATGTTGAAATGTAAGAGATGTATGCCAAAACACCACAGGCAAATTTCTGAGGAATATGCAATTTATTTGTTTGACTACGTGATGATACTGCAGCAGCCAACTGCCTCAAGAGTTGAGACTGAAAGCACTGAAAATATTTTTCGTCAGTCCCATCTGATGAAGCAGTTGCTCAGAACAGCGATGCATGATGCAATCGTGGAGAGAAATCCCAAAGGGCTCCCTTAGGGACAAGAGCAAAAACATTTTAACCTCTAAGGGTACCTCTTAAAATCATTTGGGAAAACATTATTCCCAAGTTGGTCCTTGCTCTGGAGGCTAAAAGCCTTTATGCCACTGTGTTCTGAAGTATTAGAATCTCCACCATTCCTCATGTTATGGTTGTCACTGCATAGAGGAGGACTGGAGATCAGGGGACCATTACATGATTCTCTATGCCTTGGGATAGATCTCGTAGTTCCTCCCAAACACCTTAATCGCAGGGATAATTCATGTTCTTCTGGGCATTTTGCAAAGCAGCAAAGACATGTTAGTGCATGAAGGATTTAGCCTTTGCGCTCATGACAAAGGGATGGACTATGAACCCAGGTGGAAGAATCCTTTGGCCTATGCATCCTGTGGACCAGCCAGGTGGAGTTGAAAAGGCTATGACCTTAAGAAAGAGGCAGGCCTGTGCATGGGTGGGAGATAAATTGGACATGATGTCAGGGTTAGCGTCAGCATTTCAAAACCTTTCCGTGGCACCAGTAAGATCACTCCTTCAAGTCTGAAGTAATCTCTTTCAGGCACTTGCCTCAAATATATGTGTATATATGCATACACATATATGTATGTGTATGCCGTAGCAAAAGGATTACATATCTGAGGTCAGGATTTTACCTCAGAGATTTGAAACGTAATCTAGAATTTTTCCCTTGATTGCAGGGCAGCCAAGATTTTATCTGAGGGCTTTTAACTTTCCATGCTCACAGCAGGTGTTTGTTGTTTTTCATGTACCAGCCAGGCACAATCTGCATCATGTTTTGTGTTTCTTGAATCTAAGACTAATAAATGTATATGTGTAATAAATATAGGTAGCAATTTTTAGGGTGTGTCATTGCCATCTGTTCACAAAGGGAGAGAACTCTTTAAACTGAGAACACATGAAGAAAGTCCTACATAGTTTGCTTTATCTGGGAAACTTGATGGCTGTTAAATAGAGGCTTGTCAAAGTGAAAATGCCTCCTCAGCTGTAACCATTGGGTCTGCTAACAAGGGTCTGCTTTTAATGCTGAATCTGCCCAGTAAAGTAACAAAGAGCACCTGATGGGATCGCGGGTGCTCTCCAAAACCAAATTCTGATCTGTTCCCTGCTCCTTTTGTCACTGATTAGCTGAGTTGAAGAGCAGGGAACGTTTTGATACCTGCATTTATGCCAACCTGTCTCTTTTAATACCAAGAAAAGAAAGACATTTAGAACATTGTGTGAGACTTGCGAACAGCCTTCAAGTCTTTTCTCATTGCCTTTCCTTCCCCCCCTTTCCTTTGACTTTAGTTTTGACATTTGTACCTTTGTCTATCTCTAGACAAAATCTCTCTAGACTTTCCCCCTCCCTTGTCCTTTAATTAACTCTTTAATTTCTAGGCTTCCCTTTCTAATGCTTCTCTTCAGTGCCAAGAGGAGAATCTCATCTCTTCTAATCTACTATTTGTATATCCTGCCTATTAAATCAACTTCTGTTTCTGTGTCATCCTGTGTGCCATCATGCCTTCAATATGTGACAAAAGTTACCCGAGAGTGATGATTTCTACTTGTCTAATTAAATTGGTTTTGTCAGTTGAAACTAGGTAACTGTGTCCTGGATCTGAAGCTTCCATGGTATGTCAGATCTTAAATGGTACAGTTTAATGATAGACAGGAAACAGAACTATCATTTTATTTGCACAGTAGGATAGCATTTTTGAAATGTGAAGCACAAGTAGGCTGCTTCAGCAGAGAATAATGTTGACGGGTTTCAAAAGCAGTTCTAAGCAGCTAACGCGTTTTTTTAACGTCCAGGTTGGACAACAGACACCCCTCCCCTCTGCCCCTTCATCTGACATCACTGCATGCTCTTGCTAGCATCATCTCTTCTTTGACAAGTGTCACAGTTTTTCATCTTTTTAAGCTTCAACATAACTTCAGGCAGAAATCTAGTAGCCCATCCACTTATTCTCTACCAGATTCTGGAATTTTTCTTCTGGTGAAACCCTGACTCCACTGAAGTCTGTAGGAATTTCAGCACTGACTTAAGAGTCTGCATTGATGTCCTGTTTCAGAGTCGGTAGAACTGTCTGTCCTAGGCTTCGCGTTATCCCAGGACATTCAGGTCTGCTTCTTTTAGTGGCTTCTTAATTAGTTCACTGATTAGATGTGTTCAAATGCTATTATACTTTTCTTTGCTCTTTCCATACTAAATGTGCATGGGCTCCTTGAAAAGTCTGTGGTTGTGGTGTGTTTACATCTATTTTGTAACCTTCTCTTCATGGATGTTTTCATGGAAGTTGTTTTATAGTGTCTGGAATCCAAGTGCATCTGCTGCTGATGCATCTAATTTTTGCACTCTGTTAATAATAATTTTCTGCTCCATTAACTGTATTGTGGTAGGTATGTCTACATAGTTGAAAAGTATCTTCACTTTTAAATTTACAGAGCAATAAACTTCACTTCTAGTTACTCTATACTGATTTTTTTTTTTAAATAACCTGCAAGTAGTATCTCCTGTCCTATGGGATGCTCTCCTGTATTGCATGTTTAAAAGAGAAAATGATTAAATAATGTGTAGGTTCTAATTAAAAGAATATCTTAGTATAACACAAAAACTTCATTAATAACCTTTGAACATTGTGTGCTATCTTCGGGACTTTTTTTGCCCCTCTTCATGCAACTAAAGAAGCTGTAAATAGGCTTTAAAGATGGTTTGTTTTTTCTTTAACCTCAGAATTTCTTAGCAGCTATTAGTGAAAGATATCTGAGAGTTGTTTGGGATATTTAATTTAATGCTTTTATTTGAGAGGGAAGTAAGTTGACCCTTCCACAGCTGTTGATTTTGACCGAAGTTAAAATACACAGCTCTGATACATGTTGCTAATGTTTCTCCATTACTTCTTATTTTTCCAACTTTCAGTCCTAGAGTTTGTGATGTGATCACACTGGCTTTCTAGGTGTCATCTTAGCTTTCTGTCTTTCAGTCAACACTGAGTTTCTCTACCTGTCATTAGCAAGTGAAAGATGATAAAAGTAAAATACACTTTTCTATTGTAGGCTTCCCCCAATATATCTGTATTCGTTTGAGTTTCAAACCTCTAATTAATGTACCACAACTGTTTTCTTATTATATGGGATATTCTATGTTTTTTATAAAAAACCCTAAATGTAGTAATTAAACCAGGAATGAATTTCTGGTCCCGCTGACTTTAGTAAGACTGGGATGTTTTCATACACTGCATACAGAGAAATGAGCCAAGACGAGAGGCTGAAATGGGTGATTTGGAATCTGAAGCTTAAGTTTGGGTAGAAGTGTACTGTGAGGGAAAAGCTTGCAGAGAGCACATTTTGCGTTATTGACACACTGAACAAACAGCTGATCTCATCTAGAATAACCAAGGTGCTGCTTTGTCTTTCAGTATTCCTTTATACTCCTCTACTCTTATGGAAATAACATAGATGAGATAACAAAATTTGAAGACTTTTAGGGTCTTTAATACAACCTTCACTTTTAAAGGTTATACTATCATATAATCTTCTTGGTTATTCTTATCGTAATTCCTTTTATTAAGTTAAGACTTCTCTAACACAGGTAAAGTTTCCAGCTGTAAACCCTAAATATCCAAGCAGAATGCCGAATGTTTCTACAAACAAGGAATTTAGTGGGAAAAATAAGCTTTCCTTCCCTCCTATGTAAGTAGTACGGTTATGAAATTCATTAAACTCCTAAGCCTGCAACTATTTGTGCATGCAAGTAGTAGTACTCCTTGCTACATTGCAGAGGTTACTGGATGTGTGTATAGACTTGTGGAACCTTACTACTACTAAACGTGCTATCATGTGATACAAAAATAGTTTTACAAACAACTAAATAGCACTTTAACTTGTATAGGAAAACTATTCAAAATTACTTTAGGAAAACTAAGCATACAGTTGCATGTCTTCATGTAGCACATTTTTATTATATTCTAAATTGTCTGGGTTTTTTCTCGATACCAGTGAGCAGATGCAAACTGTAATGTACATTGCTAGTTCTGTAAGTACAAGTTACAGAGGCACAAGTAGGACTACCATTTTAAGAACACACACAAACTGTAGCCTATATGAGGTCAGGCACAGCAAAAATACTGTAATTAACACCTGGAAGATAACAGTCTTCTAAGCAAATTATTATATCACCTGTGATGTGGTGTAATCACATCATCAGCCGTGTGCACAGCTGAATTGTTTCTGTGCACTTTGTCTTAAAAATGTGTCACACAGTCATCAATAATCCCAGTATGTTCTAGAAATAGGTTAATGATGCAAAACAAGTAATTAACCTAATGAACTTATGAGCAAATCTGTGACAGAATTTCACCTTTATGCACCACAGAATGGGTATTGCCAGCCTTTTTTACTTACACATTCTTTGTGTGATTTCCTTTTTTCATTTCAAAGACCAGAACTGTGTAAGTATTGTACATGTTAAGTTCCAATAAAATGGATGGCTCTTTTCATGTAAAATTACACACTACTGAATCAGGCATAGTTGTGTGCTTTGTAGTGTGTTTTTTTTTTCCCAGTGTTTTGTTTGTTTGTTTTGTTTTTCTTAGATGATTATATGTAGAATATATAGTTTTTTATTTATAAATAAATGATGTGTCGTGGTTTTAGGCTGATCCAGCAACTAAAACTCACACAGTCTCTCCTTCTCCAATAAAGTAGAGAGGAGAGGAAAAAAAAAAACAAAAGGACTGAGGGTTGAGGCAAGAACAGAGGGAGCACCCACCAACCATGGTCCTGGGCAAAACAGGCAGCGCTTTTCTCAAAGCAAAACAGTTTATTAATGATTACTTAGAAGGACAAAGGGAAATAAAAACCGATTACTTGAGAGGACAGAAAGAAACAAAACCAGATCTTAAAACCGACACCTTCCCCCCCCCACCTTCCTTTTCCTCCCGGCTCTGCCTCCTCCCCCCAGCAGCACAGGGGGCAGGGACTGGGGGAGTGCAGGTCAGTTCATTCCGTGCTGTTACTGCTGCTTCTTTCTTAAAGGAGAAGGAGTCCTTACACCCTTTTCCCCTGCTCCAATGGATCCCCTACCCACGAGGAAAAATCCACAAATTTCTCCAACGTGAGTCCAGCCCACTGGAAACAATCCTTCCCCACAGATTGCTCCGGTGTGGGCTATACCACAGTCTCGGGTACTTAGGGAGCTGTAGCCACTCGCTCCGGCGTGGGTCGTCACGAAGACTCCAGATGCCTCTCTGCCTTGCCGTGCCCCCAACACGACCATCCTCGGGCTCAGGCATCTTCTCCCCACGGGCTGCGAGTGGGTCTCTGCTCCACCGAGGCCGTCCTGGTTGCAGGGGGGCTGCCTGCTATCTCACCATCAGCCGCAGGGGAAACTCGGCTCCAGCACACCTCCTCCCGCTCCATCCTCACTGACCTGCTGTCGATGCAGCTGTTTCTCTCAGATCTCAGTCCTCTCCAGGTGAACTCAGCCCAGTGGGCACCCTGGGAGTGGGGTGCCCCCGAGTTCCCCAGCTGGCTCCGCCGCCGCCATTCTCCGTGGGCGGCGCCGGCCCGACGCAGGCAGCCGCCCGGCCGGGAGCCAGGGAGCGGGGGCAGTGCCCTCCTCCCTTCTCTGGTCGATCCTGGGCGAAGCACCTTTTCCGGTTCCCTTGTCCTGACTTAAATAGGGCAATTCGCAGAGGCGCCCTATTGGCTCAACCCCGAGGGGGATGGCAGTCTGATCCGGTGGCCAGAACTAAGCCTAACCCGGATCCAAAACCGGGGAGGTCGCAGGGAGCAAAATCCCTCTCCTGCCACCAGAACCACCCCCCCCTCCACATCAAACCATGACAATGATGTTATAAGGCTATTGCCCTTACTGTGCAAAATAAAATTTTCTCACCTAATCCCCACTTTTGTTTACTTATGCTGTTGTTTTCCTTAATATATTTGGACTTGAAGGCCTGCTGAGAGAAAAAGCGAAGCAGTAAACTTCAGCAAGTTAATCAACAATGGTTATGGGACGGATTGGTTTCAGCAGTGTACTGGATGAGAAAAAAAAATCAAGAAACATCAGAAAATATTGAGCAGTCCAAAGGTAAAATTATCAAAAGCTATTTCTTTTAAAGTGAGTTGAGATCTCAAGGTAACAGCAGAGAGTAGCCTGAATAATTTGTGTGGCTCTCTTTGAATATGGTGAGATTTACTGAATTACTATGCTTAGCTTACAGTACCGTGTGACCAGCTAAAGAAAAGAGTGCTCCTGTTTGTAGTCAGCAAAGGCAGGGGCTTTCATGGATTTTTTTAATCTTTACAACTGCAGAAGTATGCTCTGTTCTGATCCAAGGGCTTGTGTGTGATGTGTTTTTGTAAAATGCTGCAGAGGCACAACCATCCTCCTGCCTAAATTTAAGCAGACCCTAAAATATTTCTTGCCTATTTGTTGTGAATAGTTTTTGCCCCTAGTATTTTTCTGAAAACTTCTGTGACAAACATCATCGATACTTGTGTTTAAGAAATAGATCACTGTTCATAAAAACTCATCAAATATATGTGCATTGTCAAAGGTAATGGAGTTGCAACAGTTTTATTAGAGAGAAAGTTACCCAATGTTTACCTGTGCTCTCAAACCTTACTTTGTCATGCACAGCGATAGTAGCTATGAAACGCATCACTTGTGAACACTTAGATATAAAGGTTAAAGGGTGGAAAATTCCCCTTATTTCTGTCAAAGACCTTTTACTTAGGCTTTTTACTGTGACTTGGTAACCATGGTGGGTATATCAGTTTGCTATAGCAACCTTTTAAAATGCTATTGCACATACATGTTGCAAGCTCTAGAATTTATTTTTTTAAATTGTATCCGTGAATGCTTGTGTATACAGTAGGGATTGCCATGGCTCCCTTGACCTTGATATATCAATGTTTGGAAGTCTTAGAGCCCAGTTAATTTAGTTTCTGTGACACTTTAGCACTTTCTTAATTCATCTTTGTGTCTTCCATTAAAGAAAACGGGCAAACAGAAAACTGGAAGTTGTGTGCTATTGTTTATAAGAAAAACTCCCTTCTAAGGGATGAAGCCAGATCTCAGTCTGGACCTGAAAGAGGGTGCATAACCTGAGAAGCCACTCTTCAAAGTCAGCTTAAGTATCCAAACTCTGATCATGCAGAGGATGCTGCCCTGGCAGGTATGATGACCTAACAGTCCAAACCATGGAGCTTGAAAGTGCTTTTCCTTAGCATGAAAGAAAACCTTGAATATTCTTCTTTTATCATCAGATTCCATTTAACTTTCTTGTGCACTGGCATTTTTCTTTTCCATTACTGTAAGTGAAATGAAAGGATTTGGGATTTTCAGAACCTCAAATTCATTCATCTGGTGATAGCTGATTTCTTTAATATGGAATGTGCCTCTAACAGGACACTTGAGACACAAAGAAAGCTGAAGATTCTTCAGAGTAATCATGATACTGGTTTGACCATACCACTTAGGCATGGAGAACAAAATGATGGGTATGCTGTGAAAGCTGATGAAAAGTCAGTATGCTGCATAGTTTGATGTATAGATACATCTTATTTTTGAGATGCTTTCCCTTGACAAATTCTTAGATAACATGACAACCTTATTTGCTTGTATTGCCTTCCTTTGTCAATCATAACTATTCCGATAAAAATTGACTCTGTATCTTAATTTAAAACAAGATTATTTTTTTTAAATGCTCTTAACAGTATAGTTTCATCCAGACATGTACCTTGATTCAGTTTTGACCTTGTCCTTTTCATTCTTTTGGGTATGCACTGAATGTAGAACTTTTAGTTTCTTCCCACTTGGATACTTTTGTCTGCTCTTCCACAGCGACTGGCAGCATGAGAACCTTGCAGCTCCCTTTTGAGATGGAGCTTTCTCTGTTCTCTCTTGCACAGGATAAGTCCAAGATGCATTGGACAGAAGATAGAACCCATTCTATATGTAAATCTGTAATCCATTTGTGCTGAGTTACAGATGTCCATCATGCTGCAAACTGTGTAGGTAGCCTGTCTGTCTTTTTAGTTAAAAATTAAAAGTACTGTAATTTGTATGCATTTTGATGTGAGAAACTGAAAATTTTAGTTGACATTTTTATTCTTATGGTTGAATTTGTTGAGAACTTTAATCACTTTTTATTGCAGATTCAGAGCCATCACAGTCTGAATCAGCACCAGCAAGAAATGAGTCGAAGCCACCATTTCAGAGATGTAATAAGTAACTTAAAATGGAGAAAGTAAAGCCTTATATGGCTCATGTAGGCTCCCATCACATTTTATCAATTACTGAAATCTAACTATACATTGTATCATGACCTGCGGCCTACCCCTATTGGAACGAACTCAGCGTTGCTGAAAAGACTGGTGCAACATGGAGACTTAAGATGATTGCTGAAGCAAGCCCAAGAAAACGAACAAAAAACTCTGATAACTGTCCATCACGACACTGAAGAAATACACCACGTCCTGGAACGAGTGAAGAAAGATGGAGAACATCATTGGTGGAATATTTTTCTAGGGTATTCACCATCAGCAACTAAAGTGTTGAACTTATTAATACATCCTTTTCTTCCAGTACTAGAAGCAGTAACAATACTAACAATTGTAAACTTTATGTTCTGGTACCAATTAACCAAATTGACAGAAGAGTTTGGGTGCTACTCACAGTTCTTAAACATGAACACTATGAATTTTTGCGAAAGAATTTGCAAGGATAAAGAAAAGGGGGGAATTGTTACCCAATAACAATAAAGGGGTTAAAGTTTTTGCGTAAGAGTTTCATGAAGGGTTCAGTCAGCAGTAGGTGATTTACGCATACCTAAAGAAACTAGCAAGATGTCCATCCTTGAAGCTGTCAGGAGTGATTAAAAAGGAGACTCTTTATCAAGAACTGTCTGCCCTTGGAGGGAACATCCCAGAAACTACATGAACTCTGTTCTCATGTTTTTCTGAACTGTGAACATGCAATGACTTGGGGGAAAGGTAATTCCATCAGGAGGAGATTGCGACCAGCAACTCACAGACCACCTCCCCTAAATACACCCCAAACCCAAAAGAAAGGGGCGGAGAAAGAGAACTGAGCATGTGAAGGAATTTACATATAAAGCGAGAGAAAATTAACCAATTGTTTAAGAATATGTAAATATGTTATGAATTATGCATGACTGTAGTGTACCACTAATTTTCTGTCCAGAACCTTTCTGGGCATCAGTTTCCTGTACTGAACAACTCTCCGCAGATCTCTGAAGTGAGATCTACTTAGGGAAGTCTGCTGAGTCACGCTCTGCTGGTGCCCCAAGGTGACACTCTCAATTGGTCTTCTGCAGAGAGGGCACTCTGGTTTCGTCTTTGCCCAATGCAGGATGCAGCCCAGGCAGAAGTGGTGGCCACAGGACAGCGCACAAGTGACATCATTTCGAGCATCATGGCAGGTGGGGCAGCTCCTCTCTGTCTTATTCGCCATGTTTGTACTCCGCAGTGGGTTGGGAAGAGCTGAGGATGAGGAGCCACCCTCCCTCACTGGTGCCGTGCTGCCAAAGGGTGTCGTGCACCCCAAGAGGGAGAGGTGCTATAGTCGCTCGCTGTCCAAGGAGGGGAGGAAGAAATGCCCAGGTCCCTCAAAAAGGAAACCCTCCTGGGTCCCCGAACCCCACTCCCTGCCCCACAGCCACCACTGTGAATCCTATACACTAACCTGCTCAGTGTTTTTAATGCCCTGTGTTGGGGATTTTGGAGAAACATCAGACACAAAAAGATGATGTGCAAGATGTTGGTACTCCCTCCCTCTCGTCCTTCCTTCTTCAACAACCTTTAGTAACTTCTTCCTGCTCTTCAGAAGCTCTTCCATGGCTGTGGCTGCAGCAGGATTTCCTGCCGTGAGGAGCTGCTGCCCACAGGGCCCTGGGGCTTCGGGGGCCCTTGGTCGATGATGGAGCGTGGGGGTCATGGAAAGGCATCAGGAGAAGGAAGAGAAAGCAGCACCGGGAGACTGTCAGGGAAATCAGAATTTATTTCTTTTTTTTTTTCAATTAATGGAGGTTGGAGCCCTGCTAGTGCTACTGGTGGCGTGGTCTCTTGCAGGGCGGGGGAGAGTCCTGGGGGCTGGGGGCCCTCTGCTTTGGGGGGCGCCGGGGCCCCTTGGGTGAGCGGTCCCTGTCCCGGCAGGGAGAATTCTCCTGGTGGGATGGCCTCTTGCAGGGTAGGGGAGAGTCCTGTGGGCTGGGGGCCCTGCGCTTTGGGGGGCACCGGGGCCCCTCAGGTGAGCGGTCCCTGTCCTGGCCAGGAGCAGAGGGTCTGCAGCTGCAGCCCTGGGCAGAGGGTCCTGCCGCCGCCTCGCCTGGCTCTTGGACCTGCTCCTGCTCTGCAGGGATGGGCGCAGACGAGGGGCGTTCAGGACCCCTTCGGAGGGCAGCCTCCGACATGCCAACATCCTCAACTTCAACACTTGAAGGGCTTCTGGAGGAGGCCAAGTTGGGGGTGGGAGTCCCCACCAGGCAGCTGCCGGAGCTGCTGGAGCTGGAGCTGGCCGCATGGCTCTCATCCTCCTCCCGGTCAGCGTGGGAGCGCAGCAGCCTCTGGGCCTCCTTGCTGCACCGGCGCGCAACGATGTCAATGACACCACGCACCAGTGGTGCTGCGTGTTCCTCGAGGTAGACCTGCAGCCTCTGGACCATGAGTTCCTCATCCGGACCATAGAGGCACAGGCAGTGCAGGATGAGGTGCTCTGCAGCATTCACCACCCACCACCGTGCCCCATATATTGCCTCCAGCTCCTGGTGCAGCCAAGGCAGCACGGGATCAAGGAGATGCTGTTCACTTTTGAAAAGTTCTGCCCAGACCTCAGGCAGGAGGCCACCCATGGCAAGCCCGGCATCTGTCCTCGCAGCTCTCCGCTCAGCTGGGGACAGCATCCCCTGTGGAAAGGATGGAGGGGACGCCACTGGGGGGTGGGGGCTGTTTTCGGCCGGGCGGCCAGGAGCTGTGCCTTCCTGGCTTCTGTCATCTGGCAACTCTTCAAGGACTGCGAGGACAACATAGTCTCGAAGGTTACCTTCTCCTGAGATAGGAAACCTGACAGTCTCTATCTGTCCTCTGCAGAGAAGGCACTCTGGTTTCATCATTGCCCAATAAAGGATGCAGCGCAGGCAGAACTGGTGGCCACAGGGCATCGCATAAGCGACATCATCTCGAGCGTCATGGCAAATGGGGCAGATCCATTCTGTCTCAGTCGCCACGTTTGTGCTCAACGGAGGGTTGGGAAGAGCTGAGGGTGAGGAGTCGCCCATCCTCGCTGGTTCTGGTGCTGCCAAAGGGTGTGATGCGCTGCTAAATGGAGAGAGGCCATGGTCACTTGCTGTTGCAGGGAGAGGAAGGAAGTGGGAGGGGAGGGGAGGGGAGGGGAGGGGAGGGGAGGGGAGGGGAGGGGAGGGGAGGGGAGAAAGAAACACCGAGGTCCTTTGAAAATTACACCCTCCCATCTCCCCAAGCCCCACTCCCTGCCCCACGGCCATCCCAGGGGGATGTTTCCCTGCACAGCTCACCTGCTCTCTTGCAAGCACGCACTGCGGTGCCCGGCTGCCTGAACCAGGCAGAGCCGGGAAACACAGAGGATGGTTCTGGAATGGGCACCGAGAGCTGCAGACAGCAGCCCCCAGAGCACCAGCCAGCACCAGGGGAAGCCTCGCTCCACGCTCCAGACCTCACAGGCACGTCTGCCAGGAGACCAGGCACAAGCCAGACTGAGCGACACTCTGCTGGCGCCCCAGGGTGAGCAGCGAGGGATGCCAGGTCACAGTCCATTGCTCGGTGACGTTGCAGTCCACTGTCCAGATGACATCACCCTCCACCTTATGGTGACGTCACAGTGGGACGACTGCCTCCGCAGCACTCCCACCTCTGCACCTCTGTATGTTTCCAAAGAAAGTGAGGAGTGTTTCAAACAGCATCAAGTTGCTTTACTGAATTGTTCACATGTAACATGACTTTGATTTTCTCAGTAACCTGGTGGTTGGAGACTGATGAAGCTCTTACAGTGCACTGCGCACCAGACTCCACGTCGAAAAGAAACTTTACCTGGAAAAAGAGAAAGGCTCTTTGCCTGCTAAGGTGGGCACATGGGTGGCCACTTGGAAGAGAAGTCACTAGAAGAAAGGAGAGAAAGCCAGGCAGGAGGAAATTCACTGTCTGCCCCTCACTTTTGAGTGACAGCACTTTTCCAAAAATGTACACAAGAGATCTCTTATCCCTGGCGTAAAGGTCACTGGGGAATTTTCCAGAGTGGTTGGCTAAAACCTGACTCAGCAAAACTCTGTGGGATTTCAGGAGGTGGGAATTTCACCCATAACGATGTGACACCCATTTCCTTCCTCAAGCTGGACACTCACAGAGGCTTCAACAGCTCTTTCCCTTCTGCAGATACATATTTTTCCCCCAATCTGCAAGTAATGAAAAATTCTGTTTGCCTGGAATTCATCCCTTTTTCATCAAGCAGGCAGATCAGACATTTCAGACTCTTAACCCCAACATCTTCATACAGGAACAGGAATTCACTGCTTTGGGGGAAAAAAAAAAGAAAAGAAAAGGAAAAAAGATGAAAGGGAATTAAGTTTAAAGATAAAACCCCAAATGACAATTTTCTTGAATTCTTCACTAATTCCCTAGTTCTTTGCTGTTTTCAGCTGGTTAAATGTTCTTTTGCTGTCAACCAATTCCATAATCTTTCACTTCTCCACACAGGACCTTCTGATTTTCTCTAACTGATAAAGGCTGCTCTCTTCTGCTCATTAGCATTTAAAGCTGTGCTTTTAGCAGGCTCTTCTATTATCTCCCAAGTATCTACTACATGTTTTAATTAAAGGCCCGTTCTTCTGAAACTTTGGAGCTATGGGGCCACTTTTTGCTCTCTGAAAACAGGTACTCTCGCTGTTGTTACAAGTGCATGATTCCTTATGAATCTTTTTATTGCAGCTGCACCTGGAAGCAACTAGAAACCTCTGCCAAGGATAAGGACTTACTGTACTTTGTGGCAGTGTCTGTATGGACACACATCTTCTAGAACCAGTGACGGTGCCAAGAAACTTAAGTTTGAGTCAAAATATGTGATCAGGAGGGAAGGCCAAGCCATGTTTTGAATGGCGAATCAAGGTCAGAGGTTATTATGATTTCAGCTAAGGACAAGATCCCTCTGTTCGTCTCCTGCTGTAGGAAAGCATTTTCTCTACTTCAGCATCCTTTGGGACTCGCAGATGCTCTGACTGAATCTCTTTCCCAGCATTGCAAAGGATGTGCCATTCTGGAGTGCTTTTCCACATTCAGATGCACAACGGGAAGGAGAGTTCAGAAGTCTGTGTTAATCTCCCATATAATGAAAGAGTAATTGGAGGAAAAGAATGGGAATGACCAAAAATGTAAAGGAGGCTGTGATATACACTGGTGTATCAATCCAGAGTTTTTGTGGCACACGGCTCTAGATTCACACACTCATGCTGTCCTTAACCTAATTATTCCATGCACATCAGTTTGGCCCAAATGGGAATGCCGGATCGGCCGTAGGCGGCTGATGTGAGACACGAGTACCAGGTGTGGGCGACGCGAGAGCAGCGTGCGGGGATCGGAGGGCAGCACGTGGGGAGGTGGGAGCCGAGGCACAGGCACGTGGTGTGCTGGAGCTCTGACGCCGTTCGGGAAACTTGTTATCCGAACGTTCTTGGTCTGACTGACGTGGCGATAGCTCACGGTACCGGGACTGTGTCTCTGTCGGGTTTTTCTGTCTGGTCTGGAATAGGAGCAAATTGTGATGAGCGTAGAAAATGCAGGAAAAGAAAGCATCTGTCTTCTGCAGAGAGGGCACTCTGGTTTCATTTTTGCCCAATGCAGGATGCAGCCCAGGCAGAACTAACTGGTGGCCACAGGGCATCGCATAAGCAACATCACCTGGTGTGTTGTGGCAGACAGGACAGCTCCACCCTGTCTCCATGGCCTTCTTTGTGCTCTGCAGCAGGTTGGGAAGAGCTGAGGATGAGGAGCCACTCTCCCTTGCTGGCGCTGGTGCTGCCAAAGGTTGTGATGCACTGCAAAATGGAGAGAGGCCATGGTCACTCATCCCAGGGAGGTGAGGGGAGGAAGAAACTCATGAGTCCCTTGAGAAGGGCACTCTCCTGGCTCTGCTTCAGTATTAAAACTTGCTGCAAGACTAATGAAACGACCTTTAGGAGAATTTTTCACCTTCATTACCTGTTAATACAAAATTTGTCATTAAACTGACAAACCACATTATGCATTACCCTTTTTATATACAAGACATTAGAAAAATCCAGCTCTCAGAACAAATCCTGAGAATTATTCACTTAGTCAATTCCAGAGGGTTGGAACAACGCAACTTGCCATGCTTAGCTGGAGGAACACCACCCATGACGAAAAATACCACTTCAGTAGAGAGGGATGAGCAAATGCGAGTACCTCTGGACAATGCAGAATATCAGAGTAGCAGAGGTTTTGTTGGTCTTCAGGCTAAAATAGGCATTAAGCCTCATGCAGTTTACTATTCAGGGGTTTGCAGGGTTAAAGCTGAAGTAAACAAATTGTAATAAAAACTACACTGGCAAGAAAGATTCTTTTTTAAAGTTTTAAGCAAAACATCACCATCAGGAGATGGGTAAGAGAGAATCCTTGAAAATACACGCTAAAAGATTCTCCAGAAACTGCTGTTTTTTCAGCATTGAACAGTTCTCACAAAGATCCAAAAGCCTGCTGCATCCAAAGAGCCAGTCCTGCCAGGAAGCACATATTCCCAGTGCCTGCTTCAAGCTGACACCACAAACAGCTATGAAACCATTCTCGCTGCTTAACAAGTAGGAGGATTAAAGCACAGGGAAAGCTGAGACTGTCAAAGTCCAGGCAAGAAAACTGCTACATTGGAGCACTGGGTTCCTACTGAATCTGAACCAGAAAAAAAAAAATAAATCAAACAACCATCCAGACCGTAGCCTTCAAGTGCACATTCAATTTTTCTGGAAAACATTAGTTTTCAGATAAAAATCAACACACAGATCTACCATATCACCAAAAGGCCTGCAAAGTAGTTCACCTCCAAGCTCAAAAGATAATTGCATGGTTCTCCCCCACTCATATAGCATTTCTGTTATATACATTCTTAAAACTCAGAAATAAAGGCAATTATGAGCATCTGAGATAGGAAACAATGAAAACATGGCTCCCACACAACACTGACAGGCACAAATGTGCTTCGGCCTGAGTCATCTGTAAATGTTTTTTAACATCAATGAGGAAAAGTTGTGTAGTACAAATATAGTACATCTGGTATGCTATAATGAGATAGGAAGTTTAGATGACCATTTTGTGATCTAAATACACCTTTTTAGCTGGGTCTATGTACAATTAACCCATGACAAAGTGATCAGACTTGGGAATTTTGAGATGGAATGTGGAAGCCTCCCTCTCAACCTCAGTGACTCAACACTGCCTAATGCACAGCCCTCGCCTGCTGTTGCATCTGCAACATCCAAGCTGCACTTGTTTCCAGGTCCTAGTTTTATGGGCAACCACAGTCTTCAGCTTCAGTACTGGAGCAAAGTATGCAGTCCCACACCATCTGGCAGTCACAGAGTTCCTTTCTTTTTCCATCTAAATTACTCATAAATTACGCCAACACTAACTTAACAATTCCTGTGTCACATTTTTGAAAGCCATTACACTATAAAATGACTGCTATTATTTGGCACAGTGTTGCTCGATGTCTTATTTTCATGGCATTGATTCAAATACACAGCTGAAGGACCTAACATATTCATTCAGGAGTTTGCTGCCATCTTTATTTTTCATCAGTATGACTTCTCAAATCCCTTTCTAGGTTTCAGATAAGGCCTCCAATAGACTAGATCACTAGGGCACTGCACATATTAAGATGACTTCTTTCAAGGAAGACTTTTTCTAAATTAAAATTTATGAATCTGGAGAGTCAAACTAGGATAGCAAATAGAACTTGCCATATGACAAGCAGTATGTGTCCTGTTTCAGTGTTGGGCTTAGTATGTTCAACTCAAAGGAAGAATTCTTAACAATTCATGGAAAGGTGAACCTAAAATATAGCAAATAACTTTAAACACTATGATTTGAACATCGTACACTATAACAACATTTTTTTCTTCTTTACAACCTTAACTGAACAAACCAATCTATTCTATAGCCCACATTTCCATCTAGTCTAAAAACCTTTCATGAAGGTCCCAACAATGAGTAGAAGAAAGGAAAGCAGAAGTTATAAAAAAACAAACCAAAACAATATAAAATACCTTCCCTCAGAACCTGCATTTTAGTAGATAGTCACATATCCCAGCATACCAAGTGTTTCATCTAATTGTTTCTGCTAGAAACATTAGGTATGTTGATACCATCAGCCTTGTGTGCTGAATTGCTCAACATGTATTATTTCTGTACAAATCACACTTTCTGGCATCTGTTTTGAATTGGTGCCCTCTATAATTTCCATGCATTTTCCTGTCTCTTACTGTTTTCTTTACAGTGAAAATAATACTTACAATTTCTATCCTCAATGCTTACGTAAACTCATGCAGTCATTCCCAGTTGGGAGGAGAGGGTTAAAAAAGGTATTACTTTAGAATTTACCAGCTCATATGCATCACTCCTGGCATCAGCTGTGATTGCCTGCGTATCTTTATACAAGTGTTGATGAGGACAGGTCATAATGGTGCCATTGCTACCACAATAATTAAAGCCCCTGTCAGCATTTCCCAAGTAAAATCCTATATTCAGTCTTGTTACACGGTTGTAATAATGCTCCAAAGGGAGCGTGTAAGGCTGATGTGGAAGTGTATGTGCTTCTTCCCTTTGTTACTCCCAAAGGCATATTATTTCATCAAGTGTCTATTGTTTATGAACAAAAGTAAACTAGTTTACTTAGGAACAATGCACTGGGACACAGATCAGTTTATAAGAAACTAACCTGGATAACACAGTCGATCAAACTTCTTTTTTAAAAGAGGTTTTAGAAAAAATATTTTTTTAAATGGCCACAGGTTGTCTATTTCTGGATCAATGAACATTTTCCAAATTATCTCCCAGCCATGTACAAAGCTAATAATGTATGACACTTCTAAGACGTTTATCTAAAGGAATTGAATTTGATTAAACGTAAAACAAGGGGTTTTTTTCTCTTCCAGGACTCTTAAGTCATCAACCAAAAATGACATACAAAAACCTGAGAAGATGTGACATTTGTTAGCTGAGAGACCAAAAACTGATAGTTAAGAATCAAGATTCAGCTTAAAATGCCTGTCACTAAATTTATTGATTGGTGTGAAGAGCTTAGAGAAGACAAATCAAAACAAACAAACAAAAAAGTGACTATAGTATTTTAAAGGCCAAACTCAACAGTTTCTCAACAGGCCTCTGAACTTTGTAGAAAAACACTTTTCCAAACCATCCATTGAATTCTTGGACACATAATTCACAGTATTTTAAGCCTTTGATTTCAGGATACCTAAAACTAAGTGAAATCCTTACAATGTGTACTATTGTTACACCGATCAAGCGCAGGGAGATGATCTTAAATAGCTGCTCTTGAATCAGAGCTGAGCTTCATTGGGATATCTCCTAACATAGCCCATTATTAGCATTACTCCATGGAAAATACCAAGTATACCATGGATATATATATCCATGGACAATACCAGACACGCTGTTAACTAGATGGATTGAAATCCCTTTGCCTGTTTACCATATGATGCAACGAAACACTATTTCTAAGTATCCCACAGAATAAGAAGATCCATTTAGTCTCAAAACAACTGTTTTTTGGCTAAGATGAAAGTAGAAGACGACAGTTTGAAAGGAAATTTGGTAGTTGTAAGTCATTTTTCAGCTGCTGAGAACACAGATGTAGATTTTTTTAAATCCTGTTGGGATATGATCTTATTGGCATCACGGAGACGTGGTGGGATGAATCCTATGACTGGAATGTCAGAATAGTTGAGGAGGAGTAGTTGCCCTCTATGTCAAGGACCAGCTAGAGTGCATGGAGCTGCACCTGGGGACGAATGAGGTCCCAACTCAGAGCTTATGGGATAGGATTAAAGGGAGAGCAGGGAGAGGGGACATAGTAGTAGGGGTCTGCTACAGACCACCTGACCAGGAGGACTGGGTGGATGAGGCCCTCTACAGACAGATAGGAGCTGCCTCACGTTCACGAGCCCTGGTCCTCATGGGAGACTTCAACCACCTCGATATCTGTTGGAAGGACAACACAGCAGGGCATAGGCAATCCAGGAGGTTCCTGGAATGCATGGATGATAACTTCCTTCTCCAAGTGGTAGAGGAACCAATGAGGAGAGGTGCTTTGCTGGAACTTGTTCTCACCAACAATGAAGGGGTGGTGGGGAACGTGACGCTCAAGGACAGTCTTGGTTGCAGCGATCATGAAATGGTAGAATTCAAGATACTTAGAGAAGCAAGGAGGGTGCATAGCAGGCTCACTACCCTGGATTTCAGGAGAGCAGACTTCGGCCTCTTCAGGGATCTCCTTGCTAGAGTAAAATGGGATGAGGCCCTGGAGGGAAGAGGGGCCCAAGAAAGCTGGTTAATATTCAAGGATCACCTCCTCCAAGCTCAGGAGCGGTGCATCCCAACAAAGAGAAAGTCAGGTAGGAACACCAGGAGGCCTGCATGGATGAACAAGAAGCTCCTGGACCAACTCGGACACAAAAAGAAGGCCTATAGGGTGAAAGCAAGGACAGGTAGCCTGGGAAGAATACAGAACGATTGTCCAAGCAACTAGAGATCAGGTTAGGAAAGCTAAAGCCCTGAAAGAGTTAAATCTGGCCAGGGACATCAAGGGCAACAAGAAAAACTTCTATAGATACATCAGTGATAAAAAGAGATCTAGGGAAGATGTAGGCCCTCTCTGGAAGGAAACAAGGGACCTGGCTACCCAGGATATGGAGAAAGCTGAGGTTCTCAATGACTTCTTTGCCTCAGTCTTCACTGGCAAGAGCTCCAGCTGCACAGCCCAAGTCACGGAAGGCAAAGGCAGGGACTGGGAGAATGAAGAACTGCCCACTGTAGGAGAAGATCAGGTCCGAGATCATCTTAAGGGGAACAAGGAGGACCCGGGCAACTACAGGCCGGTCAGCCTCACCTCTGTGCCTGGCAAGGTCATGGAGCAGATTCTCCTGGGAACCATGCTAAGGCACATGGAGAGCAAGGAGGTGGTGGGTGACAGCCAACATGGCTTCACCAAAGGCAGATCGTGCCTGACCAACTTGGTGGCCTTTTACGATGGGGTGACAGCATCGGTGGACAAGGGTCGACCAACGGATGTCATCTACCTGGACTTGTGCAAAGCTTTTGACACTGTCCCGCACGACATTCTTCTCTCTAAACTAGAGAGGCATGGGTTTGATGGATGGACCACTTGGTGGATAAGGAATTGGCTCAATGGCCGCACTCAGAGAGTAGTGGTCAACGGCTCGATGTCCAAGTGGAGACCGGTCACGAGTGGCGTCCCTCAGGGGTCCGTGTTGGGCCCGGCCCTCTTCAACATCTTTGTCGGTGATGTGGACAGTAGCATGGAGTGCACTCTCAGCAAGTTCGCCAATGACACCAAGCTGTGTGGTGCCATCGACACGCTGGAAGGGAGGGATGCCATCCAGAGGGACCTCGACAGGCTGGAGAGGTGGGCCCGTACCAACCTCATGAAGTTTAACCAGGCCAAGTGCAAGGTCCTACATCTGGGTCATGGCAATCCCAGGCACAAATACAGACTGGGCGGAGAATGGATCGAGAGCAGCCCTGAGGAGAAGGATTTGGGAGTACTGGTGGACGAGAAGCTCAATATGAGCTGGCAATGTGCTCTTGCGGCCCAGAAGGCCAACCGCGTCCTGGGCTGCATCAAGAGGAGTGTGGCCAGCAGGTTGAGGGAGGTGATTCTCCCCCTCTACTCTGCCCTCGTGAGACCTCACTTGGAGTATTGCGTCCAGTTCTGGAGTTCCCAACATAAGAAGGACATGGACCAGTTGGAGAGGGTCCAGAGGAGGGCCACGAAGATGATAAGAGGGCTGGAGCACCTTTCCTATGAGGACAGGCTGAAAGAGTTGGGGCTGTTCAGCCTGGAGAAGAGGAGGCTCCGGGGTGACCTTATAGCGGTCTTCCAGTACCTCAAGGGAGCCTACAGGAAAGATGGGGAGAGGCTGTTCAGGAGGGCCAGTTGTGATAGGACAAGGGGTAATGGTTTTAAAATAGAGGGAGGTAGATTCAGGTTGGATATTAGGAAAAAATTTTTTACCATGAGAGTTGTAGAACACTGGAACAGGTTGCCCAGAGAGGTGGTGGATGCTCCATCCCTGGAGACATTCAAGGCCAGGTTGGATGAGGCCCTGAGCAACCTGATCTAGTTGGAGATATCCCTGTTCCTTGCAGGGGGGTTGGACTAGATGACCTTTGAAGGTCCCTTCCAGCCCTAACGATTCTATGATTCTATGATTCTAAAGAACCTGAAGGTGGACAAGTCCATGGGACCAGACGAGGTGCATCCACGGGTCCTGAGGGAACTGGCAGATGAAGTTGCTAAGCCACTATCCATCATATTTCAGAAGTCGTGGCAATCTGGTGAAGTTCCCAATGACTGGAAAAGGGGAAACATAACGCCCATCTTTAAAAAGGGGAAAAAAGAAGACCCAGGGAACTACAGACCAGTGAGTCTCACTTCTGTGCCTGGCAAGATCATGGAGCAGATCCTCCTGGCGACTATGCTAAGGCACATAGAAACTAAGGAGGTGATTGGTGACAGCCAACATGGCTTCACTAAGTGCAAATCCTGCCTGACTAATTTGGTGGCCTTCTATGATGAGGTTACAGCACTGATGAATAGGGGAAGAGCAACTGACATCATCTACCTGGACTTATCCAAAGCATTTGATACTGTCCCACACGTCATCCTTGTCTCTAAACTGGAAAGACATGGTTTTGAAGGATGGACCACTCGGTGGATAAGGAATTGGCTGGATGGTCAAACTCAAAGACTTGCAGTCAACAGCTCTATGTCCAAGTGGAGGCCTGTGACGAGTGGTGTTCCTCAGGGGTCAGTACTGGGACCAGTGCTATTTAACATCTTTGTTGGAGACATGGACAGTGGGATTGAGTGCACCCTCAGCAAGTTTGCAGATGACACCAAGTTGTGTGGTGTTGTGGACACGCTGGAGGGAAGGGATGCCATCCAGAGGGACCTTGACAGGCTGGAGAGGTGGGCGTGTGGGAACCTCATGAAGTTCAACAAGGCCAAGTGCAAGGTTCTGCACGTGGGTCGGGGCAATCCCAAGCACAAGTACAGGCTGGGCAGCGAATGGATTGAGAGCAGCCCTGAGGAAAAGGACTTTGGAGTGCTGGTCGATGAGAAGCTCAACATGAGCCGGCAATGTGCACTGGGAGCCCAGAAAGCCAACCATGTCCTGGGCTGTATCAAAAGAAGAGTGGCCAGCAGGTTGAGGGAGGTGATTCTCCCCCTCTACTCAGCTCTCGTGAGACCCCACCTAGAATACTGTGTTCAGCTCTGGAGTGCCCAGCACAAGAAGGACATCTAGCTACTGGAACGAGTCCAGAGGAGGGCCATGAAGATGATTTGAGGGCTGGAGCACCTCTGCTATGAAGACAGGCTGAGAGAGTTGAGGCTGTTCCTCCTGGAGAAGAGAAGGCTCCAGGGTGATCTTATAGCATCTTTCCAGTACCTAAAGGGGGCCTACAGGAAAGTTGGAGAGGGACTTTTTACAAGGGCATGTAGTGATAGGACAAGGGGCAATGGATTTAAACTGAAAGAGGGCAGATTTAGATTAGATATCAGGAAGAAATTTTTTACATTGAGGGTGGTGAGGCAGTGGAACAGGTTGCCCAGAGAAGTTGTGGATGCCCCATCCCTGGCAGTGTTCAAGGCCAGGTTAGATGAGGCTTTGGGCAACCTGGTGTAGTGGAGGATTTCTCTGCCCATGGCAAGGGGGTTGGAACTAGATGATATTTAAGGTCCCTTCCAACCCTAACCATTCTATGCTTCTATGATTCTACAAATGTGCCCACTTCAAAATGCAAGAGTTGGTGGAATATGAAGCTAACCACAGATGAGCCTTGTTTCCTGCTGAACGGAAGCAGTCTTGCCTTTTGAAGGCTTTTGTGGACTGAGGCGAGTTAGTCCTCTCAGAGGGATTGTGGAGGAGCATCCCTTCCAATATGGGGAAAAAGCACAACCTCAGGAAAGATGCTTGGCGTGGTAATTTAGGAGTCTAAAACCGAAGCTAGTCACATTCACTTGCAAATCCTGATCAAAGCTACAAGTAATACATTGCTGAGTAAAACCAAGGTTTCCTACAGGTTTTCCCCTCACAAATGAGAAACCTTAATCTTTATGACACCTTGGGGTACAGCTTGTAAAGGTTCTGTGGAAGGTCGCTGTCTTTGTTGATGGCACTTGTGGCCAAGCTGAAGTGGTCTTTGCCCCTCTACAGCATGCTCACACGCGCACACGCAGACACAGGCGAAGAAATTCCATCAATCTGTCATCCTGAATATTTTTGGTTACAGAGAACAGAAACAGTTTGCAAACAAATTGACTCATTGACTTGTTTCTCCCCTTCAAAATGTTGCAATATTTGGAAATCGTACAGCACACAAAGCCTCATCCCTTACTGCCAAACCAGTATGCTGCTTCTCTTCTGGGCTGTACTTTGGTTGTCTTGAGCAGCTTTTTCTGTTTTTAAAATCTTGCAGTCCCAGAAAATTTACACTCCTTTCATGCAATATTTACTCCTTTATCTAATAAAACATGAGCTGATACTTTAAGCTCTTCATTAAACACACTCTTGGTTGTGTTTAGTATAGGAGAAAATGGTTTTTTAAGGGACCAGATCAATCAGCACTTATTTGCTGCAATTTTGTGCGGAAGCGGGATTTGAAGACCCCAGAGACGACTCAATATGAGTTAGCTGCAGGAATCTCGTTTATTGCGCAGTTCTTATTGCTTATATAGACAACTTTTGTCAGTCATCCTGAGACCACACCTTTTCTACACCATTATTGGATGATACATGTGCTTGTCGTGTTTAACAGGCTATTTCAAACAAACACCCGCCTAGCGAAGCTCTGCCCTAAGCAAACACTACTCCCTTATCATACAGCGTAGTTTTCTTATCCTCTACTTCAAGGGCATTCCACCCCTGAGGCCTAACTTCCCAGCTCCCGTCTTTATTCACACAGGGTTTTCTTCGTGCAGTCTCTTCAAAAATCCACACTCCAACAATTTTGCTGTCCCCACAAGTCAAGCTGTGCAAACAATTTTCAGTTCACTGGCCAGACATAAAAATGGAGCACAAAATTTTGAGGGCTATAAAAAAGTTTCTTCCAAGCAAATTCTGGGAAAGTTTCAATTTGAGGAAGGAAAGTTCCGTTTCAAAATGCAATGCTGAAATACCAATTTCAAATGCACTTGTGAATGTTTCATTCATTGAAATGGATTGATTATGTCCACCAAAAAGGGCACCACTACCTTTGTTAAACTCAGTAAACTAATATTTTTCATTTTGCCCTAAGACAGTCATCCAGCTGGAGTCACAAACCCCTAACAAGGAGGCCTCTAGAGTCATTCTTGCTCCTCCAGGACATACAGTTGATTACCCAAGTGCTTTGCCTCTTTCAGTAACCCAGGAAAGCACTTCAAATGTCCTTCTCTAGATTTGGAAGGAATTCTCCAGCCGCCAGCTACTGCCCTTGAACTCTGTGGGGAACTGGTGGATACTGGCTGGTGTGCCAGCATTATAGCCAAAGCAGAGGCCTGTGCCACCTACAAATGAGAAATGTGCTCATCAGGACAAAATTGCTATTAGCTTGCCTTGAACCTGAACATAGGTGTACTGAAATGAGAGAGCAATAGCACGTACATCTTTTGGAGTACTGTCAACCAAGAACAATTTTACAGAAGGATACGAGCAGTGCGATCACCCACAAAGCAAAGGTGGGTGAAGCTGCACATGGGCAGCACGCCCGTAACAGAAGCGGTGAAAGAAAGGGCAAGATAAGCATGAGGGCGTGCAAAGAGGCAGGTCGTCCTCCCAAATACAGAAGAAGGATGAGTGGCAAGACAAGAGAAATCAGAAGAAGCAACACAGCAAGCAGAAAGGATATCCTCCCCCCGCCCTGTTGGAAAGAGAGTGCAAGAGTGTAAAAACTGGCACGAGCAAGAGAACCTGAGCAGAAAAGAAAAACCACATGCAGTTTGGTTCTGCTTTTTCTCACTAAGGATCTCTCCAGCCACTCCCTGTGACCTCAGGACAAGGAACCACCAGGGACTCTGCCCATACGGACCACACTGACATCGCTATTTTCCTTCCCGAAAAAGGAAAGCACCAAGAGCTTTGTGAAAAGGAGAGGATGGCCAAGGTCTAAAGAAAAGAGAAACGCAAAAACGAGGAGAGAGTTTCTCGCCAGGCCGGGAAATGAGGAGAATGGCCGAGTACGGAGCGGGTTTGTTTTGCGGCAGCGCGCTCAGCCGAGGGGTTTAGCAGAAACCCTGCAGAGCAAAGGGGGGCAGCAAACCTCCACCGACGGCCATGCCCCAAGAAGGACACTTCTCTGCTGTTCATCTCCACGGGCTGCCGGGGACCCTCCGCTCCGGCACTCCTCCTCCTCCTCCACCTTCGCTGACCTCGGTGTCTGCGGAGCCGTTTCTCTCCAGTCTCCGGGCTCTCTCCACCGCAGCTGGGCCGGGCCTGGACGGTCCGACGAATGTCGGCATTCCGGGCACGGTGAACATGGCACAGTGGGCGCTCCAGCAGCGGGGCCCTTCGGAGCGACCCCCGCCACGCCACCGCCGCCATCTGCAGCCAAGACGCTGCTCGGCTCGGCCCTGGCCGGAGCAGAGCAGGGTCCGACCTGGCCAGAGGCTGCTCCGCCCGGTTTTGGAGCCCGGGAAGCTTCTGGCATCTCCTTACAGCCCGTCCCCTGCTACCAAAACCCCACCCCGTCATCCCAGCACCATCTCCCTTTGCTCCCCATTTCCTGAGGTGTCCCTGCAGTAGAATTGGTCCGTCTGTACCTTAGACTTCCCGTAGATATAAAACAAAACAAACAAAAGAAATCCCACGGTTGTGAAAGCTGAAGCAGCAGCCAGGAATCAAGAAGCCGTGGTTAACTGAAGGCAAATATGTGGCTGCACCTGAAGTAATGCAACTGCAGCATCCCTGCCTGCGGCTGGAAAAGAAACCCATTTTAAAGTCCGTTTAAATTAAAAGCTAACAGAACTTTGGCCGCGTTGTCTGTACTCCTGCATCTTCCTTCGTTTCCAGCCTCCCATCCTGCATTCTTTTGCTTTCTCGGATTTGATACCTTCTAGCACCCTGTGATTCAAAGAAACTTAACAGCCAATGAGACTATTAAGCAGGTATTTATTGCAGTTAACAGTGCTTCCTGTAAGCAAAGAGCTTGTTGATTTCAAAGAGTATTCTACCCCTGTTGATTTATTTCAGGGGAGGAAAGAAAGGCACTAGGAGTTTTGATTAGAAACAGCAAGATGTTGGTCAGTTGTGACAAAGCCAGGACTACGTAGGAACAGAGATCAAGGCCTTCTCCTCTGCATTTGGCAACAGTCCCCATGTGCAGGCCTAACTCTTGAATGCAGTTTCAGTGACACAGGACAACAGATCTCGCACAGCAAGGAAGACCCCCCTCTTTGACACATTTAGCACAGCAAGGAAGACCCCCTGATATTCTTTGACTCGGAAGCTCCCAAAAATACAGCCTGCTGCTTTGAACAAAGCACAATGCAGAAGTGTGGGTTTTGAATGAAACTTTCTTTTCTCCAGATTCTGCAGGATGATAACACGAGACAAATTCAGAAGCCGCTCCAATAAAATACCATGCAACTGCAGCACAGTTTCTAACCTGTATTTGCTGAACGCAAAGCACAGCCAACAAAAAGAGCATTCAGAGATGTATTGCTACAGAAGGTACTGAATTTCCATGGCTTGTCTTTAATGTGACTCAAGCCCACGCAGTGTACAGAAAAGGAACCTGTGTAAAGGAGATTTACACTTGCCTGACTTCAGCTCCTTTTGAATGACAAACAGGAGGAGAGTTAAACGCAAAGAACTCTCACAACAAGTATTCTCCTGATGCGAAGTAAAAACTGCAAGTCCCTGGATGGCATAAAGTAATTCTGTTATAACCTGGTCGTGCCTAAACTCCTTTACAGACATTCTGGTGTCAGTCTAGCCGAGATGCGGCTGCCTCTCTGCCGTGATACTAGTGCCATGCAGACAGCAGCTAAATCGTAGGCAGCATCTTCCTTTAAGACTTTTAGTACTAAATATGTGAAAATGCAAGTTCTTGTGGGAAAATAGCACTTTCAAAGCACTCTGCTGAATTTTTTCTTTGCTGAAGCTTACTGTATGACAATAATGATGCTACAAGTAGCAGCATAATTATCAAACTGAGCTGGTTTTCTATGGGAAAAATACACCGTTTAATGGATTAAAGTTGAGAGCGACTCATGCACACTCACGAGGCAGCCATGCTCAGGTTTCCTTGGTCAAGCCAGCTTTTCTGTTAAATCCAACAGAAGCTGTGGCATCAATTAAAACAGGACTGTGCCAAAATACATGAACTTGAAACTGGAAAATGTAGAGAACGCAGGCGAAGTCCTTTACACCTTTGAAGAAATGAGTACTACCACAGTGTCCTCTAGCGGAGTCTGCCTCCAGAGTATCCGGGAGACAGCTGCGGTGTTTACCCGTGTGGGGAAAACTCTTCTGCCGCACCAGACCCACAACATACCTTTTCCAGAAACCCGTTTCTACCAGAATCCAACGAGCTCTGTCTCAGAGGAGGGTGGAGCTCCCTCTGTCATGAATACTGCGGAGATAAATTTCTTCTCATGAGCAGTCTGCTCCTGTAGTAATGTATTTGGTATTACACTTATTCAGAGGCACTCTTGGGGAAGAAGATAACCATAATGCCACAAAGTGGCCCGACAGAAAAGAAGAGCTAAATCGTGTCATGAAATAGCTCAGGACTGTCTGTCCTCAATGTGGCATCAGGGGAAATGCTGAGCAACCAAGTGTTGCTTTTTAATCCTGTTCCTCTCTGGTTTCAGGAGCTGCCCCATGAGGCATGCTCAAGCAGCCGTGATTTAGGATGGAAGCCCACTCCTTGCGGAGAAACCTGTGCTTCCAGGTAGAGAACTGAAGGATTGAGAAGGAATGGGAAATGAGTTGCTAACTCCTCTGCGAACAAATTGTAAGCCCAGTTCCAGTGACAAGACTACTTCAGGGAGGTTTCAGTGAATTAAGGAGGGGGCAAAAAACACCCAGGAGGCTTGTGTCCCTTTTCCTCTCAGCTCACAGGGCCACCAAAGCCACCATGACCTCAGACCTTCTCTTCTGTGTATCACCTTTTCAGAGCTGCTCTCCTTTCGTGCAGCCTGAGGCATTCCTTTGATTTTGGCAAGAATGCATTGCTTCTCGGGGATGTTTTGCTTTGATTACAAGACACACAAACTTTGGAGGCCTTTCACATCTCCAGGATTGTCCCTGCCTGGGTGTCCTGAGAAGGTGAACATAGATGTGATCTTGATGAAGTGTGAGTGTGAGTGTCATCAACACCTGCCATTCTCACAGCCTTTTTTCTGCCAGTTCTGAGGCACCATGCTCAGGTGTTCCATTTCATGCTTGGTCATACCAATAACCAAACCACTGAACCACTCCTACTAGGATAAGACTGAGGAGGTCTCTGGTCCAACCACTGGCTCAGGGCAGGGCATGTTATATGATGTAGCAACTCTAGAGTACCAAATAAGAGATCAAGCCCTCCCTCTCTGAAGAAAAGGTGTTGAAGAAGAAAGTGATTTGACTTTCATTGCTTCGTTGAAAGCAATTTGACCCTTCATTGCTTCTGTCCTGAGGAAATACTCCGAGGGCTGTCCATCTCTCTGGTACAAAGACTCTTTTCCTTTCCCTGGTGTAAGAAGCAATTTTAGTTTTTTCATGACTGATTGACCAGAAAAGAGACTTCCAAGATTTAGCCCCCCTGAGCAAACATAGCCACAGAGGCTAGTAGACCTCACCAAGAAAAAGGAAAATTTCTACCTTCTGGAATGCACAAGTTGTGCTGAAAAACGTTCCAGAAACTTCTTGTCAAAGGACAGCAGCTTCTGGTTCTCTCGAACAGCAGTATCTCGTGCACACTTAAGCAATAAAGGCAGAGGAATTTTAATTCCGGTTCCTTTCAGAAGAAAGAGAAACATTACCCTTGGTAAAGAGGAACGTGGTGCTGTGTCAAGACAGTTCATGTGAGGAGTAAACCAAAATCCAAAACCGTTGATGGGCTCGATATGGATACTCTGCTAGAGAATTCCAGGCTCTGCCTTCATTCCAAAGTCTGTTGTCTCCTGTTATTCTCAATGGGCCTGAGGTCTTGGGCTGAAGCTGACTTCCAAAATGGTCATAGTTTTCACTTATCCCAGGAAGAATGAAGCCAGAAGAAAGAAGATCCCTTCTTGACTTCTCTTCCAAAGGCAGATGTCTGGTGCTATCACGAACGGAGAGAAGCATCCAGTTCCTCTGAGAACCAGAAAAGACAGATATTCTCAGAATAACCACATGTGGCTTGTTTCATCTCATGTCCACATTGAGAACAACAGGATGTGCCCTTTTAAAAAGGCAGTTCGTTTTACTCTCTTCTAACATTGTCTCAAAAAAAAAAAGGACTTCCACTCTAGCATGTGCTGATCAGTGGTCTCAGGTAAATCTTGCCTCTAGGGAGATGAAGTGTCCTGCTTGAAGTTTCTTCTCCTTCCCTCATAGGCCTAGAGGTACAGAATACATCTGCCTCTGCCACCCAGTTCTGAACTGAGTATTTTAGCTTTACAGCAGTGTGTGTTTGTGGTGAGATACTGAAATTTGCTGTCGAATGTGTGGGGCCCAGGAACACCCTCCTTTTCCACAACCTCTGCACAGTGTGCTCTTAAGACTGCAGAAAGATACAAGCTTGTCTATTAATGCCTCAATTTGAATCAATTTAAATCCTTTGGAAATCTTGAATGTTTTCTCTTGATTGATGTTAAGACCCTTTAAAAATAATATTCAGTCTGAAAACTAATGCGAAGTTGTGTTTTAATATGATACACACTTAACTAACTTGAGGATCTTGAGAACAAGGAGTTCCTAAGAATTCAGAAAGTTGCTATCAAATTTTTTCCATAGATATGTCCCAAACCTCAGGATAATTTAAAAACCGGTGTCGTGTCAAGACGTTTGTTAAACTCTAGAAATTTTGAAATTGTGAACTACCCACTTTTATCGTACTGTGTTCATTTAACTCCGCGTAAATTGCTGAGGCTGTAGCATCAGGCACGTGCTGCAAGAAGTAAATTAAAAATGAGGTACTTGTGGGTGAAACACACATTTGGGAAATCACTCAAAAATTCATTTATAAGTTTCTTAGTCATACCATGAACAGAAATAGTGAAAATGCAAAAAGGCACTGTGGCCTTTATGCAATGAATTTATTGAAAAAATGTTGAGTCGGTTTCTGTGCTTCTTTTGAGGCAACTCGTGATAGGAAGTTAATTCCTAGAAATGATCTTTAGAATGATAGTGCTACTCTTGAGGAAATCAATGCTTATCTTATTTGGCTGTGATAAGAAATATTCTAACAATTGGCTGTCCTCTCCTTCCGTATATTTCTGACTCCCTTCTAGTTACTTTCCATGTATAAAGAAGGAGACAATATGTGCAGCAGTAGGAAAACTCTTCACTTGACTTCTCTTAGATTCCTTGCTCCTACTGATGCCAGCAGTTGTCTGAGTCATGAAGTTCCAGTTTGAGTGAACTGATGAACTAATTTTCCTCAAACTTACTGCACCATTTGGATTATTTGTTTCAATAGTAATGATTTTTGGAGAATTTATTTGCCAGCAGAAGAATTCTTCCAGTGCCATGACTTTGTTCTGTGATTGCATGGAAAAATCTGTACATTCTTCTAATTCCACAAGAGAGAGTCATATCATAGTCACAATCAGAATATGAAGAAGAAGTACTAACAGCAAATTGCAGCATGTTTTCCAATAGTTTTTGGAGTGAAAGGCTGGGAATAGTGTATGTGCTACATTAGAGTGTGGTGTGACTTTAGAAGGCATTTTAAACATCTCTGGGTTCTTAGGAAGCTGAAGCTACCCATTTTCCCTGCTGTCTCTCTCCACATCAGTAACTGTCAGTGCACATGAGTCTTTTGAGCTTGCAAATGACTTCAAAAGCACAATGTTATTGGAATTCCTGCTTCTAGATATGAAATGTTCAAACAAATGCCTGCTGTTCCTTCATTTGGATCACTGTGTGCAGACGTAGTCGTATGTGCTTTATATGTAGGTAACCGTGTTGGGAATTGCTACCTGCAGTATGGGCCACGAGGGGATGGGAGCCTGTCCTGCAACACCGAAACTGGGGCTGGAGTCAGTCATTCCTCGTGCTGCTGCTGGCTGGGAAAGGCTTGGGGAAACCCCTGTGAGACGTGTCCTCCTGTAAACAGCAGTAAGGAAATGTTCTTTCATTCTTCCCCCACCCTCTTATTATAGGAGATGCTAACAAGGGATGGAAAAAGCATTTCAAATATTTTGCTGTGTTACTATGCATTTATCATGTAAGAAACTGTTGTGTTTTTTTTTTTCATGAGGCAGTGTTCTGACACAGTTGCAGAAAATCTCCCCATGGGATACAGAGATTTCATAATAAAGAACTAGTCAAAACGCAAAGTACGTGCCTTTATAAAGGCACAATATGGAGAAAACCACGTTGTGCCTGCCTTAAGAATAGCTGAGGTTATGGTAATATTTTAAGCAGAACTCTTAATCCTACATTTATTTTCTGCTAATCTAATGCACTTGCTTTGTTTACTGTGAATAGGTCAAGAAGTGTAGAAAACCAATGAGCATAGGGAAGAAGACTCACTAAAAACACAAATGAAATTTTGCATTTCTGTTGTTATCATTTTGTTCTTCATATGACTGACATGCTCTCCTTTGTTACACGTTACTTTAGTGGAATCCAATACTCTCTGTCTGGGAGGAGAAGGATTCCGACCAAATCCATCCCTATTATATTAGAAGGTGAGTTGATCGTAAATGACCATGATGGCTTATAATTAAAAAAAGTGTCATTTTCAGAGGGAGGTATACAGGAACTGTATTTTCAGAAATCATTACATTTAGTGCAAAGCAAAACCCCTTGCTGATATGAATCGAAAAACAACATGATGAAAAGGCATACTGTAAAAGAATATTGAAGAAGTGCAACAATATTTCAGCAGGAAAAGAAGCTGATGCATACCTTTTGTGTGCCTCCTTACTTGAATTGGCCTTTGAAATTGGCCCCTGAAGGAGAAGTCATTGATGAAAACTATGGTTTATGAGTGGAAGGTGTAAGTTTCAGGAAATACTCACTGTAGAAAGGAACTCTGGTTCCAATGAGTGTGCAAGAATGAGGAATTAGATGCCAAATTCCTGTAAATGGCAATGGAAGTGGAACTCCATGGGCTGATCAAGCTGAAATGTGCTCCTGAAGAGCTATTTAAATGGCAAAGAATGAGCATCTTATCCATGCTTTCATTAAGAGCA